>NW_028261381.1:29816901-31016901 GCF_051295495.1 Thamnophis sirtalis
AACTAAAGTGTTTTCTTTTTCCATTTCTTTGTCTTTAAGGTGCCACGTGTTTTTCCTTACATTTTTAAGGTGGTAATTACTTTTGGAGGTGAGGAAGCCCTATCCGAATCACAGGGATTTAGTTTTAAGCAAATATCTCCCAAGTTGGATGCTAAATTTATAGGAATTTTAACCAACTCAGAGTGTTGAGAACTGGACAGTATATAAATTAATTATTTGTTTATACAGCTATGTTTTTTTAAATAATATTTGACAGAATTCACATTGCACGCTAAGACATAAGCCATGCCATGCTATACTGTATTTACACCAAATACCAAATGACAAACCCCACCCATTATGGTTTATTGTATTATAAAAACTACAAAGTTGATAGGATTGTTTATTAGGCTGCAATCCTATTTGAGAGTAAATCCAAATGATTGAAGAAGAGCTTCCAACTAAACACGTATCTGGTTGCACTGTCAACTTCCGTTAAAGCTAGACACTTTATAAAAATACTAGATCAATATGATTTGATCGTTTGTTTGTTATTATCCTGGACACTGATTAGAAGCTGAGGTCCAAGCTTATAATCAACCATGGAAACGTATGGGGTGACTCTGCCACCGTGATTGACATTGCTCTATGCCAAAATGTGGCTGGCCTCTTTGGGGTCTATATGTTGTAGCAACTCAGCCATTGTTTCTAAACCATGGTTCATGTCTTAGTGTATTGTGTGAACCCATCAAATTTCAGTTGGGGAACCCAACCATTACAATTCAACCCAGTGTATTCCAAAGCATTGGGGGGGGGGGAGGTAATATTTTAGAAAGGAACATGGTATACTTTGAAAGTGCACATTGATTATGAAAAAATATGAGAGAAACCAGCAATTGTTGATTGTTTCAGTATAAGTATGTGTGTATCTCAGCAGTTAAAGACACAGTAAAACTTTGAAATAGCAAAGAGAGATACACATTTTCCTAGGTGAGCATCTGTGACTCTGACCATGTTTTTTTTCTCTATGCATCCCCCCCCCCCACATTCCCTTTTTGGTTAAGGTTTCTATTTCACAAGATATTAAGTATAAGAAGGCTGTTTCCAACAGACCATTGACTAGATCAAATTAATATCTTTGTTTGAAGAAGTCCACAGTTATTGTCTGAGATTATAAACCTGCTTTCTCATATGCTGGCCTTTAAATGTGCTGTTGGGACAATGACTCCCATTATCTCCAAACAAGAGGCGTCACAAAGACTGGCAAGGATGGGAATTGTAGATCCAACATATCTGGAGAGTACAAATGAGGGAATCTTAAATATATTGGGGAACCAGATGAAAAAGAGATCCTAATCCATCATTCTTCTTTCTTAATCCTTGCAACAAAGACAGGTTTCCCACAAAAACCTCTGAATTCTGTTTTCCAAATGCAAAAAAAAAAAAATCATTCCCTGAATAAAATTTGGTTATTGCAAAGCATTTCAGAATAGCTACTACTATTCCAACTTTTGGAGAAAGGTCATTCCAATATATTGCCTTGAAATTTCTTGAAATATTACTCTTTGTCCAAAGCATTTTTAAAAAGGAGTAATTAAATGGTGTGTATTTCACATTGAGATTTGAACAAAGGAAAGAGGAGGGAAGCCACAAGACAAGCAATTGTCCTGACTTATGACAATACTCACTGACTAGTCATTAAAACATGTATTTACTCATTTAGAAAGATTAACATTCAGTGTAACATTTAATTACTCATACATAAAGATCCACATTTAGTCTGAGCAAAATAATAATACAAAAATAAATTCAGAGAAATCAAGCACTCCTAAGGGGATCTGGAACATGTACTATATCTGATCTGCTTTCTTTTGACTATGCTTTTTGTTGTTAGGTCCATATAGTTCCTGAAAACATTTGCTAAAATAAGTCAACCTCTTGTAACAAAGCACATCTAACTCAAGTGGGAATTGAGTCCTATCGGTACTAATAGTTGCAGTTGTTAATTTATCTTTATTAATAAAAAACCTGAAAAGTTTTCTATTTCAAGTTCCAAATATTATTTATAGCCTAGGTTCTTCCATGATGCTAAAGCTGAAGAAAAACCAATCACAATATGGTTTACCATGTTATTGAAGCCTATCCATAAACCATTTCCAAGTCAAGAGTTCCAGAATTTCACAGCATAATTTAGTTATTGTTGTAGAGACATATTTGGATGAAGGCAAGCTTTTTATCACTATAGTGATAAGTGGATGACAAAATTTTATACATCCACTAAGGTTAGTGTCAGTAATCAAATATTGCATACAATTGATTTCTATTGCTTCTGGCTTATGATCTGCACAGTTGAAGAAAACCAGTGAGTAGGTCTGAATCTGGACACCAGTGTTTGTCTCCAGATGGAATAGCACAGGAATTCACTAAAAAGGAACTTTCTTTTCCAGAATATACTCCATTTAAAAGCTTCATTAGATGAGATGGATGTTATGCAATTTGGCAATACATTCTCATTAAATCTGATAGTTTTAAGATCAGGTTTGTACATGAGAATTAGGGATTGTAAATATCTAGTACCTCGTGAGATGGCTGAACAAGAAACAGTTTTCAAAATTAGGCAGAAGTAGGAAATAAAAACTATTACTACCGTATAATGATTGATTAATGTTATATCTAAAAGCTCTTGTGTGTTCTCTGTTAAACCCCTGTTTTCTAACAGGCTGTCCTTTTATAGAGTTATGTAAAAGGCTTTTCTGAAATAATTTAACTTTTTTTAAGAATAATTGGCTATTGACAAATATTATCACACATTTTAAAAAAGGAAAAAAAACTTTAGTTTCACAGTTTAAAGTTAAATTTCCCTTCGTGGCAGAAGGCAAAGAATAATGCAGTTCATGACAAGGAGAATAACAATCCATCAAGAGACCTCTAGTGGTAGGTTGAAGAATCACTCAATAGTGTGGGCAAGTGTACGCAAACACACACATACCAACACAAACGAACAGATCCTAGCCTCAAATTTAATTCCTCAATTCTTTTAGTTTTTTAAAAGAAGTCAGATACTACAGGGAATCTCAGATGTCCTAATCCTGGGAAATTGGAGATTTCTTCAATAATTCACATGCAATAAGATAGAAAGAGAAATAATTATTTTATACATCTACTGTTAACTACTTCCTTTTTTTATAGAATCCTTAACAAGCACATTCTATTTTACCTCAGTTTTAGTGATTATAAACTGCAAATGTTTTCATTTTTCCCCACTGCCATTTTTTTTAGCTGCATTGCAACCATAAATTTGCCCCAAAGTAACTTACATCCGGGTGCACCCTTTTTTTTAGCTCTTTGCATAGCGGGACAGGATGTGATTGTACTTGTCCAAGCTGCAGCGTAAAGGTGAGAAAAACAGAAATACATTATTTTTTTGTGTTGAAGATCAAGCAGCTGATATTAGAGGAAATAAATAGTTCCTACTCCGTTTGTAAAAATAAATCCCCATGTACGCCCAGCCTTTATACTATTCCTAGTTTATTCAGATCTTTTAAAAGGAGCTACACATAAAGACTGTCTATTTTTTCCAAGTTTTATTATGCTTTTTGTACACAGACAATATAAATGGGTGAAAAAACAAAACATTTTTCCTGGTTACTTGTAATTTGAAGAAACAATTATTTACCTACACAAACAAAACAAATGTGTAAGGGAGGTTTCTTTTTTTTAAAAAAAGGAAAAAGAAAAATGTCCATCAGTTACAGAAGGACATAAATATATATATTTATATATATACAGGATGAAAGTCCTGAATTTCTATTAGGGAAAGTTCCTTTGCCGATTGCAAGTTAGCCTTAATCATTTTGCCTGCTGTCTATTTCACAGTTCATTTCTCGCCCCCACCCACCCACAATATTTAAATATGGGTTGATCAATTATATATTTCCTACACAAAATTTTGAAGACTCACTACTCTACATCAACAAGGGGAAAGACTAAATTGAGTGTAAAACTCTTGACTGAAAAAGAAAATTAAAAAGAAAAATAAAAGGTCAGAGAGAGAGGAGGAAAATTATTTTTCTTCATACTGGTGCTGCCTATTCCCCAAAAAAGCTCTTTCAGAGATACTTCCTTATGCATAGAACAAAACGAAACAAAACAAAAATTCAAACTAAATGCATTTTTTTCTTTTTTTTAAAATATACAACTCACAAAAGTCATTTTCACTGGACTACACTACGGGCACCAACAGATCAATAGCTTAGCATTGGTTGTAGTTTGTTCATTACAAAGATTTACAGTCGTCATTGAAACTGAAGCGGGGAGGGGGAGGAGAGAAAAATATTGGAACAAGAGAAGAGCACCTGCACGCCAACCAGGGATGGGCTTAGGAATCAGTGAGGGGACAGAAAAGGGCATAAGGAGAAAAGATGGGCAATGTGAAATGCTTGTTGGAACTGAAGTAGGAGCTGCTCCACTCTCTCTGGCCACCTGTCTCTAATAGAGTGTTAAACTGTGATGCTTAGTTGATAAAAGAGTCAATGGCCCTGTGGGCAAATCCCCTTCCCATACACCCACTTGCACACCTGATTGAACACAGCCTACACTCTAATTGAAATAGCGCCTCCGTGACCCAGAGTAAGATTCACCTGAGTTACTCTGCAAGACAGCCAAGAGAGCCCATCCCATCTGGAGTAATCCTACTGGAACTTGAGTCATAACTCTCTAGCCCTGTAAATTAAACTACTGTATGTCAGTTTTAGTTTAAGTCAACTAGCAGTGCAAACACAGGTAGGTTTACTTGGAAGGAAGGGCCTTTTTGATCAGAATTGAAATAGTTCCTTAGAATGGTGCCAATCTAACATAGCCTGCTAGGGCTGTGCTGGTAGGTTCACACAACATGCCAAGCCAGCAAGTCACAGACTTACTTGTAGCTGGGTGTATTGAATGAACTATGCAATGCTTCATAGGTAAATTATCACTAAAACCAAATGACAGCCTAACGCAGCCTGTTATGCGAACCAAGGCAGCCCAGGTTTCACCGTAACAACAGACTTAAATTTTGTTTTTGAACTTTTAAAAGTGCTTTATTTAGAATTCATATCTCCCATCTCTTTGTTAAGTTGCTGCATCAACTTCAGTAAAGTTTGATCCCAAGCACAGGTACCTGGAGAGACCACCTGCTTATTCCTAGTACTCCTACGACTACACTTGTTAGTATGAGTAAATTAAGGGAAAAGACCACCAGAGTCCTGCTGAACCCAGCGGGGGGCTCATCTATTTATAGACGCCGAACTATTAAACGAAAGGTTTACTTTAATTGAGAATAAGGTCTGATCAGGCAGGAGAAGTTGTATCCAGAAAAGGGAACTGAAGCGTTATTCTCCTCGTGGGAAGCGAAATCCTACTGAGAGAAGTAGGAGTAATTTCCGCCATTACATAGCGCTTTGCGAAGGGCAACGATTCTACGATCGCACAAACTCGGAGACGACTTCCTTCCTTCCAAGGAAACGCGAGTGGAACCAGCTGCGAAGAAGCAGCTCGCGCCGTTTTCCTGACTGGCGATTTCTAGTGTCATCGCACCATCGCGGTTGTCATTTATCTGGAGGGTAGGAAGATTGGCTTCGCATCGCCAGAGCGATGGTGCACTGGTGACACTGTCGAACAACAGTAAGAAAACGGCGTAATACCTCCTTTCCAGCTGTTTTCGAGATAATATTACTTGGAATCAATTGAATGGGATATGCTGCTGAATAAGTGCCTATAGAAGTATGTGCAATTTAAAGCCCATCGTGGGAATTCGGCACGCTCCTATGGATTCCTCTTGATCCTAATCCGAGTAAACATGTTTAAGGCTGCGTTTTAAACTTGATTGGGTCACGTCCCAACTGAAGCACTTGCTCTACGTGTGAAACGAAGCCAGTTTGTTTTAATCATGGTTTGTCAGATAAACCACAATTGGCTGGATGTCTAGTAGAAGCATACACCATTACGCTAAGCATTTACTATTGTAGCTTTAGTGCAATGTGTGAACAAAAACTACTGCATTTCTTCCTCAAAATGCTTTCGATCAGGTCAAGTTTCGCACATATTCCCAATCAAGACACCTAACCAAAAAAGAGCTTATTACTTGAAAGGAAACTTTATTAAAAATGCAAGGCAACTAACACGAAGCTTGTTAAATTTCTATTCCAACACCAGAAAGCCAAATATTGCCTTCTAAAATCAACATAAATCCTATCCTACGGAATCCACGGTTGAAATTAGTGTTGATTAAATCAGAAATTATTTCGGTGAGCAGCACAGTAAGGTCCGGCATGCATGTAAGTAAAATTAAGCCCTACAGAGGTGTAATTATTTAGATGTTAACTGTTAGATATTTGAATCCATTCGGACAATTTTGTTTATCAGGCTTAGCTTTGTTGAAATGGTTATAAGTTTATTTTATTTTTTTGTTTAATCAAGTTTAAGTCACTTTGGACAATGATATAAAAATACTGACACACTTCCTAACCACACACCCGACTTTGTCCTAATATTAATATGCAAGTGTGTGGATGAAGATTAATGAGAAAAAAAGGGAGTTTTAGATATTTTAGGCTTTGATTAGGGCAGCCAATCCTACTATAAGACTCCTTGCTCGTTATCTGCGAACTGTACATATACATTTCCACTGTATTATCCCGGAATACAGAAGGGGAAAGGGAAAGGAAGAATATCCCTTCGAGTTTCAAGCACACGATGCAAGGACGGATAAACGGTTAGTTTGCCTGTTGAACCTTAAACCAAGTTTACTCGGAATTACGACCCATTAAGTCCAAGCAGGGGAACGGTTGTGTTCTAATCTAAATGAACAGAGAACTGGAGATGTGGAGGAGAGGGATCTAGGAGAATCCCAAATTTTCTAAGAAACCCTTTAAAGGCACGCACAATCTTGCCCACCTTTTTAGTGCGGCAGAATAAAAAGCACCTGCTATCCACCTTCCCGATCAAAGAATGTGCAGGATCCTAAGGAGAGCTGCAAGCTCTTCGCCGTAATCGGACGGTAAAAGCTATTAAACGCCGCGGGGCTAATTTCAAATGAATGCGTGCATGTGACTGAGCTGCAACTCGCTGGATGGAACGTAATTCACTCCCGTGTGTTATCGGATGAAGTTTAGGGTAGCTTTAAAAAGATCTGAAATGCGCGGGTCGCCCGCTAGCAAACGTTTAAGAGGAGGAACACACATACACACACCCTTTACCACATCGAACGTGGGATGGGCATAGGGATAATTAAAGGGTTTTCTTAGGATTTGGGAATAATCTACCTATTAGAAACACACGAGACTGAGATCTGGTTTTAAAAAGAATAAAAAGACTGCTTGGGCCAAGGGAAAAACCACGACACGATTTGTTCTGTGCGAGGATGGGGGGGGGGGGGTTTGGTCCGCTAAGGAAAGCGACATACAAGGTGGATAATGAAGCGTCATGATTTTCACCATTTCTTTGCCATCCACCTCCTACTGAAGAGACATTGGGACGGCCTCACGGTTTGAGGGCTTTCTGCGTGTGCGACGAGAGGGGGCGGGGGGGAGAGAGAGAGAGAGAGACTGCGCGTGCGCGGTTGCAGGTGCGTGGCCAGCCAGAGCCGCTTTCAAGTGACCGTGAGAACCAGCGCGCGGCCCGGGGCGCAGCGCAAAGCGCCGGCTGCTTCGGACGGGACTGGCGAGAAGGGCGGGAGGGGGCGTGGCCAGAGGCCTCTCCTCTCTAGCTGTGCGAGTAGAAGCCGTAGTAGCCGATGTCCTTGGCGCAGGTCTTGTCGCAGTCCCTGGGGGCCAAGGCGGGCTCGCTCTTGAGGGGCGAAGAGCTCTCGGAGGCCGGGGTGCCCACCGGAGAAAGCCGCCGGCGCTTGGCCTGCTCGTAAATCCCAGAGTCGGTGGAATCGATGGACTTGATGGACGAGGGGGTCTCGATCCAGCTGGAGTCGGACAAGTCCTTCGGGGGCTTGGAGTCCTCGGCGGGCGGCCCGGCGGCGGGCGGCGGCGGGGGCGCCACCAAAGGGGAGCGCTCGGGGGGCGCCAGGCTGTCGGGTTCCTCCCCGCCGCCAGCCCCGGCGGGCAAATAAGGGTTTCCTCCAGCGCGGGCCCCGCTGCTGTTGGGCCAGCACGACAAGGATTTGGCGCAATACTGGGGCGGGCTGCGCGCCCCCCAGCCCGAAGGGTCCGGGTAGTAGCCGAGCGGGCGAGCGGTACAGCCGGCCGCCTGCAGCGGAAGCGCCTTGACGCCGGCAGCGGCGTAGGATAATAGTGTGGCGGCGTTTCCCGCCAAATCTCCGGCGGGGTCGTAGGCCGAGGCGGCCGCGAAGTCCAGCCTATTGTTGGCGGGCGTGACGAACCAGCGCTGAGGCGAAGGCGCAGCGGGCTCTTCGGCTTGCTGGGGAGACAGCAGCCCGTTAGGGTGAGGGACGCCTCGATCCGGGACGGGCCCGCCGGGTCCCACGCCGCCTCCGGCGCCCGCTCCCGGGTGGTGGTGGTGGTGGAAGCCACGGGATTTGGCGTAGTTGCTGACGAACTGGTCCTGCAGAAAGGAGCCCGCCGCGGCCGCCGCCATCGCGTAACGAGCCCCCGGCACGATCTGAGAGCGGGGAGAGTCATTGGGCGACGGAGTCAAGCGGTCCATGTCGCAGCCCGTGTAGATCCTGAGTGGGCAGCAGGGAAACAAAGCAGAAAGGAAAGGGGGTGACTGGGGGGGGATTGGAGAGGTGGGGGTGCAAGAGCCCCCCCAATTTTCCTCCAGCCCAAAACAGCGCTTGCGTCCAAACCACTGAAGGATCGTGGCTCTTAACATCTGTCTGACCTGATAATTCAGCCTGCGAGTGAAACCTTAAACTGTCTACCGTGGACCTCACCCCATTCCTAAGAAATCAGTAGAGGCGTGCATAAGTGCACCAGCCTGCCTAAGGTCCCTGTCCTAATGTCCCCATTTATTTATACCTATTTCCTGTGTTCTTATTCATGTTTATTCTTATTCCTGTTATCTTGTACATGAGTGACAAATTAAATAAATACATACATACATACATACATACATACATTAAAAAGTTGGACTACAGTCCCCCCCCTTGCCCAAAAGTGGCAGAGGTGGCGCTACATTGAGGCCTTCTTTCACTAATCCACTTAATTTATTCTGAGGGTGCCTCTGAACCCAGTGCAAAGTAGCCAAACCTCCACTGTTAGAGCATCATCTCGCCCTTAAACTAAAGGGCAAGATAGCCCAATCCCATTGTATCTTGCATTGATGATAAATAGCGCATCTCTATCGCAATGTATTGCCTCGGTGACTGCTGGGTGGAGCTGCTAGTCTCGACTGGAATTACACTGGAATTACACCGAGGTCTGCATCCCAGTGACTGAAGAAGTCTTTTAGGAAAGCTAAATTTAAAAGTTATTGCTCCCCTCTTACAATTCCTGCCTTCTTGGACCAGGGATGTTATGTTGTCTCTCTCACTGCAGGCATCGCAACTCAAGCCACGCCACCCCTCTGCCACGTAAGAACTAAGTGAGGCACAGAGTGGGTGCCCAGGTCTCTCCAAACTGCCAAAATCAGGGTAAGATTTTGATGGACAGAGGTTTCTCCAATCTCTGCACAAACTTCTCCAGGTGTAGGCCTAGCGGAAGGGAATACAACAGACTGCAGACCCAGGATAAAAAGCCCTCCAGAGGTCAATGAGGATGGCCAATAAGGGAGAGTGGGTTAGCTAAGGGCATGCTTGGAATCCCAAAAGCTTGAGATTCTGGATTGCCTAGAAATCAACATGCTTGTAGAAATTAAGACCAGAGACCAAGCCGAGGACAGAAGCACAAAAGACTACAATTCTAGACTCTACACATTTGATTTCTACTCTGAGGCATATAAACCAGTCTGGCTGTTTCCCCCACACCTTTTTTTTAGATGAGTTGGGCCGAGAATAATAGAAATAGTAACCCAAATGCAACAAGGGGAGTTTACTCCAGAGATTCCAAAATTAATGGGAAATTAATGAGGCTGGAGTCCTTAAAATGAGTGAAGAAAATAGAAACCCAATGAAACTAACTTTCTTTGGGGAGGGAAAAAATACTGTTTAAAGTAGTGGAGAGCCACTCTGGGAGAGAATGGAAGAACCATGGAAATGGTGGATCTCCAGAATTAAAAATCAGAAGCAACTGATTAATTTATGTGGTCACTAGAGTATATCTGGAAACCCTCCTGGATGCAGATCTTTACATAAATTCTCTTATTCCAAAGGATTATAGCCTTGACATTGTGAATTTACTGTACTGCAAAGCTTCAAAATTGTAGAACTTGTTTCAGGTAACACTGCATTAGAATAGCTTTTCCCTGTATAACACACTTGGCAGTCAAATAGTTTTACTTTACTAGGAGTAAGCTGCATTTCTGCCCTGGATCTATTAAATAGGATGACCTCGTAAAACTAGGGATTTCCAGAACTTCCCACATAAGGCTCCTTTTCCTAACCCATTTAATGAAACAGAGGCCACACATAACATGAAGCTCTGAGTTTTCAACAGAGTCTCCATCCTTGGAGATCCAGAAAAGAAGAAACTCACTACATCGCTTATTTGCACCCATGATCCAACAGGCCTGATCTGCTTGATAATGAACCAAGATATGAAACAACGGATTGTGTTGGGTTGGTTATTACACACGTAGGAGTATGTTGCTTTAAAACGTGTTTTAAAAAACCCTTTTAAAGGGAGAGGGAAATCAGTCTGAAATTCTCCCTTGTTAGCTGAGTACTACTACAATCAATTCCGCAAAACTGCTATTGGATTTGAAACCGAGCTCCCTGCCTGTTCTCCCAGAATTTGACCTTTAGTGGGACAAGTACCACGGGCCCAGATAACTCCTGCTCCAGAGCCATTTGGTAGGAACCGCAGTTGGGATAGTCTGGGCACATTTATCCTAAGGGATTTATTTTTATTTATTTTAGTTATTTCTTTCTTATTTTGAAAACTCAAGGTAACAAATACAGCTGAGACTCCTTTCTCCTATTTCCCCCCACAAACAGCTGTTGGGCTAAGAGAGAATAACTGGCCCAAAGTCACCCAGCTGACCACTCATGCTTAAAGTGGGACTAGAACTCAGTCTCCTGGTTTCCACTTGGTGCCTTAACCACGACACCAAACTGGCTTTCTAGCTCTCCCTGGCAGCTTCCAGAGTGCCAGTAGCAGGGGAAGAGAACTAGCAAGACACTCTCACTCAAAATCCATGCCACCATCAGCTGTCTATCAAAGGAGTGGGGGTGGGGACAAATGGTTGCACCCTTTTCTTCTGGATTAATCAATCCAGATAAGCTACCTCACCTTTGGCTTCCTCCTCAGGATTGTGGCTTGTCTGATTTTGTTGTCATTGCCATGAATGGGGATAGAGTGAATTAGAATTAAATTGTGGGTTTTTAATGTTCTACTCAACTTAAGAGTCACTGTGTGTGAGTTGGGCGGCTATATAAATGTGTTTAATTAACAAACACATAAATGGCTAAAGAAAAAGCACTCAGTCCTGGCAGTAGCAGGAGAAACTTTATAACTTGCTTGGAGCAAGGTGGTTAATGAATCCTGCTGTAGTTTGGCATGGTTTAGTTTCACTAGCATTTCATTGATGCTTTTCAGTTTCTGGTGCCCACTCCCACATTGATTCTGGCCATCATGACCTTATGCCCTGGTGAGGTATCTGGTTGGTGAATCATTCCTGGAGATTGGAGAATTTCGGGACAGGAAAGCAAGATAGATGTACAATGTGACACCTTTTGGGAGCGTTCTCAACCTCCATTGTAACTTAATATATCTTGGGACATCTTTTTTGTCCCCTGATCTGCTCCCCTTCTAGGCAAAACTTCAAAAGAACTGCCTTGCTTCCCTCTTCCCAAAGGCCTATTTTCCTGAGGCCAGCTAGCGCTGCTGCGTATACTCTTATCTACCTTTTTCTTCAGACAAAGCCAAGGTGCTTGCCAGCCCCCATTGCTCACTCTTAGCTGGGAATGCTAACCCTGACTTCAGTTATTTCGGAATAATCTGAGAAGATTGTGACAAACTTTAGGAGACATGCTGGACATCAGCATCCAGGTCACCTAGAAAGAAGTTTTTCCTTTCCTTCCTTGCAGTTCAGTTTGGAGCTTTACCCCCCTGCTAACCTCTGAGATGATTTACAGTAGAGGGTAATTTGCCTATTTGCAGTAGAGAGAAAAGACTAGACAGTCTCTTGGTGTTGGTGAATGACAAAGCTTTCTTGAGTGCCTTTTTCAGCGGAAAGGTGGACTACAAAGCAATACCAACAGGACTATTGCTTTTGCCACAACGACTCCGATTTTATCCTAATGCTAGGGGGGAGGGGGGAGAGGAGGAATTGAGAGGAATAAACGACGAGTTTCATCTAAAGCTTAGCTTAAAATTGAATACAGGCTTCAGGACATCGGCAACACCTCCGCAGTGTTTGTAATTGGAGATAATCCGGGAGAAGTCCAGCCAAACGACGGGGTACTGATTAGACAGAGACCCGCTGGAGGTAATAGAGTTGTTCGGGGCTGAGGAAGAACTCTAAGCATCTCGCGCCTGAATCCTAATTGCTTGTTTCCAAGGGCCTGATTTTCGGAGGAAGCTTACATAGAGTTTATAGTCGGGACTGAATATTACCCCACTAGATAACGAGCTGCTTCTGGCGAGCCAGTGGGAAGTTCCTGCTGCTTATTACATTCAAAATATTCCCTTCACTTTCAACTGGGGGACTATTCTGTCCGCTTCGAATTCCAGGGACAGTTCGAAAGCTCTCTCGGGAACCAAAAAAGCTTAAGCAGGACAGCGGCAGGCGCTTGGGGGGTGGGATGCAAGTCCAATGCTAACTGAGAATGATTGGGGTCCGTGGAGCAGGCAAGGGAGCAACTATCTTCGTGCCCTGCTGCAATAAACCCTCATCCTTTGGGATTTACTGCCTTAGTTGCGCGTTAAACAACTACAAGTTTTACCCTGAAATATGGGCCGTCTTTACGGAGAAAGACAGAATGCAAAGCTGAGAGCCACGGAACTCTCTCCCGTTGCAAAGCCTCCAAGAGTTTCCTACACGCCCGCCATTGTAGCCACTGTTCCTCTAGTTCACATGCTAAGCCTCTGCGCTCCCCCAGTGCATTTATCCTAATGATTTGCCCAATAGCACGTATAACCCGCTCTCGAACATCCCAGGGTCTTCTTTGGAGAAGTAAAACAAAAACAAAAAAAACCCACCCACCCGCCATCGATTTAACAGGGCTGGACGTGCCAGGGCCAATAAAAGGCTCAAGACAAGGAACTTACGTGTCGTAGTTGTCTCGGAAGCCTTTTGCGAAGGGGTTGTGATCGATCTTCAGCTGTGTGATCTACAGGGGAGAGGGGGGGGAATAGTCAGCGGTCTGCTGATTCTCTGTGTAAGATAAACAGATACCTAGTTTTTCTTCTTCTCCAAAGTGGATTAATTCTTTTTAATAAAACAACGCCGGTCATTTCCTGGTGAGAATTTCACTCATGAAGAGAAAAGGTCTGGAAATAGATGAAGGCTAAGTGGCCTCTTTCCCCAGCACGTGCGCCACGCAAGGATCAACGGGGGGGGGGGGTCTGTGATCCAGAGCAGAGAAACTTCGCCTTCCAGTTGGCTTTTTGTTCTGCCTCAAGGCGGTTCCGACAACCGCCTTGGAAGGACCACAAAGTCGAGGTCAGGTTTAGGTACCTTTACGCCTCTTATTTCGAATTAAATTCCTCCTAATTAGATAAGACTAAAAAGGCTAATTTCGGAATAATTCCGCCGAGGATAGCTATGAGAGGGATTAGCATTTTAGACACATGTTCGGAATGTATCACAACACTCTTACTAGACAGTCGGATAAAACGTTTAACCCAGGTAACATTGTAGAATCTGGACCGGCAGCTGTGGATGATTTGCAAAGAAAAGGAAGGTTCTCTGAATCTCAGGGGTTTTTTTTTTAGTTTTTTTTTTTTTACAATGGCAGCAATATGGTTAATTTAATTTAACGCTCTTTTTCATATTTTCAATACAGGCTAAACTACAAATGAACTACAGAAGATTGGTCTCCCCTATAATACTAGGATGAAATATGGTTGACTAGTTTGCTATTCAGTAGGTCGAATAAACACAAAGATTTCTCCCATCCCTTGGCTAATTATATGGTTCAAATGAAACAAAGTCTTGGTGAACTAAGACTAATCTTTCCTATGTCCAGTAAAGACACATAATAGAGCCCCACAAACTTGTAGTTGGCTCGTTGGCGATTTAGAGTCTAACACAATGGTAATCAAAGTCAGAGTTTAGATAGAATTTGTTAGTGTGGGCTGCTATACCTGTTTCCTGAAAATTAATTTAACTGAGCCCCGAGCCCCTGATTTTTTTTTTAATTTCTTTTGCGGATGCATAAGGCATTCTCAGGGCCTACAGTAGAGAGGCAAAAGGTGCCCTGCACAAACCAAGGCTCAAATATCCTGGATCCAGCCAAGTTATTTTGGCACCCCTCTCGCCTTCTGCGATAGTCAAAAGCTGTAGTCATGCATTAAACAACGACCAATCTGCTGCCCTTCAAAGGCGCGCCAAAGCTGCTCTTGAGACCGTGGCCTCACCCTAGGGCCGGCTTTACATTAGGCCGCAAAAGTAAACAGTTCCAAGCCAATCTGACAGGGAAAAAGAGAAGTAACTTTGCTCAGGAAGGACGAAGGGGCCAAAACCAGTCTATAGAGAGGTTCACGCTTTCAAAGGTTAAAGCGATCTGAAATATTTATTGCTCTTGGAGAATCTGAGAGGCTTCTCGCCCCACCCCCCTTTTTTTTTTCTTACAATTGAGGCTGGGGAAAATCGAGACTCGAAAACAGGTTTGAATAATTTCGCAAACAGTTTAGACCATTAATCCAATCCCATCACTTTGTGGTCTGAAATAACCATTTCCTTTCCTCACACAGTTCGGGGAGTCTCACCTCCACCCTCCCGGCCTCCGTAGCTGCACTTGTGCTCCCCCCCCCCCAAAAAAAAATATCCCGAAAAGGCTCAGGACCGAGCGAGCGAGAAAAACACTTTACATCGGTGTTCTGGTAGGCAGTGACGGCGATGAACTGCGTCTCCGGGAAAGTGAAGGTCTGAACCCGACCGGGCTGACTGGTGTCTTCGGTGCCGTCTTCGTTCACCTCCACCACGTGCAGGCGAGGCTGATATTTGTGGAGGGACTGCAGGACCACCATCTGGAGACGGAGAAAAAGTGGTAATGGGGAGCGAGGAGAAAGTCGGAGCCCTTTAATTATTTATTTTTACTTTGTATGGGAGATGGGGATGAACTTTATATTCCAGACCCGCTCCCAGGTCTCCCGAGAAACCGGACCGCCACACCAATCTTGCTTTCTACAAATAGGCTCTTCTTGATCCCTCCCCAGTTTCGAGGTTCAAAGGAGGGTCGCCGCCGGACTTCGCCATCTGTTCCAAAAACTGCACCTCGCTTCCACCACCCCCATCCCCC
Organism: Thamnophis sirtalis; assembly: GCF_051295495.1. Taxonomy (NCBI): domain Eukaryota; kingdom Metazoa; phylum Chordata; class Lepidosauria; order Squamata; family Natricidae; genus Thamnophis; species Thamnophis sirtalis. The sequence goes on from NW_028261381.1 coordinate 29,832,392, forward strand.
AAGTTACTAGAAAGCTGAAAGTAAGAACGGGAGGGAAAAGAAAAGCGCCCGGGCACGCCCGACTATTCCTCCGATCCGGACTCCTTTCTCCCCCGCGCTCTCCCACCTCCCTTTAATTGAAAGGTGGGGGGGGGAAAGCCGCCGAGGTCGCTTTAGGAGCTTTCAACCGCCTCGATTCCGAAGCCTTCGCCCGGGATCGCCTGGGAGAAGACGGTCTCCTGCTCACATGCTGGTGCTAGCGCAGCTCCTTCGCGTAACCTGTCTATTGAATTAGCCTCTCCCCCCACCAGGTTTGTACAATAGGGGATGGGTTTGCAAGAACAGACGCAAATGAAATGAATGTGGAGCGCAGGATGGGATGCCCGCGCATGCAATCTCTTGGTCCTGCAGGGCGCAAGGCCGCCTCTCCCGAGCCCCAAAACTGACCTGCCCATTGTTGTTGGACGCCCCTTTATTGTTGGTCAATTTCAGTTTCCCGAAGGAGATTTCCTGGCGCATCCAATGGGCTCCTGTGTTGGGCGAGTCCGGGTGCATGTAGACACGGTTTCCTGAAGACGAGAACCCCCCACCCCGGGTTTGTCAAAGAGCAAACAAATGTTGGAGAGAAAGACATTCACACAGTGAATCTTCCCTTCCTTCTCTTTCACCCCACTCCAACCTTCCTTAGATGATTCCTACAATTTCCCCAGACCTCCCAGCTTCAAAAAGACAAATTTGCTCCTTCGTTTTATTTACTATATATACTGTGTTATGTGGTATTTAAACTCGGGAAACCGAAGAAACAAAGCGGGAATGGGGGTAAAGCCAGGGGAAGACCTTCAGTTTTAGCCTCCCCCCGGCTAAGTTTTGTTTAGTCTTACCGGCCCAAGAAGGTCCACTAATGATGTCTTCTCACCTAAGCCACCCGAGCCCGGGATGCAAGTCTTTGCGCGCGCCCGCGTACGAGGGAAAAGGGGAACCGAGAGAAGGACTTGCCTTGCACGTTGGTGTCCGCTTTGCCACAAGGCACCCACTTGCCGCCTTGGAACCGCCAGTGGTTTGGGTCGGCCAGGATGACATCCACAAAAATATTGTAGTGAGCCGTGGGATCCAGACCCGAAATATTAAAACTTAAGAAAGGGAACATTCGCCTGTTTTAAGAAAGAAGGCGGGAGAGGAAGGTGAGGAAAAGTGACGGGATTGAAAAGGAGGGAGATCATAATTTTATAAATACATAAACTGCCCCCTAAAATTCTCAAAAACCTTTTCTTGAGCGAATGTTGAAGAGAAAAGTACCCAAAGGGTACCCCGATTTTAGGCATCTCGCTCCGCGCCTTTTGCCTAGCGGATCGAGACTAGGAGAAAACGGTGCTCTGCGTACTCATCTCCAAGTGAATCCGGCTGAAATCGAGGGTTATTTCCGAGGAAACCGGGCTGGCGGGTTGGCACATCGGCTTGTAACCCAAAAAAGATCCTCGCGGGTTTCTACTGTAAATTTGCTCGGAAGTAAGTCCCAGCGATTTTATTGCCTTTTGCCTTCAACTGATGGACTGTCAAATTTCAACGCGCAAAAAAACAACAACCGAGAAGTGATGGACTTTAACCACCATTCGGGGGTCAGCTAAGGAAGCGAGGCGAAGCTCTTGATCGCCAGAAAGTGCGGCAGAAATGGCCCAAGGTGCACCGAAGACCCCGAGGCCCGATCCCAAAAGGAATTGCCAAAGCAATCATTCTTCATCTTGTTTATGACTCTTAAACAAGTCAGAGCGAGGAAGGAAAATATCGTAAAAAAATTGGGGGGGGGGGAGAGAAGCTCATAGGCCCAGATATGTATTTAATATATATATTTAAAACTAAGAACTGGATTATTCCAGCCCCAAAGACAATATTGCCATTGTTTTTAATCTTAAAAACCTGAAGCAAAAAAGGAAAGGAAATGGGGAAAGGAAAAAGGAAAGGAAAAGAACACGAGAGGTCTACAGCCAAAGGAGAAGGAGAAAGGATAATGACGACAATAGCAATAATAAGAGTTGATGAAGATGCAGATGAAGATGATAATACAAGAGGTGCGGGACAAGAAAATGGGGGGGGGGGATGGCAAATAATAATAATACTTTGCACAGAGCCCGGAGTCTCGGCAGGAGAGCCGGCTTTTCCCCCGGCCAGGCACCCGGGCTCGGGTTCGGAGGGTGCTCTTGCTCGCCCCTTCCCGGTCCCTCAGCCTCCCTCGTCCTCCTCCGCTTTCTTTTCGGTGGCGTTGCGCCTGGCTGGCATCCTTCGACCGCAGCCGCCGCTTACCTGCCTTGCTTGGTAATGATCATCTCGGTTTGGTGTCGGTGGAACTTCAGCCAGAGCGGCCTGTTGCATAGGTAGACCTGCGCCTTGCCGGGGACGAGGCCAGCCTGGGCAGAGGGGAACTGATAGAACGGCGAGCCTTGGTAGGAATGGCCGTACTGCTGCGGGTAAGGGTAGCCGGCAGCCGGGTAGCCTTGAGGCGCCGCGGAGTTGGAAAGCAGGCTGTTGTATGCTCCGTTGGCGATGACCGGGTGGTGCGCCATGTAGCGGCTGGGGCTGGCGAGCGAGAAGGCGGCCGCGTGGTTGTGCTGACCCGGGTAGGGGAACATGGTAGCGGCGGCGGCGGCCGGAGGAGCCGAGGCAGTAGCCGGAGGCTGGCCGGAGGAAGCTGGCGTGGAGAGCAGGTATCGATCCGCCGCGGCTGCGGCCGCCGCCGCTGCTGCTGCTGCTGCCGCTGCCGCAGCCGCCGCCGCTCCATCGAAGGTTGGACGGAGCTGCTCCTGGCCGCCGCCGCCGTCCAAGACGACAGGCGAGAGTTTGGCGCGCTGCTGTTGCTGCTGCTGCTGCTGCTGCTGCTGAGGCGGCGGCGGCGGCGGCGGCTGGGCGTCCCCTGGCGGGTCTTTGGAGTCAGGGAAATTGTCTGCCTCGGCCTGATTCGTCATCCCCCCCCTGGCGAGTTTTTTCAGAGGTGAACTTCTCTCCAGGTTGTCAGCGCTCGCCGAAAGGAGGGCGGCGGCGGCGGCAGCCGGATGGTGATGGGGGTGCGGGTGGAGGTGCTCGTGCAAGACAAGCTCGGATCCGCCCGCGGCAGGCGGGTAAGCGCCGCCGCCGCCGCCAGCGCTCACATGGAGAAATTTCTTGGAGAGCATCATCGACGGAGGCGACAGACAATGCTCCAGCTGCATGGCTCCAGACCCGGCCCGTTTTTTGGCCAAAGCCTGCCCGGGGTAGCGTAACGGTAGCACGGGGTCGCTTGGGGGGGGCGGGGGGCGGGAATCGCTTAAGGTCCCCAGCTCATCATCCCGGGACCCTCGGCGGCGAGGGACCCAAAGCAGCTTCTCCCACCACCCAAGGCTGGTCCCGAACTGAAGCCACAATTCCCTCCCCCACCCCCTCCGCCGCCACCAAAAGCACCGCTCCCTGGGAGAAGAGATTGGCCAATTGACACCGTGCAGCAATCAGCCAAGCCGCACTTTTGATCTCCCTGGTTGCCGAACGCATGCAACGGCTCCTGCCATTGGTTAACCGCTGACAGTAATTTAATTAGATAGACGTTAATTAGGATAATCACCTGGCTCCCGGTCGCGCGACGTTCGAGGCAAATGAATATATATATCTGTGTGTGTGCGTATAATACTTTTTACTGTATGTGTATATATATATCTATACATACATACACGCACACGCACGCACACATATACAGCAAAATCGATATAAAATACTTTGTTTACAGTTATTTATTTTGTGTGAGAGAAAGAAATAAAGAGAGACCCTACGCAGCCTTCCACTATCCTCTGTGGCCACAGTGTAGAAAGTCTTGAGGGAGAGAATTTGGGGCACTGGCGTCCCGCCCCTCTCCTTTCGCGCCGGCCTTTCTGGCTACGCGACTCGGGGCTTTCAGGAGCCCCGAAACCGAGCCGCCACCCCTCTCTGGGCTTCCTAGCGTCGCGTTTTCCTTCGCCTCGCAGGCAGCTCCAAAAGCTCCCGCGGCGCTCAGAGGCGGTAGAGGAGAGGAGGCCCCACCTCTTCCTTAAGGCGAAGCGCTTGGACGGGCCGGCTTGTCCCAGAGTTTCCCCTGAGGTAACGGCCGGCAGATTGGCCGGCACGTTTCCCGCGCATTCTGGCCAAGAGCTGCCCGTTCCTGGCCCAAGCGGGAGCGCAAGCTCTTCCCCAATGCCCCGCTCGCCCCTGCCGGAAGGAATCGCCAGCCAGCCGCAGATAGCGAGTAATAACTGCGCCACTGCGTCTCTTCCCCCACCGCCATCCGCAAAACACCCCAAGTCTGATTCTCTCTTGCTTTGGAAAGGAGCGTCATCTGAAGCGCCTTGAGTGACTGACTTGCCTTGAGGTTGACGCTTGGCTTCCTCGGTAAATAAATATTTTATTTGCGCGCAGACATGCGGGGTAAAGGAAGTGAGGAGGGGGGGGGGAGAGACGCTCCGAGAAAAACAGGATAACAGACCAGCATCCAGTCAGAGCTCGAATCCCCCCCCCATCTCTTTTTCCCCCCGTGGCCCTCTCCCTTCTTTCCTTTAGGCTTGTGTTCCTTCGGTGTTTTGAATACTTTTTTCCCTCACGCCCAGCTCTCTTCTGTGATAATAAGCTTGTCACAAGTAATTACCTGGAATTTTTTTGTAGGAATAAATTAACGTCTTGCTAGAATGAGAAGGGGGGAAATGCTTCGGGATTGATTTGTGGGGGGGGGGTGTAAGAAGGAGGAGGGGGATTTGGGGGTTCAAACGCACCTTTAAAACAATAATAAAGGTTTGAGAAAAGCCGAGCTTAAGATAAAACACGGCGGTGGCCCATTGGGTTCGGTTTAATTTTTAAAAAAAAACACCAACCCTCGGTCTGGAAATCCAGAGGCCACAAGGCTGCGTGTTCAGCCATTCTTCCTCAAGAATCTATTTCTCGAGTTAGGTTTGCCTTGAGAGGAATTTCCCTCTTTAAAAATCGCTCGAAACTTGCCCTGATTGTCTCCGGGGTTTTTAAACCACATAATAATAATAAAAATAAAAAGATATATAATAGCAGGCGTAACAGGAGCAGCAGTAGCGATAATCATAACCGCAACCAAGAGAAAATGAGAGCGGCGAGGGGGAGCGAATCGGACTCTCCGAGTACCGTAGGAGCCCTTGGCCGATGCGCTTCCTCCCTCCTCCTCCTCCTCTTTTACTTTTCGCTGTGGAGACTAGGATGGTCCCTGATTGGCTGTCCGTTCCACTAATCACAGGTTGGCAATTTGGGGCAAGATAGGGACCGTATTATAAGTGGTCAGTTTTTCTTTGCCATTAAAAAAAAACTGTTTTAGATTACAGCTAAAGTTGAAAATACCAGGCTTCCCCCCCGCCCCCCCCCCGAATTAATTCCACCCATCTCTTCCCATATGACGGTGGCTGTTTTTCCAACAAAGAGCTGGAGTAAGATTGGAAACCTAGCATTTGGCACTGCAAATTTTAGTTGAATCACAGGTTATTTATTGTACTGCCTACTTGAATTTCAAAATTTGCTCGAGGTTTCACAATCCCCCCCCCTTTTTTTGCCATACTGACACATAATGTTTGATGCACATTAAACATTGTGAGGAGAGTCATTAAAATAAGTGGGTTGGTTTATTATATAAACCCCCGGAATTCAAGCTCTGCTTTTAAAAAGCTGAAATTCAGATTCATATTTCTTAGCTGAACTTATTCTATATGAGAGCTAATTCCACATTTCCAGAATTAATCTCTTCTAATGTCACAATACTGATAGGAATAACATTTTAAACAGTGGAATGAGAGTTTTTAGGAAAATGACAAAATATGCTTCCCTAATGGGTTATTGAAAAATGTTTCACTCAGTTCAACAAAAAATATCCAGTCAATTAAGCAAAGTTTAGTCTCTTGTCTTACTCCCATAATGAATGAGATTTTGTGAAGTTTTCTTTTTTTTTTCTTTTAACCATACTGTTACAGGCATAAACCCCAGAGTTTACCACATGCAATCAGTGGACACAAATCTGGCAGTGTGTATGGCTTACTCCCATATAAATCAGTACAGAATTCTAGCCCCAAAGTGGTAACACACTTCAGTCTCCTGTTTCCCAAGACATTCTGTTGTAGCCCATAAAGTTGCCATATTGCAACAACAACAAGAAGTTTCAAAGGGAAACTCTCAAACAAAGCTGCTAAGTTGGAGTTAATTAATACATTCCCCGAGGAACAGTTCTTGTTGGTCTGTTTCAGCAAAAGCTTATGCCACAATATAGTCATTAGTGTTTTAAGGTGGTGCAAGTTGTGAGCAATGCAATCTTATGGTACTAATGTCAGGCATAAGAACTACCTTGTTGCAGGAAGTACTTTTGTCACACTTCCACTGTTTTGAGTGAGAAACAATTTACTTGGGCTATAACAAAGTGTGTTGTTGCTTGAATATAGCAGTAGATTAAACAAATACATTGGGAGGGGGAATGATGGAAAAATCAGGGCTTCCAAAATTCCAAATACCTTGTGAGCCTTGAAGAAACCTGACATAATTGAGATAGTTTAAACTTCTACTTACCTTTCCTTTGATGTCCTACTAATGGTCACAACTGGTTTATGGTAGGTTTTATGTAGAGGATGGAAAATGAGTTACAGTAAGGAAATCAAGATCTGTAGATTGAATACATGCTAAAAAGAATATACCCATCAATTAAAAATGGTGAGAACTTGTGATTTTTAACATAGGAAGCCATTGTTTTGCATGATATAAATACTTTGATTCTACGGCTGAATGATCAACACTAAATTCACATTTTATTTTCCAGTGCTGCTTGTTTATTCCAGGTTTATTCAGTTGGAATGTTTAAGCTCCATATTCTAAGTTATTAATATATAGTTCCATTGTTTTCTGAAAAACATATATGTATGCATAAATGTGCTTGCTTCTTGAAAGAGCTAATAAAAATCCATATTTTAAAAAGCTTCAAAATTTCATGTTTAAATTTCAGATCAATTTTCATCACCAATAGACAATACTCTTGTGTGTTAATTCTGTAGCAATTAACACTACTGGAGAAAGGATTGCCATATGCAAACTCTTATTCTTAAACTGGTTAACAAGGCCCAACATAATGCAGATTCTGACATTAAAAAATGCCTCATCTGACCAAAAGAAGGGTGGAAAATAAATTAAAATATTAACAGAGTCCTGCATCTCTTAAGAGTTGAAGTTAATTGGTGCAAGAACTATAGCAATTTCTGGGTTTTTTAAAGAGACTGCGCCCAGACCTCCAAAGTTCACTATTACATTTCCACTCATTTACTGAATAGGTTTCAGTTAATAATTAAGGAATTCTGGTCAACCTAAACCATGGGTGTCAAAACACGTAACGTTTTCCCCATTTGCCAAGGTGGGGTGGGTGTGGCTTGGGTGTGATGCATCTGGCCCACAGGTTGCCAGTTTGACAACCCTAACCTAAAGGCTGGATAATTTCAGTGGTGAGAGATTAGAGTAATTTCTTTGGTGCCCTCTCAGCTTGCTTTCAGATTACATTTTCTTCTATGTTAGAGTTATGTTATAAAACTTGCTATACTGCCAACTATAGTAATTTCTTGCTTGTTTAAAATTGTCAGAGAAAAATACTTGGTGTCTCTGGACTCCAAGTCTGATGGGGGTGTGGTTTTCTTTTTGATAGTTATAAAGAGTTGACAATGGAAAAAGGCATATCTCATTTACAGAGAACACTAAAGTTTTTCCAAGCATTTCCAAGAATGGATAAGTTGACCTCACTTTATTTAAGCAATTTTATATGTCATCAGTTTTAACTTTAAGGCAGATATGCGTACAATCACTCTCTCAGACCTTTCTAGATGACTTGAGCTACATCTCTATAATCAGTTTTATACAACAAGGTCGGTCAGAAACATCTGGAGTGCACTGTACTGTCACCATGCATTAGGAACAATAACAAAGATTAAAATAAATGTAACATTGTATAGAACATATATGATTTAATATGTAAATAGTTTGTGTGCATGTACACATTCATTATCTATAACTCACCTTTCTGCTCAGTGACTTAATGATGTTTAAATTAACATGCAAACTGCTTTAATACTAAAGCCAATTTAATTTTTTTAAAACAGGATGTAACTTGGAAGGAAACGTTACTTCTGTCCTCTGATGAAGTGCATTCATGGCCTGAAATGGCACAGGAGTAGCTCTCCATCACAGATCAGAAGCTGAGGGAATATTTTCTTCAAGTCTATTCCTGCAGATATTAAGCACAAAACAAGGCTGAGTTATTACTGTCAACTTCTCTTCTGTTTGTTTGATCAGTCGATGTCTTATATTGTACCCAGTAATCAACTAGCTGTAAGTGGTGATTTTTAAATGCAGGTGTCACCCAATTATTGCATTTTGTCCCAGTTAGCTTCTGCATTTCCACCAATTGAAGTTTCAAGGTCTTATCAGAGACAGACACACAGAATATTTATTAATATTCAAGGTGGGATATAACTACTCCATGGGAAATTGCTTCCCCGTCCAATTCTGGAAAGATTGTTGCTGCAGTTGGCCATAATTTTGCTAATTAACTATGTCAGCTATGAATCCAGTGACAGGTAGATCTTCCCCAGCCTTTTCATGTAATGGGAGATCTCTGTGGGACACTGTAGGTCTGCATCCTAAACAAAGGAACAGAAATATAAAATCTGTTCCAAAAATATTTAGTAGGCTGCACTCTCCCTGTCCATTTTAGTATGGATGATCGCTTAGATGACCAAACCATTGTCAATACCATATACCAGTCAAAAGCCTAATTAAAAATGGTCCAGATTCTCAGCATAATCGTAAGTGCATCTGGAGCTGTGAGATCATCATATTTATGATTACTATTTCCAGTAATGAAATGTCTTGAAACTACCCTATAATTGCACAGATCTGCTGGATCAAGGGAAGATTTCTAAAAAAGAAAATAATAAAAATTAAGTCTAATAACTGCCTCCTTCAGGCAGGGGGTAACATTTCCTATCCTCAAGGAAGTGTTAATTAGCTAGAAAGCATTGCAGAGTATTGATGTTTCATTCCATGACTATTGGAAATTCTGCCCACTGCTTACCTAAATTGATACTTCTTTTATAAAATAAAATATTTCAAATTTAAAGTATGCCAAAGAGAAAAACCTTATCTTGGAAATAATATTAAGCTCTTGTATAAGATCTCTGCTGATTTATACCTGCATGTATAGGGAGCACAGTAAATGAAGCAATTATATATCAGGGTTTTTTAAATGTTGTATTTATAAAAAATAATAAAGGTGGGATTAAAATTAACAAATAATTGATTTCTGTTGACTTATACAGGAAGCATAGTGAATAAAGCAATTATATATTAGGGTTTTTAATGTGTATTCATAAAAATAATAAAGGCAGAATAAAAAATAAAAAAGTTCTGTGAGGTTTAAATTTATCAATTATATAAATAAAAATAATAATTAGACCCAGACTATTTCTTAACAATTGGTATTCCTTTATTCATTTATAAACTTGTACTTCATTTACAAATTAAAAATTGGTTTCCATAACAGTATCTCATAAAGCAGTCAATATTTTTTCCTTATTTTTTGTGTACATTTTGGAAAGCCCCCCCCCCCCGCCCCGAGCTTTCTTTAAAAAAAATGTCTATTTTTCAGTTTAAAAGAAAAAAATCCTAAAATAAATTGTAATTTAATGTTTCAGCATGCACTTCAATGCTATTTACAGAGTAGGTTGACAAAGAATATCCATATTTTGATGACCTTGTCTGTAACAGACTTCTTGTAGCTTTTCAGATGTTGGTTCCAGGCTTTTATCATCTTCTGTGCTTTGTTCATATACCATAGAGCCATTTATAATTATATGAAGGAAAGGAAAGTTGGGGATGGGAACAGAAAATTATACTTTTTGGGAAGTCTACTGAGTTCTGTACTTGACAAAGCAGATGTGAAAGTTACAGAAATGTCATTACACAGAAGGTTCAACAAAATTTATGATCAGGTTTTCATTGGCATTTTGGCAAGATTAATAGCACGTTTCTCATCTTGATAAAAAAACCATTGCTTCCTGTCTACAGGTATTGTTCAAATGTGTCAAATTAATGTTAACTATTGCCACAATCAGCAATTACTATTTTGTTAGATCAGGGCCAGACAGTCTCAAATTATATTTAAAAACCATATGCAACTCTTCTGGTTCTCGTGGTGAATGGTCCTGACTCCTGATCCATATTTAAAGGCAGCAGAAACAGGTTTAGGCCTACCTGAAATCACATCCCTCTGACTTAATAGCTTTAATCCAGGGGCTTTTAGAAACAAAGAGTTAGTCATGGGAAGTGCTTTGCCTTTGTCTACGAGCTTTTCCATTTTCTTTCTTGTATTGCAAGGTCGAGTCCAAGCTGATAAAAATACTGTGGGACTTAACCATGATTCCTATAAAGGGATCTGTAATCTGAGTAAGTTTTTTGCAAAAAATCATGTCCATGGCACAGGTCTTTACAAATCATCAGTTGACTGAAAGGCATTTGTCTCTTTGTTGAATTTTGTACAGTATTGTCAATAATTGATTCTTTCTCAGTTACAATGTCAGCAAAACACTAAGGAGTTCAACACACTTTTTAAAAAGCTACATAACAATAATGAATGCATATATGTGTTGCCAATTATCTTCAAAAATGAAAATGAAAATATACCTTTTAACCCGGTTCTTGAATTGTTTTAGAATCTGCAGAGATCTTGCATTAAAAAAATAGCCAAAGTAATTGCACAACATAGATGAAAAGGTGTTAGAGTGATGCTCTTAGACTGCAAATGATGCCAGATGTCTCTGACATCCAAATATATCTTAGCCTCAGTGCTTTAAACAATGGATGATTATAGTTAGCAAATAACATTTATAAGCAAGTCATTATTTAAATACAACAGTATCCAACATTGCTGCTAAACACTGGACAATGTTGCAAGTCATCAGCACATCCACGTGTTCTTCTAAATGACGTTTAGGATCCTAAAATATAATGTTAAAAAATGTTTATAATTTATTGAAATAACACATTTACAAATGGTGATTTCCATTTAATGCAATACTGATACAGTTAAGATGCAATTAAAGTTCAGAGTTCTATTATGCAAGCAATATAAGGCAATATCTAACAAAAATATTACTGAACTGTTAGGGGACATATTATTTATATCTGCCTAAGTACTGTCCCAATATTAATGTAAAATTGGAATTTTGAACACTTGGATTTACATTTCTTTCTATGTATTAGTTATTTATTAAATTTGTTATATCACCAACTATAGTATTTTCATGTAATATTATCAGATATAAATACTGTGGAGTCATTGATGCTCTCTAAATTTGGTTATTTATTTCAGATGTTTTATTACCCAATTTAAGAAATGGTGGTGCTATGTGCAAAGTTTTAAAGGGTATTAGTCAGCAACCTAATTATTTTATACTGTGCAAATACTTTAGTACTATTTATTTATTTAGCGTATGGCAAATACATGGACTTATAGTAGTTCAAATGTTAATGTCCAGCTTTAACAACTTTAATATTGCCAAGCTTAAATAACTCTTGATGATTTACATTCCAGAGTTTGGTTTCATAATGAAAATTTTTATCACATCTTAATCACTATTGTGCTGATAGTTTACTGGAGCCATGAGCTTGTCTAAAATAGATTTTCAAAACACTCAGGTCATTTTACAAACAATTTTTCTTAAAAACCAAGCAATCTTATAAACCTAGGCCAAATATGATGTACAGTAAATTATTTACTTTTATATGGCGATAGAGAAGTAAAAATGATGTATATACATCTCGCACACTGTATACTATATTTAACTACTTGTATATGCATCACATTTGTAAATTACTAGTCAATTTAAATAATAACTCGATCATAACATTCTTTATTTATCAAGTTCATTAATGAAATCAATGGGAGTTTTGCCATTTGCTTCCAATGTAACTGGGATTTCATCCCATGTTATTTTAAAATATACTCACTCAAAACAAAAGCACTTTCCAATTAAATACATGAAAACAAACCATAAAATACACTTAAGGGGGGGGGGGGGCTATGTTAACATAGAAAACCTGAATTATCACTACTGTGTTATTTTTAGAAATGTTTAATGTTTAATTTATGCGTAGCTTGCAACTGGAGTGCAAAAAAATATGTCCATTTCTGGATTGGTTAATGTGGTTTCATTAAGAAGTAGATTAGCTTGGAATAAGAATTCCTCACACATACAACATAAAACTCATTTCCAAGTAAATGTGCTTGAAGAAGTTATGGAAGTCAACATACCATATGAACATTAGCTTAGTATTATTTCTAAAACTAAGGAAAAGGGTAGACACACTACAACTCTTAAGACCACCTAACCAAGTAATATTTAAACTGCATATATCTGACATATAACCCAGCCTCTAGCCATCCACTATAACACTTTTATTTCAAAGCAGAATTATAAATTTGCAATTTGGAGACTTTCTTTTTAGCACACTACAGGCAATAATGCAAAATATCCATGTAACAGAAATTGGGACTTCCTTATAATGAGCCACTTGTGAGATGGGTGTTATAGAGATTTAATAAACAAATTGATTACAACATTCTACTCAGGCATCCAGAATACTAGGAGAAACACACTATATGTAAGGCTAGGAATAAAACATGGTTTATTAAGGAAGAAAAATTAGAGGTACTTATTTAGTGACTGCCATATTCAGCAACCATTTGTAGTTACAATGTGATGAAAATCCTCATATTTATGACTTTCACAGCAAAGGAAAGCTAAATTAAGATCATACGCACAGTCTTGGAATTAATTAGTGTCTGCTTCACTTAACAACCAGATTTCTGGTCCCAATTGTGGTTGCTAAATAAGGACTGACTGGCTATATCAATGGCAGATGTCAAATGTTAATTTTATGTCCATTGTTGACATACTTGTATGTCACTGACTTTAAGTAATTATAGTGGAAAGAAATGGCTGTTATAGAAATTAAGAACAAAAAAAATCACCCATGTATGATTAAATAAACACACAAGTATTTTTTTTTCATGCCAGTGTAATTCCTCACCTGCTTGCCAACATTTTTTATTGCCAGCTGTTCAGGTGTCATTTTATCCTCTTCTTCCACAGCCTGTAAAACAAATGTAGAAAAGGTTGGTATTTAGTATCTTATTATTTCAAAAGCTTTTCAAAATATAAACTTTGTCTTTTTCCATTGAAGCTGAAGCTTTAATGTTATTTTAAGGACACACACACATATAAAAACCCCTCACTGTGGTGGTTCAACAAAGGCACTAACTATATATCAGGATAGAAGTCAATGCCTTTCTCAAAATTACTTGAATGGTTTTTAGAAGTGCTCCGTAGGGTGTGGTTAATATCAATTTGGTCATACCTTCTCAATACAATGAAGAGAGAACAAAACCAGAAATAACATGGATTACACAAATGTCACTGACTCTAACACAAGTTCCTCTAACAACACAAACAAGCAGTCTTTTCACTATTCTTGACCTGCACATCTTTTCACAAAATTCAGCATTTCATTTTTGTTGACTGCAGCAATTTGGGTTTTTAAAAAATTAAAAGACAAGGCCTGCCCATTTCCAAGATGTTAAAATAAGTTGTGCTAATTTCTTGAAATGATTCATGCCATTTTATTTTTTTAAGGTTGGGTATTTCTTTTTTCTCCATATTACATTGGAATCAATTTTTGAATCGATGCTTCCAGAAGCTAATCTGACAAATCATATGGTCAAGTAATTGTCTGGCAGAGGCCCAATATGATACCTTGTTATAGTTCTTTGCTAGTTCCAGCATTTCTTTTACCACCGTTTCATTGAGCTTACAGTGTTCGCTGTAGTCCAGAAGAGTTAAACCTTCCATCCAACTTTTCTTATGTAAATTCAGTAACATCTACCCAAAAGAAAAAAAAAAAGAAGAAAAACAATAGAGAGCAAATAGTAAAATAACTGTATTTGTGGCTTATACAGGAAAATAATTTATACATTTTAAACATGAAAGTGGTATTAGGAGAACAGATGAGAAATTACAAATATCTACTGCAATCTAATTTCTTTGTTAATTTCTTTATTATTAAATTTATATGCTGCTGTTTTGGTGTCCAGAGAAACTCTGGTTCAAGATTTAATGTTTATTAATTTTAATCATTTTATATTATCTCATTATTATGCTATAAACCACCGAGAGTCACCATTATAGTGAGACAGGTAACATATAAATTTAATAAATAAGTATAAATAAGTATAAATAAGTATAAATAAGTATAAATAAGTATAAATAAGTATAAATAAGTATAAATAAGTATAAATAAAATAAATAATACAGGCATTTCTTAAGATAAGTTCTAATCCAGAAAAAGAAAAAAAAGAGTCAGACGACTGGGTGGGAATATTTAATAATGTTCTTTTCCTTTCTAACTCCCAGCATTTTGTCTATAGGAGGCAGAATTTGGAGCTCAAACTAGCTCAGTTATGTTTTATCATAATAAATGCAAAGAGATACAAAAGTTTCTAACATAGGAGAGTTTAAATGTAGAAAACTGGTGTCAAGCCTGAATTACCTAGGCTACCTCAGATAACTTTTTCTGTCTCATAGATTAGCTCACCATAGACTTAACTATCCATTCCCTCTGAGTCCATCTGAGAAGATAAAAATTGTTTGCTCTGTAAGGTCACTGTGAAATTTGAACCCACACTCATAGGGGGATTTATGAAGACATGATTGAGTGCTAAAACATGTTTGGGTTCATGTGGTTTTAGGCCTTTTGCCAGACTATCAGCTTCCAATAAATAATTGGTGTTAAAACGGCAGAAGTCCTATTTTCAGCCATGAGTATGAAATCATGAATACAGACAAGAAAGATATGGGAAACATGGATGCCAGGACACTGGGCAAAGGCTGCATACGTTGATGAAAATAATCTTCATTTCTTAAACCCTTTTAAAATCACACTTGACAATTACTGTTATCACCTTTATAAAAGTGCATGCAGTGAAATGAACCAAAGTAATGTTTCCAAAGCTTAATGTTAAAGCTCAACCTCCAGAATACAGAGGGGGAAAAAGACGCACCGTACAAACCAAGATGCAAAAAACTCAGCTCAAATATTACTTTTTCCATGTCTTGAAAGTACAGGTATATCACATAGAGCATCTAAACTCACAAAGCCGTTCCCTACTTCAACAAAATTGCTCTCCTGTGTTTACTAAAGCAGTGAGAATTTGAAGCAGCAAAGACCTTAGCACTTGATTTTTGCAAGCCCAACTGAGCTCCTGGTGAGAAGACTGCTTTTCGGTTTGAATCTGTCACCTTCAAGAACACTACTGAACACTTATGATTGAACAATGACCTTAGTTAATGTCTACATTCTCCCAAACAGATAATTAGTGTGGAAAGGTATCTGAACAGTTACAGTGCCTCTAAAATCAACTTTAATCATGAACAGATGGAATCTATTGTGGGCATAAAAACTAAAATGTCTGCATTTGGAAAGAATTAGCAAACTTTGAAAATAATGAGAGTTATGTTTTTAGTTAGACAACTGGAATTATAGATACAAAAGTATAACTGTATATACTTTTTTGTGGAATATTTGTGTGGGTGTGTGGGGGGGATCATACCTGTGGCTGAACAACCCTTCACAAAATTTACCTCAGAAAATGAAATAAAAATTGTAATAAAAAAAAAGAATAGTGGTAGTCCTGATATTAAACATGAAGCTCCTTGAGCAAAGCTGCCAGTGCTCAGTCATGCAAATGTTCGAAAAGGCTGGTAAACTTACTTAATATGCTTTGCAAAATAAATCTTCAATCAATTGCTGCTGTTTATATGTTTTGTTGGTTGTAAATATTCAAGAATAGCTTAATTATTTTTGGATGGATTATATGGATAAGCTGGTTTGTGTAAGCAGGTTTGAGCTATGTAAGAAAAGAGTGTATATGCTTTTAAAAATAAATAAAGGCAAGAAAATTAACAGATTCATTGTAATAGCACTACAAAAACAGAAAATAACTTTCAGAAACATGTAGCTTTAAAAATAGAATAGCCATATTTTTATCATAATTTAAACAAAGATGTTCATAAATTGTCTAAGTCAGACTGATTTTTGCCAACCACATATTTACTAGCACATTGACTACTTATGCATGCAGTTGCCTTCTGGAAGAAATGTGAACACCACAGAGTTCACATTGAGACTTTATTTGGGATGACAATGGATCAGCTATATGACATTAGGCAGAAGTGGAGACACCAAATTATTGTGGTTAATAAATTTCAACAGCATTTTCTTACTAGCTGGAGAGGAACACTCAAAAATTGTAGTGTTAATCCTTAAAATAGGCTCAATATAATTTGGGGGGAAAAACCAAAGAAAAATATCTTGAGATAATTAACCTCCTCACCCATACCCCAATATGTTGGTAACACTGCCCCATCTGGGTCAGAAAAAATCCCCTCTGTAATAAAGAATCGAAGTGACAAAGATATTTTTTATTGTTAGTAATTGAAAATATTATAGGAAAACAGAGCTTGCCTTCTGTTCTAATTCATTCTTCCTGTAGTTGATAGTAATGGAATAGTAATGTCTGTTCAACCCATGGATTAAAGCCTAGAAAGAGAATGTTTAAAAAGCATTACTAAAATGCACTTAACCATTTCTGCCAAACAAAACAAAATAGTTATCTTAAAATATTGCATTCAGGCTTTGAGCTATTTCAACTTTTTTCCCTCAAAATATGCAGCTACTTAAATACATCTAGATGTTCTGGTGTTGCAAACTCAATGGCAAGGAAATAAATAGACAATAGGGCAGAGATACTTTTAAAATAATAGCTTGGCATACAGTATAATTAATCATTGTCCTAATTAATGGGTTTAACTTAAACAGATTTCAGTTGTTTTGTAGTGTGAATCTATAGTAGGGGTGGCATATAAATGGTGTGGAACACGTAAGTATACCACAGATTATAACTGTGGAGCATTTATAATGCAAAAGTTTTTTAAATGATTATAGGCAAACCAGCAGGAATCTGTGTTTCTGTTAAAATTCAATAAGTTAAATAAATGCCCAGAACTAGTTCTGATTAAGATCCAAAAAAGCCACAGATGTACAAAGCAGAATTAAATCCTTAACTGAATATTGCTGCTAAGCTTTTCTTCTGTTGCCAGTGTTTCCACTGAAGAGCAGCCTACCTCTTCAGTAGTGGAAGCAGCTGTATTACATCTTACATGAGGAGATATTACCAAACATTATGCAGATCCCTTTTTGGTAGTTCTTTTCCTAACAAACGGGATATGTTAAGTTGAATAATTTTAGAGGAAATGTTTAAATATATTGTACAGCAAATCAGGGTTGCAGCCCAAACAAGCAAAAAGCAATCTTATACAGGCTACTTATACTTGTATGTAACAGCCGAACTAAAAGTAAGATACTGGTACTTCTTAACTTTCCAAAAGCAAACAATAAAAAATAAAAAAATTAGGAAGCAGTACAATACCGTGGGGTTTGCATAAGAGGTCATTACATACTGCCTTGAAAGGCCCAGTAATATATTCTCTAGAAACATACAAGCACAGGCTTGCCTGCACCCAATCAAAAACATTAGAGGGTTCTTCTATACTCATTAGGCTTTGTAGTTTGTACCAATTCTAATCGGGAGTAATTTTATTCATTCTTGATAAATATAAATTCTTTGGTATTGAAAAAGTTGTTCTATTTTATTAGGGAAATCTGTAGATAATTATTCATGAAGCCCATATAGTTTATGAAATATGAGCATAAACTATTGACAGATACAAGATTGCCAAGATAAGAACAAAAATTGCAAATCAACAGTAGTATTTGCTGTTTTCAACTACAAGTACCGTGTTTGCAGCATGTGTTAGTATTAGAAGTCCTGTAATTAATCTTCAGAGAAATAATTAGACTTCTGGTGGCAACTAACTGGGATTTTTAAAATTCATTTTAAAAGAAAAATAATATTTTTGGCAATATTACCTTTAGCATAGGAAAATGATAATGACAAAGCAATAATCATTCATGGGGGAATACTTGTTTAAGAAACAAAATACTTTATGGAAGTCTGTTTACACCCATCACTTACTATGGATAAGTAGATCTCACATTCAGTAGTATTTATAAGATTAATTTAGTATCTTGGTCTGAACTTACAAAACAAACAGCAAGCTGCATAATTACACCCTCTTTCCTTCGAGCAAGTTCCCAGAACAAATTCCCTTACTCTCAGCTCTATCAGATGTAAGTGCATCCATACCAAACTTCACTGCAGCTAAGACAAAGCTGTGTTCTCTAACATTATCTAAGTAATATTAAAACCTGGACCAGTGGGTAATATGAGCGCATTGCTTGCAATTAAGAGAAGAACTACTGTAATTCTTAACAGTAAACAAAAATATAAATTCATCTGCAGGTGATGATGGAATAGGAACATGCTGGATGACTGCTTAATATTTCTAAAATGAAATTTAAAAATCAACATCTTTATAAAGGAAAGATGGAGTCAATTAACAATATGAAGTTTTATTTCTGAGTGATTTCATCCTTTCTAACCTGCAGTCTTGAGGTTCCAACTTATTTATTTAGGAAATAGTAAATAATTACTTATTTATTACAAAGTCATTATTATACTTGGTTGTGCAGTTCGGCAGATGTTTAGATCACCTATCAAGTCCTTTATATGGTATTTTTATTCACCTATCAAATCCTTCCAAAGGACCTGGGGTTATTATTATTTTTATTAGGAAATAAATTTAAGAACAGTAATTTGCAATCCAATGCATATTTCATGGAAGTAACTCCATTTAAAGACATAAACTATAAAGGATTTCATTCTGAAATTATGTTCTGGATTCTGCCCAATACTATGAGTGGGCTTTTGGATTTATTGCCATACATTAAAAGTTACTGATGAATATCATCCATGGTCTATAGGCTCATGAAGGTACACAAGTCCCCTGCCTGTTTTCAGGGACACTATAAAAAAGCCTCTTGAGGAAAAACAAGCAACATCTTCTGAAATGAAAACATATTTGTGGCATATATGTACTGTAGTCAGTATCTGTTTTCCAAGAAATGCCCTGGTGACCTCTGTATCCAAAAGGAAAATTAAGCTGAAGAGTAACAGAACCCATAAACATCAATAAGATACCACCTTCCCCATCATGTAATAGTCACAAACATGTATCTAAAATGATTTGAACAACTTAGGGGAAAAAAGTCTGCAGACAATTTCTAAAACAACAGCACATTTTATCAGGACACAGCAACTGTAAAAGAGTAGTACATATTGCTAACATCTTCATGCCATCTGCAATTAACTCTAAAGATCTAAATCTTTATCAAATTAAATTTTGTGTGTGTCTGTATATTGATAGATACATACATTTTAAGCTATCTTCAAAGTAAGTACATTAATATTAAATACCTGGATAGATGGCTTGTTTAAGTGACCCAGATTTGAAGTTGTTTGTCTTGGTTCATGTCCTAAGACCATCATATTAGCATTGATTAATCTAAAGGCATCGATAACAACCTGTAAAAACAAGACAGAAAAGTCAATTCTCTGAAAAAAATGCAAGTGATTGCACCAAGGAACAGCAGAGACATAACAATCAAGTCGCATCTGTTTTTGGTCTTTTTCCAGAAAATTATTTAATTATAATATTAATAAAAAAAATAACCGCCTGCTGGCTCTGCCATCAGCACACCAACTCAGTTTAGTATTGCAAGAGGACACCAATTACTACATTTTTCAAGGTGATGAGAGAAAATAAATTAAGTTTCATGCTCTCTTTTGATGGTTATGTTTACATACATCATACATATATATATATACACACACACATACACAATGTAACTTTAAAAACATTTTCTCTACTCAAATTGAATAATAGGGAGACTAACTCTGAAACTGAGCACAAGCTAAGGGACTCTGTGTAAAGCCCAGTCGTGTCACATCAATTATACCAACGGAGCACTTGAAATGACAACAAAATTATAGCCAGCAAGGAACTTGCCCCATGTATTCCCTCCTAGTCAGATGCTTTTTATTTCCTGCAAGTAAGAAAGAGGCTACAGACTGTCGAATGGATTATGATGACCTTGTCAGTGTCATGGCCAAGAGTAAAAGAGAGCAAAAAAACAAGGCGAACAAAAATAAGGTCACAATAATAACAATATAGCTGGTAACTTTCAAAACTTTATGATTTCTTTTTAATTCCGTAAAATGCCATAAATGGTTCCCTGATTCTAAGAAAGATAGAATGTGGCGCAATACAGATTAAAGACTGGAAAGGAGATTTTCAAACTATGCTCTGTGGTACTCTAAATCTTAATGGGTTCTGTGAGAGACTAAGGATTGAGGCGGGGGGAATGTTCACTCAAATGAGTCAATTTTATGTTACTAAAACTTTCCCTTTGATTGGAAGTGGCAAGATTTTTTTTCTTAAGCTAACAATTCTGTAGCCTGAAAAGATTTGAAAACCTCTGAACTACAGTGTTACTCATACAAAGTTGAGCCATTTCTCAGTTTACCCGAGCTCAACATTCTAAGAACATATACAAGTTTGTGTTGTTTAGGATGAGCTGTACATTTAACAGCCTGCAACCTGCTTCTCATAGGTGCCTTATGGAAAGGCATTCTTTCCGCTGTACACCAGTTCTACACAATGATATATAGTATAACCAAGTGAATGTACGTGGCTATAAATTTCAACTGGAGAAACATAACAGTGGTTTTCCGTAAATATGCATGCATTTGCATCTGATGGATTGTCCAAGAACAGCAATCGTTTCCCTAAGTGTAGGATATTTTGTATAAAAGCAGCATTTGACTCCAAATGCTGCTTCTATACAAAACAGTGGCACGATGAGAGAGGACGATTGTATCATTACCCGAAGGGAAGCATAAGGTAGAATTAGGAGGCTCAATAGCATCCAATAAAATCTCTAAGACTAAAATAAATAATGATTAAAAAAACAAATTTGTGACCATCACAAATAATTATGAAACTACACAATTGTTTGGCTCTTATTTCAGTTTATTCTGATGGGCAGGCAGCAGATAAGAACTTAAGCTGTCTTGCAGCGGAAGTACCAGGTAAATGCATAAATGTTACTTAAAAATGATGTAAGATAATTTATAGTCATTATGCTTTTTCACAAGAGCAAGGCAGCTACAACCAATATATTAATGCTCCAAAGATATGAAATATGCATCATCTACACATTTTACTGCTCAATAAATAAGAGTGTTGATTGGGAATCCTGTACTGAAGTTGTTTTAAGCACTGAATAAATGAAATAAACTGAAATTTCAGTTCGTTGTCATAATGATCTTGCTTTTAAATTAAGAGCTCCTGGTCTTCATATTTTAGTTCACATAATGTTCCATCTGTACATTTTAATATGGTTGCCAATGATGAAAACAATAGATAACATCTGAGTTGCACATTGCACTAAGCCATGCTGTAGCTAATTTATTTTAGGTTAGCATGTTATGTGAATCTGATGATTGTTTGCAAGCTACAATTCAACAAGCAATGATTAAAACAAAGTCTTTCACCCCTCTAGAGTCACAGGTTCCAAATTTTAAACACGTTATGTCAATTAGTCCATTTGAGGTACCTTGGTTCGAAAATTATTCCACTATGATTTACTGTTTGCTCAATTAAAGGTTACAGATACTAGGTTTTAGTGGTATAGAGATGCTAAAGCCCCAAGATGAAGCACTGACATTTCCATTATGGGACTAGGAATGCATTTACATAAAACTCTGAAGACATAAGAAGCTTATGTTCTCACACTAATTTGATCAAATTATCCTATTTTTTCTAACTTGTTCTAGAATTAAAAAAACCTCAGGAATAATATAGGTTTTATAATATATTCATCCTACTCTTCTTGCTCACAAATCCTACAGTGTCACCCTTATTCCTTACTCCTAGGTCTATATTAAACAGAGTGTTTCTGTTTTCAAGCAACTTTGGCCTTTAATAACATAATACAGTAGCATTAACTTGTGCAGAGAGAACCTAGTAGGGGGAGGGGAGTGAGGATAATGTATGTGTTTTTTTAGAGATCACCTAATCTTAATTTTAAGGATCCTGCCCCATCCCCCCAAGAAATTTGCTTAGACTGATTCTGAAATGTGTGAATGGATAGAATTTAATTCTCCTTAACAGTAGTTCCTAAAGGTTGAAATTGTCTTTATGTAGTAACCCAATGCTCTGCATATTGCTGCCTCATGATCACTTTTGCATACCAATTGCACTCCATGTGCCATTTCAAGAAATATGTTTATGATGATTGTCATGAACGAAACTATTGACCAAATAATAAAGGTATTAGATTTATAGTACAAAAATGCTGACATTGTATTCTTTCTGATTTCCTGTCGGCTTCCTTACCGATTTTGCTTATTGGAAGCTGGCAGAGTAGCTCAGAAGTCCTGATCACTATCAGCAATGCTGTAATGACCACAAGTTTGCAAATACAACTGGCCTGAAGATTATTATTATTTCAGTGCCATGACAGTAATGGGTTCCAGATTTTATATGATTTTTTTTAGTTGGTACATTTGAGGTACCTTGATTTAAAACTTTTTGCGATTTGATGCACTGTTTGGCTAATTGAAGATTCCGAAACAAACAGGAGAGTTTTAGTAGTATATGGATTGAGTCTTATAAATCTCCCAAACTCCTGAAGCAGCATTTCAGCCATATGTTCTAATTTTTGAACACCTGCAAATGCCCAACCACAAAGGAGTATAAATTAAAAGTAAGCAAAAACAGAACTAAATATCCTACACTGTAGTCCTCTAGAGATTTACTCGATAAGAAATGACACAAATAAAGAATTTACTCAGAGGGGAAGATACAATTACTTGGCACTGTATCAGAATCACAAGGTGCTTTGTATTTTAGAGTACTACTAACACTTACATTCCTAGAATGGATTAGAAATGACTGCTCCACTAGAAAACATGGAACCTATCCAAGACAGCAGTGTTTTGTAAGAGAATTGTTTCTACTCAGATTTGAGCTCCATATGCACTTTTCACGATGAGCTATTTGAATGGATGCTAAATAAGTGGCCATGCATCAGTTTTGCAAGTGTGCTGGGATTATAGTGGCCCATTTTTACAAGGTCATTTTTAATAATCTTTCTGAGAAAATGCCTTCAGCCATCTAGTGTTGTACAGTGGAATTTCAAGGAGAAAACGGTTTTGGAACAGACTAGATACATCCGAGTTTTAAAAATTTTATTGTGTGGAATATGGCCTAACAATTCTAAATACCAATGTTACTGCATATGTTTATTTCATTGTATTTTTGATCAGTAGTTGTATATGTTTGGGTGGAAGATATTGTGCTTATGGGCCTGCACTGCAAAATGTTACTGTGCTTAATTCCTTACTATATTCTTATTATTTTTTTAATAAACTACTGGACAAAAGTATGACTTGAGTGACATTTTGCTTCTACTTAACAGCATCAATTCAACCCATAAGAAGGAACATTTTAACTACACCAAGATTAAAAGAATTCACTGCAATCACTATAGCAACTGTCTTAGGGAAAACTAACATGCTGAACAACCTGCAGCCTAAAATTAGATCTGGGACGCAATAAAAAGCATAAATGCAGCAACACACCCTACATTTTGATTTCTAAGCTATCTTATAATTGCTTTTTTTGCACAGTAAGAACAAATAAGTTCCTTCTTTAGAGTCATATGAGAATAAATAGGCTCATTAATGTCCAGTACGCTAATGAGCAATGGATGAAGGAGGTGTTAATTATGCTACAGTAAGATTCAAGGATAAAACCCTGGTGTGCTCTTGGATATATGTTGTAGATTAAGCCTTCACTAGGTTTGTGTACTTTGAAATTCTCTGCAAAGCATGATAGCAATGTAGTAACCTTACGTTTTGCAAAAGAAATTTTTACAGGCAGTTGGATCACAGGGTCAATTGAGGGAAAATAAATTAGTACTGCTTTAATTTTGTTAGCATTTGACTGTTTTAAAATCTTAAGTTTCTTTTGACCACAATGATTTGTAAGTGCATTAAAATGCAGCCTAAAGGCTTAATGCAAAATTATTTCTTCCAAAGATGAAGAAATAAAGAGCTTCCTCTAATGCCATGGTGGGGAAAAGGGTATAGATTAAGGTAGCTTTTTATTATTACATGATATCTGCTCCTGCAATTCTTCTCACCAACTGGACGATTTAATTCTGCCTGGTGCAAGTGCCTTGAGACTTTGCAGAGGTCACTTCAACAGTAGACAGCTTATAACAAAACCATTAGCGGTTTGGCTAGCTTAAGGAAACCTCTTACTTTTCTTTTTTTGTTTATTATCACTGCATGAATCTGCAGCATATGATAGTTTATAATTTCTCAGGCTTGTTAAATTCATGTTAAAGGTCTGTTTTCTTGTTGAATAAATTTTGTTCATATAATGCTGCCTATTTCATACAGTGAGTCTTTAATAGCACCTTTGGTCTATGCGCAACTCACAGATCAAAACAGAGGACTAAAATAGGGGTTGATGATGCTATTTACATGTGTGATTCCTGCTGTCTTCTTGTTAGTAGCTTTAATATAATAGAAGACCTTGTCTGTTTTGTAATTAACACATCTTTACTGGAGAGATATTTGGAAGTGATTGCTGTGAATATACTGGTTAGTAAAATAAACACAATCACACACCACTTTCTGTTATCAGACAAATTTGTGAATTGTACACATTATACTCCAGATCAACAAACTGTGATATAACAGCCAAAGAGAAGACACATTTATATAACCCTATATTTTTTTCGGAAAACATGCATTGATTCTGACCTTGTAAATATAATTAGTTTGTAGGATGCATGGAATTAAAAAGCATAGATTCTTTAGTAATTGCAATGACTCAAGTAGGATACCCAATATTTGGAAACTACATTAAACTGTTTCTTACAAATCATCACTATCTGAAAAATACTTTCCATCTTACTTTCAGTTGTTATTCAAATCAATAATCTACACCATCACTTGCCTTTATCAAAAGATGGATTTTCAAACAGCTCTTCTAGTAACTTTTCCACCAAGTCATCCTACTATTATATACAAATTCCATCTCTTGACAGTTTCTAGAATAATATGCTGAATATTTTTATTACTTACAAATCTTTCAGCAATGCATTATTTGTTACAATTAAGCTTTTTCCAGAGGCATTACAATTGACAAGTGCCCATATACTTCCAGATATCTACTTCTTAAATATCTCAACATATCACTACAGTATTTTTGTGGGGGAGAGGGGGGGGGGACAACAAACTCCTAATATGGCTGTAATATCTTACGTGATGGACTGCAATCAGTTAACTTAGCACTGTTAGTTAGAACTGAAGCCCTTTCTGACATCACTGTATTTGCAGAAAATGTCCCCGAAGCCCCATGGCAAATAGAAGCTATATTTAAAAAATGCATTAAGGTGCTTTGCAATTCAAGCATCCAGCCATTGTTCATGCACATTTATAAAAAAACAGCATTGTATAAGAAATCATGTGTAAGGGCTATAATGTAACTATTGCCAGGTGTGGAAGGAGAAGTAATGTCCCATCTAAAATCTCCTTTATCACCTGCAACTGAACTGTTATCGACTGCTTAGTTGGTTTCTAGATTCTTTGAAAAATTAAATGGAACTATGACCCTCGAAGTGCAGCTGAAGTTTATGACCACTTTGATATTTATGCTGGTGTGCACACTTAAACAACCGTGACCAAGGAACATCTTGGGTCCCCTCTAAGCCCACAGCATAAAAAATTCAGAGAAATCTTACTTTTATGCCATTTCCAATGAAAAGCACTAAGAACAGAAATTGACTCATGCCAAATGCATACCACTGAATTGCTGTGATTGTGAGTTTTGAGGTCTTACACATGGTAATTATTTATAAAAATGTCAATTTTAGCTCTGAAAAAAAGATTCCTAGGAGTGCATACATTTTCCTTCTTTATCCTTGGAGGATTTGCTTGCTTTGGTCAGGTTTACTATGCAACCTGAATATCCAGAATGGAGAGACAGCTACAGAATAATACATTTAGTCTGACAAGCAAAGGCATGCATTTGTAACCCCAAAAGCAAAAAAAACACAAGTTTCCAAGCTTTATGTCTTACCAAAGAGAGATGGACTATTCTACATCTCCCATGGTAAAAAGCATTTAAAAATTAATACTATTAAATGAAAAGTGTACTCAAAACTTTTTCATTTAGAAAAGGGAAATAAGCTAAAATAACCCTTGCAGTTTAACAAGCAAAAATAACTGCCTGCTCTGAAGTATACCACATTGAGTGTTATTGCATTAAAAAAACACCTTCAGCACGAAGTTTCTCTATGTTTAATGAAGCGTTCTATTTGGAACTTTTATTCAACTATCTAATATAACTACACACAGCTAAGAAGGCAATAAAAAAACCTAAGCACATAATTATTATTTGCATGCCATATATATTATATTTTATCTATGAAATCATTACTGGGCAGAAAAAAAACACGAGATAAAAATGGAAGAGAAATGAAGCTAGAAATAAACATGGGCTTAATTCAAATGAACTTCCAACTGCAAATGAGCTGCAAACTCATACATTTCTTTATCCTCCTTCCCCCTCCACATGCTAACACAGTACACATGTTTTTCTATTGCTTGTTTAGTACTAACCAAAGTTCTCGCAATGTCAAGTTTATTAGAGCCTACATTCCAGATGGAGAATCAAAAACCAGCCAAGTATAATTTCTGGATATGTTTCAGAATGTCCATTGATTCAGTCAAACATGGCAAGCCACAGTTTAAGCTGAATATGTGAAGGTACAGAGGGAATAAGATTCTAGCTGTGTGGATCAGTAGTGGGTTCCGGATTCCGTCGCAACCGGTACACTGCAACGGGGCTGGGCGTCCTTGGTGGGGACACACCCTGCGCACACATGCGCCTGCCACCGTCCAGCGACACTCAGCTGCTTGGCGGAGGTCTCGCAGGCACCGCATGCTGTGTGCGCGTGCGCAATTGGCCAGTTTGCCTCAAAATGTGGTAAGGAACGTGGGTGGGCGGATGAGCCAAACGGCTTACTGTTCCAGTACGGTAGCCGCTGCTCCCAGCTACTATCGGTATGTCTGTACCGGGCCGTACTTCCTGAAATCCATCACTGGTGTGGATCCATATCTTCTGGTTTTTTTTTTCCAGAATATGAACTAATCATGAGAGGCAAAACATGGTTATATAGTTGTGCATAGTTACAAATGCTAGCTAGCACTTACTATCATTCAACTGAAGTTCTTAGTAAAGAATATCTGTGAAATTGATACCTCCCAGTTAGACATCAATAAACAGATTCAATCTTCTATTTATGAATTTCTCTTCTGTAAAGTGAGTTTTTTTCTCCAAAATTCCACCAGTAACTTAGCCATTGGTGGTTTAGAAATTGAATTATAGAGCCGAGGTGGCGCAGTGGTTAAATGCAGCACTGCAGGCTACTTCAGCTGACTGCAGTTCTGCAGTTCGGCTGTTCAAATCTCACCGACTCAGGGTTGACTCAGCCTTCCATCCTTCCAAGGTGGGTAAAATGAGGACCCGGATTGTTGTTGGGGGTAATATGCTGACTCTGTAAACAGCTTAGAGAGGCTGAAAGCCCTATGAAGCGGTATATAAGTCTAACTGCTATTGCTATTGCTATAAGTCCTCGACTTACAACAGTTCGCTTAGAGACCATTTAAAGTTACAACGGCACTGAAAAAATTATGACCATTTTTCACACATATGACCATTTCAGCATTCGGGTCATGTGGTTTACATTTGGCTGCTTGACAATTGACTCACATTTATTACTGTTGCAGAGTCTCAGGGTCATGTGATTCTTTTGCAACCTTCTGACAAGCAAAGTCAAAGTCCAGATTCACTTAACAACTGTTTTACTTGCTTAACAACTGCAATGATTCATTTAACAACTGTGGCAAGGAAGGCAAAATTGAGGCAAAAATCACTTAACCAATGTCTCACTTAGCAACAGAATTTTTGCACTCAATTGTAATCATAAGTTGAGGACTATCTGTATAAGTTACCTGCACTCCTTGCTTACAATTCTAAATTTGTCCAGTGTGTTACTATATAATGAGGAGGTGAACTAGCATCACATTGTCAGTTTTTTAAAAAATGGGAAACCCACTGATTTTAAATAAGAGGAGAATATTTGTAGGATTGAAATGAGGGCTCCTTGGTGTTTGCTGTGCTTGATTTGTTTTCTTGTAGATGGTTTATTATTCAAACTAGGTAACATAATCTAGGGAGTAGGGTTTGCTCTCATTTTATATTCTAGTGCAGGACTGTTAAACTCCTGGCCCAGATGCGTAACACACTGGCCACGCCCACACCGTCTAGTGAGGGGGGAGTGGTGATATGTCATGTGACACCCCCATTACGATGCAAGCTTGACCTCTCTGTTCTAGTGGCTTGCCCTGTCAGTGTTGGTGGGAATGGTCTTGGTGGTTCTTTGGTTGGGATATTTACTGTTAGCTTGTTCAACAGTTGCTTGATTGGGATATTATTTGTCTTGTTATTGTTGCTCTAATGTTAACCTTGGTGTTAATCTCTGCTCATCTGGGTGTTGATCGCTGATGAGGGGGTGTTCTGGTCTTTAGTTTGTTGATTGTCTCTTCTGAATGGTATCTAGAGGTTGTTTATGTCTACATGACACTGATGGCCGATATGTCAGAGTGCCTGGCTTCCAGGAAATCTCTCACATTTTTGACTTGGCTTGGTCTGACATGGCTATAGTTTCCCAGTTGAAACTATGATCAAATCTGTCCATGTGTTGTGAAATTAAGAAATTTTCATATCTTCTGATTGCTAGTTGATGTTCATGATGCACTCTGCTAAGTCTTCTGCCTGTTTGTCCTATGTAGTGGCTATTGCTTGCACTGTATGTTGCAGAAGTTTCTTGGGTTTTTTTTTCTGGGACTGTTGGATCTTTTGATTTCCTTAGGATTTTTTTGGACAAATTTAGTTGGTTTGTATGCTATGCTGTGCTTATAATAGTTTGTTGATGGATGTTGACATGTTTTTAATGTATGGCAGTGTTATCCTTTTCATAGTTGTGCTGGTTGTGCAATACTACGTTGAATGGTCAGGAAACATTGTGATGAAGGTGTGTGGATATCCATTTTGTTGGAAGATGTTACATAGATGATCTACTGTATTTCTTTTTTCTGATGTTCAGAATTGTTGCAGTCTGTTTATGCTAGTCTAAATAGTGTTCTTACACAGCTTCTCTTGTGGGAGGTAGTGGAGCACTTGGTGGGTGTGCGTGGTTTTCAATAAACCTGTGTTGCCATTGCTATCTCTGCTGATAAGGATATTGAGGAAGGATAGTGTGTTGTTTTCTTCTTCCCTTGTGAATTTTATACCTTCGAAAATGATGTTAATGGTTGCAGTGTGTTCTCTAGTTGGCCCTTTTTTAAAATTGCGACAAAGGTGTCATCTACATATTGGATCCATATTTTGAGTTGTATGCATGGGAATGCTATAAATACTAGGCATTCCATTATGGTATCTGCTATAAATCTTGAAAGCAGTGATCCCATGGGTGTCCCTTTGTTTTGTTGATATATTTGTCCATCAAATTGAAGGTAAGTGGTTAGGCAGAGGTTGATAAGATCCATGATTCTTGATATTTCTGTCTTGGTCTATTTGCTTATTATTAGGTCGAGTGTGCTGTGGACTGCTTTCATGGACTCTTTGGCTATTATTATTATTTAATGTATGGCATATCATGATTAGTAAAACACAATAAAATGGGTGTAAGTCCTTACCTGATACGCTCATTCTCTGTAACGTGGAGACAGCAGCCAGATTGTGTCGCTCTGTCCAGTAACCAATTGGACTGAGTCTACACTTGTGATGTCAACGATCCATGGTGACTCTTCCCAGTTTAGATGAAGTAGACTGTAGACTCAAGTGAGAATTGTGAAACAAAAATAATAATCGCGCAATGCATACTCTCTCTCCTCCGCACAAAAAATGAGCTGAAATAATGCACATTAGGGTGGAGCTGGTTGCTGTCTCCACGTCACAGAGCATGGTATAGGGTAAGGACCAACGCCCATTCTCCTATGATCGTGGAGACAGCAGCCAGACTGGGACATACCAATGAATGGGCTGTCCACAGGGTGGGAACAATAAAAGAAGGAACGTTAAGGTACATGTACTTGCTGCAGCACTCTGCGGCCAAAAGATGCATCAGTCGACGCATACTTGTCTAGTTTGTAGTGGCGTATGAAAACTATGGGAGAGGTCCATGTGGCTGCCCGGCAAACTTCTTCCAAGGATGCCTGTGTAGACCATGCTGCCGTAGTTGCCACACTCCGGGTAGAATGGGTTGTAATGTTCTGTGGAACCTGCAAGGACTGAGGTTCATAAGACATCTTAATACAGGCCCTGAGCTACCGCCCCAGACTCGACGGTGAAGCCTTGTTTCCCAAGGATGCCTGGGGAAAAGAGACAAAGAGAGATTCCAAATGGCGGAGTGAGGCTGTTCGGTCGATGCAGACCTTAAGGGTTCAGCGTACATCAAGGGTGTGCCATTTGTGCTCCCTCTCATGACGAGGAGTCGGACAGAAATCAGGTAAAGTCAAATCTTGGCCCCTGCAAAAACGGCTATTGACTCTTGGTAAGAAGGTTGAATCAAGTCATAAAAATGACACGGTCTGGATGGAAGATGCAGAGATCGTGTCTCACAGATAGTGCAGCTAAGTCAGAAATATGTTGGGCCGATGTTATTGGCACTAGAAACAAAGTTTGAGTGACAGCAATTTCAATGATGTGGATCTCAATGGTTCAAATGGAGAGGCTGTGAGAGCCTCCAGGACCTGTGGCAAATCCCAAGTCGGGCATCTATGGATGACAGGGGGTCGGAGGTTCGAGGCTCCACGGAGGAATCTCTAGACCAAAGGGTGTGTGGAAAGATGTTCTGAGGGATAGCCATCCAGAACGGAAGACAAAGTGGCCACTTGCCACCGTAACGTGTTTGGAGTGAGACCTTGATCAAGTCCTTTCCGCAAGAAGTCCAGTACTTGAGGAATAGAAGCCCTTAGAGG
This sequence comes from Thamnophis sirtalis, assembly GCF_051295495.1. Lineage (NCBI taxonomy): Eukaryota > Metazoa > Chordata > Lepidosauria > Squamata > Natricidae > Thamnophis > Thamnophis sirtalis. The sequence continues at coordinate 29,863,596 of NW_028261381.1, forward strand.
ATCAATAGAGAGGTTAGAGCACCAGAGAGCAAACGCTTGCCACGTGGCATCATAAATACGGTTCATGGAACTCCTACGAGAAGCCTGTATAGTAGCAATGACATTGAGGAAGATGTTATCAGCTGTAAAGGCTTGCCGCTCAATCGGCATGTAGTTAATTGCAGCCACTGGGGGGTTGGGATGTAGGATGGACCCCTGATGTAGAGAAACTCGTGACCATGGAATGCACCACGGGGGGGGGGGGAGATCGACAGTAACACGAGGTTGGCAAATCAAGGCCAGCGTGGCCAGTGGGGTGCCAGGAGTAAGAGTTCTGCCTCCTGTTCCAACATCTTTTGTATTATCCTCTGGATGAGAGGGAGTGAACGCATACAATAGACCCCTGGGCCACTGGCACCTGAGAGCGTCCACCACTTCCGCACTGGGATCCACAAACCTCAAGAAGTACCTGGGGACTTGGTTGTTGTCCGCTGCCACAAACAGGTCTAATACTGGTAGGCCAAAACGGAGCACGAGTCAGTGGAAGAGGTCCGGGTGAACACTCCACTCCGCCTGGTCTATCCTGGCTTGACTCAGCTAGTCTGCCTGGACGTTGGAGGCCCCCCGAGATGTGCTCCACCCTGAGGGATGGTAGATGAGATTCTGCCCAACGGCATAACAGGTTGGCTTCCTGCATCAGCAGCCAGGATTGGGTCTATTAGGGATGTAATCCTAGTTTTGGGTTGGCAATATATATATATAAGCCAAGATTGAAATAATGTGTCTGTCACTTTAAATCCTCAAGTGTGATGTGATTGGATGCTGTTGCTTTAATCAGCCATAAGAGGGAGTAGGAATTACTACTGTTTGTTCCTGGTTGTTCCTGAATGTTCTCCGTGCTTGTTATTGGAGTTGAATACTGTATATTGGATGGTGGCTACTCTGTATGTTAGTTACCTGTCTACATGGTGAATTGTGAGTTGAGCATCTGTAAACCAATGTATTGTATCATAGACTGTGTATATAATTCAAGACTACTTATCGCTTGTTTTGGAGAATGTTTATCCTACTTTATTTTTGTCAACGCAAGTAAAGTTATCCTTGTTTTAACTTCGGCGGCTGTGATTGATAGTGTGACTATTCAGCGGCACATTCCTTGCTACCTTAAGCTACTCAACTCTAGTCTCTAAAAGGAGATATACTTAACAGGGTCCCCCCCTGCCTGTTGATGTGTGCCTTGGTAGTGGTGTTGTCGGTTAGGAGGAGGACGTGATTGTCCTGAACTGTCTGACAGAAGTGAATCAGGGCAAGGCCTACCGCTCTTAGCTCTATCCAACTGATGCCATTTTGGCTTTCTTCTAGTGACCACTGACCCTGAGCTACCAGGGTCTGCATGTGTGCTCCCCAGCCTGTCAGGCTGGCATCCGTCGTAAGAGTGAGATATGCCAGCTCACTGAATAACGTCCCCCGCAAAACTGCCAGGGACTGCCACCACTCCAGAGACTGGGTGACCTGTCTAGGGAGGAGGACCCTGTGGGGGGAGCAGCTCCTGTTGCTTTTCTGATGCGGGAGCATGAACCACTGCAAGTACCTGCTGTGGAACCTGGCCCATGGGACTATCCCAAGGAGGACACCATTTCCTCTAACAACTGGAATAGAAGAAGGAACACTTTGCGTAGACGCATGACCCTCCTGAATAACTCCCTGAGGCTGAAGATGCGGTCTTGGGACAGGAATATCCTCTCTGCCACGGTGTCTATGACCACTCCGAGGTGCAAAATGCAAGTCCCGGGGACAAGATGGCTCTTCTTGAGATTCACTCCGAACCCGTGATCCCGCAAGATCTGGATTGTTAGGGCTAGATCCCTCTTCGCCGGATGGGGCGACCTGGAAAGAGAATGTCGTCCAGGTAGCAAAGAATTCTGATGGGCGATGCCCTGATGTGGGCAGCTAGAGCTGCCAGCACCTTCATGAAAACCCTGGGGGCGGAGGAGAGACCAAACAGGAGGGCTTGGTACTGGAAGTGCCTCCCCCCATAGGAGAAACGGAGATATCTTTGGTGGTCTGTGAAGGTGAGAATGTGATAAGACTTGGTCAAGTCGACCGAGATGAGAAAATCCCCCTTTCTGACCCCTGTAGGGTGATGTGGAGGGAGTGCATTTTGAACCGCGGATAAATGATGTGGCGGTTCAATGACTTTAGGTTCAGGATCGCCCTCCAGCCCCCGGAAGCCTTTAGTACCACAAATAGACAGGAATAAAAGCCCTGGCCCCTTTGATGGGAAGGGACCAGTTGGATGGCATGAATCTCTAGCAGATGTTGGATGGCCTGATCCATCAGCAGCCTCTTGCGAGGGCACTGGGATATCGGGCAAGGGACAAAGTGTTCCTGGGGAGTGGAGAGGAATTCCAGATGAAGGCCAAATTTGACTGTGGTTTCTTCCCAGCAGTGAGCGAAAAACGCCAGTCAACCCCCTATTGGGAGAGAGTCCAGATAGTCACTTTCGCTTTGAGAAATGACGGTTACCCACTCCCTGGTAGGACTTCTTAGGGGGGAAACGTTGGGTGTTTCGATTGGACCTGTCCTGATTGGATCCCTGTCTGGGGATGAAGGACTGATGCTGTGGATGGGAGAAGGAGGATCCCCAGTCCGTTGGCCGAAAGGGCAACCTTCTATAGAAAGCGGAAAGGCGACTGTCCTGTTTTTTGTATATAGAAGACAGGACCTTGCGTTTATGCTTAGATTCCGTGAGGTAGGGGTCCAAGAGGGTTCCAAAGAGCTGAGTGCCACTGAAAGGGGAGGCTGCGAGGCACCACTTAGTACGGACATCCCCTGCCATGGTTTGAGCCATAGCAGGCGCCTGGCTGTGACCGAAGCAGCCATGGCTTTAGAAGCAAACCTGGCAGCGTTTAAGGAAGCATCTGCTGAATATTCAATGGCTGCCCTAATCTTGTTCAAATCCGTGTGACCTGGTATCAATGGATGCAATGCGCTCCTGGAGTTGCTCACTCCAGACTAGCGCAGCCCTAGAGAGAAAGGAAGTGGCTGTGGAGGCCCGAATTGCCCAGGCAGCAGCCTGATAACCTTTAACTAATGTTTGATCTGACCTTTTCTCCTCAGACTTGAGGACTTGTTCGGGGGCTCCAGAGACCACTGTGGGTGAAGACAAGGCCACAACCAGAGCGTCTACTGGAGGAGTCTCAAGGAATTTGGTAAGTTCAGGAGCGACATTGTAGAGACACTTGTCTAGGTTGGTTGGTTGCGGACCTGTACCAAGGGAACCCCACTGTCGTTGGACAACATTCATGAAGATCTTTGGAGACGGAATAACTTCTTTTTCCAATATAGGTTCAGAGAAAAGAGTGTTAGGACGATCAGAGGAAGCCGACACAGCAGTCTGAGTCTGGGTAGAAGAAGTTGAAGAAGAAGCAGAAAGTAAGTTAGCTGCTTTTATTGCTTTGAACAGAAGGGATTTAAAGCGATCGGTTTTGAATAATCTGGCAAAGGCAGGGGCATCTGGTGTTATTCCCTCATCATCAGATAGGTCAGAGTCCTTGAGGGTGTCCTGGTCCCCAAAGATGGAAGCCTGAGTGGCAGAAGTAGAATGAAGTGTTGCTGGGTATCCCCAGGTGATCTATGCCTGTTTCTGTGAGAAGAACCAGGTGGAGGGCGCTGCTGGAGCCCAGCAGCAATGTCTTGTTTTATGGCTTCTGAGATTATGGCTGCCATTTCTGCAGGGGATGAAAGAGAAGAAATTGGCCCTTGTATCTGGTTCTATGGAGGAAGAAGAAGAGGGCAGATCTCCATCTGACACATCCAAGGACGGGCAAGGACCCATGGGTGGCAACTCGGGGGCCCCCGGAGAGGCAGCTTGATCCCCCATGGGAGGGTGGGCGAGAGGCCTGGATATTCTGGCTCGCTTGTTTCTGGGTCCGCTGAGGTTCCTTCTCTAGGGCTGCCTGTTTAGAGGAGGACTTGGAAGTTTGGGGATTTTTTCCAATAACAGGAGCCTCTTTAGCTGCCCTCTTGCAGCTGCTCCTTACTCCCGATGGTTCTGCTCCTTCTGGTCCTTGTCCGGAACAGCCCCCACTATTGGGAGATCAGCCATGCCTGCCAACTTTAGCCCCCAGTAAAGAAATTGAGTGATCTCACCGCTACAGTCCAGGAGCATGCCACTGCAGCCTGGAGCGGTCCTCCAACTCTCCCGACGACCTCAGAATGCCGAGTGCCCAAGATGGTGGCTGCTGCTGCTTTGCGCACTTTCCCTGGGTTGCAAGATGGCGACCGTTGTTTTCGTGTGTTTTCTGACCTCCAGCAGGGTCCCAAAATGGCGGTTGTCTCCTCCGACGCTGGCCAGAGCTCCAATCTGAAGTCCACGAGCCTCCTGAGGCAGCGGTCTCTTTAAACAGCCAGGAGAAGCAGAGCGCACCAATCAGAAAGCCTCTGAGCCGTAGCTTGTGAGCTAAAGAGTCAGCGCCGTGCTGACTAAGGCTGTAGCGCGTCCCAGAGCGAACTTGTGGTTGCGAGGCAAGCAGGCAAGTCAGATGAAGCCCGAAGGCAGTTTTGAATCTCCCACTCAAATTAGAGTGGGAGAAAAAAAGGGGAAATATAATCCAATCAAAACTATTAATTTTGAAAAATGCCAATAATAGAGAAAGGGGAAAAAAAGGTAATTTAGTAATTCCAATGAGGAGAGAACAATTCTCACAGCTAGTCCAGGTTGGACTGAGTCTAAACTGGGAGGAGTCACCAGGGCTCGATGACATCACAAGTGTAGACTCAGTCCAATTGATTACTGGACAGAGCAAACCAGTCTGGCTGCTGTCTCCAAGATCATAGGAGAATAAAAATGTTAACAAGATCTATGTTCAAATACCAATGTCTAGGCCATCTAACCAATGAAGCACATCATCATTTATTATTATTTTTTAAATCAGATACTGAACTGGTATATTCCCTCAGCTTACAACCAGTCATGATGCGACCTACAGTTTGACCTGGGATCTTGCAGTCACACTGAGGGGAGAATACTATGCCACATTCATACAGTGAGTCCTGGCAGATGCCGTGTAAAGTACAAATCCTATTCAGGAAGAGGGGGTCAAATTATTATCCAAAGCACCAGAGGCCAGGACAAGAAATAATGGTTGGAAACTGATCAAAGAGAAGCAACTTGGAATTAAGGAGAAACTGCCTAACAGTAAGGACAATTAACTAGTGGAACATCTTGCTTTCAGAAATTATGGGCATTCCATCACTGGAGATTTTTAAGAAGAGACTGGACTGTCACTTGTCTGAGATTGTATAGATTTCCCTGTTTGAGCAGGAGGCTGGACTAGAAGACCTCCAAGGTTCCTTCCAGCTCTATTCTATTCTATTCTATCCCTTTTTTGTGGAGTAATTTATATGTCTTCTTATGTCTGGGCATTCAACAACTCATTGGGAATCAATATTAAAGTTGTTGGGCATATGTTGTGGGCTTCCTGGATTTAAGTCTTCTGGCTAATAAATGAGGAAGGTCAGCATGGTAGGTAGGAGTTGTTTATAATTTTCTGTATTCTCCCACTAGTGCATCTTACCTTCATAAAGCTGGCAATGCTATATGGGTCAGAACAGGAAGTCAGATTATCAGAGTGGTTTTAATATATCCACTTGTAATTCTCATGGTGTCATTGAGTTTGGCAGCTAGATTACTAGCATGGCAGCTGTAAAGCCTTATAGGGGCACATTATTCTGCTGCCAAGTAGATCAGCCCTAGTGCTGATGACCTGAGGGTGGCAGCTGAAGTCCCCCATTTAGTTTTACATAATTTTTGAAGTCTGTTGTTTCTAGTATTGATTTTTGCCACTTATTCTTTAATTATATCTTATAGGTGAGAGCCTGGTCCAATGTTACTCCAAGGTACTTTGGATGGGTGTTATAGGGTAGTAAGTTGTTGTAGTAACTTAGGGGCTTCATATACTAGTTTGTTGTTAAGGTGGAAGCACATGGTTACTGTTTCGCTAGTGCTAGGAGTAAGCTTCCAATCAATGAAGAATTTTTCCAAGTCTTAAGATTTTTGGGCAGGAGACTGTCTGTGACTTCTATGTTTTTTGTTTTTTGTTTTTTTGTTTTGTATTGCTGTGACCAAATCATCAGCATATTCAAATTTGCATCCTCTTGTCACCAGTGTATCTGATATAGCAAAATTTGTATGTTTGGCTAATTCTAGGTCTATGGCTATGATTATGGATGTTAGCTGCTGATTTTTTGAAATTTTATTTAGACAGCCAATTGTATTATTATTTTCATCTACTTGTGTGCCTAAAGATCCCATGTATTAAGAGAAATTGTTCAGAGCCAAACTGTGATATTGAAACTAGCTTTAATACAAGTTAGCTTTTAGTACACCCTAATTAGTACAGTTTAAAATGGGTAGCCTAGAATTCTGATCTAGTAAAGGTCTTTTTGGATCAGAATCAGTAGAATCCTCATTCTTAGTGGCCATAGATTTAGCCATGTTAGCCATTTACTATTTGATTTTAATATTGTTTCTTCTACATTGTTGTATTTTCTTTCTTTTTCTTTCGTATGCTGCCCAGAGTCATACAAGTTGTGAAGCCATATAAATGCTTTAAAAAAAAACCAAAGAAAGACTTAAGTTTTGCAATCTCTCAACAGTTCCCTACTAGGCACCTATAAATGCTACTGGAAAATAGAAGTGGAGATAACTTACATAAAGCTATGTAAATTAGTTCCAAGCCATTCAAACAGTCACATATTTGGGGTTGTTCTTTCTTTCATTACAGAGCTGAAAGAATCTATTACAGTGGTACCTTGGTACTCGACTGCTTTTCAGATTTGGTACTCAACATATTTTGATGCAAAAATTTTGTCCTAGTACTCATTTGTTTGGCACTCGAGGTGCAAGCTAGTGTTTGTTTGTGTCAGCAGCTTCATGATTTGTTACTCTTTCCAGCTGAAACAAATTTGTTTGGTACTTGGCATTTTTGATACTTCTTGTGCCTCCCAGAACCAATTAATAAGTATCAAGGTACCACTGTACTTGTTCATTGCAATGCCCAAAGTTCGGAGAATCAGCATTGTAGGTTTTTTTTTTTAAAAAGTGGTCTTTTCGGGTCTGTTAAATTCTGAGTATTTATCCAAATAAGGCAATTATTTCATCAAAATAACTAAGATTAAAATATTTTAAAATGGGAAGCGTTCAGTGCAGAATAAAAAACAACAACATTAAACTGTGAAGCAATTTACATTTAAAAGTACTATGGCTGAATCTAGAGCTACTAATTCAATAGAAATTACATCAGGAGAAAACTTGTCACAGTCTACAATCATGCTTAACATTAAAAAAAAACACAATTTATGAATTCTTGAACATTGTTCAACAGGATTCTCCAAACATGAAGCAGCAAGAAGGGGAAGTCCAGATTAGAAAAAATAGAGAAAGCCATTGTAGGAAGTATTAAAAATGCCTTGAAGGACAGAGGGAAGATCTGTTATAAAGGTAATCTATATACATTAAAAGTCTCCTGTCCTGGCACTCTATATACATCTGAAACTCTCCTATTGGTTTGATTATTTGTAACCTTCAGCTGGGTGAAATAGTACATCAGGGCAAAAGAAAAAGAAAAATATACTACAAATGGGTTAACTTACAGAATGCATCCAAAACATGGGATCCATGACACCTGTAAGATTGAAATTTGGCAAAGTTGTGGCTGCTTCAGTGCTGCAATGGTCAGCAGCAAGTCACATGATCATCATTTCAATGCTCCCTGATAGCTTCCTACAAGGAAAATCTAGGGGGAAGCTGGCAGGATGTCAGAAGTCACTCCTACTCCCACTGCCTTTTTGCCCAACCATGGTCATTCTGTTTCTCGGTTTAGTTTTAGGAAATATCTTTGAACAGGTTACGTGTTGTGTAGCAATTACATAAATGAAGCTTTAGCTCATACTAACAGACAGATTTTCAAAAATGCCTTAGACAGCCTCTCTTTTTTATATGAAAATAAAGAAGGGAGAGGAAGCACATTCAGAGTTGCAAGATTCCGTTACTACAGCTTTTTAAAAATAAACGTAGCTTTATGCTTATATGGTTTCTCGTAGTGTGGTCTATTTGTGGGACTGACAGTAATGCGAAAAGTGGAACAAAGTGTGGATGGTAGACAGTATACTAACATTGAGAATCAATGAAGGTAAAGGTTGGATGGCTGGAGAGAACTGCCAGAGAGTGTATGAATGACAAAAGGGATAGGAGAGAATAGACTAATATTAGTTAATTGATTTGAGAGTAAGAAACATTGATGAAGGATTCTTCAGATACTGCTGCCCATCATGGCTCTAAACAGAACTATAGAGAATATAGTCTCTAAATAGAACTTGGCTTCTATGCATAGAACTCAAGCTGAACCATTTTTGAAAGTTACTCATAATGCATAATAGGATTGCTCATGTAACCAGTAATTGGTATAACCAGCAATTGGTACAAAGATAGACATTTTATTAAGATGGAGACACTTCAGTTCCTCCTTTCTAGTGAATATTTCTATTGTAAGTATTTTAAGGATTCTTCATCTATATTTTAGAGACACATTGGTTTAGCAGAAATAAGGTACATTTGGCTGAAATTTAATCAACATTGTATGTTATATATATAGGGATAGTGTAGGTGTTTGCATCCATTGTTATATGTAAACCTCTCACCTAAATATTGAAATCCAAAAACTTGTCATGTTCTGACACTGGGAAGATATTACACTCTTAATAGGCTTACAGGCCAAAGAACTCTTCAGACCTAGAACCAGTTAAGTGCTAGCTGTATAAAATGAATTAGCGAAGAGCTAGTTTTGGATGGGAGACCATACAAAAGTGGAGAAGCCAATGAAGGCAAACCATCAGAAGCACAAAAAATTAAGAAAAACTGAAGCTACAGAAACACCAAGAGACCAGATGATCCAATGTGGCTTGGGGAGAAGCAAAGACATACCAAAGTGTGCCGTGCTAGTGCTCAGAGCAGATGGCACACAACAGTTCTTGGTGTTTGCAGTTATGAATCAACAAGATATTTCTACAAACCACACTCAAGTAATTAACTCTGCCAAGAATTTTGTATAAATTCAGGCTGATGAAATAGAAGTATAAATTAAGGTGGTACATTGAAATTGAGTTTGGTTTTGGAAGGGAATTTGATATATTTCCGAAGTTATAGAAGTGGGCATATATTTGGGATTGTTACACTTTCAACTAGCTGCTTTCTTTTTGTCAATCTCAAAGTATTTGGGGCAATAACTAATTTGAAGTTATTCTTTTAACCTTTATCAGTACTTTCTTTTCTTTCCAATAAAATTATCTTTCCAGATCTTTACAATTCTTTCTGTGTTTGGGCCATCAAAGTATGTGGTTTGGCTTTCTTTTCTTATGATGGTAATAGCAGATATTGGGTTATAAAAATGAAAAAGCTGTTTCTATTTTTCTGGAAAAAGAAAGGAATAAGAATTGGATTCCAGCTTCCTCAATTTGGATTTCAGGGTAGGCAAACTGAAGACATCTCCATGAAAATGGAGCTGACAGCTGAAGAAAGACCAAGAAACCAGTGAGAAGACTGGCTCCGCGGAACATCTCTGAATAAGGTGAGGATGCATGATCCAGATGGTTGCTGCTTGCAAGGAGACCACAGGATATCAGTTTTCCACAGACTTGAGCACCAAGAAATAACGAGATCATCCCTCTTGCTCACAATCTAGCAGAGCCTTTTAAAGGACACTTCATTTGCAAACCTCACTTTCTACTCACTTTCAGAAATTGTCTATTAACCATTTTAAAGCTATTGAAGACCTTCAGAATGACAAATCTAAAAAGTCATCAAATACAAACATGTTCTTAATACCAGTTAATACTGGTACTTAGAACATGACACAAAACATCGGAAACCTTAAAGGAGATCTTTGAAGAATGGAGTCAGAAAATAGTAACTATAATGTCAACACTGTCAATAATGATGTCTGTTTCTATGGATATACAATGTCTAAAATATGTTATGAAGAATGACAGGTGTGGAACAAATACCGGAAGTAGAATTACAAATGACATGCTGGGATAATGATTTGGAAAAGGACACTGTACTGGATATACAAAAGAAACTGGCTAAAGTTTTAAAAATTAAAAGAAAAATGATTAACCAAGAGAATGGCCAGGAAAATGTTTTCTATTGTTATAAAAATGGCTTTTAAAGTCTTGAAGAAATTTGTGCCATGGGGATAAATAAGAATTGAAGAGAAATCAAATCCTACATCAATATTTGAATTAAATATTAAGACTGTTAGAGGTAAAAGAAAGGAATATAAAGTTGGTTTATTTGATGAAAGTTAAATAAGACATGCTCTGCCAAATCTTTGTGAACTTTTTGCTGACATCAGGATTGAAAAGTTGATATTTTATGGATTTGCTTATAAATAAAGGATTAGGTGTGGAATTAAGGCATCATGTTCAGGAAGGCTATTTAGTAACATTGAAAATAAATAGGTATCTAAAACACTCCTTCCAGGATAGACAGAAGCACACATCAGCATTTTCACTGCAACACTCTGGCCCAAGTTCCCAAGTTTCTAGTAAATATAAAACTTCACAGCAATAATGTAGACCAAATACAATACCATCAGGTCTGAGGCCTTGTCAGAAACAGAGTTGGCACAACAAGGTAGATTAGGCAAAAATACTCCTATCTTCTATGAAAACTTGTAGAATTCATTCTCCAAGCTATAAGCCCATCTCTCTCATTACCATATTTTTCGGAGTATAAGACGCACCAGAGTATAAGATGCACCAAGGTTTTGAAGAGGCAAATTTTAAAAAGTTTTTGCACTCTGCAAACCTCCCAAAAACGGCCCATTTTTCACAAAAACGAGTCCATCCCCCCCCCAAAGGCATGAATAGCCTTTAGGGGGCTTGCAGAGTGCTCCTGGGGGCATGGGGGAGCCAAAAACGAGCAAAAAAGCCCGTTTTTCGTGAAAACAGGCCCATTTTTCATTTTGAGGGGAAAAGGTGTGTCTTATACTCTGAAAAATATAGTAAGTTTAATTTTAGAAACTATAGATATTAACATAAGAATTCCAGAGAAATACAAAAGCTTACCCAATCAACTATAAACGTATCCAATCAATTAATTGTCTAATGAAATGGGATTATATTAGATAGATTTATCAAGAAAATAGTGAATTACAAAAAATGCCTGGGAATACAGAATATAGAAACATCCACAATGCCCAAATCCTCACCGTAGTTGTCAAGCTTTATATGAATCAATGGGTAGTTGTAATAATACAAAAGCATTGTTTTGCAACATAAGGGAAATTTTAAAGCTGAGAAGTAATTTCTTTGCCTTAGATTTTTTTTCTCCTTTCCTAATATCATTGCAATCTGAAATGCTAAGCATAATTTTGTATTTTACAATTATATATTTAAGTCACCACATTTGAGGTTTTTTGTTGGGGAGAGGGATTGTTAACTGGACAGACATATAGAAATATACTGACATTTAAAATGAAAATTAACAGTTAACTTGGCCATATGTTGCTATTATTATACTCATACAAGTGATCATTTCATCCTATCAAGAAAGTGGCAACATTTATAGTTGGTTAACCAGCTTACGATCACAGATCCATTAACACAAAAACTTAAATACTTAAAATATTTATAACATTGCACAAATGTCATACATATTAATTGAATGACTATTCTGTAATACAATAGGAAAGCATGCTGAAACAAAACACCTCAGCAGTATTTTAAAGCAGTAACCACCTAGCCAATTTCTCTATGTTCTGTAGTTTTTCTAATCCACTCTCCCTGTGGCTGAGCAAAATCGAATTGCCTCTCACATTTGCAGACAGCTCTGTGAAGGTGATAATAGAGCTGCTCCCTGCTGTCATGAGGCAGGAAATAGGAAAATGGCATATGGGGCTAGAAAGAAATAAAAAAAGAATCAAACAAGAACAAAAGAGATTTCAACAAAGGACAAACTATAACCCAATATGCTTTGCAAGTTAATCTCTTTTCATAAGGATTCTGCATAATCATTCATCTGCAAACTTGCCCTAAAATGTGAATGGTTGCAAATGGTTTTTAGAGAAATTTTTATTTTGGAGAATATGTAAAAAGTACCCGATTCCATCTCAAGAATGAGCATTATGTATCTCTAGAGAAGGATTTAATCTATCTTGACCTGCTATTTCATTTTGAAAAGATTGAAGGTTTTACCAACCTAAATGGTATTTATAATCTTGACCCTAAGATACAAATTGTATTGGATTTAATAGAAATGTAATAGAAAAGTTTTTAAAGTTTCTTTTTAATTTACCCTAAAGACCAAATAGTTTTTCAAGAAAAAAAGTACAGAAAATAATTAAAGGAAGTGAAAAAAAAATTATATACCTCAAGCTAGGTATATTTGATTTAAGCAAAAAAAGGGGAAAGACAATTCTCATATTTTTATCTGAAGAGATGGTTGAAATAACATACCGTATTTTCCAAAATTTTCCATGTAAAAGAATCCATAATACAAGATGTGATAAAAAAATTAAAAGAATAATTTAATTAATATAAGCTAGCACATACCTTTCCTTTTACACTCTGAATGGGATCCACTACTACTGCCACAGCTCTTTCTGAAAGGGCCTCAAAGCTCTGTTGAGTATTGATATCCACACCAGACAACCAACAGCCAAAACCAGGATGGCTGTGATACCAGCCAACAACCATCTCGGGCCTGGAAAAAAGGAAGCATTGGGAAGTTCAATTATTTGCAGCAGGACATATGAAAAGCAACAGTGTAATCTACAGAAGCATAAGAAATTACTAAGGAAAAAGAAAGCACCAGGCGAAACATTTATATTTATGCTCACCACATTATAATAAAAACATGAAAATGTGGTGAAGAAGTGCTAGCATTAAGGGAGGTGTAGTAACAAGTCTAGGTCAGGCTCTCAGTTTTTCATCCTGTTGCCACACCTCCTATCCAATTTTTATCCTTTCCACATTTTTGGGAAATATCTCCTCTGAACACACTAGAGCCAAGTTGGCTTTTCACCGCAGAATATCTATCAAGCATGGATGATAGGATCAAATGACATCAAAAGATTAACTATCAATTAAAGCAGAAGTAGAGATTTGCTCAAAAAGCAATTTGTACTGTTCTCTTTGGTGGTCAAGACTTTTGTTCACATTAATCCTTATACTGTGTTTCCCCGAAAATACAACCTGTCCTGAAACTAATGCCTTGTCACATTTTTCGCGTGGGCAAAAATATAAGCCCACCCCCGAAAATAAGCTCCCTGGACAACCCCCCCCTCCAGCCAGGCAGAGCACCACTCACTGACCTAGCGGTATCCCGAAGGTGCCAAGCCGCGGGAGCCAGAGGGGGGAAAGGTTCTCATGTTTCTTGGCGCCTTCGAGATACTGCTAGGTCAGTGAGCGGTGCTGTGCCTGGCCGGAGGGGGGAGTTGCTGGGCGGCTGCTCCTTTGCGAACTGGCTCCTGAAGAGCCAGGCACAGCCTCAGGGGCGAAGCAGCCATGAGGTGACCACGCTCACGAGCAGCCACCCGGCAAACCCCCCTCTCCAGCCGGGCAGAGCGCCATTCACTGACCTAGGTATCCCTAAGGCACCAAGGCTCTGCCTGCTCCCCAACCCAGACTCTCTGTCTGGCAGCTGGCCCACAACCATAGAGCGCACTCCTAGAGTGGCCGCTGCTGGAAGACTTGGCAGCCGAGTTTTGGAGTTTGGAAGCTGGAGAAGAAGTTATGCTCGGAGCGCGGCAGGGGCAGAACAGGCGCTCCCGCAACCCCCCTCTCCAGCTGGGCAGAGCTCCATGCACTGACCTAGGGGATATCCCAAATGTGCCAAGCCGCGGGAACTGGGAAGTGGGCAGAGCGCCACGTGCCTTGGTGCCTTAGGGATACTCCCTAGGTCAGTGAGTGGTGCTCTGCCCAGTTGGAGAGGGGGTTTGCCGGGTGGTTGCTCATAAGCATGGTCACCTCATGGTTGCTTCGCCCCTGAGGCTGTGCCCAGCTCTTCGGGAACCAATTCGCAAGGGAGCAGCTGCCCGGCAACCCCAAAACAATAAGCCCTCCCCCTATAATAAGCCCAAGGCCATATTTTGTGGGACAAAATAAATTAAGACCTTGTCTTATTTCCGGGGAAACACAGTAAGCTTGTATAAGTTTTTATATCAGTATAAAAATTTCAGCACAAAGATGGCACCTGTTGAGACATTCCAAATGAAGTCCTCATTTTAAAAAAAAATGATTTTTTTCCCAAATTATTTTTGTTGAGTATACAGAACAGTGGTTGAAAAGTTGGAAAAGGTTGGTTAATTGTCCCTTTTCCATTGTGTTAATACAGAAATTTAACTTCTTATTGAATGTTGTAGTTGTAATTGTAATTGTAATTGAATATTGTATTGAATATTGTAAAACCTGGAGAAAAACAGTGATGGGAATCTGAAAACACTTAGCTGGCTTTTGACAATATATTAAATCCATTATTAAATGTAAGCAATCTATCATATAAATCACCCAGAAGGAACAAGGTTATATTTAAACAGTAGTAAATGATAGAATAGGAAATCAAGAGGACTTGGTTGTTATTATAACATATTTTATAGTCAATAAAGAAAATCCTAACCTTCCAGTCTGTTTTAACATATCCAACATTTTGGCTTGAAACACAGGATCAACTGCCTCCACACTGACTCCCTGCATTTAGAAGCAGATTAACAAAGGCAATTTTAGGTACAAGTAACTTTCATGACCAATTCAGAATAGTAATAATATGATCTACTAAGAGAAATGTCAGAAATCACAAAAATATTTCTTTTAACAAACACATTTAATTCATTTGTATTCACTGCTCTCTTTTAGGAGTGCATAGTAATTTAAGCCTAGAAGATTCTATGAAGTGAGCTGTGACTGCTTTGTCTAAGATTCTTTACTTCATCCCCTACCATGTATCCAGTCTAATCATGCTTTGAGAGCAATTCAAAAAGTAAATCACCACTATTTATGGCACTTAGCCAGTAGCTTTCACATCAAAATCCAGCTTTTTAATTAATATCCCAAGTTTATAAATGTAATATTTAAAAAAAATTAGAGATACATTTTAGAAGGAAAGAATGAGCTTGAGGAGTCAAAAGTGGACTTAGGCTAGAATCTTTATGTGAGCACAAGAGGGCAAAGTCTGATACCACCACCTTTGAATGCTGTTCAAACTTATCTAGTCTCAACCAGGTACAAACCATCAGTCTGAGAAGGTCCTGTGTATAGGATTGAGCAATAAAACAATTAATTAAAATCATCAAGTATGGGCCTGGTTGTTTGCGCCTGACAGATTGAATTTTTCAATCTAATGCTTCATGCAATTGACATCTAATTACAAAACAACATAGCTATTTATGACTCGAAAAGTTATATAGAACATAAGAGCATCACATTATATATAAGCTTGGATATATGCACTGCATATATGAATATTTTCTTCAAAAAATTAAGTATGTTGGGGAAGAACATTTTTGAGGTACAATTATAACAGTGTTATAGCACATGTGCTAACGGAAAGAACTCACCGTTCCTGACTGTGGCATAGCAAACACATCAATCACTCTGACAGTGTAGTCATCAACAAATTCTCCAAGCATGAGTCCCATAACTTCCATGGGAACACCAGCTCGACCATGCTTCAACATCTGGAAAGATCAGAATTCTACTGAATAATATTTAAGGAACAGATGCTTGATTCTCTGGTGGTTTTTAAATTTCTTTTTCTATTATATATTCACATCTTTAAGAGCTCTAAGGCCAAAAGCAGCTTTCTCTGAAAATACTATAGGATCTGTCTTACACACAGATTCATAGTAAGCTGTTATTGGAGAAATCAAGTTTCTGATAGCAAAAGACAATGGACTGGCAAAAGAGTGGATCATATCTCAGAAGACGATGCATTTAAAAAGATAAAAGAGTATTTCATAAAATATATGATTCCTTCCAATGCCTATTAGTTCTGTTTGTATAAAACAATCTACAAAATTTATGCTCAAAATATCTTCATTGGAAAAAGAAGACCTATGAAGAGCACAACGACACAGAACAGTGAGACACTAGTGGGGAAAAAATCTCTCTACTTTTATAGTACAAGTGTCATCTCTGGCCATAAAATAGCTTTTCTCTTCTTTGATCAGTGTGCCAGTTATTGCCCAGGTTTGAGGACAACAGACTATCATAATCAATGCTTTGCTAGCTTCTCATTTAGGATCATGCAATATATGCCATATAGTGGGGTTTATAAAGATAGCACCATTTTATTTTGTATCCTATATTGTACCATATATAAAAACCATGAATAATTTGAATAGTCACATTTAGAGGTTATGTGTATAGCATCTATAGGCATGAAACAGATAGCTGCCCATAATAGTAAAATTAAAGCTACTTGCCAGTATATCATCAACCACTTAGAATATACAGTGGAGAAAAAAATGAAGGACAAAGAACCCTTAAAGAGTTCAATGAGAACCAAACATAATCATTAAATGCTAAGTGTTGAGCAATTTTTACTGGCCAGGAGGAAAAACTGAACGGAAGTAAAAATATGACAAATAATTGTATCTAAAAGGTAGCGTTATCTAGATGTTGCTTGACCACATCACTTTTAGCATCCTTTGCCATTGCTGGGAGTTGTGAGGTATACTTTTGCAACACCTGGAGAGCATCGGATTTCCCATTTCTCAAATCTGATTTTTAAATACCCCAGAAAATGTAACTTTTGATACAAAACGCAGCAGAAACATCCCACTTGTAATATATTCAGTGCTTTGCACAATACTTAAAAACACACACAGATATTTACCTTTAGAAGTGCAAGTGAAGAAATGTAAACTTGCTCAGCTGTGTCAACTGCAGGTGCATCCGTTGGAGGTCCCTAGATAAAGACACAACATTCTATAATATACACAACTCTATTTTATAAATAAAATGAGCTTCATCTAAAAAAATCCTGGAGGAATACATTCGGTTTTATTAAATGCAGAATTTTGAAACAAAAATGATAACAGCAATCCCAAACCCCTACTCTTACTATAGAAGGGTTTCAACTTTTTCTTCCCAGACCATTTAAAAAGACTCATATGAAGAATACAAAGCTATTGTGGTTGTTTCCATCTATGTGAAACACTCAATAGTCTTCCCTGCACATATGAAAACAAGCTTAGTAAGACACTGAACTATGAATTAGAAGACCTATTTTAAACTCTGCATCTGTCATAAACTCCTGTTTTTCAGCAAGTCACTAACTGGCTTCACACACTGCAATACCCAAGTGTCATGGTTTGATGAATAAGCATCATGGTTATTTCTATATATTAAGCCAAAACCTTACATGTCACATTGTATTACAATACAGGAACCCTATGACTGTTAGTATTGGCCCTGCACCTATGAAGATTACACAGATCCTTCTCCCATTCATACACTGCTGATTATTATTTATACATCTCTCAATTCCAGTCAAATCTATTTGGTTGTACAGCATTTATCTAGCAATAATAATAATAATAATAATAACAACAACAACAACAACAACAACAACAACTCCGCCGTTGCCGGTCCCAAGCCTGGATGAAAAAGGAGGAGGGTTGGGGTCAGGTTGGCAACTGGCCCCATAAAAAAACCCCGCCAACCCATACAATATGGTGAAAGAAACTAATAAAAATTTTATACCGCATCGATCGTCGCGCAGGTTAACAAGGGCCGCGGCAGATGTTGGGGTCCCTGGACATCCGTCGACAAGTGGGCTACAAGTGGACCAGCCAACAAAATGACAAAAATATAGTGCAGATGAAAACCGTGCCATAATGGCCTGTTACTACAACTCAGAGCCAGAAAAAAGAGGTTATTTAAAGCGAATGTATGAATTATGGAAAGAACAATATCCAGATTCAAATGTTAGTGAACAACGACTAGCAGATCAAAGGCGATTTATTATACGGAATAAAGTGTTTAGTGAAGTTGAACTTGAGGAAATTCAGGCAAATTGCAAAACCAAAAAAACAATATCACAAGCAGAAATAACTGATATTCAAGACACAACTAAAGACATTATAGTAGAACTCCCAGAAGAAGCTCTCAGGGAGGAAATAACACCACCACCACTAGAACCAGTTATCACTGAACCAACTGATGAACTAACTCAAAAACAAAAAGAATTGAAGGATAAGATCATGGAGCATTTTCTGCTTAATGAGGAAAGGCAACGTTTACCATCACTAAAAACTGTGCCTAAGAAAATTTTGGCCCCTATCATGAAAATGGTTAATGCAGTGTTTTCAACAATTGAATCGGGATCCATCTTGGAAACGAACCAGTTAATGTACAGCACAGCTGTAATAGTCACTAATGAACTAGGCATTAAAATCAAAGTACCTAGTCACACAACAGAAAAAGCATCAAAGCCAAAGTGGAAAATCCGATTAGAAC
Source organism: Thamnophis sirtalis (assembly GCF_051295495.1). Taxonomy (NCBI): domain Eukaryota; kingdom Metazoa; phylum Chordata; class Lepidosauria; order Squamata; family Natricidae; genus Thamnophis; species Thamnophis sirtalis. The sequence continues at coordinate 29,882,097 of NW_028261381.1, forward strand.
AAAAAGTCAAAAAATTAAGGGCAGATGCTAGTAACTTAAAGAACATTCATGAGCAACGGCTTAAAAACAACAAAATCATAGATCGGCTAATCAGAACATATAGATTGGATACAAGAAACATCAATGAAGCTGTAGAGATTGTAAAACAGTGGATAACAACAACAGCTAGAAAAATTGAAAGATATGAGGCACGAATCATCCAATATAAACAAAATCAGCAATTTCGATCAGACCAACGGCGTTTTTATCAAAGTCTTAATGTGAATGGTGACACCAAAGTGAAAAACCAGAAAAACAGGCCACAGTTAATTCAGGCCAATTTCTGGAAAAAATAAAAGATAAAGTGGACAGTGAACAAACTTGGTTATGGTTAACAACAGGTACATTAAAGAAAGAAACAGAGTCACTAATCCTGGCTGCGCAAGAACAAGCTATCCGCACAAATGCCATTAAGGCCAAAATTGAAAAATCCTCTGATGATGCCAAATGCAGACTTTGCAAAGAAGCTGATGAAACTGTTGATCACATACTCAGCTGCTGTAAAAAAATCACGCAGACTGATTATAAATTGCGGCACAATTCAGTAGCACAAATGATCCATTGGAATTTGTGCAAAAATTATAATATTAAAACAGCAACAAACTGGTGGGAACATCAGCCTGAAAAAGTCACCGAAAATCAGATGGTCAAGATCTTGTGGGATTTCCGTATACAAACGGACAAAATACTGGCGCATAATACACCAGACATCACACTGGTTGAGAAAAATAAGGTCACAATCATAGACATTGCAATACCAGGTGATAGCAGGGTCGCCAAGAAGGAACATGAAAAAATCGCAAAATATCAGGACTTAAAAATCGAAATTCAATGACTATGGCACAAACCAGCAGTGGTAATTCCAGTGGTAATTGGCACACTGGGTGCTATTCCAAAAGCACTGGAATTACATTTGAAACAGTTAAAAATTGACAAAATCACCATCAGTCAAATGCAAAAAGCCGCACTGCTTGGATCTGCATGCATATTACGAAAATATGTTACAACGTCCTAGGCCCCTGGGTGGGGCCCAACTAGTAACCAATGCCAAATCCGGCGAAACAACTGGCCACTGTGATACAATTGTATAATAATAATAATAAAATAAATAAATTATACATACTGTTCTTTCTCCCTCTCCCTCTCACATACACACAATCTCCAATTAACTACATGTTTCTTACAGTGGTGTGAATATAAATGCTGCTAGGCTAGCATGATTAACTGGCACCAACACAAACACAATTTCCCTTTGCTTCATCAGTTTTTACTTAAAGAGAACTTGGAAAAAGGCTACAGGAGCATTTTGCAGATCCATTGGTGCAGTGAGAGAAAAAATGGACCTCCAATCCCTAGGCAGAAAAGCTGTGAACAAAATACTCTGCTCTTTGCTTTATGAGTAGCTAATAAAAAATTAGCACAATTGTCCCAGGTGTGAATGACGACCAAGGCCAAAATTATCTATTGTTCAAGTGCAGAATGCCATCTGCAGAACTTCAAAATTAAAATTATGCTATTGTTATGAATAATGATGTAGTACAAAATATTTTTTTAATTGTGGTTTGTGACCAAGGATAACTTCACAGAACCCACCACTACCAATATATACTAATGATCAAGCATGCAATAAGCATTTCTACTTAACAATTTCTTAACACTTAAGAATACTTAACAATAAGCATTTCTACTTTAATAATTTGCTTCATTATATTTAAAATTATTTAAGCTATTTAAATATAATGAAGATCTACTTATCCCTAAAATATCAATATGTGAATTTTCAAAGATGGACATTCAAAGAATTCAGCCCACAATTCAGAAATCCTGCTTTTAAATCCAGCAAATGACCTAAATATTATAAATGAGAGCAGTTCATGGCAAAAGTTGTACAGTGAAACAGAAGTTTCATGATAGGTATTATGAAAATAATTAATAGGGAGCATGGGTAACTATTAAGAATGTTTTATAAGGAAGGACTATATTAGAAAATATAAAATTTAGTGGCAGAAAGATTGCTAACAAAGTTTCAGCTATTTTGATCTCTCCACATTACCGCTTGGAACTCTGGAATATTCAATTCTATTTCCTCTTTTTATACACAATTGTCATTTTCAATTGATTTCTGAAAAAAAAGCAGTATTATTGTTAAATAATTTGGATTTATCACACAATTGGTCCTTATATTACTATTTAAAATAATACTAAGTACAGAATGAAACTTTTAATATTTCATTCTCCTAATACCAGTTTTTGAACTATTATGTTATTTTGTGCATTTGCTTAGAGAAGATCTTTTTCCCTATCGGTTTTTAAATATTATTGCTTTGCCATCACTGATGTCAACAAAGTTTCTTAAATTAACCAAAAGTTAATATACAGCTATATGCTATTCCCTCTTCTATCTGCCAAATTTTCCTAAACAAATTTCCCTAATGTGCTCTACACCATATACTGTATTCAAATAGTTGGTTTAAAATATTATGTCAAATGTTATGATTAACAAGGAAAAATGCGATAGTTTCATTTGATATAAGCCAACAGCCATTTGATCAACTGAACGTCTCATTCTACTACAGTGCTTAATCTTGAGGGTTCCTCAATTGTTAGACTAGATCTGGTGTTCAGGACATTAATAATGGCAAATGAATCAATTCCATTGCATGTTGCCATTCCACTGGTATATGTTTCTCAGATACAATTGAGAATCATTTTTTTTATCCTAGGCTTGCTATCTTTAACTAGTCTTACGTGTGCCAATTCAGCGATAGAGCCTATTTGCATATTCATTTGAAAATATACTACCCCATCACATACTTTTTTTGAATATTATTATGGTATTCCAGAATGAATACTTTCAGAGCAACAACACAAATTTGATTCATTATGATACTGTTTTGAAGCAAAATTCTGGATATATATTTAAACAAAACTGTATTTAAAATCTTCAGTCATGTAAATTGTTTAGTTACCATCCTAAATACAAAACTAAATAATTTTTATTTAGTAATTACTACAGTAATTTACACCAAATTATTTTTAAGACACTAGAAGAAACACACAGATACTGATCCACCAAATTACAATCAAGGATGGCCAGAAAATAACTGCCTGTAGATAGCAAGACGCATTGGGCACCCTTAATTCCACCAGAATAATGGATTACTTTACCCTCTTCTGTAGCTATGTATAATCTCACTGACATGCAAGATGGCACATCTGTATGCCACAAAATGCAGAAGATTCTTGTGTTTTCTCCCCTACCTTCCCTTCCCATTTACCACTGGATAACATTAATGAGAGTGCACAGTGCTTGTATATTAAATTGTTAAGATTATACATCAAACCACATCTGCCTGTCATTTTCCATTCCAACCAGTGATCTACAAAGGTGATGAAAAGTAAATATACTTTTCGCCGATATACCAGATGCATGAGAATCCCCAGAGAATCAATGTGTTAACATCATCACCAAAGACTAAAACCGAAGCCTTTAAATTTGGTCGTTTACTTACAACTAAAGTAAGCCATAAAAATAAAATAACACAACTTTATAGCTTTAAAAAGTTCTTTTGTATCCAGTGCATACAAAAACAAATGAGGAAAATCATTCCTGATTATACTTTTTAAGAAAAGAAACAGATGCTTCTTTCTGACTAAACTGTCTACCAAGTGTTAGACAGTGAACTGACCTGCCTGCAGGGCAATCGCATCAGCTGTAAGCTGCATCAATCATTTCTTTTAGCCATTCCTTATTAGCTAATGCAGAATTTAAGGTAGTTTTTCACAATTAAAAAAACCTTTTAGTATTTTAAAATACATATACAATCTTTCTAAAAATCTAATAGAAGAAAGATCAAGACAATCAATCCAGTGAGATTAAAATGAGACATTACTTTTCTTCAAGAGAATTCGAATATAATCCAACTATAAAAGCTGTGACTTTTCCTTGGGCAGCCCTTGTTGACTAAGTGTTAAAAAAGGCATTTGCCATTCTAACAGCATAAAACTAACGCCTTAAAGTGTTATCTACTCAGGCCTTTTAGCAAATTTGTTAACACTTTTAGGTATATTACTCCACCTTTCTCTTAGTGTGAACTGGTATCAATTATTTAGCCAGTTTTATTATGTTATTAGAATACCTGCTGATTTATCATGAATCAAAGTGTCATTTTAGAGCACTGCCCTTTACGTCACCATACATTTCTTTAAATGTAAGTGATGGAAAATAAATAAAGCCACAGCAACAAAAAGAACAGAGACCTAGAAAATCCCTTAAAACTACTGAATAATCTTCCCCATTTAACCGTGCTACATTAAAAAGTTTTTAAATGTGGAAAAAGTGGTACACTTCTTTAAAATGTCAAAAAGGATACCTCTATAACTAAATTATTAGATAGCTAGATCCAACATTATTTCCATCCATTCTTTTTAGTTAAAGCCCCTTTAAAATATAAACACAACAAAACAGACATAAGCAAATGTACAACTATCCAACATTGTCATGTTTATTCTTACCCAATAAAATAAAAATAGGAACCTTTTAATACTTAATTTTGTGAGTATTAAACAACTAGTGTGAAAAACAAGATGCATGTAAACTACTTCTACTGCCTCTGCCTCAATGACTAGCTGAGACAACCTGTTATAGGAGGTGTTAATTGGCAATAGGAGTGCAAGTCAGAAGCATGTTCCCCATCGTCCTAACCCAGCAAGGCTAGGTCATTAAAGTGGAAATGAATTCTTTCATGCTGACTTAACTCTTGGAGTACAGATTTTCAGCTGTTACACCTAGACAATTGAGAGTGTGTGCTACTTCAGATGGCACAAAAAGAGGCATTTTCTTCTTTAAAATAATTGTATTATGTATACGGTTTATTATGCACTATATACCAGAAGTAATCTGTGAATGATCTAATGGTTAAGGCACACATGACTACAAGTAATCAAGGGTACAAGTATTCTGAAATGCACAACAGTCTGCAGACTTACAATAGAAGTCTGGGACAAATGATTTTCTTTAACAAAGAAAATGGTAACATGTTATTGCAATTGTGCCTAATTGTATCAGAAGTTGCAAATATCTTTCTCAAGATATTAGGCACAATTGACAGTAAGTCTTAAGAATGGAACCCCACAGAAACAGAATGAAGTAAACAAGTAAGGTTTTTTAACTAATAATTGGGACAACTAAGAATTTTAGTAACATGAATATATGGAATAGAACACATCTAAATACCATCAGTTTGACAACTTTTGTGTATAGTAGTAGTTGTAGGCCAAATAAAGCTTAAACTTCTGCTCCACTGTAAGGTACATCAAGCCATGTTCAACCAGTTATATAACCTTTGCCATGACTGTTGATCTGTAGAAATGGGTGGTGTACACTGGTCCTTCTTTAGTTCCATGCGTACCTGGATTCACTCTCTGGGTGTTGCCTTACTATAAGCAGGTGACAATTGAATCAGAAGTCTCACAGTGTAAATTTGAAAGAAAGTAGAATTTCTGCACAACTGGAGACAGGACTTACAAGTTCCCTGGGTGCACAATAGATTCTACGCATCTTAAAGGAACATGCATAGAACTCCCATTCAGACTTGTTCAGAACAACAAGTAAAGATCTGGAACTGAAGCCTTTGTATACTGGTGATATGGTGTGCATGGCCAGTAAGCGAAACTCATCTATTACATACTTTTAGACCTCATGAACTTTAGGTTAAACATCACAGAAGATTAAGGAAGGCAAATACTGAGTGACTGACAGATCTACCCTGAAATCAGAGTGATCTTTTAGGCCACTGTTACAATTTCTTGAGGTGTGGAAAGATTTTGGATAAAGGAGAAATATTTTTGTTTTATAATTAACTCCATTTCCACTTCCAGATTCTCATTTTGAGCGGTGACTCTATTTTTAATCAGTATACAGGTAGTCCTCGACGCATGATGGGTCTCTTAGCAACTGTTTAAAGTTATGACAGACCTCCGAAAAAGTTACTCAGGACTCAAAATTCTGACATCGTCCCTCCTTACCTGACCTGACCACATTTTGGTTGCTCGGCAATTGGCCCTCATTTATGGCTATTTGCTGTGTCCTACAGTCACGTGGCTGCAATTTACAATGTTTTTGCCAGAAACCAGTATTTATTTTAGCTTTCTGGCAAAAAAAATGCTCCATAATGAATTGTAGACTTCCTTAATGACTGTTGTGTTTACTTAATGACCTTGTTTTATGATTCACTCCATTTCCACTTCCATATTCACATGTTGAGCAGTGACTCTATTTTTAATCAGTATACAGGTAGTCCTTGACTAATAACCAGTCACTTAGCAACCTCTTAACATTACAACAGGCTTCAGACTCAAATTTCTGACAAACACTCCCCGCCCCCCATCTGCTACATTTTGGGTATTCAGCAACCAGTGTTCAATGACGGCCATTTGCTATGTCTTGCAATCACTGCAATTTACAATGATTTTGCTGGAAACCAGTGTTTACTTTCAGTTTTCGGAGGGAAAAAATGTTCCATAGCGAACAGCAAGCTTGCTTAATGACCTGTATTTGCTTAATGACCATTAAAAAAGGTCATAAAACTGGGCACAGTATGTGATAGGCTGCTTAATGACCATCATAAATTATGACCAAAATTGTAGACTCAATGCTGCTCTACTTTATGAAAGGTAATATAAAAGTGAGTTAACCCTTTATATTTCGATCTTAATCAGCAGGTCAACTCCAGTGCAGCCATAACAGATATCATAATTTGTTGCAAACACTTGTTCTTTTTGCACAAAACATTTTTAATTGTGCCCATTACAAACTTGTTAGCAGTTTTTCATTGCAGGACTACCATTGTTGCAAATTTCATCAGTTTGTCTCAATCAGACAGCTATGTATTTACATATATTTAAAATTAGGATGGATTAAAAATCATTGTATCAACCTGTATGACATTTTGCACATACCACCTTCCCATCACCCTGCTTGCCAATTTCATTCTAGACTGCTAAAAAGCAAAGGCAATACAGGTATGTTCCTTCCATATTGGGGTATAGAATAATAAAGATCATTTTTCTAATTTACATTTCTGATCCTGGTAATGATCCATAATACCTATGTCCAGACCAATCCAGAATACATTGGACTATTCTTGAACATTAAATTGGTCCCCAGATTATACTAGATGATATCTGCACTCCAGTAAGTAACAAACCATAAAAGAATCTATGAAATGTAGTGAGAAACTGTGTAGATAATTAAATAACGTTACAGCAGTCAATAAGTACTTGTGAAAGAAATAAGGATGAAAGAAGCGAAGACAATACAGGAACAAAGTATCTTTTTTTATAGTAAGGTACTGTAAGATTTCCTTCTTAGGTATAGTAGAAATTATTTTCCATCCATGAACATTAAAAACCAAAAAGCTACAGACATTTACAATACTTTAAAGAGGGAAAGGATGTAGAATATTGATTACATATGTGTTTTGGATTTTATGACTTAAAATAATCTAAATAATATATATGAATTATTTGAGAGAAAATGCATGACAAAGAGAGCAGCAGTCAAAGAGGGAAGAGTCAATATTTAAGAAGTGGAAATGCAAACAGGTTGATATGATGACTCTGAGCAAGCCACATTGAAATCTATATTTTTTGGAAAGGAAAAAAAGGGTGCAAGTAGTCTACACCTCATTGTCGGATCATTTCAATATTAATACAGATTTCTATTATTTTTATTTCAGGGGAAAACTTTAAAGACATTTAAACTCAGTTATATTACTGAAGAAGTTAAATACAATAGTAAAACACTTAAGGATAGAGATTCAGTCCACATTTGTCAAGCAGAAGGCATTATTTCCTATCTTCAAAGGAGGATTTGTAGTGTGTACGATAGCCCAATATGCTTACCCCAATACATAGGAATAAATGTGTATGGTAGTTTCCTTCTTTTTTTCCTTTTTGGGAGCAAGACTGGACTTCATGTTTTCAAATTTTACTTAAAGAGCAGAACAGGAAAGGGCAGTCTGAGCATAATAAGACCAATATAAAAAGTCCCCTCATCTTGCATTTATATTTTTTTTCAAGGAACTATTTAGGAAAAGCTGTGGACCAATATTCTTTAACATATGCTTTTATTCTATCTTTTAAATCTGACTGATCATATTTATAAAAGGTTATAGCTTTAGAAATGTCACTACAGTTAAATAAAAATACAAAATTTATCTGTAGGCAGATAAATGGCAAAGCAAAAGATATTACAGTAATTCCTAATACATCAGACTATTGAGATATCAAACTTCATAAAGCTTTCAAAAGAAAGGCCTAAGGCAGTATCTGAAAGTAACCTTACTATACTGAAATATTAAAAGAAACAGTCCTTACATTTAGTCCTTTTAAAACGCATCACTATTACATAATCCAAACGAAATTAGATTACAGGGTTAAGATCTACATATATTAGACCAGTAGTAGATTCAACAAGATTTTTAGATCAGTAGCAGGTCTTTTAAGTGCTACAGGTTTTATCAATTCTACAGCATCAAGCAGTGCAGTACTTGAAACCTTTCAAAGTGACAGTTTTCAAGTGCCATGTACAATGCCCTAATCTGGAAGTGTCCCAACCAACCCATCTGATCAACAATTTCACAGATGGAAGCACTTGATGGCTAATTGGCAAGCCGATTATTCAAACAAAATAGCTATTTGCAATTCTTGCTTCTTTATTTCCAGTAGAAGTGCTAACACGGCTAAGAGACAGGTCACCCCTCCTCCATGCTCATTTTTAAAATAAAAGATCTACCTTTCTAGCTATTCCCCCAGGCACCATTTAAAGCACTGAAGTGAAGTTGCACTAAGCAAATATGACAAGATATAGTGTTCTGTAACCAAGGACAGACTTTTTAGCATTTCAGTTACTCTTTTTGAGGGCTGTATACAGTGTTACTCTGGGTTATTTACCCACCCACGTCATCATGTCACCAGCTGTCAGTGCTATTGTGCACTCGAAATGACATTTTAAAATTCAGAAGAGGAAATGCACCAAGAACACTTAATTTAAATTTACCAGATAACATGGGTAAATTCTGAACCGTTGCTGAGAACACTGCAATTGTATAGTTATGTCCTATCTCTCACATGCCTTGTGTACATTATGGATACCAGCAATTGTAAGAACAAGGTAATGGTTCTAATACTGCTCATTATAAAGGTTATGAACAAGCATGCATACCTACATCTGCTATTTGGGAAGTGAGAATTATTTGCTCTTCTGCATGTTTGTTACAAAAAAAAAATAGTGCAGAATACTGTGTATGTATTACAACTTTAACTTAAAAAAACACAATCCATGAAAACATTTTTAGTTCTTGAAAAATTCACCCATACCCTACCTTCCTTAATATACACTTTGGTGTCAGAAAAAATACAATCGACTAGTTTAAAAGACTGTTAACCCTTTTCTCCATAAGGTAATAGTCACATTCAAATGTAGTGTCGAATCCAAAATCAATGTTCTGGGAACTTAACTGAAAGCAAACTATGAATTCAACAAACCCTGGCTTATCATAGGTGGGTAATCTTCTCTTTTTGAGCACAGAAAAGAGAGATATGGGGGTGCCCATTTCTGAAGTTTGTATGCAAAGTTCTTCAACTGATAATCAGAAATATTTAGTGAGTCATAGCCAGGAGCAGCAAAACTATATCCACATTTAATCTAAATCCAAAGGGTGTCACAAAAAGATCCAGGTGGTCTCAAAAACAAGCAAGAGGTCAGATTTTGACTTCTATATGCTTCATTGAAACAGACATGTAGAGCAGAAAATGGTACTAATTAACATGTTCAGACTTTTCGTCAATCTTCTATATTAGTGGAGTTTCTTTTAGCTTACACAATTGTAGGTATACTACTTTGTTTCCTTGCAACAATAGGAATTCTTTGCTAAAGAAAGTAAACTGCTTTCAAAAACCGAGGAAATTCCAAAAGTAGTTTGGGTGTAATTCTAAAAGTGTATGTTAGATGTTGGAATTGTTATCTAGACTTTTGTCATAATTATGCGATATTATACATAGTATGCAATATTTTAGATAAGCTGCTTTTAAATTTAGAAATATATTTTAAAAAATTCAATTCAAGTCAGTCATGGGCATACAAATCTCATTCTCATCTTTAAATTGGACATGCATTCTCATCTTTAAGTTGCACAACCAACCTATATTCCATTTAAAGGAGAGTAATCTTAACGCATCACACATATAGAAATTTATCCCACATAATGTACATTACTTTTCATGAAGAAAAGTTTCAAATATTATAAATATTTTATCATCAGTATTTACTGTATTCTAAATCGTATGGGAAAACAGGGAACAATACATACAATGCTCATGTTAAAATGCTCTGGGAAATAAAGTCATTAACACATTTTACCTTCAAAAGTAAAGAAAGTATTTGAATGAGAATTTGTTATAATAGAAAACAATTCATATGTAACTAATCAGGCATATCTTTTTAACCCAAATCTTTTTAAAGCATAGGAAGATTACATATCATTGATAGTTCTGTGAGGCCCCATCATATAAGGATAGCTGGCATGCATAATAATGACTGCAACTTTCAAATTGCTGAAATCCTACAAATTACAGCAATCACATGTCTAAATCTAAGACATTTTGTCTTGAGACAAAATGTAAAAAGTTCAGCTCAATTCTTGATGACTGCATCCATCCTTGGCGGGATTGCATAGATGGTTTTCCTAGGCTTCTGTTTTTGTTTTTCTGGTTTTATTTTTTCAAAATCCCATTTGAACTGAGAGTCTGGGATTTTGGTCCATTATAGAAATGCTAACCAGATCAACTCTGCTCACCTTCCACGTTTACTTACTAAGATACAAAAATCCTCAGAGAAATCTAGTTATACTACAAATCAACAATCCTGTACAGTCCTGTAAGTGATGGAGGAGTCCAAATCCAAGCATGGATATAAGTAGATAAAAGAGACTCTAAATCTATTTTCACATGTAAATCGTAATTTAGTATTACAATATTCATGATATGGACTCTTACAAGTGGCATTTGTTCTAGCGTCTATCTCCACTTACAGAAAAATGGTATCATTTCCCCCAATTTCTCCTTCCTTTTGGGGCTCTCCGAATTACATGCCACCACCATTTCCCTGTTGAATCCTCTGATTGTCCACAATAGCTTTTAGAAGGATACAGCAGGATACAGAAACAGTTAGTGAAAGTTGTCTTATTTTGCTGATAAGGCATTAACAAGCAGAAATGCATCAAAATTTCATAAGTTTCCAAAGGTCTTTTATTCAGCTTTTAGTCTAAAAAATACCTTCCAACACCTCTGTAAGTAGGATTTTTCTCCCATGTTATCGAAGACTTGTTTCTATAGTTGTTCAATCACATTTCAGAAACTTCCATACATTAATAATATTCTATATGTAAGAAAATACTGCAGATTGCACCCTAAGGTGTTCATGCTCATGGAAAGACTTGATTTTAGTGGACGCCTCAACTAACTGAAGCTGGAAGAGACCATTTCTCCTATTGTTTTTAAATCCCCAAATCTGTTCTCAAATGTTTGAGAACCTCCAGACCAGCATGAGACATAGCATGGAGGGAAACACTCAACAAAACTCTTTACTTTTGTTTGAAAAGATTTAATGCTTTGCAGTGTGGAATGGCAGTACAATTCCCATTCAATCAGAGGCTCCAGGCAACCAGCATTCAGTCTTCCATGTTAAGATGCAAGTTGCCTCTAGATTTCTGCCTTCCAGGACAAATTGGACTAGCTTCACACCTTGGACAATACATTTTATAAAAAGGTGTCAGTCATAATGAGACAGATTACTTTAATTATGTTGTCATTACTTAACCAAAGGAGGCTGATAGCTATCAATTTTCTTGCTCATTTTAAAAATATGTTGACTTATCTATCACAAAGCCGCACTATCAAAATAGATCCTTGCAGGAGACAAAAAACAACAAAGTTGAGGCTTTCCCCCTAGTATTTGTCTTGTATGATTGCAGAGTCTACTTATTATTTGTGTCACCTTGTTCCTACAAGAAAGCTATCAGTACATGATGCAACAAGATCTTATGCAGAGTGGTGTGCTGATTAGGACTGAACTGGAAGTGACTGGCCCAAGAATAAGCATCTGGCTTTCATGCCTAAGTGAGGACTTGGGTTTCCTCACTCCCAGTGTAGCACCTTAACCATTGCACCATGCTGCATTGTAAGAACAAAGTAACAGTTAATATATTAAATTCAGCATGTGTCTCTTTTCCTAATTTTCTGACTAAGAAAAACTTCAATAATTATGAATCGCTTATTATGTTAAAGAATGAGGCTCAGGAGAAGTGTTCCAATTGCATAGTGTTAAAAATGTATTTTTAAACAGTGTTCACTGCGAAGCACCTGGAAGAAAGTGCAAAATGTAAATACTTGCTAAAATTTAAAAAGAAAAACTCTGCTTTGAGTAATACGCTATACTCTTGATTAGTTGCACAATCACCTAAAATAAATACCTAAACTAATAGTGTAGTCTTAAAAATTCAATGAAATATTCAATTTCAGGGAGAAAAATAATGTCTGTATCCTAAGTTACATTATATTAAAGCAGAAACTCTATAATTGAAAATATGGACAGATATAAATGCAGCTCACAGTATGAAATCAAAAGGAAGAGTTTTACATCTAGCTCCTTTTAACCATTGGCTAGCCAAAAGACTACCTCCATCTGTAAAGTTAGCTCATGCATTGAGCTCTTCAGAAGTGCATTAATAGTTCTGATTATTAGAAATATATTATGCATTTGCAAAACAGCAAGCCTTCTCTGTGATGGCACTTTTACTTTGGAATGCCTTCACCACAGATATATAATTTGCTTTCCTTTCAGCGTCAGGTCTGAACACTCCTTTTTGCTGAAGCATTTTACATTTACATTAAAAAATATACCAAAGTATTCATTAGGGTACTTGTTGGCTGAATAGTTATGATCTTTCTTACAATTTTATTACTGTTGTAGATCGTATTTTAAAATAATATACAAACTATAAATGATGGATCAATTTAAAAATGACACTAAGTAATCTGTCTAGCACTAATAAAGTCAACACTGCTATTTGATAAAATGGCTCTCATTTATCTATTTTGAAACCAGTGGGTAGAAGTTGTATAAACATTCATGGGCATCTTTTCAACTGAAATGTATTTGAATATAAGTAGGTCGGGTTGGTATTTGGGCTGTTGGTCTGAACTCTGAGCTTGGCAATTTGCTTGCCAATGTTTCGTCACCATTCAAGGAGACGTCGTCAGTGTGCTTTGAATTGTGCTTGTCTGTTAGAGCACTGGTCTTTAAATACTTTTTTGTATGATGCAAATTAGCATGGATGTTGTTTGTTCGGCTACTTCTGAGTCATGGTCTGACTTCGGACTGTTTGATTGGCTGGCTGTTGTTACTGAGTCATGGTCTTTGGTTTTAAGTACAGTCTGTATGATGTAAATTAGTGTTGTTTGTTCGGATACTGCTGAGTCATGGTCTGGTTGGGGTCTTTTTGAATGGCTGGTTGTTGTTACTGATTAGGTGGTTTGACTTCTTGTGAGGTGGTTTGGGCACTCCTTGCCGAAAAGTTTCATCATCACTGACATAAAGTATTTAAAGACCAGTGCTCTGACAGACAAGCACAATTCAAAGCGCACTGACAATGTCTCCTCAAATGATGAAAAAAACATTGGCAAGCAAATTGCCAAGCCTCAGACCAACAGCCCAATCTTTTCAACTATTGTTTATATGGATAAGTCAAGAACATGATTGAAATTGTCATTCCTATAGAGATGAGAAAGATTAATCTGGATTACAAGAGTGAAAAAGATGGTGCATTCCATAGATAGATCCAATGGTGTGATTATGTTTTATTGCTGATATTCTTCCTATGGGAAGATTTTAAATCTCTTGCAAACCTGATCCAGAGAGCTGGATAACACTTTGGGGCAGATCTGGGATCTCACTTTGAGGAGATAGAGCAGAAGTGACAGTCCTGTCGCAACAGCATAAATGAGCACACGCAAAAGGTTTGAGAATAACATCTGCTAACTAATTGAGGAAGATTATGTTTATAAAATCATGTGAAATTTTCCAGTTACCTGATGGATCAGAATGTATAATATAGCAAATAAAAAGATCTTGCTTCTTAATAAAAGTGAGCAAATATGAGATCTGTTTGGAAAATTAAAGTCAGTGTCAAACTTTAAGGTGAAGGAGGACACTGCAATGTTTTGTTACAGCAAATGTGCAGGTACTCTTCTACAATGAGACAAGATAATCTATCAAAAACATATGCTTACTTTTCTGCACTTACTATACATACAATTTTTGGAATTGTAATTCTGTAATTCCTCAAATGGTTATTTTTCCAGGGAGGGGCAAGCTTTAAGTTTGTAATCTAAATTCAAAAAAGGTTACTGGTAATCTGAATACTAACCTGTCCTAGACCAGGCATTCCTCCTCCAAGTCGTAGAAGTCGATCCATATTTCCTAAAGAAACAAACAGATAGCATACCTAGGTTCTGATGTGTTTACCAAACTGTTCTCCATAAAATTCACCTTCAGTCACTCATTATGTCAAAAATATTGGTCGTAATTACAACACAACATCAGACTTCCTGTTAATTAACACCACATATTAATTCAAGAAGCTGTCTTCCATACTAATTAACAACTGCACTTTAAGCGTACTGATTTTGGGTTATCCCCAGTTTTAAAAAAGATAAGCTTTTTTGTTTAACTCTCTTTTTTATTGCAAAATTCATTTATTTCCTCCTCTGATCCCACCTACCCCCAAAAAGCATCTGTACAGCAAACCAAAGAAAATTCAACACCAGCAGATTAATTTCCTTCAATTTATCCAGAACACATCAATATAAAAATAATTCAAAAGTGAAGATTTTTAACATCCTCATTAGTAAGTTCTGTGCTAATTAACTTACAGCTTGTCAGTTAGCATCAAAACTGCATGTGAAAGACACTGAACAGATTAGATTTCTGAATTAGCATCAAACGCTTTTTTTAATGAACTCATTACACCAAAAGAACACTATAAAGTAAACATTAAATGCCTTTAGTTAAAATATTAAGGGCTACATAGTTGTTGCAGATATCATTAAATATGAAATACTGTGGAAAGAAAATGAATCTCATTGCTGTTTGTTATATTGCTTTAATAGTAAAATATTTAACATGCAACATGGTAATATGACTGGAAACATTTTTAATACTATTAGCATGTCACCAAGTGCCGACTTCTGGATGAATAAAAACATCTAGCATTCCTCATTAAGACTGCAAATGATTTAAAGGAGCATTTCACTCAAATTGTTTGAACAGCCCAAGTCTCCAACATTGTCCATATTGGCTAGAATTGCTTGGAGCTGTAGTTTACCAACATCTGGCAGATCCTGGTTCCCACCTGTGACCTAGACTGAATACAATATTCAAGAGGGCTGTCCAAAATCTTTAGGAGATGCTTCTGAAACAACAGGACAGAGGCTGCTCTGCGTGTACATCTGAGCAGAATCAGCTGGCAGCAGCTTCCAAGACAAAAGATGTAGCTGCTGCTATGAATCAAGAAGTACTTTTCATGAACTTTAATGCAGTAAGCAAGATGGCCTGAAGTTCTAGGTTAATATCTATCTCTATCTACATGCTGCTCTCAATGTCTCTGGTCTTACCACATTGTTTAACTTGTTTAACTGTAGCCAGACAAAAGCAAAAAGTTACAAATACTAAAGGTTTTCCTAAAGATTAAAAAAAAATAGAATTATAATCATGCCCAGAGGGCACAATTCAAAAGAATTCTCATTACTTTTAATTAAAGTTAATTATCTCAGATCATCATCAAGGATCCAGTTAATACAATGTGAATATAGGATCCAATTAATACAATGTGAATATTTTAGTAAAGATCAATCAATAAAAGTTAATTTTTCTTCATAACGCATGAGCTGAACTGAGACGGAATACATAAATATTTCCACAGCCCATCGCATTATCCTTAATACTAGAATGACATTTTTGAGCAATTTAAATAGAACTGCCACGAACCAGTTCATGTACTTAATTTTACACTGTACTCACCTGGTTTTCAGCTTATTTCTACAATGTTTTTCCAGTTCTTAGTGGAGTCTCCAAGTTTAGATACAAAGTGAAGCTCCTACTAAACACAAGTAACAATTAATCAAGATATCTTTCAAAAAAAACCTTTATTTTATATTCTGAAACACTTTTCAAGTCTAAGCAAACTTTTACAGTATAAGAATGTTCTGTTAAAAAAGGACAATCCAACCTATACAGGTTGTCCTCGACTTACAACAGTTCACTTAGTGACTGTTTGAAGTTTCAATGGCACTGAAAAAAGTGACATGATCATTTTTCAGATTTATGACTGTTGCAGCATCCCCATGGTCACTTGATTTACATTTGGATGCTTGACAACTGGTTCATATTTATGATAGTTGCAGTGACCCAGGATCACGTTTTGCAACCTTCTGACTAGCAAAGACAAGGGGGAAGCCAGACTCACTTAACAATCTTGTTATTAATTTAATAACGTCAGTGATTCACTTAATAAATGTGGTAAGAAAATTTGCAAAATGGGACAAAAACTCACTTAACTTCTCACTTAACAATAGAAATTTTGGGCTCAATTGTGGTCATGAGTTGAGGACTATCTATTCTTAATTTTCTATCTACTTCACAAAATACCAGCGTGATCTATCTTTAATCTCACTTAGGGCTCGTCTACACTTTTTCCTTTCCGCACTGCAAAGAGAAGATACTCCACTATTTATATGTTAAATTTGGATCTTAGCCAAACCCCAACTATTTATGACAGTTGCACTGTCCCAGATTCATGTGTAGCCTTCCCAGCTGACTTCTGACAAGCAAAGTCAATGGGGGAAGCCAGATTCACTTAACAATCACGATTCGTTTAACCGTGGCAAAAAAATCTAAAAATGTAAAATACGGCAAAATTCACTTAACAACTGCCTTGCTTAGCAACAAAAAATTTGGGTTCAATTGTGGTTTTAAGTTGAGGACAACCTGCACACGTTTTCCCAAAAACAAAAAACATCCCCTCTCAAAAGAAAAATGGAGTGGGATTTCTGCTATTACTTCACCAATCTCTGTGAAATTAAAGAACTGGAAGAAAATACTGGAAGCCATGCTCCCTTCTTTTCCTGCTTGGGAGAAGGGAAGCAGGTCTTTTGGTGCCACTTCTCTTGTGCATAAAAAGATCTAATTCCCCCCAGAGGTTCAGTTGTACTGCAAGAGTGCCACATGCAGAGATGCTTTCCCCACAGTATAGCTACTCCCATCTTAGGCACTGCAATATTTAAGCCTCAGGTAACTGTTTAACTGTACATCCAGCAATCAACTGTAAACCACTGAGATACATCAAGGCATCACAATTCCAGCAGTTTTATCAGTTGATTGGTGGACATACACATAGAATAAAATAAAATAATAAAATAAAATAAAACAAAGCTATTCCTGGCAACACTGTTGGCAGAACTAGTAGCCTTGTGAGGAAGCCATAGTGAAGCTAACTACAGCTTCCTGGCAGCATTGCCAGCAACCCTACATGGAAATCACAAGTAGCTCCACCATGCCTCTGCCTGCAGAAGAGCAGCTGGTAGCCCCATGATGGAGCTGCTCTTTCACTGGCACCTATGGGCACAGCTTTACTTAGAAGTGCCTCTTTCACTCCATTTCCCTTGTTGGAAGGTAAGTGGCTCTTTGGTGTCTTCCACTCTGCTAGGGGAAAGGAGAACTGGCACTGAAAAAAGCTTCCCTTCTTTCTTTTCCTCTATGAGACGGGGGGGGGGGAGTGGCTCCTTTTCTGCCAATTCTCCAAATCCCATGGAACAATCCCTCCATAGAATTGGAGAACTGACAGCTGTGGACCCATCCCTGAATCAACTGAAAGTTTAATTTGGTTTTTAAATCAATAGACTTGTGAACCTGGAGGGGAGTTTACAGTCAAATAGAAATTATCTGAAATAAATTACATTGATTTCTTTTTATCATAAAATTCTGTTTTGTATATGTTAGACGTGTTAGACAAAGTTAATAAAGGCAATGTATATGTGGGTTTCTATGGAGAGTCTCAATCAAGCTGTCTCTACAATATAAGCTGAACTGGAAAAGTACCATTCTTATCAAAGTCAAATTTATAAATTAAAATCAACGTATTAAAACTACTAAGAAATTTGTTTTATGAATTATTGAGGTCTGAGTTCCCAAACATGGAAGAACAATTAAATTGCTGGATTCTTTCCTAGCCTATTGTAATGTGGAAGATTCAGGCTTAATGTGCTGTTTGAAGCCAGACAGATGTATTCACTCAGGAAACTAGGCTATAAGCAAAGCAGGGCTTCATGAGAGACGTAAAATATATGAATGTGTATTTAGACAGTTGGGTTTTTACTTAGCATGTTATCTCAATACCATTAATAATAAATATGTTTGGTAAATTTGAGATAGATATATATGACTCTACAATTCATCTCAACAGCTAAGATAACTGTAGATCAGCATCTACAGTATTCTAAATAGTGGATGATTATCACATTTCTGTAACTATCTGTTATGGAATGCCTGCAATTTTCAATGCTGAATGACATTTAATATTTTTACATGACATAATGTTGTTGAATCATCAAAAATTAATTATTAACTATTATAAGCACCAGAAAGTGTCCACAAACAGGCCTTCCTAATTACCTTAAGCTTTTTACATTATACATTTCTAGTTTTCATATTTCATCCAGTTAAAATATCCCAATTAACTAACACTTATTATGAAGGCATCCCTGTGTCAGACCCTAAGAGACAGGTAAGAATGTAGTACAAATTATCCCCAAGCATTTAAAAAAATCTTCTGAGTGAGCTAATTATTTGAAACAGATAGCTAATGATAAATTTTGGTGCCCAAAGTTTGCTCTACTTCTCTTTAATTTCTTAATTTTGCTCCTTGTTTGTTCAGAAACAAAGTAAAACACATGCTTGTTACAAAAATGCAAATAAAAAACACTGAGGTAATTCACTTCATTTACCACTTTGAATTCAGAGAACTTTATACAGATATATAAATAGAAATCACAAAAGATTTTTGTGTAAATCTGAGTAATAGAAAAGTTACTTTTTTACCTGTCCTAAATCACTGAGATGGGATAAACTTCACACAACGTACTCCAACAATAGCTGAAATATAAATACAATATAGAATTGAATGTATATTAAAACAAAGTCAATTGAGTTTTAAAATACAGGTTCACTTTACTTAATAACAGCAATTGGAACTTAGGTTTCCATGTAAGCATAAGCTAAGCAATGTGGTTGTAAAGCATAATGTCAAATGACTGCGTCACTTAGCAACAGCAATCCCAGCAGTCTGTATTGCCATCCTTAACCAAAAATCATCAATGAGAACCACTCACAATTTCCAGCTGGCTTCCAACAAGCCCAGTCAATGGGGAAGCTGGCAGGAAATCTCAAGTCCTAGGCAGCTTGCAAGCAGGCTTGTGGGTGTGTGACTGCAGTGTCATAGCACAAGCACAGTCAACAAGTAATGGCTGATGCTGGGTGAGGATGGGTGGCTGCTGCAGGCACACACTATGGGGTATAAGATCCCTGGGATCTTGTACTCCATATTTGAACGCCTTAGAAGAAAAGTGGTGGGAGGGAAGTAACTTACAGCAGCCACCTGCAATTATTGACTTTGACTGTGGGAAGTTGGCAGAGAAGGTCAAAACCAGTATTCATATAACTGCCGGACACTGCCACCATCACAACTTCAAGCTGGATGCTGAGCACCTGGATTAAAATCATGTGATAGCAGCGGTGCTAGAACAGCCTAAATTTTGGGGACTGGTCATAAGTAAGACTTGTTCAGAATGGTCACTGAGGAAGTAACAGTTAACCAAAGATAACCTGTATGCATACAGGGCAAGATACTATATGCAAAAAGATATTAAATGGAAATGCTTTATTTTTTAATCCTTCAAATCTACCTGCATATCTGTAGAACTGCATTTGCATTCTTTTAATCTACTTTTACAACAGAAGTACAAAAAAATGAACAGAATTTATAATAATAGAGTTAAATATTGTTGTCACAGCAACAAAAGCAAAAGGCATCCAACAGCTTTCTTGGCAAGAATAACTTCTGAGAAATAACTAGTGAAAATATTATCTACTAAAATATGCTAAAGAAATACAGGTAGTCCTTGTGTTAAGACCATTTGTTCAAAGTTATGGCAGCACTGAATAAATGATACTTATGCCCAGTTCCTGAAATTATGGTTACTGCAACACCCCAAGGTCATGTGATCAAAATTCAGGCACTTGGCCGTCCACCCAAACTTGTAACAGCAAAGGTAGTGTACCTCCCACCTACCCATCTTCTCCCCCATCTCTGCAATTTTGGCCCCATGCATTCTGCAGTCCCTTAACACCTTGCACTTCATTGTGGCCTTCAGTTAACAGTTGTTGGGGTTCAGTTAAAAACAGCAATGGGAATTGTGACTATTGCTAAGCAATAGTCACATGACACTGAGCTTTATGACTGCATCACTTAAAGACAGAAATTCAAGTCCTGTCATAACTCAAGGATTATCTGTATACTGGACCGGTAGAAGCTAGAAAAAAACGTGAGTAGTTAACTTTGGCTTCTTCTATGCCAGCCTTCAATTTCCTCAAAATATTTACAAAAGAAATTATGTTTAAATTTTATATAACATGCAATTCACAACAACTCTGGATGGTCCACAAGTAAACAAGGAATACACCAATATTATAATAAAAGAAAAAACAAGGAATAAAACAAGGAATAAAAGAGCACAAACTGGACAGGAATGAAAAAAAATCCACACAACCTAAAAGGGTGTTTAATCACCTCACCCAAGCCTGGATTAAGAGCCAAGCAAGGCAACTCAGAATTCCTGCTGGTTGAGGCCATCTGAACCTTGTGGGGGAACCTAATTTCAAAGAGCAGGTTGCCAGGGAGAAAAAGTGACTTCCAGGAATCCAACTGATGGCATTAATTGAAGGAACCCAAAATGGGCTGATACTGTTGGATCAAATTGGCTAGGCCCTATGCAAGGTGTTGTTTATAGGTAATGACTAGCATCTTGAATTTCACCTGGAAACAAACTTGCAACCAGTGCAGCTTGCAAAGTATACCCATGTAAATGTATGTATACCCATGTAAATGTATAATGAAGAAATGTATATAGAACTGGTGTCAAACTCCATCGCGTCACGTGACATCATGATGTATCACAATTTTGCCTTTGCGGAGCTGGGGTGGGTATGGCCTGTGCACGACACATCTGGCCTACAGGCCATCAGTTTGACACTCCTAGTTTGTAATATGCGTGTGTGTGCGTGCACACACACACATTTATGTGTGTGTCATGTATGCGTAGACTTTTGAGAGCAGGCAATTTCATTTTTAATGTGTGCCAGAGTGCGCACAGAAACAAAAATGACAATAAAAGTTATCTAAGCATTCCCATGCCACTGCAGGCAGCTCCACATACAGTACATTGCTGTAGTCAAGCTAGGAAGTGACTAAGCTGTTAGTCTGATGGACCTCCAGATCCAGGAACAGGTGCAGATGTCACATCAGATGAAGTAATACAAAACTCTTCCTGGCTACAGCTGCCATCAAGCAGGAGCTATGCCTTCAGGAAGGCCCCCATAATGTTTTTATTTCAGGTTTCCCAAAGTTCCTATGAGGAACACACAGAATCGGAAGAGTCATTCTGAAGTCTCATAATCCATGTAAGCCCCCCCCCTTTTTTTTTGGCTACCAGGCCAAAGCGACTGCCTTTTTTAAAAAAAATAGGAGTTTCATCACTCCAACTTCAAAGGGATCCAACCTTACCAAAATAAAGACTCTCTAAAAACTCCTATGGAGACCGGGAGGGCTCAAAGGGAATATAAGCTCAGAAAGAATAAGAATTCAGAAAGTTAAGGACAGCTATCCCAAAGATGCTTTTTTCAAGAGGCAACTGGACTTTTCTGTTTTTTCTTTTGAATAAGTTTTGCTTCTCATCCAAGAAGTTTCTTCAGCTGACACTGGATTCCCCACCATCCAGTCAGAGCTGAAGAAGCTTCTTGGATGAAAAGCGAAACCTCTTAAAAGAAAAAACAGAAAAGTCCAATTGCCTGTTGGGAAAAAAAGCACCTTTGGGGCAACTATGACCTAGGATGACTGAGAATCTCCACAGACATTCAGGGGAGACAAGCGCTGCTTTCCTAAACCGGGCGCCTCTCTTTTCTCAGCCACCTCAGGAGGAAGACCTGAGCTCCCCCTCAGGACCGAAGTGTTCCCCCACCCCAAACCGGGTCAAGATAAGGCGTCTTTCGAGGCAAGAGCTCCGTCCGCCTGAACTTTTATTTCTCCTCACTACCTCCGTGAAGTTTCCTTTTTACACCGAGGGTTCTCGGGATTAAAGGAGAGAGAGAGAGAGGGAGCTTAAAGGCGCCGTCTCCTCAGCGAGCCTTACTCCCGAACAAGGGGGAGAAGGGAGGGAGATAACCAACGGCCACCCGACTATAAAAGGGCCAGCCTCCTGGAAACAGCACCCTGCGAGCTCCTCCACCAGCCGGATCGGCTCCCTTTTCTCCTACCAGGGGAGCCCAGAGGTCGCGCGCGGTCTCACCCCCTCTCAGCGCCTGCGTAGCTCGCACGCGGCCTACCTGTCTGTCGCCGTTGAGTGGTTGCTGGAGTCCCACTTCGTCTCGCCCCGCCCGACACCTTCCGCTCAGCCGGGCCGCGATGAATCAGCCCGATTCATTCAAACCCGGTGTAACGTCCCAAGCACTTCCCACCCCTAGAAACACTTCCGGGGCCAAAGAGCGACACCCGCTCCTACTACAGGCCCCGTCTTCCGTTGCTGTGTTGACAGCCAATCGTATAACTCGAGCTGGGGATCCTAGCAACGAGTTGTCCCGCCCCGCCACTGGGTTCTGACTGTCTCGAGGCGCTCGTTGGAGTTTCTTTCTGATGCAGCCTGAGGAGGCTGGTAGCTTTGGGCTTATTATGCTGTCTGTCCTTCTTTGGTTGTAGATACGCAGCGGGTTTTTTCCTCCCGCACTGGTTGTTAAAGAAGATAATATTGCTGGAATCCTAAACTCAGTAGTTTTGCAAGCCTTGATGCATAAGCGGCAATTTGCAAATATCAGTTATGGCAATTTATACAGTGTCTTTTCCCCCCTTTCCTTTGCAAGAATGCTGCCCTTGAAAATTGATATTGTCGGTACAGGTAGTCCTCGACTTACAACAGTTCATGTAGTAACCATTCAAAGTTACAATGGCACTGAAAAAAGGACCTATGATCATTTTTCACAGTTACAAACTTTGTAGCATCCTGGCGATCATGTGATCAAAATTCACAAAATTGGCAAGTGGTTCTTATGACCGTTGCTGTGTACCAAGGTCATGTGATCACCATTCGCAAACTTTTGACAAGCAAACTCAATGGGGAAGCCAGATTCACTTAACAGATTACTAACTTATCAGTTGCAGTGATTCACTTAACACTTGTGGCAAGAAAGGTCATAAAATGGGGCACTCGCTTAAGTGTTCCACTTAACAACAGAAATTTTGGGCTCAATTGTGGATGTAAGACAAGGACTTCCTGTATTGAAAAATGGTGGAGATGAAATGGCTCTCAGGGAACATCACAGACTGGATACTTTTAAGATCACTACAGTGTTTTATTTTCACTATACAGGGCAGAAAGCAAGATCTCAAGGAATTATACATAACAAAAAAGGGCATGTGAGTCAGTGGTGGGTTGCTAATTTTTTTACTACTGGTTTGGATGTGTTTGCGCGCAATGCATTAACAGAAGTGTCCGGGTGGGTGGGCGGAGCCTCCTGCCGCTGCTACTACCCGTTTGCCCAATCCTGGTCGAACTGGGAGCAACCCACCTCTGATGTGAGTGCCCCTCAGCCTTCCTCAAATTGGTCCATTGGTTGAGAGTTCTGTCATTTGGGGCAAACATGGCCTGTGGCATATGCAGTTGAGGACATCCAAACAGGTGATGGAAAACTGATCCACAACACAGTACAACACACATCATGTAAGAAAATCTTTGAATTATCTTTCAGCTTCTAGTTGTATTTTTTAAGTGGACCATAATTTATGTGCTGAGAGTGTTGCTAAGAATGTCACTGATAAGAATTAAATTACCTTGGAAATATAGCTTCACTCTCTGGCACTTACAGCAAGGTGCCTGAAGTTTTCACCTTTTCATAACAAAAGGTCTGTTCTATGTTTATGCTCTATGGATTGGATTGACTGGGAACTGAGCCAATTCAGCATTTCTTTCTATTGAAAAGACAGTATGTAACTAAGTGCAATGGTACTATGAGATTCCAGTGTTTTACCCAGATGATCATCTTGATATCACAGCCTCTTGCAGGTGCAAGAATCTACACCCCACGTTCACTTGCCAGGCAAGAGGCTTCTTATTCTTATCAATGGATGGAGCAATTCCAAGGCAGAAACTGATTTGCGTACCAAGCTGCTGCTGCCTTTGAGGTAAAGAAACATCTAGAGATATACAAGAAGCTATGGATCCGAGTTCATGTTTTTTAATATTTATCAGAGATGGGTTGCTGCCGGTTCAGCCCAGATTGGCCGAACTGATAGAAGCGGCGGCAAGAGGCTCCGCCCACGCGCCCTGAATGTGCAGAAGCGTTGCATGCGTGTGCGAGCACGCCCGAATCAGTAGTGAAAAAAATTGGCAATCCACCTCTGGTATTTATGCCTCACATTTTCCTCAGCTTTTACATAATTATTCACATTCTCTGCCACCATGTTTATTGGCATTAGGGAGGGTATATGAAATATTTACAAAAATAATATATTCCATCTTCTATATATATAGCAATTCTTTATGTATTCACTCGACTGTACATTTCAGTGTGTTCATTCTGATGAATCCCAATTAAGTCTGCTTGCATAGAATTATAACATTAGTCATATACTTAATCTTGTATGATGGTAAAATTCATAAAGTCTAACCCTTATATACCATGGGATAATACTAAATATTGTATTCAAATATCTATGCTGTAAAGCCTATTATATCAAAGTAGAGATAGTTATTTCCCACATTCTCAAATAAGAAGATTCACATCTAAAACATTCCAACAGTTATTTTCATCTTCATTTGATTTCATCTGATTGTTTTTTTTTAAAAAACCTCTTAATTATTGTATCAAAAATTTTAACTCTTAATTAATTAGACTTATTATCTCTGGCTTGCAAATATCCAGTGGCCACTGGATAGCAGCAAATTTAGAAGTTCCATTAGTGTGTATCTCTCCTACCGTCTACTGTAATAGTTGTCCAAACTGTTTGTTTATATATATTATTTATTTATTTACAACCCCCGGTATGCCCAAATATAGGAGGAAGATCACTACTTCCATTCTCTGTCCTTCGGCTCGTCACAAGACACCATCCAGGCAGAAACCCAATATTTTTACTGTTGCCTTTTTGTTACATTTTGTTGTATTTGTTTATTTATTTTATTTATTTATTTGTCAGCACAAATACAACAATATATATATAGATAGGTAGATAGATAGATAGATAGATAGATAGATAGATAGATAGATAGATAGATAGATAGATAGATAGATATAGATATAGATATAGATGATATAGATATAGATATAGATATAGATATAGATATATAGATATATAGATATATAGATATATAGATATATAGATATATAGATATATAGATATATATCACATCACTACTTTAAAGAAATTTATGGAACCATAAATAATAGAGTTGAAAGGGAACCTTTAGTTCAGGCCTGCACAATTTGTAGAGGGAAAAAGAGCCACCATGGTAAAAAGAATTGGGACTCACAATGGAATAATGATGTTGATCGGCTGTTCAGTGACTAGAACTGCAGAGGCAGCATTGGAGTGGGATATTGGTGATGCATTTTATGTGCTCAGCAGTATGTATTTTGGAGTAGTGAAGACAGATCCTTCTATGGTAGCAATGCGACATTCAGCAGTGGTGAGTTTATTGAAGTTTTGAAAAATGCCAGTGAAGCGCATAAGGTTGCTTGGTAGTCTGTGATCCATATGGTGCACAGGTCTGTTTTAGTCTGTTCCGTCCAATTTCCTGATCAGTGCAGGAACCACAGCTAAAGCATCTTAGACCAGGGGTGTCAAACTCGTGTCGTCATGGCATCGTCACATGACATATCACAACTTTCCCCCCCTTCGCTAAACCAGGCATGGGCGTGGCCAGCGCATGACGCATCCGGCCTGTGGCCCATGAGTTTGACAGCCCTTTCTTAGACAAATAGGGCTGCTAGCCTCTGGCTCAACACAAGCATGGAAGGGAACTTAACACCTCAATGGACAACTGGTTCCATTGGTAAACTTTATTTATTTATTAAATTTATATAGTCAACGTTGCAATGAGAGATGGTAGGTGGTTTGCATTACTAGTGGAAGAGTCTATCCAAAGCAGAATAGAATAGATTGTTTCTTCCTGTGATTTAGGAATTATACTTGGGTTAGCACAGACTAAAATTCTACTTTTTTGTAGCTGTATATTGCTGCTTGTATTCATGGTTTGCAATCAACTATTATTCCAATAACATTTTTCCACATTTTTCATTATTAATCAAGGGATCCCTAGTCTTATCAGAGATTTGCTCTTATCTCTCAAATTTAATTTGATTACTTTCTGGTGATTTCTTCCACATCATCATCAAGGTTTTAATATTTTTTGGAGTCTTAACTGTCCCACTCAACTTTGTATCCTTTGTGTGAGTCTGACAAAAATTTCTTCTACCTCTTCACCCCAATCATTAATTACTGCAGAGCAGAGGACTCAGTATTGATTCTTGTGGCAGCCCATTTGATACTTTTCTCCAATTTGAGGCGAGAGCACTGATTAAATCTTATTGAGGTGGCTGTTTGAGTTAGCTATGAATCTACTTAATTGGCATACCAGTCATACTTCATTAAGCTTACTAATTATCATATCATGGGATGTTTGCTCAAGTCAAATTATATGATATCTCTGTTCTTACAATCTGTTAAGGAAGTTATTTAATTTAAAAGGGAGATAAGGTGATACTGCAAGATTTATTCTTGACAAACGTTTGTGGATTTCTGGTTTTAGGTGTTTATAGACTGAACACTTCTTTATAAGCCACTCTAGAATTTTCCCAAGTATCAAAGCCAGATAGATTGGTCTCTAGGTTGTTGACTTTTCTTTTCCCTTCTGTGAAGAGAAGGGAAAGATTTACTATCTTCCAATCATATCATCCAGGATTTCTGAAAGATCATACCCAAGAGTTTGGCCAGACTGTCTGCTATTACCCCAGGGTAGAATTCACCTGGTCCTGGAGATTTAACCTACAGCAATTCAGAGAGGTGTTTCCAAACCCTGTTTCTGTCAGTCTCAATTTTCAAATTCATGTATTTATTGAATATATATGCTGCCCATCTCACAGTTGGAGCGACTCTCAAATTTGTCCCCACCCCCCTCTGTCTTCCCAACTGCCTGATCTTATGGAACCTATACTATTTTTGTCAAAAAAAGTCTAAACCAAAATAGAAGGCTTTTCTTTGTTATTATTTGTTTTCTTAATTGAGCAGCTGGAATGCTGATTCTTTTGCTTTCCTGACGCTAACTATACAGTTTGGAGCTTCTAGTCTGTACTCTTCCTTTTTGACTTGGCCAATTTCCCATTTCTTGTATGTGTTTTTTTTCCCCGGATGCTAATGAAGCTTCTTATGTGCCCACATTGGCTTTCTTTACTGCCTCTATTTTTCGTCCTTTGCATTTTTAAAATTATGTCTCTCCTTTAGCATTCTGATCCATCTTGAGATCCTTTCCCCCATTTGCTTCTCATAACAGTGTCATCAACAGAGAACCCAGCCTATGGGAAACCATAGCCGGTCACAAGCCCGGATAAATGGGGAGTGTTGGTTCCCGTGGCGACGGAACCGTGAAACAAGCTGAGAATCCAATGGCAGGACAACACATGGATAAACAACTCTGTAATCCGTGACGTTCTGCCTTTGGCCTTCACAATGCAACGGTCACTGCCTTGTGGACGTTGACATTTACGAAGATTAAGTCCAAGTCCATCAACAGAGAGATCAAGTTGCATGGGTGCACAGGAGGCAGAATGATAAAAAATACTGTTGTGCCATTGCGATGCAAGCCCCAACCCTTTTGTATGTGCTTTGTGATGTCCCATGCCAGTCCCATAGGGGTGGAGCTAGTGGTATGTTGGCAGGTAGCTCATTCTGATAAAAGGAGCAGGATGCTGTGGATGCCCATATTATATTTAGAATATTTATTATTGTTCTGACAATATTAAAATCTATTTGCTTGAAGTTCCAAGATATGATCAGATTTGGTTTCCCTTCAAATCAAGAACTCCAGAATTGTTGCTTTCTACTTTGTCAAGTATGTCTTCCCTGTTGTTGATTATCAGATCAAGAACAGCTTATTGTCAGGCCAATGACAGCTGATTAATCAGCTGATAATTGATAAGAGGATTCTACATTAGGCATACTTTTCCATAATTGAAATTGGCTTGATAGGGTAGGGATCTGGATCTGGAATTGTTCTCCTGGATAAATGAAAAGATCCTTCCACAGTCCCCAAATCTGTATCTAGCAACAATCTGCCAGATGCATCTGGGAAGATTACAAGCAGAGTATCATGGTGTTAGCCATCTGTGATGATCCTGGCTGCTGACATGGCTACTGCCAAAATTATTTTGGGTGATAGCCAGCAAAGCTCTCCTGGAAAACAGCCAGAAAAGCTGGTTCATTTCACACTCTCTCTATACATTATCTAGCAATGAAACTTAGCTCTCCAATTTAGTTAACAATAGCTTGGACAATTTCCTGTAAATACAAATAAATTAGTAGTCCTAGAACCTAGACAGACTACCCAGAAGATATGTAAATCAAATATTCCATCTTCTTGGGAACTCTCAGTACAAAGGGAAATAAGCTAGCTACCTGAGTCTGGTAGCTATTATTTGCTCAGCTGTACTATAATTGATTCCAACTGTGACATTATGGTTCTGTTTCCCTGAAAGGAAAATTGTTTTTTCCTTAAATAATTTATTTTTAAAACGGGGAAAGTTGAGAAGGATTTGCTGTGAAGAAGATTATAGAGACAGATGTGGTGGGAGGGGCGTTGGTCCAATTTTTTGGGGGGAGGGGTCCTCTTCAGGTGCTTTTCCATTCAAATAGATACAATTTTGATAAGAGGTATAGCTGTGGCTGTGGAAAATCCACTGAGTTCAGAAACTGTAGCATTGATCATTTTGGTCCCATACTGGAAAAGGGCATGTTTTTGCATGTTTAGGTGACTACGAATCTTCAGATAAAATACCTAGTGCATTGGACACTTTCTCATTGAGATAATCATTCCTTTCTGTAGCCAAGAGCAGGAAAATATTATTTATATTTTGGTTTTCTTTCCAAAAGGTAGGTAGTTGGTGTGTGTGTGTGTATGTGTATGTGTGTATTTATTTTTTGTGTGTATGTATGTATGTGTATGTATGTATGTGTATGTATGTACATATATATATATATATGTATATGTATATGTATATGTATATGTATATGTATATATCATGGACGTGCAGTCAGGGGAGGCAGAGCCTGTCCTGTCATCATGAAAAGAAAAAAAAATGTCAAGGAAAAAGGCTGAGCTAGTTGCTGCCAGAGTCACAGTGGATGACTCTGCTTAGTGCTTAACTGTTTAAAAAAGCCTCTAAAAACGCCCTCTACAGGAGGAGGCAGGAGAACCACATGCCTCATCTAGTCTGACTTTATGATCGCTCGAGCAGAGTTAAGCAAGGGTTAAAACCCGAAAAATTCCACGTCATTCTCCTGCCTCCTCCTGTAGAGGGCATTTTTTTAGAGGCTTTTTTAAACAGTTTGTCAGGCCTGCAGCGGTTCCTTTAAGAATCTTTGGCCTGCCACACTCTCATTAAGGGGGGGAATTAGCAAGGGGTAGAATGTGTTGTTTTCAAAATAAAAAAATTCCTTTCTAGAAGCTCAAGGTCATCTTTTGTCTCCCAAACCTTTGCACCTGATCGGAAGCAGTTGGGCATAGGTGCTAGCATGGAAGAAGAAGATTGGACCATGTGATTGACAGCTGCAAAGAGGTGTCTCTGAATCCATGAATCAAGCAAACCAAGGGTGGGCGTTCATCCCAGGTCATGGATGGGCTCAATGTCAATGGACGCCTACCCTCTTCCAGCAGATGGCGCCTTCCCAGATAACTGCTCCTGGACAACCCCAGAGAATGGGACCGCCACCGGGTCCAGCCCTCCCAGCAATGCCTCCACAGGCTTTTGCCCAACCGATGGGTGTGGGTCAGCAGAGGGGCTTACCACCCCCAGCAGCAGACTAACAAGCTGCCCCTATTCAACCACCAGCGCCACTGTTCCCTCTAAGGTGCGTACCTGCGCGGCCGCGCACATAACATGAAAACACCGCGCAGCAGCTTCCAACTGTCGCGCAGTGATTTTTCAATGTCATGCTTTCTGTTAGATGAGAGGCCACTTTCCGCTCCCGGTGCTAACTTTTGTGCTTCTGGGCTTTCTTTACATAACGGCTGGAGTCCCTGCCAATTCTGCTCCAAACTGCGGAGCACCCAGGGTGATTTCTGTCACAGAAGTTATACCTCTCCACTCTTGGGGCGGAGGCAGGGAAAGTTTTGCTCTGTGGTTGGTTGCACAGCCGGACTTAGGTGGCGGGGGAGAGAAAGCGGATGTCTCCCGCCCTCTCTTGCTCGCGCTTGCCGGTTCCCAGGAAAAATCTAGAGCCAGCGGGGAACAAGCAATGGCTTTTGGCTGCCATTCGGATTGGATTGCGCCTACCTCCTCCTGGCAGAGGCTTCACTTGACTGAACCGGGGAAGCTCATTAACCGGCTGCTTTGGGGGGGTTCTGGATGGCTTTCGGCGCACAGTGGTATGGGGCACTGGGTGGAGAAGGCGCCTCTTTCCCTGTTCCTCTTGGTGTTGGTGGGTGAATCTTGGGGAGGGAGGAGGAAAAGTGGCTGCGGAAAGGGATAATGCCAGTAAGCAACGAGGCTGGGAGTTGGGGATTTTAGTGGGTGTGAGATCATGCTTTTTGCAAGACAGAGGGTGACGGTCTGGAGCCCTCAATAAACTAATAAACAATAAACACCCCTTCCCCCTCCCTCCTTAGCAATGAATTAAAAACATTTATCATGAGTTTTCACATTTCAGTAAAATGGTAAAAAATGGGTATTTGCAACGGCTCCTTTAAGAGGTTAGTGCATGTAATTATTGTGAACTTTCCAGTTGAAAGATTTTTAAGGGAATGTTGTCTTTTTTGTTCCTGCTGTGTTTTGGGGAATGTCTCCCCCAGTATGGAATATGCAGTGTTTGTGCACAACATGCAAAATACTAATTACTATCAATTACTTAAATGTCTTTAAAAAGCATAATCACTTACCGCATTTATTTGCCAACTGCAAATAGTTGTAAGATGTACTGAGTGTCAAGACAAATATTGAAATTAAGAGGTACAAGCAACAATAATAGCTTTAGAATAATTGGTCATCCTCTGCTGAAGCTGGCAGATATAAATATGAACTATTATTCATAAATACTAGGAAAATGTCCCTTTATGAAAAATTACTTTTTCAGTCAACTCTGCCTGGCATTAGTTGGGGGAACAGAAATATTAGTTGGCCAATTCAAAAAGAGAGGACCACAAAGAATTTAAAAGATTTTTAAGAGAGCTGGGTTTTTCATTTATATTATATGTATGAACAGAATTAACACAAATTGCAGATACCAATCAAAAATAAAGAAAAAAGGATGAAATAATGCTCATTTTTAAAAACTCAATGAAAATAAAAGCAATATACCAAGAAAGTGGCATACTGGTTGTGATTTGAACTCTTCGGGGGATCCAGGGGATCCCCTATACAAGTATTTTAATATTGCAGACTTGCAGTATTATGATACTGATATTATATAACACTTTTTAATTAAGCGGGTCCCTTGAATAAACATAACTTTGAGTTTCAAATAACACTGATTTCATTGTTGTCTTGGGTGACATCTGTGAAAAAAATCCAGGTGCTCAGGCATGAAAATATGCCGCTCAAACACTATACTTTTCCGCTCGCACTGAAAAAAAATTAGAGGGAACATTGACCAGTGCCCCCTCCTCCCACACCCCCACGGTTTCATGCAACATTCGATGGGACCCCGGATAAGCTGGCTTATTTCCTGAATCGAGTATGGGCGTACGTTGATCAAGTGGGGCCACAATACCCATCTGATCGAGAGTTGATCCAAGAAATAGCAGAGGGGATGAATGAAAAGAAGGCTGCGCAGTGGATAGCAGAGCTCCACAAGGAAGCGGTTCCTGAGCTAGATGATATAAATGGGTTCATCCAACTGATGCGCACCAGGTTTAGCGATGTGGCCCATAATGTGGATGCTGAAGACCAAACCCAGGAATTGCGACAGGCTGGTCATCCCGTGAAGGAATTAGTTTGGGAGTTCCAGAGAATAGCTGGGAGACTACGCTACTGGCCAGAAAGACTCTTGGTCTACACATTCAAAAAGGCCTTAGATCCCAAACTGAAAGAAGCTTGTGCCGTAAGGGGGATCTCAGAATGTCTCCAAGATGGGTACACCACTGCAATCATGCAAGACCATGAGATTAACACCTATCAAAAGCCTGGTACCGGAACCCCTGCCAAAAACCTTTGGGCCAACATACGCAGAGGCAGTGAGCTGAAAGGCCTCCACCAACCCCTCGTGGGGCCTTTATAAAGTGTTACCGATGCGGTCAGATGGGGCACAGAGCAACAGAGTGCCTGGCTCCAGCTCCTGTTCCACCACAGCGGCAACCACCTGCCAGTGCAATGAAGAAAAAACCCAGAAAGCCACCAGAAAAGAGCCGTTTGCTACAGCAGCCAATGGAGGCGGAGAGCCCTGCTGTTGAAGAAACCCTTGGCGCCTTGGAGGAGGAGGAGGAGGAGGAGGAGGAGGAGGAGGAAAATGCCGAAGACAACCCAATGGTGAGTGCACCTATTCCCTCCTTTACAATAAAATCTCAACTCCAAGTGCCCAGAACAGGGGTAGAAGGGGAAGTTGGGGTGATCATAGACACCGTCTGCACCAGATGCTGAATCAGCATGTTGATAGTGGAGCAGCTAGGTATACGCACAAGACCCCTAACCCACCCTATTCGGTTCGAGCAAGTAGATGGAACCCTAATTGGGGGTGCTCCGGCCACAAAGATCACTTAATTAGTAAAGTTGAAGATAGGCCGCCACTATGAGTTCCTCAGATTCACTGTAGCTCCTAAAATGCAGGAGTCAATTATCTTGGGACTTGCATCGCTGGACAAGTGGGCACCTACTATAAAGTGGGAGGATGGTGTTAGAAAATTGATCATTGATTTTGGGCCGTTACCAACCGTGGAGCCTAAAGGTCACCCAGGAACAATTAGAACCAACAGCCCAAACCATCTGGAACCTGCAGCCCCCGCAGCACCAAACCTCCGGGGATCCAACGAGTACCAAAGGTCTACTGGGACTTGGCGGGGGTGTTCAGTGAGGAAGACGGAAACTACCTTCCACCTCACCGCCCCACAGATTGTGTGATAGACTTCAAACCAGGGGTAGCCTTACCAAAACCAAAAATGTACTCTATGACTCCCAAGGAGATGACTGAATTAAGGAAGTACATAGACACCAATTTAAAAAGGGGTTTTATTGAACCAACAAAGTCGAAAGTAGCGGCCCCAGTGTTCTTCAGAGAAAAGAAAGATGGCGGAGTTCACCTCTGTGTAGATCTGCGAGCCTTGAATGCAGTATGCAAAAAAAACACCTATCCCCTCCCCCTCATGAAGGATATGTTGAACCACTTGGCTAAAGGCAATATCTTCACCAAGCTGGACTTGAGAGAAGCATATTACCGCATACAAATCCGAAAAGGGGATGAGAGGAAAACTGCATTTAACACTTCCCTGGGAAGCTTCCAGTACAAAGTCATGCCTTTTGGACTACAAGGAGCACCCGCAGTCTTCATGCAGTACAAAATGAGGTGCTACATGACCACCTGTACCGCGGAGTACTCATTTATTTGGATGACATCTTGATTTTCTCTGAGACCCTAGAAGAACATGTGAAACTGGTGCGTCAAGTTCTGAAAAAACTTCTAGCTGCCAAGCTGTACGCAAAATTGTCAAAGTGTGAGTTCCACAAGACCTCGTTCGATTACCTGGGGTATCGTATCTCCAATGAAGGAGTAGAAATGGATCCAGGAAAAGTAAAAGCAGTGTTGGATTGGAAACCTCCAAGTACTTGCAAACAACTACAAAGCTTTCTTGGATTCATGAATTTTTATAGGCAGTTCATCCCGACTTTCACTGAAATTGCCCTACCATTGACTGAGCTACTAAAGACGGGTCCTTCCCCAACAAAGCCAAAAGCAAACCAACCACTAAAGTGGATAATGGACTGTCAAAAAGCCTTTGAGAAATTGAAAGAAATTTGCCCAAGAGCCCATATTGCAGCATCCCGACCCAGAACGACCATTTATAATCCAGACGGATGCCAGTGATGTAGCAATAGCCGCAGTACTACTGCAAAAAAGTAAAGGCCACCTATTGCCTTGCGCTTATATCTCCAAGAAACTCACCCCTACTGAAAGAAGGTGGCCCATTTGGGAGAAAGAGGCATTCGCAATCAAGTGGAGCATGCTCACCTGGAGACATCTCCTAGAAGGAGGGGACATACCATTTGAAGTCTGGACTGATCATAAAAACCTCAAAGCTCTTTTAGCACATCGGAGGTTATCCCCTAAGCAAGTTCGCTGGGCACAATACTTCCAAAGATTCAAATTTGAAATTAAACACATCCTAGCAGGAAACAACTTGTTAGCAGATGCTCTGTCAAGAAAACTGCAATATGACAGTAAGAAGGAAGAAGTCGTCCACCCCATCATATCTCCCTCTCACCAAAAAGCAGCTCAAGTCACCACTCAAAGCCAAGATAAGATGACGATCGAGCTGAAAGCAGCTCTCTGGACGGACCCGTGGTTCAACAACACCAAGGACATCCTAACGGTGAGCGATGGCTTAGCCGGAAGGGGCCCAAGCTGTACATTCCTGCAGGGATGAGGCTGCAAGTGCTACAGCGGAGTCATGATGCGAAACTAGGAGGCCACTTCGGATTCCTAAAAACTCTCTACCTCACCAGACGTCAATTTTGGTGGCCAAAGATGAAATTGGAGGTGGAAGATTATGTCAAAAGCTGTGCTACTTGTGCCACAATGAAAACCCAGCCGGGAAAGCCCCCTGGACTACTACAATGAGTGGCCAGCCCCAGCCAACCATGGGAAGAGATCGCCATGGATTTCATCGTCGAGCTTCCAGACAGCGGCGGTAATAGAGTAATCTGGATAGTTATTGATTTGTTTTCCAAGCAAGCACATTTCATCGCTTGCTCAGGGTTGCCATCTGCAAAGAAATTATTGAAAATGTTTGTGAAACACATTTATCGCCTGCACGGGGTGCCAAAAAGGGTCATTTCAGATCGTGGAGTTCAGTTCACCGCCAAGTTCTGGAGAGAGTTCCTCAGATCAATTGGGTCCACACAGGGACTCAGCTCAGCATTTCATCCCAGCACAAATGGCGCAGCAGAGAGGGCCAATGCGATGGTGGAACAATATCTCCGGTGTTATGTGGACTATCAGCAAGAAAACTGGTCAGACTTACTACCCTTCGCTGAAGTGGCATACAACAATGCGGTCCACAGCAGTACCGGTTTAACTCCGTTCCAGATTACCAGTGGCATGGAGTTCGTTCCCATGCCTGAGCTGCCTAAAGAACCTCCCTCCTCCATGTCTCTGAATGAATGGATGGACACACTAAAGAAGGGATGGGAAAATATGAAGAAGGCTCTAACCAATGCAGCGGAAGCCTACAAGAAGCAAGCTGATAAACATCGTTCCCTCCAACCCCCCTTAGGGTGAGGAACAAAGTTTTTTTTATCTACAAAATACTAAGATTGAGGATGCCTAGCAAGAAATTGGGTCCAAAATTCCTAGGTCCTTAACCAATAGAAAAGATAATTAACCCAGTTACAGTTAGACTCAGCCTACCCAGAATTCTAGGGAAATTTTACCCAGTATTCCATTGTAGCTTGTTAAAACCTGTAATGGGGTCTAGTATAAGGCCATCTACCCAAGCTCCCCCTCCTCCTGTAGTGGTAGAAGGGGAAACACATTAGGAAGTGAAAAAAAATCTTAGATTCCAGGATGTATAGAGGTCACTTACAATATGCATTGGAAGGGGTACCCTTTGTCTGAAGCTACATGGGTGAAAAGTTGGGATTTAAAAGCAGATAAATTAGTGAAACAATTCCATGAGAAGTTCCCTGATAAGCCAAAGGGTCCCCCTGGGGGAGGAAGGGGTGGTTAGGTATATATAGTAACCTTTCTTTAATTTTATTTTCCAGAAACTGTTTCTCTTTTGAAGAGAGGCCGCCTGTCAGGCCTGCAGCAGTTTCTTTAAGAGTCTTTGGCCTGCCACACTTTCATTAACGGGGAAAATTAGCAAGGGGTAGAATGTGTTGTTTTCAAAATAAAAAATTCCTTTCTATAAGCTCAAGGTCATCTTTTGTCTCCCAAACCTTTGCACCTGATCGGAAGCAGTTGGGCGTAGGTGCTAGCGTGGAAGAAGAAGATTGGACCATGTGATGGACTGTGGGTGTGGGGACACGATCATGAACTTTTAACTGGGTGGGATCCTGATGTAACTTCCAGAATTGGGATTCCATAGCCCGATGCCAACATGCCTGCCTTATTAAATTGGAACTTTAAGCATAGTTTTGCCTTCGACTCTGATTTAATTCTGCATGATATTTGGAACGCTGACATAGTTAAGCAGAGTCATCCATGGCGACTCTGGCAGCAACTAGCCCAGCCTGACCTCAGCTCTTGCCTTTTTCCTTTTACATTTTTTTTCTTTTCATGATGGCAGGCAAGAGCAGAGTTGAAATCCTCTGTGAAACAGCTGGAAAAGGAACGTGTACGTGTGGGTCAGAGGCAGGGGGAGGAATTCAAACTTAATCCTCCTGGTGCAACTTTGTGTGTTTGTGTGTGTGTGTGTTTGAGAGAGTTTGTTTGAGTGAAGAGAGGGAATGGGGTAGGAGAGGCAGGGAGGGCAGCCCGCCAGCTCAGGAGGGCGAAAGTCACTTTCTTTCGCCTGCCTCTGTGTCCGCGGCAGCCCGCCAGCTCAGGCAGGCAAAACTCACATTCTTTCGCCCGCCTCTGTGTCCGCGGCAGCCCACCAGCACAGGTCTGTGAAAGAGACTTTCTTTTGCCCACCTGTGTCCGCAGCAGCCCGCCAGCAGAGGCGGGCGAAAGACCCACCTCTGTTGGCGGGCTGCCGCGGACGCAGGTGGGGGAAAGAAAGTGGCAGCCCGCCACCACAGGCCAGCGAAAGTAACTTTCGCCCACCTGTGTCCACGGTAGCCCACAAGCAGAGGCGGGCGAAAGACCCACCTTTGCTGGCGGGCTGCCACGGACACAGGCAGGTGACAGAAAGTGGCAGCCCACCAGCACAGGCAGGCGAAAGTCACTTTCTTTTGCCCGCCTCTGTCCGCGGGGGCAAAAGAAAACGCTTTAGTCAGTGGGGTGTCAGGGGAGAGGCGTGAATGCTCAGGCATTCTCTCCTCTCCCCCGACACCCCACTGACTAAAGCGCTTTCTTTCACCCACCTGTCAGAGCTCAGGCATTCTCTCCTCTCCCCCGACATCCCACTGACTAAAGCGCTTTCTTTTGCCCGCCTGAGCTCTGCCACGAGCACAGGCGGGCGAAAGAAAATGCTTTAGTCAGTGGGGTATCGGGGGAGAGGACTGCCTCACCAGCCATAAACCTCACCGCACGTCACTGACTCCCATGGGTCTGGTTATGTGTGCCGTGACTTAGGACTGCAGTGGCAAACTTTGTGATGCAATATTCATAAATTTCATATTAACAATGGAAAAGTCTCATATTACTTCTGTGGTAATAAATTATTATTTTTTTAATTTATTAAAATTTATATGGCCACCCATTTCATTTCTCTGGGTAGTACACAACAATCCAATAAACAATACATGTGAAACAATAGTTACAGTACCTAAAAGCATAATTACTAATAACTGGGAGGAAGCATTAAAAGTTATAAAAACAGAATCAACAAGAAAAGAGAAACTATAGACAAAAGGATATCAATAATAATGGAGTCACCTCATGAATTCACCCATCCCTTTGGGTTCCATGCATTTGCTGAAAATGGACTTTTTATTTATACAAAATAGAAATGTCATTTAGCAAAAAAGGAAATGAAAAGAAAACCCTCAGATAATAGAGTTTTTAGGATTTGAAATTTCACTTCATCCAATATTTTCTTTGTTAATCAATATATGGTACATCAGAAACATAAATAATGTTATATTTCAAATTCAAAATCACCAGTCATACCTACAATGAGTGATTATATAAGAAAAATCTGAGAATTTATCAATATGGCTTAATTAATACATTGTATGAAAACAAAAGAACAAGGACAGGATACTTCTCATAGTAATTTGGATCTTGCTTATTAAATATTATGACAAATGTTTGTGAGTTTTGAGTGTAATAACTACCGTACTTGCTCTGTTTTCTGTTGGTTTTTGATAGAATAGCTTAAAATTGGTATATTGTTTTCTCTTTTAATTTTAGTAAAATTTGAGAAGTATTATAAAGGATAAAATATTATGGTTATATTTCCTTTTTATATGCTTTTTAACCTAAAAAACAACAGTGTTAGATTATAGGTAGAAAAAAAATCAGAGACACTACTATTTCTTCATTTATTTTTCAATCATGTTTTTTAAGATTGCACAGCTGACTTCCGATGAAGATGGCCAACTAAATGACATGCCCAGGGAAAGATCCCTGAAGGGTTTTCCCCTGGCTGTCACTTTTTCGATTTACCAACAGAAGGAATCGGCATTCCTTTAGTTTATATCGGTTAGGAAAAGTCGTAGTGCGTGATGGTGAACCTGTGACATGTGGAGCCCTCTATATACGTGCCGTCGCCCAGCTCAGCTCCACCGCGCATGCACTCGTGCTTCCCTCCAACCAGGTGATTTTTGGGTCTCTACTGCAAATGCGGGAAATGTGTGCTCATGCATGGGGGTGGGGGGTCATGCGTGCATGCACAGGGGGGCAGGGCACATTGCATTGTGAGGGTGGGCATGCGTGCTCCCACATGCGATTTCAGCACACGAGGACAAAAAGGTTAGTCATCACTGTCCTAGAATCATCCCACAATCATCTTCAGGAGATGTGCTTCATAGCAGCCTGCTTCCAGGCAGCTGGGAGGCAGGGCTGCAATCCGTTCATTGTTGAAGAAATCGTTTTGGAATTTATTTTTCAAATGGATACAGTAAGTTGTGCCTTTCATTTTTTAATCATTTTAAAGACTATTAATCTTTATTAAACTAAGAGAGGCTCTCTTGAGCCACAACCTGTTATTCCTTTTTAAACAACAAAAGAAGGCTAAGGCCAACTAAAATAAGGAAGTGTGGAGTATCTTTTTTAAGTTGATGGAGAAATATAAGGGTAGAAAGTTGGGGTTCTAGTTTATTATTTTTAATCATTTGTAGTTTAGTCTGCTTTGCTGTGGGTGGGGTGGGTGGCTAAAACTTTCTGATTTCTTTGATTCCTGATTGGCCAGCAATTCTTCAGTGACTTACAAAAAGCCACTCTTTGACTAAAGTTAAGAAGATGGAGGAGCAAATTATTAGAGATGTATTTGAAAAATTATTAAATAAAATCCAAGAATTCATAGAGCTATGCTGCAAGGATGTTAAAGAAAATTACTCAAACTACTTCAGAGATGCAAATATGTGTAGAAAGTTACATCAATCTTTATTATGATGGTTTAAATACAAACCTCCCAACACAATGGAAAGAAGAATTCAAAAAAAAATTGCCATTTTCAAAAGGACAAGTATGAGACTTTTTCCTCATGGACACTAACAAGGTTGAGAAATTCTTGAGGAAAAAAAGAAGTTCATAACTACTTGACAAATATTCCAGAGAAGAAAGGTCGATCTGGTCCATTAGCTCATTTTTGTTGATATAGCCAAGGTCTTAGTCATGCTAAGGATTCTTTGGATCCTGTTGGCCTTTTCTGCTGTGGCCCCGTGCCCTCTGGAATATTCTCCTGTTAGAGGTGAAGTCCATGCCCACCTTCCTGGCCTTCCAGAACAGAACACACCCAATGAATGAAGATTCTGAGGCTTGAGTTTTCTCCAAGTTCCATTTTATTGGATGTCATATTGGCAAATCTGGGAAAACCTGAATCCAAAAGCTTCCAGATTTTCCCCAATTTAAAGAACCCTGCCCAGCACCCACATATCCGTCACATGGTCCAATGAGACCCTATCTCAACTGGAGATGTCTCCTAGTCATACCCCTCCAGCAGGGACGTGCAGTCAGGGGAGGCAGGGCCTCATCACTGTCATCCTGAAAAGAAAAAAAATAAATAAAAGGAAAAAAGGCTAAGGTAGTTGCTGCCAGATTCACAGTGGATGACTCTGCTTAGTGCTTAACTGCAGGAGGAGGCGAGAGAACCACGGGCCTCCTTTAGACTATCTTTATGATCACTTGAGCAGAGTTAAGCAAGGGTTAAAAGGCAAAAAATTCCTTATGCAAAAGGAGGCACGTGGTTCTCTCGCCTCCTCCTGCAGAGGGCACTTTTTTTAGAGGCTTTTTTTAAACAGTTAAGCAGAGTCATCCACATGGTGACTCTAGCAGCAACTATCCCAGCCTGGCTAGAGCAGTTCTTGCCTTTTTCTTTTTACATTTTCACATTTTCATCGTGGCAGACAAGAGGAGAGTTGAAATCCTCTGTGACACAGCTGGAAAAGGTACGTGGGTCGGACGGAGGGAGGGGGGAGGAATTAAAAATTATTGTAATTTGTAAGTAATTTTTTATTGTGAGTAATTTGTGTGTGTGTGTGTGTGTGCGTGTGTTTGTTTCTTCACTTCACTCAAACAAACTCTCAATTTGAGAGAGAGTTTGTTTGAGAAGAGAGGGAAGGGGGAGAGGCAGGGAGGGCAGCCTTGTTTGAGAAGAGAGGGACAACCTGCCAGTCTTTTACCCGTCTCTGCTGGCGGGCTGGCGCTTTCTTTCTTTTGCCTGCTGTGCCCCCCTTCCCTTTCTCCTCTCCCCCCCACCGGGAACCCCATCCTACTCCCCTCTTCCTTTCCTCCTTCTCCTCTCACCTTTCTTTGCCGGCTGCCGCCTTGCCCCCTGCCTCCTCCGTCCCCGCCGCTGTGTCCAACAGAGGCGTCTCGCATCTATGGCGGACATAAACATGAGATGCCTCTGTCGGGGACAGCTGCGGGGATGCTGCTTCTTGCCGCCGCCGCACTCTTGCCTCACCAACCGTAAACCTCACCGCATGTCACTGCCCTCCAGGTGCAGGAAAAAATGTCCTTGACTTTCAGAAAGGAATGTTATTTAGACTATATATCTCCCATACTTCATATAATCCCCCCCGCATTTTCCCACAGACTAAATGTGGCAGGCCTGAAGGCGTGAATCAAAAGATGGCTTCCAGCTTGGCCTAGGGCCCTGACAGAGAACTGCTACATTGGGCGTGGCTGATGAGCTATAGAAGGTGCTCAACCCAGGTGGCCCTTCATCTTGCTTTTAATCTTTTTATTCGAATTTTAATTTTTTTTGCACTTAGCTTTTTGATGACTGTAAGCCACCTAGAGTCACTATATTAGTAAGATGGGCTTCATAGAAATTGGGCTAGAAAATCCAGACAACCACTAAATATTAATTATTTGCCTTGTGGAAGGAAGAGAAACTAGCAGTATTATATTTTGTGACAACTCTCTGAACTATTACTGTGTCTTTGAGAGGTTATAGTGTTCATAATTTCATTAAAATGGAAGTGGTGGCTCCTTTTATCCATTTAGACATTCTTGTTCTTAAATGCCTTATCAATTTTATCCATAAGTCTTTTTTTAATCATTCAACTTCCTTGATTTGGTATTTGATGCTTTTATTATTGTGTAGTAATGTATCCTACATAAAAATTTGATTTAGACTAAGCTAAAATAGAATGAGCTTTTGGTGGAGAATTTCAATGGATTTAGAAGGTAGAAGAAAATATGATGGATGGATGAATTTTCTTTCTCCAACTACATGTGAAAAGCAGACTTAAATATTATATCCCCAGGACTTATTAAAAATGAGGCAGAACTGGTTTTTCTCTGCACAGAAAATCTTACGACAATAAAGGTTCCCACAGAACTTTAATGGGAAGCATAAATATATTGGCCCATTCATGTTATGAATGCTCGTTCTATATTCTGACTCTATATAAATTGCAACTTATATTATAGAAATATGACAAATCCTTTCTGACTCTATGAATCCTCGCAATGTTCCCACTTGGAAATGTGATTCACATCTATATCACAATCCCTGTATTTTTGGTGAAAGAATCACAGAGATAATGGGACAGTCTTACTAGACCAATTCCTCCATAATTCCCTTCATAATTTCTAGTATGGTGTTCTTATTACAAAGTTATCAAGAATGCTATGAAATGCAGTATGATGGGGAAGTTCTAATTGGTTACCCAAGATATTGGAAACATCTTTGTCCCTTAATTCTTTGCCCCAGAAAGCACAGAAATCGTGGCAGGAAGGGGGAGAAAAGCGTATCTTCACCAGACAGGTGATTTGAGGAGGTCAAGGCTTCTTCGGTTCTCTTTGCTAAGCTCTTTAAAACCCATTGCATGAATTCAAGACAACAGCACAAATAATACTGCAAATGTTACATGAATAAACATACATCTTGATTTGTGTTTTAGTCTTTATTTCAGTGGACAGAATTTCTGCTGCCAATTTGCACTAATAAACAGAGAGCTAACAGCAGGTTTGTGCATGACCTAAGTACACTTGAGTCTCAAATGAGTACTTTATTCCTGTAGAAATAATAATTAAAATGCACTGTCTTTACCCTGCAGGGTTTTACAGAACTTACATGAAATTTTAACACATACTAACTGGCTGCATTGTATCTCCTAATGGGTACTTTTTTGAGATATATTTAACTATGCACTCAGACTTTAACAGAAGAGTAAAGTGCAGGGATGAAAAAATGAAGGGCCTCCAGATGTTCCAGTATGCCAGCTTTCTCTATTAGCTGTATTGGCC
The DNA here is from genome assembly GCF_051295495.1 of Thamnophis sirtalis. Classification (NCBI taxonomy): domain Eukaryota; kingdom Metazoa; phylum Chordata; class Lepidosauria; order Squamata; family Natricidae; genus Thamnophis; species Thamnophis sirtalis. Next base: position 29,925,521 of record NW_028261381.1, read on the forward strand.
GAGGCTACGGGGAGTTGAAATTGAACAATATATGGAGGTTTATAGATTTTCCACTGCACTCTAGCAAATTCACAATAATTTATTTTCCTAAAACTTCTTGGTGCTACCAAATATGGGCTGCAAGCATCTGGAGGATCACTAAATGCCAGGAAAGAGATTTTAAAAGCACTCTGCTACCATTGAGTTATTTGGATTTTCTTTTCCAATCCAGATATAGTCGTTAAACTATGTGGTCATTGGTTTTTTCATATGAGATCAGTATTTCTCAAGTTTTTAGCAATCATGGAATCTACATATAAATGTTCAGAAATCGAAGTGACACTCCTAGGGAACAAAGATTCCCCTCCTTATGTTGTCATTGTTAAGAGCATGTATGTTTCCGTTTTTGACAATGATTATAGATGCTTTTAAAAGGCATTTTACATTAAACTGCAGCAAAACCATGTTCCAGAAATATTACTATTTTATGCACTCTATATCATGCGCATGTGCGGGTTTGGAATGGCGACCGGGCTCTTTCGCTCTGTTCAAACTTGGCGAAGGAGCGCTGGGAAGCCTTCCAAACAGACCGCAAAAAACTCTTGGAAAGGGATCCTGGAAGAGCTTAAGATCTGCAGGGCCTGAGGAACTCCAGATAGCTGGGGGCTAACACTTCGGAGGTTCGTTTTAGCCCCGTAACGCTTCGCAGCCTTCGACCACCCAGCTGCGCAAGGACGGCGACGCTGACGCTGATGGTCAGCGTTTTTCTTTTTTACCATCCTGCACGCCTGGACGTTTCTGGCGCTGCCCGTCCGACTTAGTGGGCCCCCTGATGAGAGAAGGCTTCGTTGTTATCCTGGCAGCCGTTTCCTGAGCAGTAGAGTGGCAGCGGTCGAGGCTGGAAGGAAAACGCGGAGGCTGGAAGGAAAACGCGGAGGGAAGATGGCGACTCAGACTTCAAGCAGCTGATTCGCAGCACTTTTACATCTCGGACGCCTCTTCCCTAGCCAGCCTGTTTGAACTTGTTCGCGCTGAAGGACTAATGAGCCCTGATGAGCCCTAGTGACTGGTGAGCCTGGAGGGTTTTAATTTTAATCAGCATCTCTTTAAAGAAGGAAGCGCTGGAAGCTTATTGAGACCTTAAGCTTTGACTGTGTTTGTTACTGCCTCAGACGCTCCCCCCCCCCCCTTGGCTCTATCTTGCTCACCCGGCTATTTGCTATCTGCCCTTACGACTGTAGGAAAGACCTGGCCGTTTTGACTGACTGGTGTGCTTACTAGGGTGGGGAAGAGGACGGCCCTCTAAACTCCCTGAACTGAGCTCTGTGTCACTGCGGCCTCTCCGGACATTGCCCTTTGCATCCCGCTCCAGCCACTAGGGATTGTGGCTGAGTTGGTGTGAGAGTGATGGGGGATGGCGACCATGGTGGCAGAGACTGGGCTCCAAAAACATCAGCACTTCCCGCCTCCTCTGCTAAAGTGGCTCAGGCTAGTTTCAAACCTTGGCCCCCTGGATTGGGACACTTATCCATCGTTAAGACTGCCATCTATGAATTGCTGGACTTCCTACTTTTTACATCTTGCCCTGCCTGCATACGGCCGCCTTGTATACTATCCATTTTTGATTGGACGGCCAAGGACGCTTTCCCAGGACATAGGAGGGGAGAGAAACGGAGTACCTCTCCCCCCCCCTTTTTCATATTGTTATACATCTAATTGCGCAATTTTTTAAATAGTATGATGAGTGTATGGGACTGGTTGTGATTGAATGAATGGCCCACTTTTATTATCATATTGCTGTAAATTTTTGTGTTTTTTAACTTCTACGTGGGGACTGGTTGGGGGAGTGCATGGGTATGTATGATTCGGAGGACCTGCCGGGAGACGCGGGGGCCATGGGGGTGGTTGAGGGGACCAGAGACACGGGAGAGGGTCGGGGTATTACGGTCGTAACAGGGAGGGGCAGATACGGCGGGGACTTTAGGGCAGGCCATTACCGGGGAAGGAGGGTTCGCTACATTACAGAGATCCCTCCTTCCGGCCCTATGAGTCCCACTCCGAGACCAGATGGCGCAAGTGATCAGGACCCTGGATTCAGGCTGCTGTCGCTAAATGCCAGGTCTGTAGTACACAAAGCTCCTCTCGTCCGGGACTTAATTTTAGACGAGAGGGCAGACCTGGCATGTATTACTGAAACCTGGCTGGGCCCAGAGGGAGGAGTCCCCCTTGTAGAGCTGTGCCCAGAAGGATTTCAGGTGCTGCACCAGCCGAGAGCCCAGAGAAGGGGTGGGGGTGTGGCCGTTGTTATCCGGGAGAGTTCCTCGTAGGGTCCCTGCTCCGGAGCTTGTCGGGTGTGAGTCTCTGCTGATAAAGTTGGACCTCAAGGGTCAAGTGGGTCTGCTGTTAACGTACCTGCCTCCCAACAGCGTTGCAGCAGCCCTCCCCTCGCTCCTCGAGTCGGTAGCCGAGCTGGCAATTGAGTTCCCTAGGTTGATGGTCCTGGGGGACTTTAATCTGCCGTCGCTCGGTGAAAACTCTGACGGGGCGCAGGAGTTCATGGCTTCCATGACAGCCATGGGCTTGACCCAAGTAATTCGGGGCCCGACCCATTCGGCGGGGCACACGCTCGACCTCGTATTCCTCTCGGAGCAGTGGATTTGTGATCTTGGTCTGAGGGGAAATGACATCATACCCCTGTCGTGGACAGACCACTGCCTACTGAGGCTCGACTTCCGGAGGCCAAACCCCCACTGTAGGGAGGAGGAACCGACCAGGTGGTTCCGCCCCAGGCGACTCATGGAACCATTAAGGTTCCAGACGGAACTTGGGGTCATTCCTGATTCTTTCGCCCACAATCCGGTAGAGACTTTGGCTGCTGCCTGGCATTCGGCAGCATCAGAGGCCCTCGACCGGATTGCGCCACTACGGCCCCTCCGAGGCGGCGGATCCCGGAGACCTCCTTGGTTCACCGAGGAACTCCGGGAGATGAAGCGCCGGAGGAGATGCCTAGAGCACCGATGGAGGTCCAATAAGTCCGAATCGAACCGAGCAATGGTAACCACCTGCACCAAGGAATACACCAGAGCGCTTAGGGCAGCGAAAAGATCCCATATAGCCACCTTGGTTGTGTCCGCTGAGTCCCGCCCAGCCGCCCTGTTTAAGATAACCCGCTCCCTATTAAATAAAAGGGAGGCGGGGGAACCCTTACAGGGCAGAGCTGAGGATTATGCCCAATTCTTAGCGGACAAAATTGCTCGGTTTCGGTCGGACTTGGACTCCACCCCTGCAGTTCCAGCCGAGGCACAAGAGGATCAGATGGAACACCTCTGGGTTGAGTTTCAGGATGTTACCCCCGGGGATGTGGACAAGGCCATGAGGGCTGTGAGTGCCTCCACCTGCGTACTGGACCCGTGTCCCTCATGGCTGGTTACCAGCAGCAGTGAGGTGACACGAGGCTGGATCCAGGCGGTCGTGACCGCCTCTCTTCGGGAGGGGAACTTCCCCGCCGCACTGAAGGCGGCGGTGGTGAGACCCCTCCTAAAGAAGCCATCTTTGGATCCAGCTGTCCTTAATAACTATCGTCCAGTCTCCAACCTTCCCTTTCTTGGGAAGGTTGTTGAGAAGGTGGTGGCCTTTCAGCTCCAGCGGTCCTTGGAGGAAGCAAACTATCTCGACCCCTTCCAGTCAGGCTTCAGACCCGGTTACAGCACTGAAACCGCTTTGGTCGCATTGACTGATGATCTATGGAGAGCCAGAGATGGAGGACATTCCTCCATCCTGGTTCTCCTTGACCTCTCAGCGGCTTTCGATACCATCGACCATGGTATCCTTCTGCGACGACTGCGGGAGGTGGGGGTGGGAGGCACCGTGTTGCGGTGGTTCTCTTCCTACCTCTCGGACAGGTCGCAGTCGGTGTTAGTGGGGGGGCAGAGATTGTCCCCTAGGCCCCTAACATATGGGGTGCCTCAGGGCTCGGTCTTATCCCCCCTACTATTCAACATCTACATGAAACCGCTGGGAGAGATCATCCGCAGGCACGGGATTAGATACCATCAATATGCGGACGATACTCAACTGTATCTGTCCGCCCCGTGCCAACTCAATGAAGCGGCAGACGTGATGAGCCGGGGTCTGGAGGCGGTTATGGACTGGATGAGGGCTAACAAGCTTGTGCTCAACCCAGAAAAGACCGAGTGGCTGTTGTGTTTCCCTCCCAAGGATTCCACCAATATTCCATCTCTCAGGCTGGGGGGCCAAACTCTATACCCCTCAGAGAGGGTCCGCAACTTGGGAGTCCTCCTAGATCCACAGCTATCATTCGACCACCATTTGACGGCTGTGGCTAGGGGGGCATTCGCCCAGGTACGCCTGGTGCGCCAGTTGCGACCCTACCTGAATCGGGAGGCACTCACAACAGTCACTCGGGCCCTCGTGACCTCTAGGCTGGAATACTGCAATGTGCTCTACATGGGGCTGCCCTTGAAGAGCATCCGGCGTCTTCAGCTAGTGCAGAACGCAGCCGCGCGAGCGATAGTGGGTGCACCGCGGTTCACCCACATTACACCTATCCTCCGCGAGCTGCGCTGGCTACCTGTCGACTTCCGGATGCGCTTCAAGGTGCTGTTAATCACCCATAAAGCCCTACATGGTAGTGGATCTGGATACTTGAGAGACCGCCTTCTGCCAATTACCTCCCTGCGACCAATAAGATCACACAGATTGGGCCTCCTCCGTATTCCATCGGCCAGCCAGTGTCGGCTGGCAACTACAAGGAGGAGGGCCTTCTCAGTAGTCGCCCCGACCCTTTGGAACGAACTCCCCGTGGAGATTCGTACCCTCACCACCGTCCAGGCCTTCCGCACAGCCTTGAAGAACTGGCTAGCCCGTCAGGCCTGGGGATGAAGATAGTTGCCCCCCCCCCGAATGATGAATGCATGTTGGTTACTGTTTTTATTATATGTGTCTTTGTTATTGTCTGTATTTCCCCTTCCCCGATTTTGTGTGAGCCGCCCTGAGTCCCCTCAGGGAAAAGGGCGGCCTACAAATCTCAATAAAATCACAAAAAAAAAAAAATCACAAATAATAACAAATCTTGGCACAAACTTGCTAGTTTATAGATATTGCAATATAACTGGCTGTGCTGCTGTGTGTGACCATAATGGAATGCTTATTATCTTGAATTTGTGTAACTGAATAGTAAAAAATAGTGCAACATCAAATTAGGAACTTTATGTTTATCATTTGAAGTGTACATAGCATTCATATGCTAAATCAAATACCATTCCAGATGATCCCATAGCCATAAAAATAGATTTTTTAAAGGAAAGGCTATAGAGAGAATTAAGTAGGGCAGCCCACTAAATGAATACATGTCTACTTATGGCTATCATTCAATCAATATTTCAAGATTACATAGACTTAGTTTACACATTGTACTAATCATAACCTATTAATCAAGTTATGATGGGTACTATTCTATTAATCAAGTTATATATGAGTATCTATCTACCTAAGTACCTATCTCTCCTGCCTTTGAGTCAAATTCAATAGAAAATGAGAGCCAGGTTGGACTAGTAGTTAAGGTACTAGACTAGTTCCAGTCCTGCCTTAAACAATAAAGTCAGCTGAGTGACCTGGAATCCAGTTCTAGAAAGAAGGTAATGTCAAGGTATTTCTGGAAATGTTGTCTAGAAATCTCATCCATGTAGATGCTCCAGGTAAAATCTGTCTGAAAGGCAGGATAGGTAGGTAGGTAGATAGAAGATTATCCATACATAGCTTGATTGATTCTATAGGATACACCTATCAGGAAGCATGAAAATGTCACAATTGCCATAGATATTGATGGAATTATACAGATTTTTAAAGATGACTGGTAGATGTCTTTGGTTTTTAGCATACAAAGTGAAAACAGATTCCCACTGTTATTTTTAATGATATATCAAGTCATAGTATTGTCTTCTAATGACTGATATATATACTGGAATACTGTAAAATAAATACATATTCAAAACAAGAAAAGAGAGGAAACAGGAGAAATATTTACATTAGGAAATACAGCGAATTAATTGCGTATTGTAAAGCCAATATCCAAGTTGTTACTTTTGACAGATGGTATTTTATATTTTGATGTAAAATATACATCAAAATGATTAAGAATATATATATGTCAAGCAAAAGAGACCATATGCTGTTAAACAGTTCCAAATTATCATCTATTCTGAAGGGCAATCTTTTTGCAGCCTTATTTTGCTATGGTCTGTTTCAGTATGTGAAATATTTAATTCACATACTGGACTAGATTACCACATCTTAAAAATGGAAAATTTTAAAAAAAATGTCAAGTCTAAAATACTTTATTATTGTTCTGTTTTAAAACTGCTGCAAAAATTATTCTTACTAAACAAGAGAAAATCAAGAGATGTGAAAATAGTGTTTCTTCGCTCAAGGCAAAAGTTGGTAATATCAAACAGGTCAATAATAGCAGTATTAGCAATAATTTGTGTGAACATTTCAGTCCCCTTAACTCAGACATCTGTGATCTAATAGATTTGGTAAGTTTTTGAAATACTGTGTACATAAACATTCTGTCCAATGTAAATTTTATATCAGAATATATCAGTGGTGGGTTCTGGATCCTGTTGCAACCAGTACAGTGCAACAGAACCCGGCGTCCCCCACATGCATGCACGCAGCATGCTTCCTTACCTCCACGATGCTCCAGCTGCTTGGCAGAGCGTCGCACAGGCACCGTATGTTCCATGCGTGAGCGTGAAAATGGCGAAGAGCTCAAATACAGGTAAGGAGCTCAGGCAGGCGGGTGGGCCCTCCGGAGCACCGTACCGAAACGGTACCTGGTGCTCCCGGCAGGCACCGGTATGCCCGTACCAGGGCGTACCGCCTGCAATCCACTACTGGAATATATGATCAAAGAAATGGTTATGTTTATATTTTATGTTTAGAGCACCTATTAACTGGAATGAAGTGCCAAGGTATATAATTTTGAAGTACGTTTCCTGTACAATTGTTGAGAGAGAACCTAAGAAAGGGGTATATATATATTCATTTCCATTCATCTTATAGCATTCCTCTCAAAATATTACCATGACCAGTCATAATTATATAAGCTGTGTAGAATCAACATTATTACCATTTTTCTCTATTATCATAAAGAAATTTTATTTAAAGAGATTTTTTAAAAAAAAGATAAAGTTCAGGAATAGCAGATTTTATATGATATGTGTAGTGAATTGGATTCAGTAAAAATAAATAAAAGCTGCTGAGTCCATCAGTCTAAAGACAAAATTAGCAGAGAAGTGGAGGAAAATAGGATTGGAATTGGTAAGTTGAATATTCTTTGCTCTGTGTACATGCAACTATTATTTAATTTATTGTATGTTATTTACTAATCCAATGCTTGAAAGTGACCCTCAAATGATTTTAGGTTACAAGTTCCATGCAAGAGTGTCATTGCCATGTATTTCAGAATGTATGAATTGTTGCAGCCACAAATAAATCTAAGTAGTATAAGACTGAATTGCTAGAAGCAGACGGACTAATTAGATGGATGTAGCTGTATTACAAGTGACGATCAAATCAAAATGATTCCCGCATATGGCATTGGAAAGAATATGGAAACAATGAGCAACTAGCTTGCAAATACTTTATCTGGAAGTAGCCTGGAGGCTACCCAAAGCCTCTGCAGCCTGGGAATTGGCAGCCAGGAATCCAAAGCCAGGAATAGCCATCATAATCCTCAGTATGTTTGAAAAGCTTCATTTAGAAATTCAACCATACGCAATAGAAAATCAAAACAGTGAAGATGGCATTCCTATCCAGACGGGGATTGGCAACCCAAGAGGCAATTTTTGTAGTGGGGATGGGGAGGTGCAATGGGCAGGGTGATAATCCAAAGTGGTTTGCTCAGGATTTTATAGGATTTTTTTAAAAAAAAATAGATTCTTGGGGGGAGAATTGTTTTTTAAAAACAACACCATTGCAGCTATTTTAGCCATTATGTTTTTTAAATAATCCCATCTCAAAATTGCAGAAAGCTATGGCATCAATTTTTAGCAACCATCTATTGAACTGAGCTTTTAGCTCATGAAAGCCTCTGTCGGCTAGCATTTGCATATACTGTGTGCGTGTGTGTGTGTGTGTGTGTGTGTATGTATGTGTATGTATGTGTGTGTGTATATGTATATGTATATATACATATACATACACATACATACACACACATACATATACACACATACATACACACACATACATATACACACATACATATATACACATACATACATACATATATACATATATATATGTATGTGTTTTTATTAGATAAACATTAAAAACATTGGACATAGTGTGACATTTCTGGCATAAACGTTTCCATATAGTGATTAGATCTTACAACACTTACATTTTATATCCATTACATAGGTGTATGTAGTCAGTCAGATTGCCTGTCCGTTGGTCCTTTCTTTTATATAATTACTAATAATACAAATACATATCCAATTCCTACCTATCACACATTCTTAATACCATATTTCCCAATTCTTAACTTATCTGTGTTTTTCTGTCCCCGCCTTTTCCCCTCATTTCTAACCATCGGTACCATTTGTCCCAGATTTCGTAATATTCTGTCTCACCCTTGTCTTTGAGCTCTAGAGTTTCTCCATCTCTGCACACGTCAGTATCTTATTTATTATTTCTTGTTCCGAGGGAGTCTCCTTATTTTTCCATTTTTGTGCCATTAAAATGTGCAGCATTAAATATAGTCTACCTTTGTCATGTTTTTCTTTTAACATTTGCTAATTAAAGCAGTACTACCAGATTTCTCCTGGTTCTTGGTCTGATTTCTGGTTTCAAGGGTAGCAAAGGGAGGCATAAGGGGCTTCATGGAGCCTTGGGCTGGCTAGTTCATCTCTTGTAAACTGGTAATGGCATCGCTTCCTCCATGAGAGAGGCGGGGGACCAATTCACGATCTCCAGTAGCATACTTGGTTGATTCATCTCTCCATTTTTAGCTGCTTATTGCCTTGCTAAATGTCTATGGAGATTCTCAGTCATCCAGATCATGATTGTCCCAAAGGCGCTTTTTCAAAAGACAACTGGACTTTGTTTTTCCTTGAAGATGTTTTGCTTCTCTTCCAAGAAGCTTTTTTACTTCTGACTGAATGGTAGATGATGGAAAGATTTATATCCCTTGCAGTCTTTTGTTCATTTGCACTCTTTCTGAAAGTTGTTGAGGGCACTTGGAGGTTTATCTGTGGCTGCAGGGTCACCTGAATAGTGAGAATGGGTGCGGAACCTTTTTGGAACTGTTGAAAGGACTATATTGTAAAGAGGAGATAGCTGGTGGTGTATCAGTGGGATTCAATTTTTTTTACTACCGCTTCTGTGAGCATGGCTGGTGGGTGTGGCATGGCTTGGTGGGTGTGGCATGGCTTGGTGGGTGTGGCTTGGTATGGCAGGGGAAGGATACTGTAAAAACCCCATTCCCTCCTAATCAACTGGGACTCGAGAGGCAGAGACTAGATGGGGGCTGGGCCAGTCAGAGGTGGTATTTACTGGTTCTCCAAACAATTCAAAATTTCCTCTACCGGTTCTCCAGAACTAGTCAGAACCTGTTGAATATCATCTCTGTGTTGTACCACTCTCCCTCTGTTGAGAGAGGACTGTTCAATCTTAATATAGATAGCCTCTTTGACCCCCTCTTTCAAACTATCCTTCCCTCCTCCACCATTCAGTCAGAAGTGAAGAAGCTTCTTGGATGAGAAGCAAAATGTCTTCAAAGAAAAATAAAGTCCAGTTTGAAAGCATGTAAAAATGCAAGTAGAAAAATAGGAACCATTTTTGGTGGGAAGGTAAAGGTGTTCTGTACGCCTTCAATGTTTAGTCATACTGGCCACATGACTACGGAGAACGTCTTTAGACAGCGCTGGCTCTTCGGCTTTGAAACAGAGATGAGCACTGCCCCCTAGAGTCGGGAACGACTAGCACATATGTGCGAGGGGAATCTTTACCTTATAGGGGTAAACCACTATAGGTAGTAAGAGCCTTGCTAATGCAAACAGGCCTTTTTTGTCTAATTCTTTCAAGAAAATTGTCCAACTGGATAGCAATTAGATGATTTAAAAAACCTTAAGCAGGAGGATCAGAACTGGTTAATACTTGGATGAGAAGTTACCAAGAAATTCTATAGCTCTGAAGGTATGCTGTAAAAACATCCTAGAAAACAATGCCATGTCACTTTGGTACTGTTCCTGTGATATGTCTGTTATGCCAGCAGAGTCAATACTGATGGAAGGAGACGTCTTGCTTTTCACCCCTAGAAATGGAAATAATGGTATAATTCCCCCAGGAGATGCAGTATGTCGGTGATGATGGTGATAGTAGCTATGCCATTTGAAGACAAATTTATTTGTTATTTATCTGTTTGAGTTTTTCCTGTGTTATTTATTGCTTTATTTATTTCTTAAGGCAATGAGAGATATTATACACAAGGTATTCAAAATAAAAAAAAGATGTTGAACCATTATTTTGTATTCTAGTTACTACGAAATCTACAAAATCAGCATTTTCGATAAGCATAGTTAAGAAGATGGTGGACAGCTTTTGGTGGATGGGGTAAGGACATTCTGAATATGAACATGTCCTATTTATTTGATATTTGATATAATGTTTATCCAACCAGTCACTGAAAGTGATATTGAAAATATCAATCACAAATGTGACATTTTATCTCAAAATACGAATTTGGAGTGCTTCATATTTGTTGCCATCATTTGATTGCTTTGATTTTGGTTGATGTCCAATACAAAATCTTTTTGAGTTGTGAACTGCAAAATGCAATCCGATACTATTGCAGGATAATTAACTGTCAAACACCAGACACTGTCTTTAACCTGCATATTAAGTACCAATATTGATTATTTGGGGAAAATATTAATATTTCATTAAGTTCATATATCAGCATTTGCAGACAAGAATTTAGAAATGTTTTTCAGATGAACTGGAAATTAGCTAAGTAAATATATTTATGTGATGTCCTTTTTATGGTCTCTGTATAAACTTACAAAAATATCAATATACCATTTCAATTAAAATCACACGTATTAAGTTAGTGAATGTTATTGTTATATTATCCTAAAATGTACTGCTTCAATATTATACAACTGTTATTTATCTACAAATATGATTGGGCTATAAATCCTTTTCCTGCTTGTGTATATGTTAATTGCTATATAATAGTTTCCTAGATCTTATGACAATATTCCAAAAATAGAAGAAAACTAATGATGTTCCAATAAGTGTTTTCTAGAGGTAACCAAAGAATATAATCAAAAAGTCAAATGGTAATCATGACATTATGCAGACATAGGACCACATGTGACATACATAAAAAACCAGGCAGAGTTTTAAACATTATGGCTATAATGTTGACTTTTTGATCACATCCTGCAGACACGCCTGACCCTTACAATTAATTAATCAAAATAAAGAAACCCTTGAGTTGAAACCCATGCAGTTTTCTTGGTAATAATATGTTTGATGTTTGATGTTTAATGAATTTATAGGCCGTCCAATCCCAAAGGACTCCGGGCGGCTTACAACAATGCATTTAAAAAATAAAAAAGTTAAAAACACAGAAACATAGATTAAAAAAAAACCCATAACATACACCCAGTCTAATCGGGGCTGGAACTCAATCATGAGTTCAACAGCCCGGGGCCTGCCGGAATAGCCAGGTCTTAACAGCCTTTCGGAAGGCCATGAGCGTGGGTAGGGTTCGGATCTCTGGGGGCAGTTTATTCCAGAGGGTAGGAGAAGGCCCTCCCCTGGGTGGTTGCCAGCCGACATTGTGTGGCTGACGGCACCCGGAGAAGGCCCACCCTGTGCGATCTTATCGGTCGTTGGGAAGTATGTGGCAGAAGACGATCTCGCAGATATCCGGGTCCTAGGCCATGTAGGACTTTAAAGGTAATGACCAGCACCTTGAATTGCGCCCGGAGACCAATAGGAAGCCAGTGCAGCTCGTGGAGGATAGGTGTGATGTGGGTGCATTCTGGACTAGTTGTAGTCTCCGAACACTTTTCAGGGGCAGCCCCATGTAGAGCGCATTACAGTAGTCAAGCCTTGAGGTAATAAGGGCATGAGTGACCGTGTGAAGTGCCTCCCGATCCAGATAGGGCCGCAACTGGTGCACCAAGCGAACCTGGGCGAAGGCCTCCCTGGTCACAGCCGACAGGTGATGTTCTAACATCAGCTGTGGGTCCAGGACGACTCCCAAGTTGCGGGCCCTCTCTAAGGGGAGTAGATTTTCAGCCCCCAGGCATAAGGATAGACTAACCGAACTGTCCTTGGGAGGCAACATCCATAACCACTCGGTCTTGTCAGGATTGAGTGTGAGTTTGTTCACCCCCATCCAGACCCTGACAGCTTCCAGGCACTGGCACATCACTTCCACCGCTACACTGTGTTGGCACGGGGCGGAGAGACACAACTGGATATCATCCGCATATTGATGGTATTTGATCCGGTGCCGATGAATGATCTCACCCAGTGGCTTCATATAGATGTTAAATAGGAGGGGGGACAAGACCGAGCCCTGTGGCACCCCATATTTAAGGGGCCTAGGGGTCAACCTTTGTCCCCCAACCAACAGTGACAGCGACCTGTCGGAGAGGTAAGAGGAGAACCACCGTAAAACGGTGCCTCTCACTCCCACCTCTTCCAGCCGTTGCAGAAGGATACCATGGTCGATGGTATCAAAGACCGCTGAGAGGTCAAGGAGCACAAGGATAGAGGAGTGTCCTCCATCCCTGGCCCGCCAGAGATCATCTATCAGCACGACTAAAGCGGTTTCGATGGAGTATCCAGGCCTGAATCCAGACTGAAAGGGATCTAGATAATCTGCTTCATCCAAGGTCCGTCGGAGTTGTAGGGCCACCACCTTCTCAACAACCTTCCCTAAAAAAGGGAGGTTGGAGACCGGACGATAGTTGTTGAGAATAGCTGGGTCCAGAGAAGGCTTCTTAAGGAGGGGTCTTACCACCGCTTCCTTCAAGGATTGCGGGAAAGATCCCTCCTGCAGAGACAAGTTAGTAATCCTCTGGAGCCAGCCTCGTGTTACCACCCTGCTGGTCGAAACCAGCCAGGAGGGGCACAGATCCAGCAAACAGGTGGAGGCACTCATCGCTCCCATGGCCTTGTCCACTTCCTCAGGGGTGACAAGCTGGAACTCCTTCCAGGAAATCTGAGCAAGACCTTCCCTTGGTACCTCCATTGGTACTGTCCAAGTCCAACTGGAGTCTAGGTCTGTCTGAATCTGAGTGATTTTGTCCGACAGAAACTAAACAAACTCCTCAGCCCGTCTCTGTAAGGGTTCCCCCACATCCTCCCCTTTTAGGAGGGAGCGGGTTATCCTAACAGGGCGGCTGGGCGAGATTCTGCGGACGCAATAAGAGTGGAAAAATGTGCACATTTTGCCGCCCGTATCACCACTAAATATGTCCTAATAAAGGCTCTTAGTAGTGTTCGGTCGGATTCGGAGTTGCTAGCCCTCCGACTAATCATTTCTAATATAGAAATAATTAGTCATTGCTTTATTCCAAGTTGCTTTTTCTGCTTCTTAATCTAGCCCACAGCCCTGGACTTTCCTAGATTTTCCATCCAAATACTTTAATGGGATATGAGAATAACGTTGGGAGGCAAGAGGAAGAAGTGTGGCAGCTTAGACAATAGTCAGACAAGAGACATTTCAATGCACAGAAGGAATGGGGACAGAGAAAGGGTTCCTGAAGAATCTTCCAAGTTCTCTGGAAAATAGAGTAGACTATAAAACAGAATAGAACAGAACAGAATTCTTTATTGGCCAAGTGTGATTGGACACCCAAGGAATTTGTCTTTGGTGCATATGCTCTCAGTGGATATAAAAAGACAAGATACATTCGTCAAGAATCATAAGGTACAACACTTAATAATAGTCATAGGGTACAAGTAATCAATCAGGAAACAATCAATATCAATATAAATCATAAGGATACAAGCAACAAGGTTATAGTCAGAAAATAAAGCCAAGGGTAGAAGTGCTTTCAGATTTGCAAGATTTTGTTACTGTATAGGTAGTATTGGTATTCATGGTTTTCGTATCCTATCTGGACTTCCTCAAAGAGCTGACAAATACTAACCTTGTCCATTTAATGCTGAGATCTTCCATTTAAAATCAGTAAATTGATAATTTTACCAACATTGTAATAAATTACACTTTTGCTCTAAGGGATTATATAGCCTGCAACCAGATTCAGCATAATCAACTATACACACACACATACACACACAGAGAGATACACACAATCTTAGCACTAATAAAATTCTGTGTTTGAGGAACAGAAATTGAACAATATAATCATGACATCAAACTGCAAGTATGGTGTTATTTTTTAAAAAAAAACCTTTTTTTTTTTTTGCAACACTTCAATCAGAAATGCCCTTATTACTACAGGCCAGAGACTCCAAATGAGCAGATCTATATACATCTGTTCAGCATGTTGCTGCTAACTCAAGGAATTATGAATACAAATTCCCAAACTATTTTCTCCAAACTTTAAAAATGCTTTTTTACTTTCTTTCTTTCTTTATAAATTCTTTATCTCAATCCTTGTCTATAAAGAAAACCATCACTTCCTTTTTAGACAAAATGTGGCTTAGTTTCTTCTTGGCTTCTATCTTGCAAGGATATTAGGCTGACACAATTTTTTTAAAAAAAAACATGCACATACACATTGCCAAGCAAATACATAAGCCACAAACCCCATGGCATTTATCATGGCTTACACATTAGATTTCTGGGAGAATAAATGTGATTACATTGCTGAAGAATTCTCTCGCTTTGCTGCAAAAGACCAACCTGGCTGTCTCTTTCACTGGATTCATTGACTCCTAAAGGATTGACCCCCCCATAGGAAAAAAATAAGGTCAAAAGCTATCATCCGTTCTATGCACTGATTTTGCTAGCAGTCAGCAATAGAACATTTTTGCAGTAGTTGTGGCATTAAAATAAGTAACAGTATGCAAATGTGTGTTAAGCACACCATCTGTGTCATTTTAATAAAAGACCACTAATTGCGTGAGCTTAACACAGGAATAAGCTTTAAGATAAAAATTGTCTTACAAAGTAAGCAAATGAATAAAACATCACCGCTAGATCATTCAAAATAACCTCAGTTGTCCTAGTGTACCCGGTTAACAAGCAAAGAACCCTTCCCTGTTAATTCAGTTATTTAGTGGTGAAAGATACAAGAGGAAACGAATCCAGAGATCCTTAGTCCTGGAAATTCCTAGAAAAATCTTTATATGTATCGATAGACATGTTGAAATTCAAGTTTCCATGACTTGATCTTCTGTACCTTTAGGAACAACAGACATGGAAGTAATTAGTAATGAGCAAAGGGACTATGCATGTTCATCTCCTTTCATTGTTTAAGGGACTCAATTTATGTGTCTCTAGATGACATTGTCCTTATTATTTGTGATGATTATCATTTATGAGGCTTCCATCATTTCCTTCCTCTCTCAGCTCAGCTTTCAATAGCAATAGCAATAGCAGTAGACTTATATACCGCTTCATAGGGCTTTCAGCCCTCTCTAAGCGGTTTACAGAGAGTCAGCATATTGCCCCCAACAATCTGGGTCCTCATTTTACCCACCTTGGAAGGATGGAAGGCTGAATCAACCCTGAGCCGGTGAGATTTGAACCGCTGAACTGCTGATCTAGCAGTAGCCTGCAGTGCTGCATTTAACCACTGCGCCACCTCGGCTCCTCTTTCACCTCTGATGATCTGATCTGTGCCATTCAAGTTCTCACCCAATTCACTCACTTTCCATAAAAGAAGAGAATACACTATAGGTTCTCAGATAAGACGTAAGGTTTTCCTGCCAACATGTTATTTTCTTTCACTCAAGCATCAGGCTCAAGAATACCTTCTTCTAAATTATACTTCTTCTTTTATTATTATTTTTAAATCATACCTTCTTTCTGCTAGGCAGTGTTAACCAGGCTTTTCTCAAAGTCTACAACAGATTCAGAATGTTTTATGTGTGTATCATCAGCCCAAGTGAGTAGCACGTTAGACACACTATTATGCCATCCACATGAAATCCTATATTTCTTTGTAACAGTTGGAAGGGATCTTGGAGGTCATCTAATCCAACCCCTTGCTCACGTAGGAGACCTGTACTAGGGATTCGAACCACCAAACTGTCAATCTTTCTGATAAACAAGTTCAATGTCTTGGCCACTGAGCCACCTAGTCAGAGTCTTTTTTATCTAATCAAATAAGTTGCACAGTAAAGGTTCTCCGCAGGATATGGTATCAATAATAGGATAGCTGGAGGCTGGTGAAATAAAGCTGGATCCAGGTAAGGAGCAAATACAGATGTGTAGCCTGAAGTTGCTCCTGCATCCAGTATTGTTTTTGCATCTCCAGCAAAATTTTCTCCTACTTAGTTTAGTCACCTTTTGGCTTCATTCCTGGGGAAGTAACCTCCAACTTTAATGCTGAAATACATAACTTGCTGTCATCCATATGTTGGGCCTATGATGTTGGGCCTCTGGACTTTTCTACTTCTCAGCCTTCTTCACTGAGACTCCTGGGAGTTATATTGCTAAAGTATTTTTCTTCAGAACTGTGTTCTGTTTGCCCACGTCATAGGATCGCAGGGCTAGAACGGATGTTCAGTTAAATCACTACCCAGAGCAAAGCATCTTAGAGAAATGGTTATCCGAATCTCCAGCAATGAAGCCCCTACCACTCCAAGAAGCAGGTTGTATCCTTGCTTAATAGCTTTCATGGACAAGAAATTATACTCTTCGTTTTGAGTTTGGATAGGTTTTTGTAAAGCTACCACCCATTGGTTGATATCCTACTTTGGGGAATTATGGAAAATAAAGCTGTACTCTCTTTCCTGGGGTCTATTATGCAACCCTGGCACCCAGCCAAAAGTACCAGATCAAATCTAATCAATAACTAAGTTAAATGTACATTCCTGTATTCAGAGAAAAAAGTTCGTTTAGCATGATTAAGCAAAAAAAAAGTGCAGAAGTTATCTAAGTTTTGATGGCAAAACAGCAAATGGCCCTATTTAGAATAGCAAGCATATGTTTGAATGATTATCTCTTCTCAAAAGTATAATGACATTAGAGACAGAATCTTTCCAAAATTACTGGTTTTGTGTTTAGAATTGTATCTGGGGCATGTGATATGACCATTCGGAGTATCTGAATTACAAAACTGGCTGAATTATTCTTTCTGGGTTGAATCCAATTGACAATCAGTTGACAGAAAGACATCTGCCAGTGGAACAAATTCATCCTGGCATCCCGTATCTGCTGGGGAATGTTTTGGAGCAGATTGGGGGGATGATAGCAGGGTAAGTCTCACTGGACAAGCAAAAATCCACTCACAGAATGTTGGATGAAATTCTGTTATTTTAGACAGTTGATACATGTTCGGTTAAAAGCATTCATTATACGCAGAGTGCAATGTTATTGAAATACAGCTTGCACTGCATCTTTAGAGTGAAGAAAACACAAATTCATCCAACTCCAAAGTGTAGGTTTCTTCATTCTATTCAAAGGCAAAGGCATCAGAAACTACATTTAGTCAACGATATCATTGAAAGCTCTTACCTCTTTGTTACTATCCTTTTTTTTTTTGCTTTGATGCCTGAACTCATAGACTTTCCCCTTCCTATGAGTTCTTATTTCAAGTATTTCTATTGGGGGGGGGGGCACATCAGATATCCTGCAGTTACCCAGACATAGTAGGTCTGTAAAGGAAAGGAAAGCACAATCATGGTTTCATTTACCTGTTTTGCCAAATGATTGAGTTGCTAGTCCCAATTGTGGTTGCTAAACATGGACTACCTGTATTTCCTCATAGGGTAGTAGTGTACTCTTAAATAGCTCTGAGCACTATTTGTTGTGTTCTTTCATTCTTAACACAGACAGTAGAATAAGTTGTAACGTAAAACTTTCTTGCATAACATTTTGAGATATAACACTCTCTGAGTCTTCCATTTTGTTTCTTTCCTCTCTTTTCCTTAGCCCCCTTCTTCTGGTTTGCTGCAACATCTCCTGAAATCTATAGTACTACACCAAGCTGTGTGTCCCACCGGGGAACAAACAGCTAAAATAGGATTAGCAAGCATGTTTGGTAAGCTACATGTTATGCAGCCTTCACAAGAGTTTACTTGTTCCAAATAAATTCATGGAGAAACAAGAACAAAAGCAGACCAACTGGGAAGTCCAAATTGGTTACAACCTCCTGTTCTGGCGGATCTTTTTCTCTAAGCCCCTCTAAGAACTTACAAGAATAAAATGATGAGGGTAGGAGTTTTGCTTGTTGCCCTGACCTCTGGGAGAGGGGGTGGGGATATATAACATAGTAGCTAAGTATTGTCCATGAAAGCAAGCAATACACTTCTGTATACTACAGTGCAGGGGATAAATGGAACAACTTTGCTATCTCATTTAGGAATTTCTAGAGGCATATACTGTACCTGGAAACAAAATGCATTTACTCAGCCCAGCAATGCTGTTTTTCTTGCTATATCACCATTGTTGCCATTACATCATTTTTGTAGAACAAAGGAAAATTCTGTTAAGGCTGTGCAAAACATATACAGTATTAAAATAACAAGATTAATTTGTACTACACTATTCAGATATCTTACTTCAAGGGATCAAAAGATACCTGAGTACAGGAATTGTATTGGTTTCTTTGTATTCTCAAACCTTTTCTATCCTTTTTCTTTAAGAAGAAAATGACAATAAGTATTAAAAACAAACAAACAGATGGCACCATTTAATTCAATAAAGCCAATACTTAATAATGCTCAAATACAAGAATAGAGATTTTATTTGGAAAGTAATTGGACCTTAAATGGTGATATTCCACTTGCTTTGTTTTATTTTAATCGTCTTTTGAAGTAGGAGGGCAAGGCCTTTGACTAATGTGCCAGGGCTGAAGTATCCCAACCTTAGTGGGCATGAGAAAATTGCCAGCAAGAGAAGGACTCTTCATTTAAGGTTCATCACAAGCACTTTTATAAATATAAAATGTTGTTTCCCATTATATGTAAACACTTTTCTCTTTTTCCATACAATATTCATAATTACAATGTATTAATGACTATTGTAATTGGGACGTGGTGCCTCAGTGGCTAAGACGTTGAGCTCATGGGTAAGAAGGTTGGTAGTTTAGCGGTTCAAATCCCTAGCGCTGTGTAACAGAGTGAACTCCCGTTACATGTCCCAGCTTCTGCCAAACTAGCAGTTCGAAAGCATGTTAAAAAAATGCAAGTAGAAAAATAGGGACTACATTGGTGGGAAGGTAATAGCACTCTGTGCGCCTTTGGCATTTAGTCATGGCAGCCACATGACCAGGGTGATGTCTTTGGACAGTGCTGGCTCTTCGACTTAGAAACGGAGATGAACACCGTCCCCTAGAGCTGGAAACAACTAGCACACATGTGCGAGAGAACCTTTACCTAGTGACTATTGAGGGGACGGGCTGAACCCAAGGTTTTGGGAGGTACACAGGACTCCTCGGGTTCTGATTGCATTCTCCAATGTATCTGATGCAATCTTGCTCTCTCTGCAGTAAGAAGCAATAGGAGCAGGACTACTCAGATTCTGCTTCCTTTGGGTGGGAGAATACTGGAGTGCTTCTTTTTCATGTTTGCTTTAAATGCTTTAAATGAAATTGTGGAAGAAGAACAGATAGAAGCAAAAGAACATGCAGTTCTATAAAGCCACAGATTAGGTCTCTGTAGCCTCAGAGAACTGATTCAGACTCAAGGGCAAAAAGTTGCTTTGGCGTCATGAACAGAGGCATGGGTGTAGCACCCGTCTGCAGCTTCTTAAAGCAGCTGCAATTTTCTGCAAGATTGCAAAGCTGCCTTCTGGGGCTGCAATGTTATCCTGTGAAAAGATTTAGGAAGCTGCAGCCAGGAGTTACATGCAGATCTCTGTATGTATCTTTTATTTTGCCTTTGGATTCTGCATGGCTCTGTTTGCAGGTCCATTCCTTCACAACAAGCATCCAGAAAAAAGCCTTACACACTCAATGTAGTTTTAGCCTTCGAATTGATGGCATTGGGTAAGATGTCCAGGTAGGCACCTGTGGGCACTTAACTCTCCTGCTTCCATTTAGTTCCCTATCAGAGCACTTTTCTTTCTTTCTCTTCTCCATCAATCACAAGCTCTCCCTACATCTTCTGTGCACCTACACTTACAAGGGAATATATTTTCCCCTTGTATTTTCTGTAATTATTAAAAGCCATTGAGCGTTCTGCTAAGAAAATTTCAGCCCTGATTCAATACCTTCGTTTTTTTCTTGGAAGTTTAAATTGATGAGCAGGGATCTGAAGAAGACATCTGTTTAGACAGGACCACTGCTGTTGTTTCATTTTCTTTTTTTAAAGACCTATATAGCACCACATTCGAAGTCTTTTGCCCAGTGGTGCTACTTGCATATCATCAGTGTTTACAAAACTTTTTTTTTTTTGCTTCTAATGCTTCTAATTGCTTTAAAAAACAATTTCTATTGATTGGTTGATTGATTTGATTTCATGCCACTCAACTCCAAATGACTCTTCATGGGTCCCAATTCACATAACTATGTTCTGTTCTCTCTCTCACACACACATACTGCTTTCCTTTATATACAAAGCAGTTTTCAGTAGCCAATAGTTCCTATTGAAAAATGTCAAAAATACATTTTTAATAGTGGTGGGATTCAAATAATTTAACAACCGGTTCTCTGCCCTAATGACCAGCTAGGTAGATGTGGCTGTGAGGGCTTGTGACTGGGTGGGCATGGCCAACTCAACACTACTTACATTGAGGGGCACTTCGCCTCACCCGGCTTCTCGTGACTTTGGGATGCTACAACGGTCATAAGTGTGAAAAATGGTCATAAGTCACTTTTTCAGTGCCATTGTAACTTTGAATGGTCACTAAATGAACTGTTGTAAGTCAAGGATTACCCGTACAAAAATACAAAAAGCTTCTTTGCTTGCAAAAGGCTGCCCTAAATACCAATGATTAGATTAGAAATGGGGGAATACACACTGAAGATCAATGATAGCCCAGTCATCATGGAAACCTAAACCATTCTGTCTGAATACCTTTCTTTTTATCAGCAATACCTGCAAGCCGGAGTTACAAATCAGGCAGGGTGCCAGAACACCTTGAAGAATGAAAATAGTTAAAATGCAATGACAACTATCAGCAGCCAACTCTTGCTCATAAAGTGAAACCCTTTAGCAGAGAGGTCATTTAAGCTCTCCAGAAAGTGGGTGGGTACACTTGGGCTACAAAACGCCGAGCTAAAGAGACAAATTAACAAAGTATATAAGGGACCCAGGTTCAAGCCTCCCAAACTTATCACAATAAAATTAGTACATGCCACAGATATCTAAATAAACTTCAAACCTGGTGCCATGTTACTAAGTTTTATTATCATGAGAGAAAATTAAAATGAATTATAGGATCCATATCCCTACCTCCTTTTTTAAAAATCTTACTATCAGTGAGCAATCATGTGCCTTGGCCATTCCAAAGCAATGCAAGAGACTCTGGAAATCAAGAAAGTCCAGTTGCCTCTTGAAAAAAGCACCTTTGGGACGCCATGACCTAGAAGACTGACGAATCCCCACAGACGCAATTCCTGTGCTCAGTGAACTGACAAAGCACCCTTTTCCACCCAGGAGAAGCAATCCTTAGATCCATTTGCACCACTTAAAGATACCAGTTGGTCTCACTCATCTCACAAGATATCCTAAGGAAATCTTCCAGATTTAAGGAAAGATGCAATGCCCCAGAAAGGCAGTAAAAAAATCAGTGCCAAGCTTGCATCCTGCCTCTTGGAAGTACACCCCAAAAGGGCAGTGCCAGGAACCACTAAAGCAGTGTAAAAAGCTTAAAACAACCCTTCCCCTTTAAGAAAGTCAAGTCTCTCCAGAGAAGCAACTCAGGCTACAGAAAGTCTGGGCATACTGCCAAGAACCATTAGATATTAAAATGTATCAAGGCTTAACCAGAGAGGCAGTTTCTGAAACCCCTTAAAGATAAGCAATATTAGTCTACAAGCAACACACCAGAATGTTTCTTTCCTGCTTTCCTGACAAGATTAGCCCTGTAAAGTGGGGGGAAAAAAACAAAAGGCTGTTGGAAGGAGATTCTCTGAACTGCTTAGAAAGTTAACAAATGGTTCTCCAGAATAGGTGCAAACCAGCTGAATTCCACCACTGATTTTAAAGTATAGCCTGCAATCCATCAATGAAAAATAATGGTTAGGATGTGTGTGGCTATTCTACAACAGATGTCAATCTTGTTGAGAGGTTGGTATGGGTAATAGTTTCAGACTACTGATAAATATGATGGACTCTATCATTAGATTCCATCATATTTAGTCTGAAATTATTACCTATACCAACCTACCTTTACAAAATTGGCATCTATTGTAGGATAGATAAATGCACTCTTTTTGATGCTTCATAAGATAAAATGTTTTCACTTACTGTTAAATCAATTGTCTAGCCTTTTGAACCTTGAGAAATGGTTGTTATGTTTTTTTCTAAGCAGAAAATGGGCTGGGAGCAATCTGATATATTTCACAGACCATGAGCAGGAACTGGCTGTGTCTAGTCTCAAGCTTCCCTTAAAAGATAGGCAACTTTCCACTTATCCTTTGGCACACCATGGTAAAATGGCAGAGCCCATCTGAAAGCGCTTGGGTATGTCAACCCAGAAGTGCTGGGGACTACGCAGAAGATGGGGTACTGCTCCCCAGCAGATAGAAAGCTGAGCCAAAAATTGCCACCATTATTGTTGGAAGTCTTGTCTAATATGTTGATTCGGCTTCCCCCACAACTCAGCTTGCCCCCATCCCTTACCAGCCCTGCAATCAGTTGTTGCATAATATAGGTAACCCACAAGTAAGGTTGCATTTCAGTTACAGAAACCCATAGAAAATGCCAGCTTGTGCGATTCTCCAAAAATGCTTAAGCATTGCAAGTCTTCTGCTGTCTAAGGATGAAGCAATGTCCATCTGGTGGAAAAGCAATGGCTGCATACTTAAGTGGCACAGCTGTTTTTAGAGTTTTCCTGCTTTGTGGGAATGCAGGGATGATGGGGCGAGAGTTACATTCCTATGCTCTTTGAAATTCATCACAACTAATAGACTTTTATTGAACCATGGCTGTTCAACATTTGTATGAAACAGCATGCATGCATATATTCTCAGAACATACTTAGAGGAGAGGCATGCATATTCCTGTAGCAGCTGAGTGTGAACTTACTGCAGGTGAAAATAAGATGATGTAGATCTGTCAACACGGCTATACATGTAGGTGGTTCCATTATTATAATTTGTGAAATGCTCACAAGCTGTCTTTGTAAAGGTTTGTACATAGAATAATGTATTACGAGGCAAGATGTTCTACCTTATAATGGCAGTTACACTTGGGCAGCCTGTGCAAGCGACTGAACGTGTCATAAATAATGTTTTAAAATTATGCTGTGAAGAGCGGAGGAAAGAAACAACAAAAACAGGAAAGCCAAACACAATTTCGAGTCTGAGAGGCCAGAATCTTGAAACTTCTTTGTAACAAATCCAGTGCAAATCTCTGTTGAGGGTGAGGAATAAATAGCTCCCTGCAGAGGTTTTTTTTTTTTTTAATCAGCATCCTTTGTGTTATATAAACCTTGCATAATAAATGTACCGTATTTCAGAAACACCCCATTTGTTTTTTTAAGCGCAATTGCCTAGCAAAAACCAGGAAAATACAAACACATTGGGATAGGGATGAGTCTATTCAAATTGCCAAAGAGGTCGGTCTTGTGTTTGTTCTCCACATAAGGGACCAGTCCCTTTATCATATGTAGCTTTTTAGGTGGGTCACAAATGCCAGCAGTGCTGAAAACTCTTCTTTCTGCCTCATCTCTGGATTTTTCCATTTTAGAGGGAGGGGAGAACCTTTCCAATAGATCCCACCAAACTTGCCTTCTTCTTGCCTCCCATCACCCACTTCACTCCCCTCTCCTTTATTCAGCTGAACGGGGAGTAGACAACCAATACTGTAGAACAGGGATCTCCAAACCTGGCAACTTTAAGACTTCAACTGGCAGAATTGGAAGCTGCCTGGTTGAGGGATTCTGGGAGTTGAAGTCCACAAGTCTTAATGTCGCCAAGTTTGGAGATCCCTGCTGTAGAAGGAAGAGAGAGTACATGCAAGGTAAGACACGGGAAAGTAGTTCAATTTGCTCATTGCTCTAAACCATTGATTAATATAGAATTGTAGATTAATGATTAATATAGAATTTATTTGACTTGTATTATGTGCTAAAGCATACTCCATGATGTATTAATCACAATGGTTGGATTTACTCCGTGGGCCAAGTCAGAATCAAACCAACTGCATTATGGCTGAATACAGCATGTGAACTCAGGTATAATGTTTGTAATTCACATGTACTAAAACTAGTGATAGTTTCTTTTAACTGGGCTTTATTGAACGGGGCCTACTTCCTGTCATGAGGGCCACAGAGCAGTGTGTCAAACTTGATTTCATTGAGGGCCACTCAGGGTTGTATTTGACCTTGGGGCGCCAGGGTGGAGGGGCTAGGGTGGGCGTGGCCAGCTCAATGTCACTCCTGTCCGGGGCGCTTGGTTGCCCCAGCACTCTGCCAGCGAAAATAGGCTCCTGAGCTCTGTTTTCAGCTGCCACAGCCTCCTGCAACCCTCTGCCAGTGAAAATGGCACTTGGGAAAGCTGCATGTGAGCTCCATTTTCCCTGGCAGAGGGCTGCAGGAGGCTGTGGCAGCCAAAAATGGAGCTCGGGAGTCCGTTTTCACTGGCAGAAGCACCACGGGTCAGTCCTTCGCTGTTTCCAGAATAGTCCTGTGGGTCAGATGTAAGTACCCCACGGGCTGGATCCAGCCCCCAGGTCTTGAGTTTGACGCTCTGCTCTACAACTATTTCAAAGTGAGGTAAAAAGTGGAAATAGCTTTACTGGCTTCCTTAATATAGAGTAGCTTATAATACTTTTCTCCCTCAACAACCATTATTAATTTATCTAGAGGGAACAGATTTATGGTATTTTTTTCCTTCTGTAATTTGTCTTTTCTGATTTACTACATTATTTTTTTTAAGCCTGTCATTTTTCTTTTCTTTTTTAATATAAGTATATTCAAAGTTTCCCTGAAAGGCATCATTTAAATTTCTTAAGGAAATAAAAATTAGAGTGAGTAATATCGTACCCTGCATCGTAAGCATGAAGGTGGCATGGATTTATATAATGGTATTACATTTGCTCTTCTTTGCTGCTGGGGAAACCATAAAGCAAACAAACAAAGCCCCCTGAACTGAATTAAAATTGTGTTTCCTATTCCTGCTATGCAAGCCAATTTAGAATGAGTATTTGGGAGCTGACATTCAGTCTTTCATCTCAGTGGGCAAATATGATTAATACAGTCCTGGAAGTTGTGGAATAGCCTACTGAAAATAGCATTTTATAGGGACAGGGACTCACATTTTTCCCTTAGTGGGAATGGGTTTAAAATTAGATTTGATTGAACCAGGTATTGCAACAGCACCAATATAAAAGTTGATACTGGATTTGAAGTCTAATTATGTAGTTAAATGATAAATATGAATCAGGACATTTTTTCCATTCTTTATTTCTCATTTTTAAAGTCTCCCTTTCTTTTCATCCTTGTAGTCCTTTCATTCCACAGCATTGCATTGGCCATACTAAAATTATAAATTACAGTTGTTTAATCATCAAGTCCATTTTTTCCATTTCCTGCCTGCTAAAAAAGAATTATAGGTATTGTCTGCAGTTTATAGCTGAACAGATTCCTTGGCATTCACATTACCTTTCTATTAATCCAAGTGAAAATGTATTTCTAATTGTTTCAGATACATATATGTTTGATTACTGTTTCAACATATATCGTTCATTTTTATTTGGCTTTTGTTTTTTTAATTGCATTGTAGTTTGCATTTTATTACTCATGTAAAGTGTCTTAACAATATTTTCAAAGGTCAAATTTGATTGGGAATTCCTTGTTGGTCTTGGCTGAAAGCTAAGCAAGGTTTGGCTTGGAAATCAGCTGGATGTCAGGCATGAAATTGCACTGATTTATTGCTACTCATGCCTATCCACAGGAATATTCTCAACTAACAGTTACCACTTGCTAGGAGTTAGATATGTGTCAACGGAATTCAAGCTGGACTTAGCTTGCTTGTGCTTACGTAGAGCTTCTAGGATGATCCCTTTTTTGATCCTGCCCCCAAATTCTGTCACTCTTTTCACTAGAGTAGATGGGGGACTATGGAGGAGTTCCAGGGCTATTGGCTAGGCTGGGAATTTAGCAAATCATTCTGGAAAAAAAACAATTCTAATGCTACCAAGAAAATTGCATGGAGAAATGAGAGTTAAATCACTTTCTGATTGGAAGCATTTTTAGTACCATTATGTCTTAACTCCAGCCATCATGTCATGCAGAAGTTCAATAGGCATTTCATAATAAGATATACCAACCTAACCACTACGTTGATTAAAACAGTAATTTAACTAGTAATTTAACTAGTTTTTCTGAATTTGAACAGCAGGTGCCACAGTAGTTTTCATGCAGTTTATATTAATTGGAGTTTACACTTATATAAAACTCGCTGCATGGAAATTTCTTCAGTTTACAAGAAATATGTGAGCACAATAGTCAGAAGGCAAAGACTGCAGGCAGATGTCAGTTCAAAACTTCATTGTATTCTAAAACCCAAGATAAAACTGTTAAATATGTAACTATTCTTGACCAATTTCTAACAGCATTTTAGGCTAATAAACTTGAAGTAAAAGAAGTCTATAGTTATTAAGAATTAGGGAGTAGAACTGAGTAAAATCCATCTGAAGATGATTGTACCATTGAAATTAATATGAAAATGTAATTCCCTAGATTTCAATTGGTTTAAGTGTGACTATCTGATAATATAATCAAGGGTATATTTCCTCTTAAGAAATTTTACTCTTGACCATTTATGCTTAGATTTTTACTATTGAGTATGTCTCAATTGAAGTCTTACACTTGTATTTCATCCAAAGAGTTCAAGATGGTCTACATCATTTCTTGTTCCCTCTCATTTTATCCTCACAACAGCTTGAGCAGATTTTGGGAGTGAAACCTTGGATGATTGGCCCAAAGATACCCAGAAAATTTCAAAAGTGATTTAGGATATCAAGCCAGGTTTTCCTAATTTACTAAATAAATTAAATGCTATATCCCAATGACCACATTGGACAAGAAAGTCAGACTAGATCAGATTACTTTAAAAGTCCTCACTAGTCTGTGGAGCTACTTTTCAAAAAAAATATCCCTTTTTTATATCACACAATTAACCAGTTTGGATGCACAAGGCATTATATATATTTATAGTTGTTGATATATACCGGCAAGTAGTATGTCCCTTCATAGTAGTGTGTGATAGGGACCTGAAATTTCTAGATCTGAACTGAACTTCTGGAGAAGGTTCATTAGTAATTGAGAACATTGTCGAGAACATTCCCCTGCAGCCAAGGATGTTCCCTGATGTTCTTCTTTTCTTCACCCATGGACATTTCCATCTTGGCTGCTCTTCAGGTGGTCCATGAAGAAGATGTCTCCCATTCTCAGGAAGTTTGGAATCTTGGAGCTCTTCTTCCAGTGCTAAGGTAACTGTGCCAATGTTCTGAGCTATGATAGCAAATAAGATTAAACCTATTTAGCTTTTAGTATGTACCATTACCTGATTTTACGGGTTCTTTCACTCATATTGGCCCACGGCCCTCTTTCTGCTCCCTTCCGAAAAGAGCCCTACCAAATTTGCTGCTCTTAGCTCAGTGTCTGCTAGCTGTGAACTTTCTATAATATACAATCCTTGAGAAAGTGGAAAAAGAAGAGGAAGTGTTAATAACACCACCCCATTTGAAAAAGGAATGGTGTTATCAGTTCAATTGACAATAGAAAGTAGGGGGGCACATTTGAGTTGTCTCTCTGCCTCCCTCCCTTCCCATCCCCCACATTCCAGACTTGAATTGTGAAGGAATATCAGGAGCTTTCCAAGTTTCCTCTGTGTAGCAGCACAGCTTTTGCCTCCTTTTGTTCTGCCCAGTGTGCCCATTTTTAAATATTCAAACAAAGCTCCATAAACCGCTAGTTACACCATAATACCAGCTTGTGTTTACATTTTCAGCTCTCCAGATCATGATCCCATTGAGTGCACATAGAGCGAGTGCTCGTGAGTATGCGCCCATTCACCATCAGGAGAAATCAGACTGTAAACACAAGCTGGTATTTTGGTGGGAGCGCACTAATATGGCGGCTGGGAGGGTTGGAAGTGAAAGGTCAATGATAGGTTCAGAAATTCCTTGCTTTTTTCAGGCTGAGTGATGCTGTGTGTGTAATAGCTGTTATATTTCTCTCTCCCTTCCAAATGGGAAGCAGTCATCTGTTCTGAAGCAACAAGGCCTAGTTAGAATGGTTTCCTTTTTTTAAGATGGCATTAATCTTCTATGCCACTTGAGAGCAGCATTATTTAAAATATTTTAAACAAGACCAGATCAGAATTGTTTATCTTACGAGTTAGACTAGATGACCTTCAAATTCTTGGCCACAATTCAGAGAACCACTAAATGAAGCACTCTAATGATATATCCTTTAAAAAAAAACACACTTATCCCTCCATCAATCCATTCATCCAACCATTCATTCATTCATTCATTCATTCATTCATTCATTCATCCATCCATTCATCCATCCACCCATCCATCATCCATCCCACATCCCAATCCATTTTTGAATCTTGGGTATCTACAAAGAAACTTACTATCTTAATGTAGATCATGCACATTCTCAACAAGTCATTGAGCACCTCTGGAGAAGTCCTCCCATCCTGTTTTAAAAAAGAAATTGCATGAAAACTGCTCAGGTACCACACTTCCTTTCTAAATGCTAAATCGAAAAGATTTGGGCACAACTTAAAAATAATCCAATTAATGAAATGGGAGCTACAAAATTAACTCTGAGAAAGCTATTTAAGTCTTAGATGATATTTGCATTGCGCGCATACTCATCTAAATAAACTAAATATAAAGTATTTGATCCTGGAAACACTTAGCAATATATGACAGCTCTAATCAGATGTCTGTGAGGAATTTCCTAAATGGTTCACTTCATTTAGATCATCTTTTAATAGAATCCCTTCATTTCAGACGTAAAATAATAAGAAAAGTCTAGTCAAGCTCACTAGCAGAAGCATCATTAAGAAACAAAGAAGTAATGAGCAAGTTACAATACACGAGCTAAATATATCTTACAGAAATCTTCTGTGTATTTATATAAACAAGTCATATATGGGCAAAGATCAACAGATCTCTTTGGGAAATATTTTGACACTGGTGACTTGGTATATATATTCCCTAACTGTTGATGTTCATGAAGTTACACATAGGGTCTTCTTACTGTAAAAAAAGAAAGAAAGAAAAGAAAGAAATGATGTAAGTTTATGCAAAGAAAAAGAAAGGGTCAATTTATCCATTTGATTTCAAAATTGAAGGCTGAGTAATCAAACTTCCACATTGAATTCCCATCTTTCATGTACATGATGACTAATATTCTCAATGAGATTTGATTTCTTTCTTCTTGCCTGATAGTTTTTCCTTGAGGGCCTGACATTAATGCTGAATCAGAGATTGTAATGCAATTGTTGGCAAATGATAAGATTAATATTTACAATGAAATCATGTAGGAAAATGTTAATAAATTATATTATAATATAGTACTGAGCTCTTCCTATGATGATGGTTGTAGAAATATAAATGAGATAGGAAATAAATTATTCAGTTTTACTAATTTGACAGTGAAAATTTCACAGCAACTCTGAAAGAAAGTCAGCCTTTGAAGCTCTTTCAAACAATTGAGCTGCTGTGATGTCATAAAAGACAGGTAGGTCGCATGAAGGCAGAAATCTGAAGGCAGCACTGCAGAAGATGTTGGGGAAGCCAAAAGCTAAAGAAGCAAAAGGGAACTTTTGAGAAAATTGGCTGTCAATACTTGCATCAATACTTTTAATGCAAAACAGATGATAAAACTAGGAAGCCCTATATTTCTGATATAAAGTAGTGCTGGAAAATGGTATCTTTGGAAATAAGTAACCACACTATGTGTTGGCAAAAATCTCATTGCAAATATAGTCAGTGAGAATAATTATGACACATTTTGGAATAAACCAGGTTAGTATCTGGTTGATGGGATGTGGGCTGCAATATGTTGGCTATCAAAGTTATCCCCAGATTAGAGATCCCAGCTTGTAGAAAAATATCAGAATAAAGGTAGAGAAATGACACCCTGCCATCTTTCTCCCTGGGTCCATCTAACACTTCAACAAAACCATAATCTAGCTAGCTGGTAAGACAGGTTTCTTGTTTATTTTCCCCAGTAATACTTTCCTAGTTCAGTCCCACTTTCAGTGGGGCAGCTAAAGGCATAAACACTATTAAAGGTAGAATGAACTAAGAATGACCACTGCCCCCACATTGTGTCTTGCCCAAAGGAAGCAAAACAGATGTTATTGCTGCTATCTTGTCAACAATTGGCATCAGGTCTGTTGCCACTGCTGCACCATTGCTGTTGCACCCATGTACTTTACAGATATTTGATATTACATCCAATATAAAATGCAATAAGTAGAAGGGCTGCAGTTCAGAGATAGTGCTTGCTCTGCATATAAAAGATCCAAGTTCTATTCCTGTCCCTAATATAATGATTAGTGGTGATTATAACTGCTACTACTAAGCTTAAATGGCCCACTAGACTGATTTGATATAAGGCAACTTTTCTTTTGCATGTTCTGTTTTTCTGATTTATCTTAAAATGTTTTCCAGCATTTGCATTCCCAATTTTTGTTACTTCTTTCATTGATATAATTGTGATCAATATTATGATTATATTAATCACATGGTTGCTGTTAATTCATAATTTATCATGATTGCTGTATAATTGGTGTGGTCAAATCTACCTTCATCTCTTTTTCACTATTTAACTGAGGAAAAAAAACCCCATACATATACAAATCTACCAATACACAGTTCCTTCCACCATATTTTCTCATGCTGATAACTTTTTTTTTCATGATTTAGTTCTTTCTTTTGATATTGATGCTGGAATGACTTTAAGCATTTTTAACCATTGCTTGTAACAGTTTATAACTATTGATATTTAATTTTTGCAGGTATTAAAAAATAAACCTTTAGATTATGGGATATATGGCCTTTACACTGAAGATGGATTCTGAATATTGAATAGAGTTCAACTCAATCCCAAGAATACTAGATCCAGGTTACAAAACCTTTTCCTTGTTACAATCTGATAGTCATGCAGCTTTTTGCAACTCATATCAGGTATGCCCAGTGTGGTTCAGTGACTAAGGTGAACTGTGATTAGGAAGACCCAAATAAAATATATATTCAGCTGTGGAAATTTACTAGTTCATCCAATGATGATGCATTACTGGTTGATTCTGTGGCCAATCTCTGTCTCTCAGTACTATTTATCCCTTGGGAGTATTGTTACAGGAAAAGTTGAGCAATGGTTATCAACTATGCTCTTTTCATTTAGAATGTAAATCTAACTAAAAATGTCTAATTTTGGTAATATATAATGTATTCTTGAAGTTACTTGAGGTAAAATTATGATCAAAGCTAGATAGGCAGAACAATATACACGTTCACTGGATTTTTATAATGATTTTCAGATTGGAGATTCATAAGAGATCATATCCACAATGTCACGGAAAACAGTGTAAACTATAAATCAAGAGGTTATGTTAATTATAGATGTTAGTCAAGGATAATTGAAAATAAAGTATACTTTTTGGAGGCAAACACAGAACTAGACTTATTGAACAGAGTTGAGAGTTATACATATATTTGTTGGACCAAAGAAAAGAGGGAGGTGTAAAATTGCATCATTCTACTTAAAGAATTCCCACAACTGGTGAATGCAAAACCATGGATATCTGTAATATTTTTGTGGTTCAGAGGAAAATTGTTACTCAATTCTTAGGGATTAGATAAATTGTGGAGATACAGACTTTGCCTTGAAAGGAAATTCAAGAGACAGAGATAAAAGAGAAGTAAAAAATGGCTACCTGGGGGATTCCCCCCCCTTCTCCAAGGAAAACAAATAAAAGGAACACGAAACTTAAATTTTCTTCTTTAAAGATCACAAAAATGTTTGAGGATCCTGGAGCTAGTTTGTGACTCTGTCTTGCCTGCCCTCTGCGTGAAAAGACAGATAACTGCACCAAAAACATAATCCTTGAAGAAGTAGAAAGGATTAAAACAAAATCTCAATTCAGGAAACTGGGTTAGAATAGAATGTGTTTGTTAGAATGGCTCCAGCTTTATCATCCCCTTCTGAGTTGCATGATCGTGACCTGAGCAAGACTATATTTGCTTCAGAAACTGAGACTCAAATAGAAATTGTATTGACGTGAAATGAGATGTGACAAGGATTCTAATATACTGCTATTGCTCATAGTATTTGCTTTTACTACCAGCCTGACTTCCAAGCCCTGAGTTCTTGCTCTATTTATGGTTTAACTAAGAGATGCATTTCCAGCCAGTGCCCTGCTTTTGGTGCCTGCAGTGTTGGCATGCCTTAGGTGAAGCCAGCAAAGGCTGCTGTTGAGGCACGTTCAAGGTCTGATCACTTCAAAATCCTTGGCTTGGCTTGGCAGCTTTCTTCCTGACAGCTGTTTGTTAATCCAGTTGAATTCCTTCACTCCCTTGGGGATAACAGCACTTCCTGCTCCAAATCCAACTCTCCATGTTCACCAAATAGCCAATGCCATGTGCCACCATCAGGTTTCATTTCATTTCCACATGAGGTCTATTAAGAGTCCATGCCAGTGGGACAAACACTGCTTGTAAAATCAGTGTACAAATATCATTGCCATCAAAAGCTGTGGCATTTTCTCTTCTACATTGTTTGAACTGAGTGGCCTTATAAATCTTAAAATATAAATACATAAATATCAGTAAGCAAAAGCCAAGAAATAGCCAGGAACACTACAGTAGGGAAAACAAGAAAAGGATGATCAAGCAGTGAATTTGTGAGTATGTAGAAATGAACTATTACTGAAATGATTACATGGGATTGTTAAAAACAGATAATGCCAGATAAACCTTACTGCTTTCTTTCATAAAGTGACTAAGTTAGTGGATCAGGGAAATGCTATGGATATAGTACACTGGGTTTTCAGTAAGGCATTTGACATGGTAGACCACAGCCTACTTCTCAGTAAGATAAGAACAATGTAGAGTAGAGCTGCAAATCAGATAGATTTGCAGTTAGCTGACCAACCACACTCAGCATATAGTCCTCAAAGGAGCTACATGAAGGGAAGCATGCAGTGGGGTACCTCAAGGTTCTGATTTGGGCCTGCTGCTTTTCAACATCTCCATAAATGATCCAGATGAGGGGATAGAAGGGGAATTCATCAAATTTGCTGACCACACTAATCTGGGAGGAAATTGCCAACACATTGGAAGATAAAACTCAAGATTCAGAAGGATCTTGACAGATTTGCACATTGGGCCTTATCCAACAAGATGCAGTTCAGTGATGAGAAAAATAAGATCCTTAGTGCGTAGATATAGGATAGGGGGTATCTGGTTCAACAGAAATAAATGAGAGGTGTCCTGATGGATCATGACTTTAGTATGAGTCAGTGGTGTGCTGCCGCTGCCCCCCCCCAAAAAGCAGTTCTACATTGCATCAACAAGGGAAAGTATCAAGATCATGGGAAGTGATAGTGCTGCTTTATACTGCACTGCTGAGACCATACTTGGAATACAGTGTCAAAGATGATAAGGGGACGGGGTTAAATACTATGATGAACAGCTAAGCGAACTAAACATGTTTAGCCTAATGAAGAGTAGGCTCGAGAGACATGATAGCAGTCTTCCAACCCTTGAAGAGCTGTCACAGGGAAGAGGGTGTTGACTATTCTCCATAGCACTTGAGGGCAGGAGACTAAGAAGCAATGGGTAGAAGCTCATTAGAGGGACATTCAGTCTGGAAATTCAGGAATTTCCGGGTAGTGAGAATGATTAATCAATGGAACAGCTTGCCTGGAGTTGGGGGTGCTTCATCATTGAAGGTTTTCAAGAAAAGAGTGGACAATTTGTTCAGGATGGTGTAAGGATTCCTGCTTTGGGCAGAGGTCAGATTAGAAGAACTCTAAATTAGAGTTTTCAGAATCAAGGCAAGAATGGTCATGGCTGGAACAATGAAAACTTTGAAGACTTGGGGAATAATGTCTTTGTTTCCATTCTCTCCAAGAACATATGGCACAAATCGGGTGAA
This sequence comes from Thamnophis sirtalis, assembly GCF_051295495.1. Classification (NCBI taxonomy): domain Eukaryota; kingdom Metazoa; phylum Chordata; class Lepidosauria; order Squamata; family Natricidae; genus Thamnophis; species Thamnophis sirtalis. Next base: position 29,959,986 of record NW_028261381.1, read on the forward strand.
ATTCAGCAGGTTTTGATAGATTATGGAGAACCGGTAGCGGAAATTTTGGGTCGTTTGGAGAACTGGCAAATACCACCTCTAGCTGGTCCCAGAGTGGGGAGGGAATGGGGATTTTGCAGTATCCTTCCCCTGCCATGCCCAACCAAGCCGCGTCCACAGAACCTTTAGTTAAAAAAATTGAATTTCACTACTGGCACAAATACAATTTTGAGCAGAGGGACGTGTGCATATTATTTGGCTCATGGAGGGGACATAGGCAACCACTCTATTTAGTTTAGATGCTTTTAGGGACACACTACAGAAAATTAAACTTTCCACTGAAAAATTGACAACACCCTGGGAAACAGAAGCTTAAAAAAAAAAGGAAAGAAGCCAAAGTCTGTAAAATCTGTGTATTTCAACAAGCTTTTTTTTTAAGTTAAACTAAGCTTATTGTGCCATCTCTTTCTGTCTTGTTTGGAAGTCATCAATATGCTGTACAGCTTCATATTCACAAATGTTTTCTTGTTACACATTCACAGAACAATTTATTTAGAAGAGGTGTAGTGGAAAGTGAGTGGGTGCCAGCTGAGAAGAATCTACAATGCATCTGGGTTTTGTTCTTTTTTTCACATGAATAAATGAATAAATGACTAAAAAACAAACAAATATGGCAGAAATAATAGCCATGCTTCTGTAATGATTTTATCAGCACAAAATGTCCGCTTAATCCAAGTGCCACAATGTAACTAAGAGAGAAAGATTCCCAAGCCGTAAATTCTATGCTTGCAATCAGTGACTTGGCCCACTTTCTCTAAGATTCAAATCCTAGGGAACATGACCTCTGATTTCCTATTTTCAATGTGTCCTTAAATTTTAGATTCAGGAAATTGCGCATACCTTTTTAGAGCACTGAAGAGATCCCATTGTACTGTTTACTTTATGTGCTTACCTCACTCTTAGTAATAATGTGGGAAACAACAGGAGTAGCAATGGTTCAGCTAGGAAATAGCACAGGTACGATAACGAAGCACAACACTAAAGATTATCTTCATATCAAAGAAAACATTTTTAAAATGTTAGCTAGATGTGATAATCTACGCTAATAACCTGAAATGTTTAAAAAAATTAAAATATTAGCTAGATATGATAATGTATGCTAATAACGTGAACCAACTGAGCAAGAATTCAGATTTAAACTGAATTTTCCAAAGCATTACCTTTTTTCTTCTTCACTACAGTATTTCCCCACTTGTAGATAAAATGGCAACAATGCCTAGGCAATCCCCATGTTTCATCTTGGTCCCAAAGTGCCTCCAGTCTTTTCACAGTATCAGAATAAAAACAGTCCCCTGCCCCTCCTAAATCAATACTGCCCTGCCATACCTTTGAGGCATAAAATTTTCTTCCCCTTCCATTCAATTATCGATTTCCTGGGCAATGTTTTTTAGAAGTAGTTTGCCACTGCCTGCTTCCTGCGGCTGAGAGAAAGAGAAAGTGACTAGCCCAAGGTCAACCAGTTGGCTTTGTGCCTAAGGCAGAAGTAGAATTCCCAATCTTCTTAGTTTCTAGCCCAATGCCTTAAACACCACACCTAGCTCTATTATAACAAATATAGTGGCTATCTATTATTTATTGTAGCATTATCACTCTCTTGCATTTGAGTATTTAATGACTACTGGCCTCATAGTTTAAGGAGTGATATTATATTATAGTTAGGCCATGCTGTGTTTTGCTCATGTGCAACTGGCAGATTGGATGCCAAATTGTGATTTTAATATCATATAGATTTTATCTATATTATTTATTTTGTTATTTTGTTCTATAATTTTTAACTGGATATTCCTTGATAGGGACACGGTGGCTCAGTGGCTAAGACGCTGAGCTTGTTGAGCAGAAAGGTCGGCAGTTCAAATTCCTAGCATCCATATAACAGAGTGAGCTCCCGTTACTTGTCACATTTTCTGCCAATCTAGCAGTTCGAAAGCATGTAAAAATGCAAGTAGAAAAATAGGGACCACTTGGGTGAGAAGGTAACAGCGTTCCATGCACCTACAGTGTTTAGTCATGCCGGCCACATGACCATGGAGACGTCTTCGGACAGCGCTGGCTCTTTGGCTTTGAAAGAGAGATGAGCACCGCCCCTAGAGTCGGAATGACAAGGGGAACATTTACCTTTACTTATTCCTTGAGTGTTTTTAACTTGCTCTGGTCTCTGGTCTTTGACTGCAATAAACAAACATAAACTGCTATAGGTATATTACCATATTAGTAGTTTTTTGGGAAGCCTTTCCTTCTGGCCATTGTCCAGGATCATCTACACATATTATAATTTCTTTCCATGCTGTTTCCTTTCCAAGTTGATCTCCCATATTTAAACTCAAACTCTCCCAGGGTCTTCCTTCCAAACATACTGTGAGGAGAGGAGAGCAAAAATCAGAGCATAACAAATATAATTCTGGGGAGAATCATATTAAAGGAGAAGGTAAAAGTCTCTATAGATAGATTTTTCAACTTCTAAATAGCGTCAGGGTAAACACAGAGGCCAGATCTCTGTGGTGGCTACAGCATTCTGAAAGTAATTCAAAAGACTGAACTGGTCTTTTACAAGAATTACCATTATCAATAAATTGGAAGTAAGGACGTAAGATGCTGGATAGTCCATGGGTTGGTTAGTTTTAGTTTACCAACTTTATAGGGTTTATTAGGCATATATCAGAGGTTGTTTCCTTCCTTTTTTTTTTAGTTCTAATGTTTTTTTTATATTTATACATATCAATGTGTGAATGGTGTGATACCTGAGTATCATACATTTCAATACAAATAAGCATAATATTGTTATTCATTTCATTGTTTCATGTTGTTTACACATACCTTTTATTATCGCCCTTCAGTTCTAAACCTTTTTGTTCTTTCATATATCTATCTATATCTATATCTATTTATATATCATTCCCTTCTTATTTCTATCTCTATTTTAACTCCCCCCCCCAATATCACTATAATATTCAAATAATTTTTTTCTTTCTATTTTCCATCTTTTACCTGTTTTGTCATTCATATTTCCCTTTCTTAGCTCTGTAGAGCTTTTTATGCCTTGGGTATCCCTCTGTATGTCTAATTATATTGGATAGAATTAGAAAATGCCTGGTGCTGCTCTTTATCAATTAAAGGATATATTTTTTTTGGTAGACACATGTTTATCACTGTGAGCTGTTTCCCCATATGTTTCTTCATTTCACATTACTTTAACTTCTGAGATGCCCAAACAAGATGTGAGAGAATGAGAAGACAAATCAGCTTCTGGAAATTAAGGTGGAGTCTCACAACTGCTCAGTGTTCCAGTTTGTGGATATCTTCCCATTTGGTGGTCCAAGGGGGATAGTGACAAAACCAGATGAAAAGACTAAACATCACACAAAACTACTAGTGTGCCTGCCAATGAAGAGAATGTGATTTGGCATTAAATTGCAACTGGTGATGTAGGTTTTGGCTAGAGAGCTGTTGATTTTAGGCTGTTAACTTTGATAGCAGTTGTGGGGAAGTGGTTTTTGGGGGACACAACCAGGTAACGAAGCATTCCATGTACTTGAATGATTCATTTAAAATTAATACTGATCATACTTGTCCTATAGTTGTTACTAATACATTTATCCTATAAAAATAGAAATTACAAAACTATCAAATCACTCAAAATACATATGAAAAGTTGTTGCTGCAGGGGAGAAAAACCACATCTGTATAGAAATATCTAAGAAAACTTTTCTTTATTTTTAGATGCCTGGTCTTGTTTGTTTCTCGTTAATATATTTTATGACAGTTGTTGTTTGTGAGATATTTAAATTGAAGATGTTCTATATATGTGTGCATATATGTTTATAAAGGCTTCACTCTTTGTTCTATGAGTATCCTTCAAAAAAACTACCATATTAGTGATACTCTAAAAAAAAGTAGTGGACGAGATTTGACAAACAGTATTCAAGACAAAGGTAGATTTCCAATTCACTTTCTTTCCCCTTTAAATTATCTTCACTTAGAAGATTCAGAATTATTATGCTTATTAGATGTACCAAGTGCTTGTTTGGGTACTACATTTCCTATTATGCTTAGAGTTAATTTTTTTTTAAAATTGAAAAGTTCTGAAAATCATAGCATTTGGCAACTGAATATGCATGACACTAGAAAGAAATATATTAAATATAAGTGTACACTTTGTACACTTTAAGGAAATAGTCATTAGGAGGCAAGCTGTCAAAATCTGGATGGGTTCTTTGCAAAGCAAGATTAAAGTACTCATTTTGATCCTAAAACTAATAAATGCATGCTTCAGTAGTAATAATCTTATTCAAATGCCCATTTTATTTCTGAAAAATGGGTATTCTTACACTATTTAAGGAAGGGATGCGATGGCTGAGTGGCTAAGACGCTGAGCTTGTCAATTGAAAGGTCGGCAGTTCAGCGGTCCAAATTCCTAGGGCGCATAACAAAGTGAACTCCCATTACTTGTCACCGCTTCTGTCAAACTAGCAGTTCGAAAGCATGTAAAAATGCAAGTAGAAATATTAGGAACCACCTTTGGTGGGAAGGTAACAGAATTCCGTGTGCCTTCGGCGTTTAGTCATTCCGGCCACATGATCACGGAGATGTCTTTGGACAGCACTGGCTCTTCGGCTTTGAAATGGAGATGAGCACTGCCCCCTAGAATCGGGAACGACTAGCACATATGTGTGAGGGGAACCTTTACCGTTACCTTATACTATTTAAATCCAGCCTGAGTCCAGTCGGGATTTAGCTTAATATTAGAAACAGCCTTAAGACTATTTATAAATGAGTATGCAATTTCTCTGCAAATTAAACACATCAATTTCCTAGCATGCTAAGCTGTGTATTTCTGTCCATCTATCAATTTTTTTTGCCCATCTAGCTTTTCTTTTGATTTCACCAGAGAAACAATTTTCTGGTTTATTCTCCTCCTTCCTCTGGACTCCCTAACCAATTCCAGCTAGGAGACCCTGAAAACTTTTAACCAGAGGGTGACCCATCAAGTCTTCTCCAACAAGTGGGGGAAATGGATAGAAGACAACTGGCGGTGAGCTGTATTTCTAGAGAAGTGTACGTAGTCTTGGGCTCAGTCCCACTTTTCAAGAAATGTAGCAAAGGAAGACCTGCTGAGCATGGAAGTAAAAATCATTCTGTTTCATGGGTTCCACCACAAAACCGCGTTCACCTAAAGCGCGCTTGACGAAACTGCGTAGCTGACGTCATCACAGCGCGACAACAGCGCGGAGAAAAAAGCACGCTGTAAACGCTAAAGCTAAAATTAACACCTAAACCTAAACCTAACCCCCCTAAACCTAATCCTAAACCTAACCCTAACCCTTAACCTAACCCTAACCCTAACCCTAACGCTAAACCTAATCCTAACCCTTAACCTAACCCTAAACCTAACCCTAACCCTTAACCTAACCCTAAACCTAACCCTTACCTTAACTTGAATCGGCTTGCTTTCAAAGCACTATTTAAAGCGCCCTTTTTTCTCCGCGCTCGCTGTTGTCGCCCTGCTGCTGATGTCAGCGACGCGGTTTAATCGGGCGCGCTGTAGTCGAGCGCGGTTTTGTCGTGCCACAGTTTCATGTATGCATCGGGAATTGCTGTTTGAGGCAGAGGGGCAGGTCCAAAGCAAATCTGACCACCTCAACTGGGGAATAAAAATAGGGCGTGTATGCCTGCCTTTTTTTCTGTTCAGTTTCAAGGTTGCTGATATGTGCAAACATACAAACCTTGTCAGATTTCAAGTCAGAGACAGGCTCCAAACCATGGCTTATAGTATTTTCTGTGCTGTGACCAGACCATGGACAGGGAACAGAAGCAGTGGGCATCTCCCCACAGGTTCTCACCTTCTGGGAAATCCAGAAGACCTGACCATTATCATAATTTCAAGAGCTAAACAATGGCAGCCCCTTTCTAACCAGATTTGAGGCAGCTGCCTCTTTTTAACCAGAAGCAGCACTTGAGCCCCAACAATCCCAGTTTGTGTGATAACACTTGATGCCGCAACTGCAGTACATGACCCGGAAAAGCCCTTTGATAAATATGCACTGCATTTGGCTAATGACCACAAATAACATACTTGTATTTATATTTGTATAATTAGTGTAATAATAATAACAAACTATGTACCAGGGCATCATCATCATCATCATGTGGTTCATCATCATCATCATCATGTGGTTCATCTTTGGTGAGATTCACCAAGCCTTTGGGGCTGGTTGGTAGCTCAACAGCTCGAGTCCTAACCAAGGACCTAGGAATTGTTAAGGTAATGTTGAAAGATATAAGCTGTTCCAAGTAGGGTGGTTTTTTGTAGAATCAGAATGTTCAAGTCTGATAAATTTAGAATTTCCAAATAGCGAGGTAGCCCTTTAGGTATTGCTCTAAGGGCTCCAATTACAATCAGGACAACACACAATTTCTTTTTCCACAGTCGCTCAACTTCAATTTGCAAGTCCCGGTACTTTGTGATTTTTTTCTTGCTGTTTATCTTCAATTCGTGTATCTCCAGGTATTGCAATGTCAATGAACCATACTTTTTTCTTTTCAACTATTGTTATGTCAGGTGTGTTGTGGGCCAAGTGCCTGTCAATCTGAATTCTGAAGTCCCACAAGATCTTGACTTTCGCATTCTCTAAAACCTTCTGAACCTCATGTTCCCAGTGGTTTTTTCAGTACTCAAATCCAAACTTTTGGCATAATTTCCAGTGAATGGTCTTAGCAACGCGGTCATGGCATTGTAGGTAGTCAGTTTGTGAAATTTTGCTGCACCCACTGATCAAGTGGTCAACTGTCTCATCTATCTCATTACAGAGACGACATTTGCTATTGGTGATAACATGTTGAATTTTTGCCTTCATGCAGTTTGTGGCTAAGGCTTGTTCTTGAGCTGCCAAAATAAAGCCTTCTGTTTCTTTTTTCAGTGCTCCTGATCTTAACCAGTTCCAAGTTAGCTTTTGGTAAGCTTTGCCTTCAATACTTTTCAAGTATTGGCTATGCATAGCTTTGTTTTTCCAATTTTCAGCTCGCTTCTCAATTACTTCTTTCTTATATTCAGCTTTTGACTTAGTTGTCTTTAAAAAGCTACTATTGTTGCACATTTGTCAATTCTAAACTGCATACCAATGTCTTGGCTAAATTCTTTTGTGCTTTCAATTAATAAATTCAGTTCAGCTTTTGTTTTACCAAACAACTTGAAATCATCCATGTACACCATTATATATATATATATATATATATATATATATATATATATATATATATATATATATATATATATATATATATATATATATATATATATATATATATATATATATATATATATATATATATATATATATATATATAATTATTTTATTTTATTTTATATATTATTATATTAGGGTCTTATTTTCTTTTGACCCCTGAAATAAGGGCTTGGCCTTATTTTTAGGGAGGTCTTACTGTTTTGGAGGTGCAGGAGGCGGGGAGCATAGTCACCTCATGGCTGCTGCTGTGTTGCAATATTTTGGAGGAGGGCTTATTTTCAGTGAGGGTTTATTTTAGCGCATGCGCTCAAAAGTCTGGTTGGGCTTATTATCTGGGGAGGTCTTATTTTAGGGGAAATGTGGTATTATTATTATTGTTGTTGTTATTATTGTTAACTAACTGTGCAACTAACCATAATACTGTAACAATAACAACAACAACAATAATACAACAACAATAACAATAATACTCTGGTACCATAGATGAAGGAATAGGAGGGTATTAGTGGGAAGGCTGCCTTTATAGGCAGGCAATTGTATGGTGAATTCTTTTCCTTCCTTTAGACAAAAGCCATGCTAATTGGAGAGATTCCTTTCTGGAAAGCCAACATGACTGGGACTCTCTAACTGGGGAAACTCGGCAGGATCACAAAGATCCAAGCAAGGTGGCCCACCCTCTTTCTCCAGTGGCTCATTAATTGCGTGACATTCAGAACAAGTTTGCCAGGCACTGAGAAGGCTAGACGCGTTCAGGTAGCTCCTCTTTTCCTCCTCCCTTTGGGGGGTGGGGAAAATATTAAATCTCTCTCTCTCTCTCTTCTCTCCCCTCCCAACCCAGAATGTTATATTATTAATTGCCAATTTGCATATGTGTGCAGCTGCTGTTTTGGCATCCGATTAGCTTGCTGGAGGTATCGGAGCATTTGGCAGCTTTCCTCTTTCCAAGGGAAGAAAAAGGAGAGAGAGAGAGAGAAAGCAAAGGAAGAAGGCGGCCTCCCCTAACTACAGAACAGCTGATAGTCTATCAGCCATAGACCCTGATGGCGTGAATTACAATTACACTACTTTTCACACTAAATCTGGGTGATAGCTAGTTGGAGAGAAGTTTCATCTTTTTTTAAAAAAAAACCGCAAAGTGTGTGTGTGTGTGTGTGTTGGGGAGGCGGTTTGCAGAGAAGTAAAGGGGGGGGGGAGATAAAAACCATGGTCATGCTGCGCTTTTAAAGGCGGTATGGGTCACTTTTGTCTCTTTAACACCTCATTCCGAGGGTCCGTAGGCATCTGGGAGACGCGAACGGCGCCTAACGCGGCTTGAGTTGCTCTCTTCCCCCAGCCGCTCCGCCTCTTTAATAAATCTACCTCAAATTACATTTATTAACAAGGCGACCGGGAAGTGTGAGAGTTGTGTTAGACGCTTCATTGATTAAATAATTTGTAGGGATTTTCAGTTGTCATCTCCAGAGTCACGGGGGTGGTTGTGGCTTCACTTGTTGTATTATTACCCGTGACTTTAAAACAAGGTTCCAGCGATCTTCGCAATTCATCACCGTCGAAAGCAGGGCTCCGGCTGCCAGCCAGCTGCTAATGGGAGTGGGGGCTCGGGGTTGGGTCTGTTTCGCAGCCCAGCCTGATTAGCTGGAGCCCCTGCTGCCCCTTACCTGGAGAGATCCTCGCTGAACTCGAGGGGGCCTTACCTCTGAGTAGGCGCGTGAGAAGCCAGTCATTGCGCAGGGAAAGACCAGCTTCACGTCGGTAGTTAGTTTTGCCTTGTTGTGTCATATACCTCTAAATTGGCTGGGTTCCCACGGCACAATTAAGCCGTCAAACCAGCACACGCAATCTCCCCTGGCGTGGGAATCCAGCGACGCCTCTCCCGCGAGGAGAGATGCAATGAACGCGACTGGGGGATCGAGACCTTCCCAGGAGTGCCAAGATACGGTCTTCTGGGTCATATTTTTCAAAGTAGTCCTGATGCGAATGGGGGCCAGTCCCTGGCATAAAGGCGATAGAATGGCAGCCAAGCGACAGCTAAGAAGTTGCCCGAAAACTTACTTCTGGGTAAAGGATGCCCAACCTCGTTTACCCTGCCGTTTTTAATGGGGCTTGCCTGGCAAGTTAGGACGCACCTGCAGTTGAAGGATGGCGCTTTTTCCAAGGCACAGGTCCACCATTTATTTCAGTTTCAGGTTTACACATAGCTTTCCGATTTAAAGTCACTATAAGACTTTAAAGCGCTGGATTTGGATGGGTCATAGCTATTTAGCGTCGTTTGGTGGCTTGGTTAAATTTTCCACGAAGCTAACACACTTGAAAAAGGATCCCTGGCCTTTCCCCTGCACTTCAACAATTCTGCCTCGCAAAGTGGTTGGGGGGGAGGGGTGATGACATCTCCCACAGGTGCTAAAACTCAGACCCTTGGCCTAACAAAGTAAAACTGTGTGTGTGTGTGGGGGGGGGGCTATCAATTATCATCCTTAACAACAGGTTTACATCCTACTCTTAATAAAAAATAAACCCTGCAGGAATCGGATTAACGCCCCCAATTTAATATTCAGGAGCCGGGCCTATTAGGCCGCGCCAGGTTGAGGCGGCTTCCAGAAAGGGAAAGTGGGGTGATGGAGGAAAGTGCGCTGGAAAGCTGTTATAATAAACGCGACAGATGCCCTATAGCTCTGTCCCTGGACCACAGAGACGAATGCTGAGTACCATAGCTTCTCAGCAAAAGGGTGGTGGCCTCTCCGGCCTGCAGAGACCTTTCTGCCACAGCTACAATCCAGTCGCATAAATTGGGCCATTGGGATGTCAAGAGAGAGAGGTTTTTCCCTTTGTCACCCGTAGCCGCCAGCCGAAACCTGCACCTTTCCTCCCTTTCTGCCTTCAGTAATCTGCCACCCACCCACCCATCCACCTTAGTCGTGTGCTTCCAGTAATGTAGAATATGCGATTAAAACTATAAATTTCCTATGCTTTTTGTGCGTCGATAAAAATAGCCATATGCAATGTGTCTGTGTACAGGCCCGCGCGCGCGCACACGCGGATACATACAAACCAAGACGTGCACTAATTTCTTGCATACGCGGTTCTAGTCCTGGCTCTGCTAACGTAAGAGAAAATAGACTGTTTTCCTTTTCTGAGTTGCTTGCATTATTAGATTTCTCACTCTCACAGATTATCCAAAAACTACCCATTGATTGATCGCCCGTAGAGCTGCATTTGGTGTAAAGAAAAACTTCACAGCTTTATTGGCTCCCAAGAGACAAAACAAACAGAACAAGATATTCGTATTAATACAAACAATGCAACAACCGAGAGAACCGTCCTGCGGAAAGCAGCGCAGCCAAGGCCGTCCAGCGCGCCACAGCCCCAGCTGAGGAGAGACCCGGGAGGGCGGCTCCAGTTTGACGGCTGCCGCTCTCAGAGAAAAATCCCTCCGGGATTGGCAATAGCGCTCACACAGCCACTCTCGGAGGAATCACGGTTCAAAGCCGGGGAGATGCCTCCGGAGGAGTGGGCAAGACTAGCCCAGGGCTCCTGCTCAGGGGCGCTTCGGTGCTACGAAGGCCGAGGCTGCAAAGGGTGCCCTGGCAGCTCCGGGTACCTGCTGAACCGTACAATTTGGACCAGGTTTCTCTTGCTGGTTTGGTTTTGAAGCGGCCGCGGAGGTGTACTCTCCGATTTTTTTGAAACTGTATAGTCTCGGCCGGTTGGGATTATGGGTGTGGTAGTCCAACACGTATATTGGAGGGAGGGGGGGGAGAAGAAACATGATAATACCCCACACTCCGCGTCCCGCTCCATCCGCATAATTCGATGGGATTTACTCCCAAACAACAGTCCAGAATTGTAATCTGACCCCAGGTAATTTTTTGTTTGCACAGCATCGCCGTCTCAGATCGGGGGAAATGGTAGGAATCCTAGTTCATCAAAGCGCCTTGCAGCTAGTTGTATTTCCCAACTGGAAAGGAGCCGTACATTCATTTCGCGCCAGGCGAATGCCAGCTCCGCGCCAGAAACCAGATTGTCTTTAGTTTTGCAGCTGCAGAGCTCTGCTGAATAAAATAAGATTTTCTTAACTCTGTACAGTCATGATTACTTAATTCCCTGGATGCATGAAGAAGGTAGCAGAAAGCATTCCTATTTGCAGCGCGAACAACCCAGAATATGAATTCAGCCGCACCAGGTCCCTTAACATGTCAAGGATAACCTCGGCATATGGTCCAAAAAGTTAAGATGTAGGCCAGGACGGCCGCCTCTTGCAATATCCGTCAAAAACAGGCGGGCTGGTGGTCGCCATCTTGCCTTTTCTTTTTAACCGTGGCTACCGGCTACGCCTGGCTTCCTTGCATTTTAACAGGTTTTAGAAAAACGCCTGCCTGCGATTCTACAGGTACAGTTTGGAGGAAGGTCGCTTTCCCGTGAGAGCAATGAGATGAACAGCGTCAAGCTATTAACCCTTTGAAATACTGGTGGGGAGCTGAGAGCACGATCTTAGGTGACTTCTTTTTGGTACTTCCTAATCGTCGTTGACTCGCGGTAACTGCTTGGACAAGTCTCTGCAGTTTTCTTTGCACGATTTCTTAAATGATTTGCCATTACCTTCTACCTAGGGCTGTGAGAGAGAGGCTGGTCCAAAGTCATTCAGCTGGCTTTGTGCTTAAGGAAGAACTAGAACTCCCTATCTCCCAGTTTCTGGCCTCATGCCTTCACCACTGCACCTCAATTAGTATCATTGCCCTTCTAAATTCGGTAGGTCAATTTCCTGACTGATCTGGAAAAAATAAACAGGGTCTCACCGGATTAGAATTGAGACAGGTAAGCAGGAAACGCCAAAGTTGCAGACTAGGCATGAAGGAAAGAGCAATTACTTCCATATAAGTTGCCAGGAGTCAAGTGGGATTCAAAGGAAATTTTCCTCCCTTCTAAAGCTGCCAAAACAGATTTGCTAGAAGAAAGTATCAACTTATTGGTATGCTGTATAAGTACATTTATTTATAAATAAATAAACTTGTTTATCTTTCCAGGTCATGTAATAAAACTAAATCTTGTATTTTAAGTATCTGATGACACTAATAGTAAAATGAGTCTATAAATGTAGGCATGCAGCATATTTTCTGGAAAGTGAAATCTGGGTTTTACCCTGAGGAAAACACATAGCGTACTTGACCCCCAACAAGAGAGAGGGAGAGGGAGAGGGAGAGAGGGAGGAGACCCGCATTTAGACCAGGAAAGTAGGCAACTTGATGCTCTCTGGAAATTTTGAATTTTAATCCCCCCACCTCCTCCCATTGTTTGGAAATGGTGGAAGCTGAAGACCAAAAAAAAACAAAAAAAAAAACCCAGAAATGCTACTTGTGCCATTCTTTTTTAATTGGATATTTTTGGTAGTTTAATGTAGCAACCTTCAAATGTGTACTCTCAAAAGGTGAGCAGCATGTCTTGAGTTAGAATCCATACATATATTTTGATTGTCATAAGTAGAGAAAGTTTATATAGAGATCCTTCGAAAACTAAAAGATGATCCCCTAAGAGTTGGGAATCCAGAAGTGGGGTCAATTTCCAAGGAGGGAAGCTCTGTTGGAGCTCTGCTTTTAAGCATAATATTAAGCTGATGTCTTCTAGATGCTTTGCATGACAGTTGAGAGAAGATGGCCAAGATTTATGGGAATTGTATTAGGTTACAGCACCAACACATTATGTACTGCTGTCCTATTTTTTTTAGATATTCAGTCTTGTTCATTTTTTATCTTTATGGATTTGTCAAGCAAAAACTGTTTCATCTTCTATTTGTGTACATCTGCTGCTGCCATATTCATTTGATTTTTCATTCCCTACCCACTTTTTAAAATATTTTAATGTGGCCCCATGCTCTTTGCATTGAGGCCTTCAACCAGCTATTGAAAGGCAGGTGCAGCTCTTGATTTAACAAAGTTGCGCAGCCATTGACACAATAAAGTGGTTGCACACTCCAATTGTTGTAGGAAGCTACTATTGAAATCCATGGACAAGTAGGGTTGTATAAAAATGTTTAATAATGAGAAAACACTATCTGACTTCAAGATATTTTAATATTTTTCTGTAATAATTTTAAAAGCTTAATAGGTTTTAGTTCACATTGCTGGTTGTACAATTTTGCCTTTATATATATTTAGTTTTGTTTGAATCTTTTATTTTACACAGTAATTCTGAAATCACTGTATTTGAGCTCAGTTTATAATTAAAAAAAAATCGTATTCTCAAATTTAGCATTCTTGTACATCTTGACAGGTGCTCCCTCTATTGCACTGATAATTCAACCATTATGAGGCTTGCCTCTACAAATCTAATTCCTGACCTCCCAAACATCATAAATGGTCATGATATCAGAAGGAGCATTGCTGAATATTTTATATGAGGGCTTAAGGGGAGGCAGTTTTAAGTACAGTATGGTAATTAGGCTCTATTAAATATCCTGCACTCACACTACCTGCACAGCTGAGACATCTCTAATGTGTAAAGCTAAAAACCTAATTAATATTAAAATAAATAGAATTAGTTCATCTGGCCATATTTCCTGTCTGATCTACCATACCAGGACAATCTTACAAATATGAAAGTTATCTTTTCCTCCATTCCTTTTATAGCCTAAGACAGTAGTGAGGATCCTATTTTGCCAAGGGTCAGGCAGTCGCCAGATGTCAGAAAATGGTTCTTTTGAGGGTCAGAGTCATAAGAGACATACAGTACTGTGCAGCCATTTTAGGTAATTGTGCAAAAATGCTGTAAATTAAGAACTATATTTCAAAAATATAGTTTTAATTGTTTATTTCTTTGAGCAATCCGAAGAAATATCTAAATCAGATCAATCTTTGGTGGGACTTACCTTGTGGCTTCAAACCAGCACCAATTCTTACACTTGCACAAAGACAGGGATTTTTGTAGGATTAGAGGCAGGCGTATGATTATACCAAGCAGGTGCCAACGATCATCAATTTCATGTGTAGGTTGAAACAGTCATTAACTGAAACTGAAACAACTGTGTAGGAGAGGTGAGGAATAGCCAAAATCTGATATTAAAGGGAGGTTGTGGAAGACAATTTCATGTCACAGGTCATACACCATGGCAAAGCTGAGCACAGGAACAAGACACAAGATAGTTATACTGCATCAGCAAGGTCTCACCCAGACAAAGATTTCAGTGTAGACTGGGGTTTCAAGATTTGCTGTTCAAGCTGTTTTACAGAAGCACAAATATGTGGGCAATGTTGAGGACTGTGAATGCAGTAGTTGGAAACTTAATACTGCATACGAAAGACACATCATGCTTAATTTCCTTTGACCTCAGAAAGTATCAAGCAGTTCCATCACCACAGTGGGACCTAGGTATACCCATCTACTATCTAGAGAAGTCTGGCCAGAAGTGGTCTTCATGGAAGAATTATGCCCCCAAAGCCATACTGCCAATGTGGAAACAAGGCTAAGCAACTCAACTATGCATGAAAACAGGACTGGGGTGCAGAAAAATGACAACAGGTGTTCTAGACTGATGAATCAAAATTTGAAGAAATTGGCTATAGCAGGAAGCAGTTTGTTTACTGAAGGGCTGGAGAAACGGTACAATAATAAGTGTCTGTAGGCAACAGTGAAAGATGGTGATGGTTCCTTGCAAGTTTGGGGTTGCATTTCTGCAAATGGAGTTGAAGATTTGGGCAGGATCAATGGTGTCCTCAATGCTGAGAAATGCAAGCAGATACTTACCCTTCATGCCATGCCATCAGGGAGGCAGGTGATTGGTCTCAAATTTACTCAGGACAATGATCCTAAACATACAGCCAATGTCATTAACTATCTTCAGCATAAAGAAGAACAAAAAGTCCTGGAAGTGATGGTTTGGTGCTACAGAGGCCTGATCTCAACATCTTCTGATCTCTTTGGGATTATATAAAGAGACAGAAGGATTTGAGGTAGCCTACATCCCCAGAAGACATGTGGTTAGTTCTCCAAGATGTTGGAACAGCCTTGCCAAGTTCCTTGAAAAACATTCCCATTGACCTTGCTTGTCAGGTCACAAAAGGGGGTCACATGATCCTGGAAAACTGCAATTGTCATAAATGAGTCACTTGCCAAACATCTGAATTTTGATCACATGACCATGGGTATGCTGCAAAAGTAGATGTGAAAAATGATTATAAGTCACTTTTTTCAGTGCTGTTGTAAGTTTGAATAGTCACTAAATGATGTAAGTTGAGGACTATCTGTATAGGAAGCCCTATTAATATTCTCCTAGTCTAAAAGCTGGTAAGGTATGGGGAGAAATGAGTATTTTACATTCCTCTCTGCCCAATGATGAATATTGAAATAGCTACTGTGATTGAGTGTTGCAAGCAGTAAGGATCTTTGAATAAGTGGTTGTCCAGGTTGCTTAAATCAAATATTAAGATTTTCAATCTGTTTTAATACTAATGTCACAGCAATTTTAAATGTGTTTAGACAAATATATATGGAACATAGCATACCAATTTAGTGTCTTGCAATTGTGGATAAAACTGCCCACTAAAATACTTTGATCACTCCAAAACACTAAATTGCAAAAGAGATTCCAGCATAGTCAATCAGTAGATGGCAATATGCATGTATGTGATTATGGATGGGTTGGCTTCACACATTCACTTTTATTCTGTGATCCTATTTTGTGGTTCTGCAGGATGCACAAAAGTATGAACTGCTATCAGACTGCTGACAAACTTTATGTTAAAATGTGGCTGGCTAGTTTCTTTCCTGTGAACACACCCAATATGTTACCCTTCCATGTCCCATCACTGGACCTATTCCCTAGTCATTGTGGTTAGTGGTCTCAGTCAATAAAGGTGAAGTCTCATCCTGAGAGAGACTAAGATTTGTCAAGTAGCATCCAACAAAAATCAAGCTTGTGAAGAGAGTCCTGCCTTCTTTCTCCACTCCTGATTTTTAGCACCACGTTTTTTTCCACACCTTCACTCAGTAGAATCTCAGCATTAATTCCTGTTGCCTTGTTAGTCAACTGAGTTTTTCTAAGATGGCCTGAAAGGGAAACAGTCAAACAAACTTCAATTGAGGGGATATAAGGTGCTGGGAAAGTGGAGGGGAGGGGGTGTATGAAGATATGTTGCTTTCTATAGGATGGGAGAGTTTTCCAAGTTTATCCCCCAATGTTCTCTATCACTGTGAAAACAGATAGCCTTTTTCCTAGATCCTGAATCTATTCCACCCTTCAGTTCAGTCCAGTCATATCCCATAGCTGGCTTGCAACACAAACATGGTTTCTTGAGTTAATATAACCAAGCACATGGGGCTGGCTTGGTTGACATAGCATACTAAGTTGAAACATGGCTGGCTTTCTGCTTACATATATAATGGGAACAATTAAATCAGTTCATTGAATTTCAGGTAGGAGCCCTTCCAAATAAACAATATATACAGTTTCCCTTCAGATTATCTTCTGCTTTTACTTATTTTGGGGGATTTCTGGGTGTGAGACTAAAAGCTTCTGGTAAAATTCAGTATTTATGGAAATGAAGATTTGGTTCACACCCAATGAGATTGACTCCAGTACTTCCCCAATTCCAACTTCCACAGCTGATCTTGACGGGAAAAAAGGTAAAATAAGGCCCATGACATCCTTAAAACAATTAAAAAGGAAGTGAGATCTTATGGTGAAAGCTACTCTCATTGTGGGCAGAGCAATATGGGTTCCTTCTTAGCAACTGGTACATCTTTGCCTTCCAGAGTATATATTTTGCTTGATTTTACAGAGTTTAGCTTGTAGGAGAAGAAAAAAGCATATGAGCTTTCCTCCTCCATCTACTGTATATGGAACGGGGAGGAGAGAAATCTCAAACTTAGTCTCATCACTCCCTCGGGTGTTATTGTCAGGTGCAGAAATTTGGTTGTTAGTGCAAGCATTGGTCAGATAATGATATTTAAAGATATATTATTGCATATTTGCAAATAGTTCCTAAATGACCTATCCACTAAAGAAGAATCGTTATAACCAGCGTTCCTCATCCAATGCATTCAGCCAAACACATTACTGGCTGGGTTCAGAGAATAGGCCAAACAACAAGCAAGCTTGTTCTTTTTTTGCCCACAGCTAGCTTTGCTCTTCATGTTTACTTGTTTCAGCTGTCTCAAGCTTTCCTACCAAATGGGTTAGACTAATTGATCAATGTTAATAATTGTATCTGCAAATTCATGTATTCATACTGTAATAAGGATATCATATCAATCTGTTATATCTGTGGCAGGCAAACTATTTGGATCCTAGTGGCAGATTTTAAAAAAACAGGAGCCAACAGGCAAACCACCTTTGTGGTTTGGCTTATGGGTTTGTAAATTGTGTAAACTCAATCCTAGAAGAGACAGGAAAGGAAACACATACAAACATTGTATCTCACAGCCTTGCATGTAGTCATCACACTAAACTATAGAGGTGTTTATTTTGATTGGTCAGTTGTATATCCAAGCCCATTGTGGCTTTATTATTATTTTATTCAGTACTCCTTGGTTACTCAGAAAATAACTAGGTGTTGTAACCAGAGCCCCAATTTGTATTTCCGGTTGCAAAGAGATGAAAAGTAAAATATTGGGCAGCCCTTCACTTGCAAAATGACTGGAAGTGTTCCACAGCAGCTGGGGATTCATGCGTGAGATGCTTAAGTGAAGCCAAAAGAAACCAGGCTGACAGCTCCTCCCATCTGGAGAGCAAGCAACTCAACTCAACAGCCCATTTCCACTTGCCAACAATGGTGCGGCCACATGGCTTCAAGTGCTTCCTTGGGGATAGCAATAGCACTTAGACTTATATAATGCTTCACAGTGCTTTACAGCCCTCTCTAAGCGGTTTACAGAGTAAGCATATTGCATCTGGATGCTCTTACCCACTTCGGAAGGATAGAAGGCTTGAGTCAACCTTGAACCTGGTGAGATTTGAACTCCCAAATTGCAGGCAGCAGAAGTAGCCTGTAATACTGCACTCTAACCACTGTGCCACCTAAGCAGCAAGGAAAATGCCTCGCTGTTGCATGCAAGCAGGCTTCACATCTAGTAGAAGACTGGGGGCTCCCCTTTTTATTGCCCTCGCCCTTTAATGTGGAGGTTAATGTCCAGAAGTGCCAATAGACTCTCTTGGGCAAAAAAGCTGCAGCATTCTGGTGTGCCCTCCCTAGGACTTTGCCATTAAGGCTGATCTCACCCCTCAGTTATTTTTGTTAGGTATAATTACTGATTGTACAGTTGTAGAGATTAACCTGATTTTGCTCTTAATAACCGCAGCAAGACTGCTGGTGGCACAATACTGGAAGAAGGAAGACTTGCCTACTATTCAAGAATGGACATTGAAAGTAACAAACCTAGCTGAGATGGCTAAAATATCTGCATATCTCAAGGACCATTCAAACGAGAGATATAAACTGGAGTGGAGAAGATGGATTGACTATACTCAAAATAAATATGGGACTATGAAATTTGAGATAGCTTATGACTAAAGAAACAAGGAATGATATAATTTGTTTAGAGCTAGCCTAGCAAGGAGGAGTTAAAGCTCAAATGAAAGATGATATTAACTTTTTTAAAGTTTATTTTAGAATGTTTAAGATTTATACCCTGTATTGGTTCTAGGAAGTCGCGGGGGGGGGGGGAGGTTGGGTGGGGTTTGGGGGGAGGGGGGGGGAGGGAAGAAAATATTTGTAAAAGTTTTTTTTTCAAAATTTTCATTAAAAAAAAAGACTATCTCCAGGGGCTTCCCTTTTCCTTAACAGACATACCCCACAGAAATATCTACGCTTATTGTTTAAGAGCATAACAAGTTTATCTCTTAGGCTCCTTCGAGTCCCTCCGTTGCTTAATTTTAATATAATATTCAAAAGGGGTACTTGGCTTTATAAATATCCTTCATATCCTTTGATGTGAAATCCTTCATATTTCATTCAAATATTCTTAAATATGATCCTTTTAAAATATATCCTGCACTGAAGGACAAGTAGTTTTCTCACCTATGTGTTTTCAAAGACTGGATGTGGAGGAAAGCTCTTGGGTAAAATACAGTAGGCCAAATCATTACCTCAGGGTGTTTGTACCAATTCAGGAGAGGTCATGGATTCAGGAATGTGTTGCATGGTAGTATTATCCATGGAGGTGGTTTGAGTTTAAGGGTCCCCAAGTCAATGTATGGATTGAGTGATCTTTTCAAAATCCAAAGGGGTGTGAAGCTACCTTCCCTGAGTAGTTTAATCAACGAGATGAAAAGACAGGCTCACTGTTCACTAAGCAATCTGGACCCTCTGCTCTGAAGTCCACATTATAATAGGAAATGAGGCAATTGACTTTGGCTTGTGTAGAACCACCTTTCTCAGTTTTAGCCCTTTCTTGTGGATTGCAAGGGTGGGGGGAGGTAGGTTATATTGCTGCCTCAGTGAAAGGTGGGTGGTGCCACCTGCGAAAATCACAGCTCATCAGGTGGGGGGAAACCCCACAATGGGTCCACTGATTTTCTGCTGGAAGGATGGAGCTACTTTGGGCAAGAGAGATAGGCAGTTTCCTCCACATGGCTATAGGCAGAGGACAGCCTCTCCATAGGACTAGGAGTGTTTTCTCCTTAGTCCAGCAATTACTTTTATTCTTAATTAGCAGTTGTTTTTAGTTATAGCTAAGTCCAGCAGTAACACCTGAGATCATTTATCAGTTAGACAACTAAAAGGCTGCTTCCAACTCAAAGGTTAAGTATTTGACACTCCCCAAGCACTGCTCCTTGCTATAGACTTAAAACTACCCAGAATCCTAATCCACAAAATGTTGGGGAGAGTTTCCCTTCTAGTTCTCTATTCAATCTCATTAAGATAGTACTAATTGTTCTTTACGGACAAATGAGTCTTTCCCTATCTGTGAAATGGGAATAATGTTCCACTCAGGGCAACTATGGGCATGCTTTTATGCTGGTATGTATTCTTGGAACACCCAAACTTAAAAAAAAAACTTTACTGCATTTTAAGGATGTAATTTAAAAAAGAGGCATTGTTTCATTTGTGCAATATTTAAATATATAGTGGCAATGATTAAATTTTATGTGCGTTATTGGGAAAAATACTAATTTCAAACATTTTCAGATATGGTGGATGCAATTTAATGACATATTGGATGGCATTCAATTTACACAATACCTCTTTTTGAATATTGTGTATCTCATTAACTCAGCTGGCAGAATTTAAGTTTAAAAAGGGACCCAAATTGCAACTGAGGCTGGATTGTATCTAAAACAGAGTAGTAATTTTTAAGCAATTTACAATTGGTCAGGGAGCAGAATGTGTACTGTGTTTGCCATGCATTCTATGTGAAAAGTTTCATTCATTGGGCTCCTATTTGTCAGACTGTTAATAGTAATTTTGCTGGGAAGACAAGTTTATTCCTTGAATTGCAGAAAAAGTCATTATGACCATGTTAAACTTACTCAGAAGCAAAATACAGTCTTGGACTGTGTCAACCAGAAGTGAAAGAAACATTTTTGGGGAAAATCATAACTGCTGGGTAGTAGATGGAAGGTTTTACTGTTCAATTAAAAAAGCAGGACTTGAAATAAAGTAAAGCCCTTCCATCTACCACTCAGCAGTTATGATTTCCCTCCAAAATGTGTCTCTTTCGCTTCTGGTTGACACAGCCCAAAACTGTATTTTGCTTCTGAGTAAATTTACAACAACCCACAATCAGGTTTTCTGCCTTGGAAGGCTGACGTGCAGCCTGGACCTGTATCAAAGGATCTGGTGATTCCTGCAAACAACAAATCCAATGCAGCATACTTCTACCTAAATACAATCTTTCTTCAGCAAAAAGTACACATTGTGTGTGAAATTGCTGTGGCATGCTTTGGTTTCTTTTGCCATAGTCTTGCAGTGTCATTGTATATAGCTTGATGCAGAAGTAAATCCCACTGAGTTTACTCCCAGTATTTTTAGCTTGCACATTTCAGGAGTCTTTTGTGCTAACAAAAAATGGGGTTTTGAAGCAAGAGTGTGCAAAGATGCCAAACCAACAGGCTCACCAAAATTCCACAGTGCTGGATAATTTTCTGGCTTGACCAAGCGGAGCCCTATAAATATTTTACATTTTGGTTTTCAATATTTGCTTGCCTTCTTGGCCTCTATCCCTGTGTTATCTTCAGCCCACTATGCAGGAAAACCATCTCCTCAGTCCTTTGCTTTAGCACCTGCAAATAAAATCAGAAAGAAACAATAGCGCTGATAAACTTATTTGGGAGGGGGAAATAAAACACCACCTCCATTTTTTATTTTGTCCAATTGATAAATGGAAGGTAAGGCTGCTCTTTCTTATTCCACCTCTTTCCCTGCTTCATAGAGAAGCAAATGACCCCTAGGCTTAATGAAAATATCTCCAAAGAGTCCAGTAGGACTTTCAGAATCAAACTATTTCTCAGCATCAGATTTGGTGGACTGTAATAGTTCATTTCATCAGCTCTCCTGAGTGACATCACTTTCGGACACATACAGAAAGCGTTTGATGGAATTCCCTCTCCGGACCCCGTCTGGAAACACGTTCCGAATCACTTCGTTTCGAGGTTAATTGCACTGCAGTTTAAACACGCTGTTTTTCCGTGCGCTTCACCAGGCCTAAGTACTCTAAGCGAGGAAACAGTAACATCCCTCGCTTGGTTATCTGTCTGTCTGTCTGTCTGTCTGTCTGTCTGTCTGTCTGTCTGTCTGTCTGTCTGTCCGTCCGCCCGCCCGCCCGCCCATCCATCCCTCCCTCCCTCCCTCTCTCTCTCTCTCTCTCTCCCTCCCTCCCTCCCTCCCTATCTACCTATCTATCTTCATCTATCTCTCCATCCATCCATCCATCCATCCATCCTCTCTCTCTCTCCCCCTCTCCCCGGAGCATAATCTGGTGGGATCTCAGAAAAGCCGTGGACAGACGATCCAGAGGCACCAACAACAGCGATATCCAGAGCCATCTGGTCGGGGAACCGCACCAGAGTAAAATGCGTCAAGTCTCCCTTCTATCCGCCCAGCAGAACCAGGACCGAGTGACTCGGGAACAACCCCGAGGACCTCTCTCTTTTCGATAAAGCGTCCAAGAGACCAGCCGCTTCCCTGGCTCTCCCCCCGCCCCCACCCTGTTTTTTGCAGCCTTCTGGCAAAAGGCTTGAGCGCGAAAGTATTTTTCCTCAAGTAAAAGACTGAGGACCTCCAGGAAAAATACTCCACCGACGATACTAAAGCAACGGCATCCCTTCGGTTTTTAACATTCGCGGGGCCCAGGGTAGAATGAACAGAACCAGAACTCAAACCAAGGAAGGTGTGCGATTTTTTTTAAAGGGAGGGAAATGCCCACGATCTTCCCCAAACTCCCGTGGGTCTTGTTTTGAAGGGGGCTTCGCCGGTTGCGTCAATATAGGCAGGCCGGGCCGAGCCTCGCCGCTTCGCTTCCCCAAGGGCGTTGGTTTGGCGGGCTTCCCTTTTGAATTATCCCGGGGAACGCGTGGCTCTCCAGCGCTTCGCTCCCTGACTATTAATGGGGAGCCTTCTCCAGCATGCCTCAATATGTTGTTCTCCTCACATTAAAAACAGCCGTGCCGCTTGTGTAAGTCTGTAATAAATAATATTTTAATGTTAAAAGAGAAGTGTATAGTAATCAAAATCTTTAGGGGCAGGATGGAATGGAAACTGAGAAGGATTTGACAGTAAACAATCCAACGCTCATTCCTCTGCCTCGCAAGATGAGTAAAAGGCACCGGGTGCTTCCAGTTGCCATGGAGGAAGGATATGGCTTTCTTTCTTTTTTTAAATAAATGCTAAAACATCAGGAAGAAGTGGTATGCAGGGATAGAGTCCAAGCCTTGAAGGTGAGACCAGGGGTTGAAAGAGGAACTGCTTTGGAGAAGTGGGGTGCTAGTGCAAGCATGGTAACTGTACCATTCCCACAAGGTTTGGTTCTCAGCTAGATTGCCACTGTGTTGTCTTTTCATTGTTCTGGGGGTTTATCGGAGTCCTCTGTCATATTAGGCTGCAATTCTGAGCTTTGGGATTAGAGATCTATTCTGAATTGAGGGATTTATCAGTGGAAGACATTTTGGTGCTTGATCTGGAGGTACTGCAAACCCCACCCCAACCTAATCCAAAGTACAGAAGCCAAAACCTATCAAATTATTTTGGCAGAAAATTTTACAAGCCTTTTCTTTCTTTGGCATTTAAAACTGAATAATGACAGATCATATAACTGTTTGCTACCCTTTTCTGCCACTTGGAACTAGGCGTTTGTGACGTGGAGTGGCATCCTCCAGCTGTTTTCGTACTGTATAATAATTCAGTTGAAACATAGTTGACTAAATTAGCCTAACTGCCTGGATTTGGATGAACCATTGAGCCATAAATGATAGGTAGAGTTCACATACTAGATATATTATATGTTTATCCTTGTTAATTTAATACAGTGTTCTCCATGTTCTTGAAATTCTCTTAATAAGCCTGACTGCATTTTCTAGGAATATTCATTTTTCCTTTTTTTCTGGGTTCCAACAATGCACACTTTGCTAGATTTAAAGTGTATGTTACCAGTTGGTGGCTCGGTTTGTAGTAAGAACACAGCCACTGAAGCATGAAGTAACCAACCATATTTTAGCCTACCAAATAGTATTGTGTGAGCTCATTGTCCTGTGTCTGGAGATAGCTCTGTTTAAGGTAGTGCGTCTTCCAATATGACCTGTAAGCTTGCGTAGCACCTGAAAATGCCATTGCTGATTTAAACGTAATATTTCCTTGGAACTGGAATGATAACCTGGGCATCTTCATTCCATTTTTCTTAGAACAAATATAAAATGTCTGCCCTATTCTTCTATCATTTAATTTTCCAATTTGTATTTTTGTACTCTCAGCAAATCCAACATTTTTAACTTCACAGTTTAGTTCAGAATCATGGCATATCTTATTGGTTTTCTATTCAGATATTAACCAGATATAACCATACTTAGCTGTTGTTCAAATTACTATTATTGCTGTGTTCATAGTCAACCAACTCATTAAGTCAACCAACTCATAGTCAACTCATTAAGGTAGAGAGCTACTTGTCGCACTGCCAACATTATACTACAAGAATAATTCACCTGTCTAGAAAAAACTGCTTATCCAATCCACCAGATTTTATTTGTATGTCGCCCTAAATAGTGGATTTTTAAAAAACTTTTTACTGCCAGATCTTTTTCAAGAATCTAGATTGGTTAGTATACCCTGTTTCCCCAAAAACAAGACCTCCCTGGATAAAAATCCCAATCTGGCTCTTGAGCGCATGCGCTAAAATAAGTCCTTTCCCGAAAATAAGCCCGAAAATACTCCAAAACAGCAGCAGCCATGAGGTAACCATGCTCACCACCTCCTGCACCTCAAAAATAATAAGACCTCCCCGAAAATAAGGCCAAGCACTTATTTCGGGGGTCAAAAGAAAATAAGACCCTGTCTTATTTTCAGGAAAACATGCGATATATATATATCATGTATATTGTGAACTGAGATGATGTTCATGATTTTTTGGAAAGGTTCTGGGAATGCTGCACTTTCAGTATCCAAAACACATATTGCACTTCTGATATGGGCAATTATGTGTGGTTTGAAATTCCAAACTACACTGAAAGTAGCCATGGCCTTGTAGTTCTCAATGCAGAGAAATCATACTTACCACTGCCACAGACACAATCCTTTTGTTGAGTTTGTGCAACACACTCAACCACAAAATGTGCAAGGTCAATTTAATTCAGAATGTTGTCAAAACCAGTCTGTGGTCTACAGATTGCCATCTTTCCTTATAGTTTTCCATCAGCACCAGAATATGCTAGGCACTTCCAATGTTTTCGTTTGATGGTATAATGCTGATCTCTGTCAGAATGTGGACAATCTTATTCTCTAGAAAGCAACTAGTTTTTCCTGTTCTATGGAATGATGTACACACAACAAAGTGTACATCATTCCATAGAGCTTCACTAGCCTTTTTAGGAAAGGGGTGTCATTTAGAAAGATGTGGTCAGCTTTCCCCCTATGTGACAGGGAGAATGCTTTACTCATGTTACTGGCCTAAAAAAGTTAGAACTTCAGATAGCATGACAATTGTAGATTTGAATAACTAGGTACAACAGGTAGTCCTCATCTTATGACCACAATTGAGCCCATAATTTCCATTATTAAGCAAGACTGTCCTTAAGTGAGTTTTGCCCCATTTTATAATCTTTCTTGCCACAGTTAAGTGAATTTGGTTTCCCCATTGCTTACCAGATTGCAAAAAGTGATCACATGACCCTGGGACACTGCAACTGTTATAAACACATGCCAGTTGCCAAGCATCCAAATGTTAATCACATGACCATGGGGATGCTGCATTGGTCATGTGAAAAATGGTCATAAGTCACTTTTTCAGTGCCATGGTAATTTCAAATGGTGACTAAATGAATGGTTGTAAGGGCTACCTGTATCAACACAAAATAGAAGATACAATCTGGTGAATTCTATTGTAGCAGCTTGTTTTATTGGCACAAGGGTTGGTTTTTTTTAAGCCACTGGCTCTTTGTTGTCAAACTCAGATCAGTAGAAATAGTTTCTAAAGCTGAAATAAGATACAGTAGGGACAAATGCTAATAATGTTATAAGCAATAATGCTAATGGGGAAAAGTTAAAACCGATGTATTCAATCATCTTAATTTATAAAGGTAAATTATAAAAGAAAAAAAATGCTAGTCGTTCCCAACTCTAGGGGGCGGTGCTAATCTCCATTTCAAAGCCAAAAAGCCAGCGCTGTCCAAAGACATCTCCATGGTCATGTGGCCTTCCCATCAAGGTGGTCCCTATTTTCTACTTGCATTTTTACATGCTTTCGAACTGCTAGGTTCCCAGAAGCTGGGCCACTGTGTCCCTTCTTAATTTAGTTGGATTCATATATCAGCATAGGACAAAATATGGTTACTTTAGGACTCAGGCTAAACACTCAAATCATAGGGTTAATGTATTGTAACCTGTACTCAATAATTTGAAGAGAAACATCTATATCAAGAATTGGTTCCTGAAGAAAGAATTTGTTCCCAAACATTCACAAGAAAAGAAAGTGTGACGCTATCTGCTAAATTAGATTTCATGTTCACAAAGGCATTTCTGTCATGGTCTGGAGCAAAGGTTCATACTTACAGTACTAGTTTAGGCAATTGATTCAGAAGTAAATCCAATTGAATAGGATTTGTACTGTTAATTTTAGTGTGGGAAACAGTAGTGGTTTCTTGGATTTTGAATTGATTTAAGTTGGCCATTTGTGTTTTTATTTTACTCCAAACTGGATTATTTAAGATGGTTTGAGAAACGCCAGGGACCTGCTGAATGCAAACCAGGACAGAAACAAATAATTCATTAGTAAAATCAATTCTATGAATGTTTTATTTGGAAGCGAGCCAAGTTGAGTTTTACTTGTTTAAAAAAACACAGGTTGCTCTTCCAAGCTCTTTCTATGAGAGCTTTCAAAGAAATTACTCCATCCCAAATGAAGTTCAAAGGCAGATAATAACATCTTAATAACCAGTTCGTCCAAAACTGCTTGCATCAAAAGGTGCATCTTGCCCGTGGGGACGAGTCCCCACCCAATAGGCCCAGCTGTTGATTTAGCCACGTCCAGGTCGCAATCGCCTCATCAGAAAAAGGTTCAAAACAAGCAGGAATTCTTAACTCGCGAGGACCTCACCCAGCCTTGCTTCTTTCCCTAGTTAAATAGCGTGCTCAGTAAATAACGGGGCGCCAGCCGGTTGAAAGTCGGCCTAATTGGCCTGTGGAAGATCACCCAAGCCATTAAACCCTCGCTCTTCCTCCCCCTCCCGGCCCTTCTCGCCCCCTCCCCTTCGCGTAATTAGGGACGCTGGTGGCGACGGCTGGGTTAAAGGCAACGGGGGATCCCCCTCCCCCAAATGGTTTTTTTGGAGAAGCGAGGACCGTGTCCCCCATTCGTGGAAGCGAGCGTGGGCATCTGTGAGGGATGCGCCTGAGCGCGGAAAGCGTCGGCGATGAAGCTTCACTCTCCGGCGCAGGAGTAGTAGGGAAGGCGGGATCGCGTCGAGCCGAGCGAAAAGGAAGAGGGAAGGAAGGAAGCAAGGAAGGAAGGAGGCCCGGCTGATTAGCATGCAGCAGCGCTCCCGAGCCCGGCTCCATTGTTTTAACACCTCCCCTCTCCTCCGCGCCAATCTGTCACCGTTCAGCAGGCGAACGCTGCTGCTTCGAACGCTGCTGCCTCAAATGAGACGGATAATTAGCTGCCCCGCACGAATGGCGCACTCTTCTCACCCCTGATTGCTATCACCTTCTTGCTCCTGGCAGTTTTGACACCTCGTAATCAGCCTGCTGCTTTTTCTCTTTTCTTTCTCCCGTTTCTGATGCCCCCCCACCCCCACCCCACGCTCCCTCTTTTCCTTCAGATTTCCTTTTTTTTTCTTTTTTCTTTAATAAATGCAATGCCAGTTGCCATTTGGATTGAGTCTTCTCTGTTGAGTTAACCTTGCATGAATTGCAAAGGGAGGAAGATTGGGGAGAGGGGGGGGGGTGCGAGCCTACCAAAGCTTCCGACAAATAGGTGGGTTAGTCAATGGGGTGGCGGGGGAGAGGAGAGAGGAGAGAACGCCTGAGCTCCGCCGCGGGCGAAAGGAAGCGCTTCCCCCTAGCGAGCATTCCCCGGGCTCGGTGGGGGTGGCAGTTCCAGCACGCCCCCTTCAGCTCACGGCAGGTCGTTGCAAGGGAGGCCCCGCGGCCCGGGCCAAACTGCAATGGTGGATTGACTCAGATCTGGCGCTTCTTGGCGGGCTGGAAGGCGAAGGGAAAAGGAAGTCTAGCTGAGTGTGGAGATAAACAAACTGCGGAGGGAACCTCCAGAAAAGGACAGAGCTGGAGACCTCAAATTAATAGACTAAATTTCCCTTCGAAAATCGCACCCCCTCGATGAACTAGTGGAATCTGTCACAGGAGCGTTTCCCGCTCGCCTCTAACGAGCGGTGACAGCCTAATTACGGGAAACGGCATGGCAAAGAAGCAGCTGGCGAGGTAGCTGGGAGAGAGCTCGCACGTGGCTGTCCCCGGACGAGCGTCCTCGCCCCTCGGTGCTTTTCTCCGGTTGCTGCGTTTTGTTGGGAGTTGCCCCCCCCCCACCTGCTCGCCTGCCTGTCGGAGCGTGGAAAACGGGCCCTTCCGTACATTATATATGCATTACGGGAGGTAGAGGATGGCAATAGCGCTTTATTATCCGAGGTGGGGTAATAATAGGAGGGACTTCTCATTTTTCTTCAACTTCTGCTTCCTTCCATTACTGCGCGTTAAAAACAACCCGGGCCTCTGTTGAATCCAGTCATTTTTGCTGAGCTAAGGCCGCATTTATTCCATTTTACTGCCTGAGGTTCCTTGGGTAACGGACGGGGATGGCTGCTCCCTCCCCCCAACTCCAAGAGGAACACGTTTATTCTTTGTTTTCTACCCACTCCTAGCTAAATATCACAGCGTAATCCGGGAGGGCAGAATGCCATATACTCCCAAATCCCGATATGATATTTTTTTTTTTTTTGCTTACAAGTAGTTGTTTTCTGCAGTGGTAAAATCAGGGTATCTATACAGTGGCATCCTGTTAAGCAGGCCTTGCAGAATTTTGCTTTCAAGACAATGGCCTCCACGTAAGGATGGGCCATACTGAGAGGTTAATATATAATATACTCTTTGACTTTGCCTAGGTGGTGCTCCACAGGCAGAAAATCATTGCTGACTGCCTTATCTGCAAGAATTCTACAACAGGATTTCTTTACCCTTTAAGGAACAAAGTTATTGTCAGATAGCACTATGCTTACTGTCTATGTACTGTACCATCACTCATCTTGGCTGGAAATTGCTGGAGGGGGACATCTTGTATTTAATCTATAGCTCATTTTGAAGATTGGATTCTTGTATTTTCTGTTTCATAAAAAAACAAATTTAGGGCGACATACAAATAAAATCTGGTGGATTGGATAAGCAGTTTTTTCTAGACAGGTGAATTATTCTTATTCATTATTCTAGTATAATGTTGGCAGTGCAACAAGTAGCTCTCCACCTTAATAAGGTTGTAATGTAATGATTGGGCTATCTTTCTACAATTCCCAAAATCAGATATAATGGGTGCAATATCCCTTGGAGGGATCCCTTGTGTTTACTTGTGCAAACTAGAGGTCCCTTTTGATAAAGGACAATGTAGCCCAGGGTTGAAATGAAGATCCTTGGTGGACTCTGAGCTTCGTTGTTTTGTTGCTTACCCAAACTAGGTAACATCATCAGTGCAAGTAGGGAATGGGGTTTGCTCTCAATTTATATTCTAGAAGTCCCTTTCAACAAATTAGCAGCTTCCTCTCATTTTTCAGTTGTCTAGTTTGATTGTTTTTGTTAACACTGCATTCTGTAGATTGAAGGATTACAGACCATAAATACATTACATTAAACATATATATTCCTGTTATATACCTATAATTTTAGGATCAGATACTATTTTCAAACCATGCTATGACTTTTCTTTCCCAAATTCATCCTCCAAAGCAGCATAAACAGGCAGGGCTGAAGAGATCTCTCTGTTCCTATCATATATACATTTGCAAAAAGTTTGAAAAATCAAAAATATTCTGGAGCATGCTACAAGTAAAATCTGTAGAATATTTATTTTAGCGCACAGGTTTTAACAGCTTGTCAAGGATATCCTAGACCTAGAAGTTGTAACCAAAATTGTAAAAGATGTTTGCATGACCAAATGAGTAACAAATCGTGCAAGGCATCACTCCCCCAGCCCAGTTATAACATGGACGTGTCATATTTCTACTGCACAAGACATTTTGAGAAAGTAAAAAAAGAACCTTTAATTGCATATATCGACACTGTATTAAAACTTATCACTGTACAAATTCTTACATCTGGAATAAAAATTCAATAGGCTCCATTTATACGTTTTGTAGAGCTTCCTGAAAAATACTACACTGTAGTAGGTAAAATGGATTACTGTAATAAGTTCAATATAAATGACTAATCTTGTTTTAAACTGGAGATTGTGGACTTGACCACAGATCTTTGTGACTCTACTACTAGAGTTTCCTCTTAATTCAGAAGTAGGGAATCTCAGATGTTGCTGATCCATAACTGGATCCTTCATTGTTGGCTGGTCTGGAACTTTTGGAGGTTGTAGTTCAACATCTAGAACCAGATCCCCAACCCCCAGTCCATGGACCGGAACTGGTCCGCAACATGCCTGCAACCACAAACAAGTGAAGCCCCATCTGTGGGATGCAGGCAGCATGCAAAACCATGTCCTCTCCAGTCTGCGGAAAACACTTTCTCCATGGAACCAGTCCCTGGGGCCCAAAAGGTTGGGGGCCGCTGATCTAGAACTTTCAAACTTCATCTATCATATCCCACAATGATTAGATTAGGCCTTCATATAATTCCTTGGTTATTTTCTTGTTTCCAGTTTCAGGATTCGTCATAATACCAGTCAGTTTAGAGAAAGAAGAAAATAACCTAGGCTGGAATCACTGGCCTAGTCAGTCCTTAGTTTACAAGGAAACTTATAAACTGAGGACTGACTACACTAGTGTTTCTCAACCTTAGTAACTTTAAGATGTGGACTTCAACTCCCAGAATACCCCAAATGATATTTTTTTGAAGTTGCTGAGATTAAGAAAAACTACTAGACTAGACTATTAGGAACTTTCATTATGAACAATGTAGCAAGAGGAATCAATTAGAGGAGAAAGGAATTTTGGTTCACCTCTCCTAAGCTTGAACAATTGATTCTATGTATGTGCTTCTATATAAGGGGTCTTACTTATACAGAATCAGATGCAAGTGGTCCTTGGCTTACAACAATTCTGTTCAAAGTTACAGTGGCACCGAAAAAAGTGACGTATGATCTTTTTCCACCCTTGCGATTGTTGCAACATCCCCGTGGTCATGTGATCAAAATTCAGGTGCTTGGCAAGTGACTCCTGATGTCGCAGGATCATGTGATCACCTTCTGATAAGCAAAGTCAATGGGGAAGACAGATTCACTTAGCAACCATTTTACTAACTTAACCAGTGATTCACTTAACAACTATGGCAAGAAAAGTAGTAAAACAGGACAAAATTCACTGAACAAATGTCTCTTAGCAACATAAATGTTGGGCTCAATTGTGATCGTAAGTTGAGGATTACCCTTTTGCTCAATATTATCTGTGTTGTCTGTAATGATTCTCCATGTCTCCAGCTCTGGGAGTGATGGGACTGAATCTCAGTGATACTGTGTACAAAACGTGATTTCACTTACCAAGGAAATAAATTTTTTTCCTGTATATTTAATATCTGAGTGCCATTTAATTAGAAAAAAGAAAAAAGCCTGTGGAGTTGAGCTGGATTCCTAGTTATTTCATTGATATGGCTGCACGTCCCCTACCCAAGTTCAAACCAGGCTTGACCTGCTCTGCCTCACCTCTCGGTCTGAACAAAGTCAGCAAAGTGCTGGATATTTTTATTTTTTATGGAGGACAGCCCACACATTGGTTATAAATTCCTTGTATGCAATAGACAGAATTGCAGATGACAGAATCCTTTGCCTTCAATGACTTTAGTTAAGCACATAGCAGGACATTAATTGCAGGATAAGGCTGTTGCAACATAGCCATTGCCTTCTTCATGGAAGTCCGTGATTCTGTTCAAAGTTAGATGTAAGAAGCTAAACACTAAATCTCAGCCCAAATTGATCATGCCACACTGACTTTGAATAGCAGGGTTATTTTTTTAAGTATGGGAAGTCCAACTTCTAGTCTTACTGTAGTAGAGGTAAGAATATTTGCTGTATTTAAATAGTAGCCGATTGTCACTTTCTATTACCAAGTCAACTACATTACAAAGTTCTGTTCTAAAGAACTTTTTTGTATGTGAATAGGAATAAAATAGATATAGGGCCATAGAATAAAGCATTTGTACCTGCATACATATTCCATTCATATCAGGTGTGGGTTCCGGCAGTCGTTTTGCTTGTGGGTGCTTTGCATGCACGCGCTTGGTGCGCGCTGTGCACATGTGCACAGTACAATAAAAATTAGAACCAGTTCAGGGGCGTGGCAGGCCTGGGCCACTGCCAGTTCCAGCCACTCAGACTGTCAAATCACTACTGGTTCAGCTGAACAGGGCCGAACTGGTAGGAACCCACCACTGAAGTATAGTTATATATAAATGCATTTATGGTTTATTTTGACATTAGTATACCACTTATAAGCTGGTGAAACATGTGGGTCATTGGTTTATTACAAAAGGGATAACATAAGCCAGAAGTTCACTTTCATAAATTGTTCATAGTTAAATGCCTAATATAAGGGTCAATGTGTACTTGCAAGAACTAATATGCATAGCACTTATTTTCATGTACTTCTTACTGGTATGCCAAATGTTAAAAATTGTATACTAATAAATAAATGTTATTTAGAAATATAAACAATGATACACACTTATCAGTTCTATATACAAAATACGATCCCAATTTTTGTTTGTTACATATCGGACTGGATCATCCCTCTGCAACTACAAGTTTTAACTCAAGACATGTTGATTCAAAAGGAGTTTCAATATGTTTATTTTAGGGCTTTGTATCTGATTTTAATTATATTAATGTTGGGCATGAACGCAACAGATTGTTATAAATGCCACCTTATATTCTCAAATTTTTATATCTGTTGGGACCAAGATCAAAGACAGCATCCACAATTAAATTAAATAAAACTTGTCTGTTTTCCAGTGATGCTAAGACTTCAAGTTGAAATGTGAATTCAGATGCCTCAGAAAATCCTCCCTGGATGTAAGAGATGGTGGGAAGACTTTCTGACAGAATTCACATATTCCTGACTGTCTGAGTTCCGAGTCTTCAGAAGCAAGTGCCAGTAAGTCAGTGTCTTGAGTGCAGTAAGATTTCCACGGAGGCTGTAAGAAAAGGGGGAAAAGGAATGAATGCTTTCTGTATAATCAGTGTTGCTTTCTCACTGACAGTGGTTTAGTGCTAGTTAGTTTCCTTAAATATGTAGCATTTTACTAAAGAATAAGCTTGGATTTTCTCTAAAGCAATCTACATAGTTTTAAATGCTATGGTTGAGAAACCCTGGTCTAAAGCCTGAAGCATGTAAAATATTTTATTTCTTTTTAATTTTAGAACTGATTTCCATTAACTAGCACATTTGGTCAGCAGTTCTAGCATGATAAATATAGACATTATATTTTACTTCTATAACTATAATGCTAAGGCACTGGAATTCATATTATGTAAGAATTTTGATCACTAGCACTTCATATTTTTAAAACAATCAAAATACATGAATATTGAAGTCTTAAATAAGGAGTTCATTGATTATGGCACACAAGCCAGAATAATTTTGGTAAGCAAATATACATTCGGTGTTTCAAGACTGGGTTCTTTTTAAAGATAATATGTATTTTGAAAATGTGATTATGCAATAACAAAATGACAAGGGCACAAAACCCAGGATATATTTCTAGAAGTTCTCTGTGTTATTTTATTATGTAAGAACATGCCATTTGAATCTACATGTTTTCTTTGATATTTAATACAATATACAAAATATGTATATATCTACTCCTAACCATATTATTGATGTGTGAATTTTGAAATAAAGTAGTTAATTTAAAAGGGATGGGGAACAGAGAAGCAGCTACTGTTTCTCTTAGAGTTAGTGCTTTGTCTAAACAATATTTAAGATTTGTCACAGGGCCTTTACAGATTTATCTTGTACATCTTGTACTGTGGTCAGTCATCAATCCTTCCAGGCTAATTAGATATAATTACATCAAGTTCTAAAAAACACTACTTTTTTGTTGGTGTAAATTGCTTTGGAAACCTGTCTAAGCATTGATGCGTGTTTTAAGTATCACTATGGAAGTGTGCTTTTAATTACTTCTTTGCAACTCCACCTTCATTTAAACTGGCAGTTTTAATAACTGTAACAGGAAGCATTTCATGCTTTTTTGGTAATATTTGATCATATAAACACCAACTCTTCTCTTGAGAATCTTTGTTTACTGGCCTGGTTAACACTTGACACTAAGACATAATGTGATGTGTTTGGTTTTTGGGTATGTGTGAATTCATCCGTGATGTCTTAGTATTCTGTACAGAGTAGGTCACTGTAGCTTGTTTAACAAACCATAATAAAAAACAAGCTGTGTAAAACCTTCAACTGAGTTTTGTGTTGCAATCCCATTTAACATGCAGTTTTATTTATTTAGGAATAAGTTTCATTGAATACAATAACACTTACTTTTGACTAGTCATCTAAAATTCTCTTAAAATCTCCCCTTAAGTTAACAACTTCACTTAACATCTAATACAGGCCTGTCAAACTGGTGGCCCGTGGGCTGGATGCGTCATACGCAGGCCACGCCCACCCCCGGCTCTGCGAAGGCAAAAAACAATGTGATATGTCATGATATGTCACGTGACATGATAGAGTTTGACACCCATGATCTAATGAAAATAACATTAGAAATGTTTTTCTTTGGATTAAATTTGCACTATAGAAGAAATTAAGATAGCTGGGTAGGTTTTATTTTGGATTGCTGCTGATAGTGTCCTTTTTATGTTATGTTGTTATGAATGTTTGCAATAATTTTAATATTGCAATTAATTAGTTGCCTTTTAAGTGATTAATGAAATACATATTTTCTATTTCCATAATTTCAACATGCATACGTTTGAAATACTAAAAAAGACAATTAAAATTCAGCAACTACTAGGTACCACTTCATGTTAAAAGGAAAAACTTTACTTAATGTGTTTATTTCAGTTGCAAACCAGAATCCAAAGAGAATTAACGATAAACAAAGGTGACCTTAACTTGCAGCCCATTGGTTAAAATAAACAAATTAGCATTTTAATTGCTGCATCCTACTTTATGCATGCTCCTTGCTAGTGTAGCTTTTCGTTAGAGAAATTGAGTGGCCGCCTGAGTGGCTCATACAGATGGTTAACCACCATGTAATTGTGTAAGTATTGGGATATATATTTCTAAATGGTAGACATCTAAGCAAATGCTAAAGTATTTAATAGGTGTGGCATGCCCTTTATATTTGCTTTCCTCAAAATAAGAAGCAAACCATTTTGAACTAAAGACCCCTAAATGAGCCACATTACAGGGATGCAAAACATTCCTAACTGTTCAATTCAGTCTTCATTCTTGTTTTCATTATTACAGTTTTCAATCCAGGTGTTTAAGAAACTGCAATACACTAAGAAAGCAGACTCAAGTTTTTATATTTAGTCTGCAAGGAAGAGCTAAATTTATTACATCAACTGAGAGCCACAGTTCTAACGACTTATGGTTGCCAATTACGCTGCATTTAAGTTTCCCCTCCTCATCTTTACTTGTTAACACATGTACTAAATACATGACAGAAATTCTTGTCTGCTGAAGAAAAAAAAGGATGGGGGAATCAAGTGTGTAAATCAGCAATATTAGGATGTCAGCAAGGTTAATCCTGTATACAAGGATCCAAACATTTTAAATGCATTTTCATACTGTCTACATTTACTCTGCAGGCGAGATAATGAGGTGCCTCAAGCTATCTTCAGCTGACTCAGGGAGTGAATCTACCTACTTTTTATCAGGAGAGGACAGTCTCACAGCCTCATTGAGATGCATTCATCAAAACAGGCCAACTTTATTTGTCATTAAAGTGAAGGACCCGTCCTTCACTTTAATGCCAGCTTGCCAGGGCCATGTTAGCATGCTGAAGGAATTGGGGCCATTAGTATTTTTAGCAAAACGGGAACTTTTACATTTCCCCCGTCGCTAAAAAGGACCGTGCATTTACGCTTCTTTTCCTGCCTACAATTGAGCAGTGATTTTGATCAGTTAAAAACAAATTATAAAAACAATTTTATATTTGAAAGGAATGCAAAAATTTTAAGGATAAGAAAAATAGCAATATTTAAGCAAATATATGTGTATGTATCTTTAATGAAGTCTAAAGTAGCATTGGCTTCTTATGCCTACGTTTCTGGATAAGATACATAATTTTAATCAAAGGCCTTATGTTCTACATTCCTTCCTGGATACAACTAACAAATATTGGAACTATTTTCTGTCGCCAGTTGTCTTTCCAAATGTAAACACTTAAGATATCAAGACATCCTGGCTATCACTGAGTTATAGTACGGTATTGGCTATTCAGAATTTTAAAAATACATGTGCTTATTTTTCAAAAACAAAAAATTTAGCCTAATTTCTTTAAAATTATGACACTTTTAACTTCTGTTCGCCTGTTTTAAACTGCATAATTCTCTATCAACTTAGAATCCCACATCAGCTGTTTCACATGCTTTACTATACAATGCAGGGTGCCATCTATTGAAAAATGAATACACAGTCTAACTAGTTAAAAGAACAGGCAGGAGACATATTGGAGAAAAGGGAAAGTAAGAAGTAATAGAACGGATGCTTTGTAACACCACAGGAATCTTCATAGTAATAGAAAAAATAGTTTAATTTGTTTTATACCAACTCAGCTCAGGATTTGATGCAGTGAAAAGCAAAAACAGGTGAGTCATAAAATAATGCAGGTGAAAAACTAAAACCTAGTGAAGGAAACAAACAGTTTGGTATGTGCATGTGTGTGTATATAAATTATGTATGATAAAATACTCTCATCGATAGAGTTTTTTACATGATTTTTGTTCTGGAAAACACTTTTAGATGTTTTCTTTTGATACTCATCATTTGAAAACTGCTAAGAGGAGACTAGACATGTTATTCCGTGCTTTTATGATTGGAAAAAAAAAGATTCTACAAGACTGGGTGGACACCCATTCTCTGTCAATTACACCAATTGGAGTCATCTCTCAGTATTAGAACACACATTCCAGAACTTGAAGGAGTCTTCAGAAATCTATACTACATGTATTTACATGACATTAATATGTCTTGTCTAGAAAGTAGCTGATAAGTGCTTTTATCAGCTTTTATTCTCCATAAAATAAATGTGCATTGTAAAAATTTCATCTTATTATATGAAAAATTCAAATACTTTAGGAATGTTAACGTAAAATTCTCCAATAGGTAAAGGTGTACGTATGTAATCTTTGACCATTTAAAGATGAGAAGCTTCTGTTCATAAAAGTGGTGATTATATTTAAATTATGTCTGAACCCCTGCACAGTACAATCTGGTGTGAATTTACTCAGATGGCAGCTGCATTAGGTTCAACAGGATCTATATTGCTTTATGGGGCGTGTTTAGGTTTGCAGCCTAATAGAAGCCCAATCTGCTACCAGAATATAGAAATAGGGCAGCAACAATATGGCACAGCAGTATGCTAAGCCAGTGCAGAGACGGAAAAAAAGTGGAGCAGCATGGGAAAAACAATCAGGGCTGAGCCAGGGGATAAGAGAATCATAAGACTAATTGTGATGTTATCTGAAAGGCTTAAATATCTTGAGTCACTTCAGAAGTAAAGTTATAAATCTTCTGTGCATTTGTAAAGAAATTACTTTCTAACATCTACCTTTATGTAGTACATTGCTCTCTACTACTGGGCTATGGAAGGATAAAAATAGGGAGAAAGAGAGGAACCCAAGGATATCATACTAAGTTCCAAAAGCAGACTTCCTGTGATCGGGCTTCTAGATGTATTGGGCTTCACCAAGCCATCTCTGAAGTCCTATACATCTGGAATACATAAAATAGAGGAAGACTGTCCTAGGAGCGAAGAATAAAACATTAATAAAAAATAAATGAGGTTTGCTTATTGCTGCCTGTTTTAAAGCAACTCCATGCATACTACATGACTACATGAAAGAGTTGCTCGAACAGGTCAGGAAATCTGAATGCATGCAACATAAGGCCCCTAAGTAAACTAAGAACAATCTGTAAAGGAATCACTTATTTGCAATCATTCGCACATCATGGGTAAACATGCCTAAAATTAACATCCATTTTAATTTTAAAATATGCATCATGTGATTTTTAAAAAAAGTGATTTTACTATTTTAAAATATTTTTAGTATTTTTAATTGTAATAGATGTTTTAAATTGTAAGCCACCCAGAGTTAAAAGATTGAGATGGGCGGCTATAGTAATTGAATAAATAAGTTAAATAAATAAATACTAGAGTGGAGAAAACTAGCTCTTGTTCCATAGCAAAATTTTAAATACCACCAGAATACTAATATATCATGCTATTATATTATTTATAATATAATATAAATAATATAAGTAATTTATTATTACGGAGTATAATAAAAGCGCAGGCAAATTTTTGGAGATTGGGAGTACTTTGCGAGCAAGTGAGCCTGAAAAGGCTGCCATGGGAGACTTGCCTACTTAGTAAATTGGCCAGGTCCAGGCACAAAACATGCATTATCAGAAAGCAAATCAGTTCCAGGCAGGGCAATGTCTTACTACTTCATAAGGATCTTGGCGGACCAACAGTACTTGCATAAAAATTGGTAAAGAGTGGTACTTAGAGGCATGCCAATTTCTGGTTTCATTTTTTTCAAATGTAAAAATAAATCAGGTGGATAGAGTGTTTGACAGATACCAAGGCAGATATTTCAGAGCTTATTGGTACCTACAGACCCTATGTTGCTGGACAAATGCAGATATTTTTGATTAGGACAGCAACCAGTAAGGTTTACCTTGAAAATATATAGCAGAAAGAAACTGAAGTCCCTACTCAATCTTACAGCTCGCAGATCAATCATAAGTAAAAATAAAACTATATATTTTAAAAGATTGATACCGGTTGAGGTGCCCCAACATTTTTCTCATTCGGTTCTGAAGGGGGAAAATTAAATTCAGAGATATTCTATCTAGTATAGTCTCTCGTTCCAGAGTTATAAAGAAACATGTTTTTATATAACATGAAGAGCCAAGGTGGCGCAGTGGTTAAAATGCAGCACTGCAGGCTACTGCTAGATCAGCAGGTCAGCGGTTCAAATCTCACCGGCTCAGGGTTGACTCAGCCTTCCATCCTTCCGAGGTGGGTAAAATGAGGACCCAGATTGTTGGGGGCAATATGCTGACTCTCTGTAAACCGCTTAGAGAGGCCTGAAAGGCCTATGAAGCGGTATATAAGTCTACTGCTACTGCTATGAAGCTTGGTTCAAAAGAGTCTGGATGAACAGATTTGGGTGAGTTGAAGGTTGGGTAAACTTACCTTTGACCTGTTTTGCATCACTGAAGTAGTACAGTCATTTGCTCGTACTCCTCCAGTTAGAGTTCATCTTATTGAAACTCACCTCCTGGTCCCCAAGGTCCATGTTAAATGGCAGATTTGGGAGCATGTTTTCAGTCGTCAGAGTGTTTAGAATTGGCGTAGTCTCTGAAGAGCTCTCCAAGAATTCAGTATCACTATCTGTAGGTGGGAACTTGACATTAAGCTTAGAAAGGGATTCCACAGAGTTTTCTTCCTCGTCTGGTCCCATTCCTCTTGACGCAATAGATGGGAAATGAGGTACATCTCTGTTGGTATCCTTTTTAACCCATGGATTACAAAGGTCATCCGTTTGTTCATCAGTGCACTGGATAGGCTTGGAAAAAGGAATTTCTGGTAAAAAAAAGCAAAGGAAAAGATTAAAAGATATCCCAAAGACCAGATTAAAATATATCATTCAGTTATACAAATTCCTGACAAATTCCACCACCCAGAGGTTGCGCTGTGAGGAAGATGGGCAGTCTCCAAATTTAACATATATATAAAAATAAAATAAATAAATTCCCCACAATTCACTATGGCAGATTTTGGGTTCTAAACAGTTTTTTTTTAAAATGTCATTATTCCTCTCATTGCCTCATTTGACACAGCAGGCCGATGCTGATGTTCCTCCATGTCAAACCATTAATTCCTTTCTTCAGGGATAAACACGTTAGAAATCTTGCTTGGAACTCAAGTAAAATATTACACAATTGCTTTTATGTGTCAAAGTTTTAAAGCTTTCTTGATTAGTAGTCTAACAATTAGACAGACTTTCGGGTCTTTTTCTCAAGGGCTCATTGCTTACATATAGGTATCTTTATTTTCTATATTAAATTAAATTACTTTTCTATCTGTAACTACATCTGTTCTTTCAATTCAGCTTGGCTTCATTCAAACCAGCCTCATTTCTTTCAGTGCTCTAAGACAGATTTCAACTGTTTCACTCCACAGAGAAGGGGCATGTTTTCCTCTTTTCCCTTAAGAAGATTTCCCCTTTTCATTCCGGAGACCCTTTTGGGGAGGAGGGGAGTCCTTGGAGGAAGAATGGATTGAAAAGGGTCACTAACTATTCCTTCTTCCATGGTGTTAAATCCTAGCTCAGAGAGATTCTACTGGATGAGAAACTACAAGACATCCTTTTAGCACATCAGGTCATATCATTTCAGCCATGTTGTACCATTTGCTACAACAGCTACATATCTGCACTTACTAGAGACTAAGTGAAGCCCATATTTGTCTCTGGTAAAATACAGACAATTCTGGCAGGTTAAAAGCCATGTCTGAATTAGCTTACCCTATAACTATTCACGGAAATGACTGTCTCTGTCCAGACTTAACTTCTTCCAATGCATGTTATACTGCAAAGCACTTACACCAGCTATTCCTAAGCTGCCCAAGCTCTGGAAGTTAGCTATAAATCAGTCAAGCCTAGCAATCAGAGCAGCTATTATTAGAGAACAAAGAATGTCGAAAATTGGGTTATAAGCGCATATACTTTGTAGGAGCATCTGATCGGCCCCTGTTGGCTGTCATAGATTAGACAGATTTTGGTTTGATCTAGCAAAGATGGTTTTTACAACTGAGGTGAGGAAAGGGCTTTCAGTAGGGGGTGTGCAAATGTTTCAAATTTCAACTGTTTTAAATTCAAAACCTGAAACAAGTTTGCATTTTTAAAAGGCTCTTTCAATCACTAGGAAGTGCTCTGAGATTGAAACAGGGTGTTTTGAACTTGAAAACGGAGTTATCAGAGTGCAAAATACTTCCAAAATATGTCCATTTCAAATGCAAAATAGCTTTCAACTTGTGTATTTATTTGCTCAAACCTGAAATGCTTTGCATGTCAGTAGCTTTTAGACTTTCACATTACATTAAATGACTTATGTCTAGAAGAAAATTAAGTCATAGTATGCTGCTTTTTCAGTCTGCTCAAAATGTTACCAGCAGCCCAATCCCTAGAAATACATGTGAATTATTAGATAAATCCTCTTGTGCCACTCATATTTTTTTTAAAAAGAAATCAGGTATCTTAGACTGTGGATTAAATGCATCACATTATACTTCTGGATATGTGATAGATAGATTGATAGATGTATATACAAAACATATATTGAAGCAAACCTGTATAGTATGCATCCTTTCCATATACCATGCAACAACATGCAAATTCATATCTGCTTAAATAACCAGAGCAGCCTCACATGAGGCTTGTGTTGCACTGAGATTATCTCACTACCGTGCATATTAAAATAAACAAACAAACAAATAAGCAAACAAACCCTGATACAGTATTGCATCAAGGGGAAATAAGGACCTTACTTTCTAACCCAAACATCTGAATTTAGAGTTCCCACCGTCAGTGAACATGTCTGGTTCAAAGATGTAAATGTATTCATTAGAATGTGGTTGTAAACCTAATCGACCAAAATTCCTAAATCTAAATGGCTTTATGCCAGTTGAGGTCATAGTAAGCTTTTGCTAGCAATGTATGGTAGTTAGGAAGGAGTGAGGTAACACAGACACTGTTGCCTTTCTCCTTCTACATAGTCTATTTTTGGAGTGACCAAAAATCTTTATTTTGCCAGTAAACTCATCAAGACAACCACTGCAAAATGGAATTTGTACACTCACAGCAAAGTGAGCTGTCAAATCACATGCCATAAATGAAGACGCACTGGTATTTTCCCCAAAACCCAAGGGTTATTGCCATATCAAATAAATGCATTATATTATGTAGCATTCTGCATATCAAAAAGGTATGGGTAATCTTAAACGGAATCTCTACGCAGTCGATGCAAAGACTTAGAAGGCAGTAAAGCATAGTTTTCAGAAGAAAGTACTGCAATAAAATGATACCAGTTGTAGGTTCTCTCCTTAGGTTACATTTATTCAGCTGGTCCGTCTGTGCTCTTGCCAGTGCACGTATTCGACTGAATTCTTCCTTCATGCCCCAGAAAACACTTTCCAGTTCATCCCTAAAGATTAATGATTTCAGATGTAAAGTATTGCCCTGTGCTTTTTCTGTTTCCTTTAGCACAACAAGCATATCGTTAAAAACACCAGCACCATCTGTGCTTGCAACCCAGACTCGAGGCCACAAATTATGGGAGGGGATCCATGATCCAATCTTTAAGAAATTTTGATAAAACGGTAACTTGATAAGGTAGCTGATGGGAAGGAGAGATTCTCAAACTGGCTGAAATAATACCACACAGAGATGTGATTAAACCTCCCCACTCCTCTACCCCACAAACTAAATGATTCTTACATATTACAGCCTCCATTAGAGAATACAACAAGCATACTATAGGGATTTTGTTATTTGTCCTTCCGGCCTCCAACAAAATTAATATTGGAGCATGAGGGGGTTTTCAGGGGGAAAGTGTGAGAAATTAAAATAACTGAAGTAACTTATGGCATAAAGATATCAGTGTTTTTCTCTGCTGAGTATGTTCTTTTTTTAAAGTAGAGAGATCCAGCATGAACCAATATAATACTTTTATTTTGGTATGCAGGGTGAAAGCAAAATAAATTTGAGCATATCCCTGTCATTTATCCTTGAACGGTATGTAGAAAACAGCCCTTATTGACACCATCCATGGATAAAATGCCTCTCCATCTGCAGTGTTTAAGCATATTTGGATAGTGAGGGATTCTCTTGGAGCACTTGAAATCAGAAGAGGTTGACTGAGGACCCAGAGCTGCTTGGAGAGAGGAATATGTCCTAAAAGATGCAAATTAGTGAGCACAGTGAAAGGTGAAATAATCACTTTGTTTTTTTATCTTCTTGGAGATCATAATTCTGGCTTTGGAGACAGTCTGTTCCAGCCTGATTCTTTTTTCAATTCAGATCCAGAATTTTTGAAAAGTGATCCAGGCTTCAAGTATCATTTAAATCGATCCCTGTAAAATCCAGCAAGTGAAGGTTTTAATGCTTAGGTTTTAATACCTATTTGCTCTTCTGCTTGGACCAAGCCTTTCCTTTCTATTAATTAAGGCACCAGGTGTCCACTGCAGCTTTTATGTTATTAATTGTTCAGTTTAGAGCACACATCACC
Source organism: Thamnophis sirtalis (assembly GCF_051295495.1). Classification (NCBI taxonomy): domain Eukaryota; kingdom Metazoa; phylum Chordata; class Lepidosauria; order Squamata; family Natricidae; genus Thamnophis; species Thamnophis sirtalis. Next base: position 30,003,585 of record NW_028261381.1, read on the forward strand.
CTAAGCCGTGGTTTTATTAATCACGACTTAGTGGATGAGCCTGGTTTATTTGCAGTTGCCTATGTACTTATATTGCCTAAGTCCCAAATCATAAATTACAAAGCAAAAGCCAAAACCAAGGAAATCACATTAGTTGTGTTGTGTCAAACCAGAAGTTGTAAAGAAATTCTAAACATCTATCTTAGAAGTGGGATGGGAGAAGGCAGGAAGTAAGGGGGAAATATATTTTAAAACTAGAAAGCAAGGACAAACAATGCATTATTATAGGAGGGAGAAAAACCCAATTCCATACCTTTCACAGACAGATGCAGAAGAGACCCCTGATGATAATTCCTGTCTAGATGAAGGCTGTTTTTCACTCCTTGCCTTTTGAAGGTAATCAGAAGTAGGAAAAAAAAAACTTGAATTATAACATTGTTACAAGAATCACCCCTATAATTAACAGAACCATAAAGTACTAATATAATATCCATTTGTTAATGGCATCTTGCCTTACTTTTTATGCAAAAAATAAAATCAAATCCATAAATCATTGTTTAGAAATATGTATGCTGGAAATCTATTATGGATTATATCCTCATTATTTTTAGGTGCTAGAATACGCCCGAAGTATTTTGGATAGCTGAGTTAACCAAGAAGTGCTGTTCACCCTGGTTTCCCACTTATACCTCAGAAATAATCAATTTAGCTAAATAAGAGGGACACACTGAATGCTGACTTGCATTTCATTCTTTTTTATTATTAAAGGCTTTCCCATAATTTAGTCATTTCCATACAAAAAGAATTCATACAAATATTCTTCCACGTAGAATTCTCTCCACATAATGAAACTGGGCAGGGATTACTAAGTCCATACATATTTATGCATCAGCCTTTGTACATTAACATGCATCATAAAACTATCAGGAAAAACTCCACTTTGCTTTTTATTAAAGCTGATCCAGGGCTAATATAATATGTTTTTTTTCAAGCAAGGAGAGAAGTTATTATATTTTACTACCACCTTGTGGATTACCCCTGTATTACATGGGCGTTTTATTTCAAAGGCTATTGGGAACTTCATGGACATATCCTTGAAGCTTTCTTGATAGTTGTAAAAAAGTGGTATTTCACTGTTGTTGTTTAAATCAGTTTACCCTACAGCCCATTTTTTTTCAGAGCATTCCCACGCATGCCCTAACTGGACCCACCTTGCTTATCTTTAGAGCCCCATTAAGGTTGGCCAGGGGTTGTCACATGCTGCTGATCCATATTTACATAGCTTTCAGAGTTTAGATAAGATCTTCCTGGGTAAATGAAGCCAGTATAGTATGGTCTTTAAAGTCAAATTAGGTATACAAAGGAATGACAGACTTCATATCTACTTTTCACTCCAAAAGGCATAGGAAATTACCATATTTTTCGGAGTATAAGACGCACCGGAATATAAGACACACCAAGGTTTTGAAGAGGCAATTTTTTTTAAAAAGTAGGTAGGTAGATAGAGGGATAGAAAGGGAGACAGAGAGAAATGCAGTAGGTAGGTAGGGAGAGAGAGAGTGAGTAGGTAGGTAGGTAGATGTTTCCAGGTGTATTTATCCATGTGCTGGAGAAGGAAATCACGGACAACCTGCAGCACCTAAGACTTGTTTCTGCTGGCACAGCACTTGATCAATGTAATTCTCATCAATCACTCTAACTAAAGAGCTTTCGGAAAGGGGAAAAAAGTTTTTGCACTCTGCAAACCTCCCCAAAACGGCCCATTTTTCACGAAAATGGCCCCTTTTTTTTCAAATAAAAGGCATGAATAGCCTTGGGGGGGGGCTTGCAGAGTGCTCCTGGGGGGTGCCCCCCAAAGAGCAAAAATGGCCCATTTTTTGTGAAAACGGTTTTTTTTCCCCTCAACAAAATGCATGTATAGCATTATGGAGGCTTATAGAGTGCTGCTAGGGGCTGGGGGGAGGCGAACGACCCATTGTTTGATCATTTCTGCCCTCCCCAGCCCCCTGGAGCTGTCTGAAAGCCTCCATAAGGCTAGGCACGGCCATTTTGGTGAAGGGGAGGGGCTTCGGGAGGCAACAAAATGTTGTATTCGATGTATAAGATGCACCCAGATTTTCAACCTCTTTTTTGAGGAAAAAGGGTGCGTCTTATACTCTGAAAAATATGGTAATCTTATTATTAATAGATAGGCCAGTATTTGGAGTACTTTATTTACAGAAGAGTACACAGCATTTAGTTTTTGGTTTATGAAATTAGTTTCAATCCTACAGTATCTGAATGTGTTCAGATCTCTACAGTATCTCTGAATTTTCTTACCTCTTTTTCATATCTTGATACCTGTATGCAATTTTGTGCTTCACTTCTTTCTTTCAGCTGCTTTTTTAGATTCCTTATTTCATCTTCTTTGGCAGTGATAATAGATTCAAATTTTTTTTCCTTTAAATTACTATCTTCTTCAATTTTTTTAAATTTTATACTCTCACTTTCCAATTGTTCCTTTAAAAAAAACCACATATACACACACAGAGAGAAAGAGAGAGCACAGTTGGTTAATTTTCAAGCTCTGAGGAATGTCATTATAGAATAGATTGTTATAGGCTAAATTAAGTCTTAGCAATCTGTGAAAAAGCTGTGAAAAGGCGAATTCCATGTTAGAGATCATTAGGAAAAAGATTGAAAAATAAAACTGACAATATCATCATGCCTTTATACAAATCTATGGTGTGACCACACTTGGAATATGGCACACAGTTTTAGTAGCTGTATTTTTTAAAAAAATATTATGTGATGGAGCTGGAAAAGAGGCAGAAAAGGAGCAATTAAAATGATCAAGGAAATGGTGCAATTTTTCTATGAAGAAAATAGAAATGGTAAGTTAAGAGAGGTACAACATAAAAGTATATATAATATGCCACAATGTAAACAGGTAATGTATAGATAAGTTTCTCCTTCATTCGTTGGAATTATCCAGTGGAATTGAAAGATGGGATTTGTATGACATTCACCATTGAACAAAGGCTGACAGTAACAGGAAAACCCATCAAGCACGCTAGTGAAAAGTGATTACTAAGATAGCTAAATATGGCATCCAAGGTCCAAGATAGTATGGCTCTTTTTAATGGCACCTGCTTAGCAACTGAGTGGGAAATTCTATTTTCCTCAAAAGTCGTGTGATTAAGGGACCAGGTAGGCCTTTGATCTGATCAGGACTCCTTTTGTGCTCCTATATGAAATCAGACTTGAGTAAGTACCATTAGGTTAAGATAAAATAATTATAATTCATTTACTTACAACATGCAGTTAATTTCCTTGTGGACAATTATTCAAAACAATTGTGCTTTATTTTGAACACATACATAAAAGGAGTCACACCACCACTATGCATATTAGTGCTTAGAAATGCAAGAAATGTTGTCTTATTCCATTTATATAGTCTGTTCACTAATATTTAATTAGTTTCAGCATGTGCTAGAATCAAGATAAAATATATTTAAAGAAAGTGACAATAGTCTTCAAGGCTCTTAATTTCTGGAACAGTTAAAATGTAGCTATTTAGCACTTAGGATTTTGCAAGACTCAAGATATTACGCTTCAAAAATAAGCTTAATAGTCTACTTTTAAATGGTCTACTTTTCTCCTGCATCATTAGGATATAATCTATTAATTCTCTGCATATAATGACAGTCTATATCGAAAGGGGGAAAACCTCAGCAAGAAAATAAAATAAAAACACGAAGCTATACCATCACCACCACCAGCAGCAGTGGTAACAACATTGTGTTTTCCTGAAGATTAAAATCTCCAGCTCTGATGGATGCATGCCATTTGTCAATTTACTATGAGGAACAGTAATTCAATGTAATCATATTATATGCTGTATGTGTGTGTTTTGAGAAATGGCAGTCCAGAGTCAAAACTGGAAAACATAGTCTCAGAAGTTCGAACATGGTGAAAATGATGAGTAGCTAAAGCCTTAGTTGGTTCCATCTGGTCAATCTGTTTAACTAATGACAAGCAAAACAATCAGAATACATTTGTTTTTGTTCACATTTTGAATGGGGAAGGAAGAAAAGTGCAGTCTTAGTGGCTCATCCATAAGATTTACTTCTGGGTAGATATTGGGTTGCAAAATGCTATTATGAAGATAAGTATTTCCTCAAACTGAAAAGAGGGGAAACTGCTGCAGTTATGAAAGCTCACCTATGTAAATACATTTTTAATTCCCCAGTTGAAATTTCAAAGATTTTATTTATGTGTGATTGTATAAACTTAAAAATATTTTATTTTGATATAGCAAGCCGCTCAGAGTTGCCTTGCAGTGAGATAGGCGGCAAACAAATTGAATAAATAAATAAATAAAGTAAAATAAGAAATAAGAAAATAAGGTGGATACCACCAGTACTTTAACCACTATTAAAAATGTTGCTCAGTCATTCTCTGGGTTCTGTATTTCATTCTTTTCTTTTTGTAAGCTACCTAGACAACATTTGGTGCTATTAGCTGCCTGCGTAAATGTAAATGATAAAATAAATTTGTGGACGTGTTTGATAGAAAGGTTTTAGAAGGATGAAATCTATTTTTCTATTTCTGGATGGGTGGGAAAAGCTATTAGCACCACATTTTGCTCAGAGAGGAGCCAAGGAAGATGGTAATAAATAATAGGAGAGAAACAACAGAAGAAGAAACAAATGAAAGATGTGAAAAGTACTGAGACAGTGACAGGTTTCTAAAAACAGCAACAAGCAAGCTGACCTTTCTAAGGAATATACGATTTTTTTAAAAAGAAAAAAATGTTTAAAATGTAACAGAAAACAATACAATGGAATGAGGGCTTTCTAATCCCAAACTTCACATGATAAACCGAAGGAAGTTAGAATGACTACATCTATTTATGAGACTGAGAATATTTGAACCCACTTTTTATTGCTAAAAATAAATATTAAAGCGCAAAACAATTAAACAACACATTAAAAATGCTTAAAGCAGAGATTGACAGTCTGTAACCCCAATATTATTTTGTCTCTAGTCTTGTTCCTGAAGCTCATTTATGAACCTCTGGAGGGTCGTAAATCTTTGATTTTCAAAGTGAAAAGAATGCTGGAAGAATTAAAAAAATTATAAAAGTCACAAAACAAGATTAAAATTTATTCAGTTAACTTGTTTCTTGCCTCCTGGAACTCCATCATTCTAGATTTGCAGTAGTTTTCCTTCTTTCCTTGCTGTTTCTTAAGTTTGGAACTGCTTTAGAGAATATCTGTGCTGGGCTATGTTATCTTCCTATTTCCTTCAAACCTTTGGACACGGCCCAGGAAGTGGGGTGAATACTTGGAAGTAAAAATAATCCTAGTTGATTTTTTTCCTCTCTCCTTTGTTGCTTCTGTAATATTAAATTTTAGATCGAAGTCTTCTCATTACATGAGATTGAAAAAGGACTTCATTGACCCTTGCAAATAGTTGAGGAGACACCAGGAAATTCCCAGCTGTAGGCTCTATTGGGAACTTAAATAAACAACCCTATGCCCCTCCCTCCCCCCAAAAACCTTGAATCCTCCAATGACAAATTACTTCTGTAGTGTTGCTTACACAGCTATACCTCCCTGGAGTTACCATGAGAAGAGTGTGATTTGAAAGAGATTTAATGTTTTATGTAAACAAACAACAGCATCGCACTTATTCAAGAGAACACGGGAGAATCATGCATGAATGTAACAATGAAGAAGAAGTAGTAAAAATAGGAATAATTACTTTCCTATTATTGGCTTGTAGCCTTAAATTTCACTTGTATGAAGAGCCCAACTCAAATTATATAGCCGCACCAACAAAACCACTTGCACATTTAATAGGAATCCTCACTATTACCATCTGATGCGTGGACTAAGACCTTGGCAGCTGCTTTCACAATTTATGGTTTAAGTGTATAGCAGAGAAAATGCTTATTTTTTTCTGACTTCTATCCTGCTCTTCCTCTACGTTTCCCAATAGACCTATTCTTTTTCTGATCTGGACGTGATCTCAACCCTCCAAAGAGTGTCCTCCTCGTACAATTTTTAAAAAAATAAGCAGGTTGCTGCCTGTTTTATGGAGATGTTCTTTTTCTTCTGGCTTGTGTTTAGATAAAACAGGAAATACCTTTCCCCTCCTGACTTTCAAATATGACGAACCCCCTCTGCCTTTGATGTATACTGAAAATAACGGTACATCGTTTAAAAAACGATAATGATATTTGTACTTCATATAACATTTGAATTTCAAAGCGCTTGCCATCTTCTATTTTTCCAATTTGTGTGACCCTCTTCTAAAGCAGGTTAGTGTTACCACAGTTAGAGAATTGAAGCAGAGGAAAGGAGGTTTGATTATGGTTACTTTGTGAACACAATATTAGTTGGACATCTGCATGTTGTCACAATGCAAGCATTGCTTAAACACAAATAAGCAAATATACTGAGGCTATTTTTGTAAGGGCAATGAGGATTGCTTATATCCATATTTGCAGTTGTAAATATAGGTACTATATTGTTACCAGAGGAATGTAATTTTTCTTTTTGTTTCCAATTCCAAATTTCTGAAGCAGAAATTGCAAAGCTTGCTTAAAGAGAAAGGAGAAAAGAAAGAATGAGAGAGATTCTGAAATTAGATTTCTCCAACATAATTATCACGTGTCACTAATTTGACAAAATAGGTATTCTTTATTAACAAATTAACACATATGATTAAAATATGCTTAGTTGACAGAAATACAAGTCCCTAGCTCATTATCTGCAAGCTAAAAAAAATAAGCTTTCATAAAAGAGTTTGATATTAGGAATTGAGAAAAGCTGCCTTAATCCACATCAGAAGATTTATTTAGCCAAGTACTAATCTTTTTGAGCTCTCCAAGATTCCAGACTGAGTTTTTCCCATTATCTACTAATTCTCTTATGTCAGCTAGGGATGGTAGAAACTGGCCAAAATCCCAAGTAGCATTAAATGTAAACCACATACTATTTCAATGAGGTAAGATCCTATCTATTCCTTATCGCAAACAGACTTGGGGAACCTTCTATGTTTCATAAACATGAATAACCTCTAGGACAGTGATGGCGAACTCTTTTAGCCTCGGGTGCCAAAAGCATGCACGCTTTCGCACATGCTTGCGTGCCCACCCCCATAATTTAATGCCCCCCGCCCCATGCACATGTGACACCCCCCCCCCGCTGTCCCACGCATGTGTCCACAGCTTTCTTGGAACTTGGGGAGGGCGAAAACGGCTGCCCCCCTGGAGGCCGGAAACGGCCTATTTTCTGACTTCCGGTGATCCTGGTAGGTCCGTTTTTCGCCCTCCCCAGGCTCCAGAGGCTTTCTAGGAGCCTGGGGAGGGCAAAAAACAGGCCAAAGCACAAACCGGAAGTCAGTCAGTTCCCAAACTTCCGGTTTGTGCATTGGGCGTTTTTTCACCCTCTGGCCGAAGGCCGAAAATCAGCTGGCCAGTGCACATGTGTGCTGGAGCTGACAGAGCAACACCTTGCATGCCCTCAGAAATGGCTCCGTGTGTCACCTGTAGCACGTGTGCCATAGGTTCGCCATTACGGTTCTAGGAAGACAAAAAGCAAAAGAAGTATAAATAATACTGGAGAAAACCTGCAGGCCTCCAACTATCTGCTTAACTACAATTCTTAACATCCATCACCATTTGACATACTGGCTAAGGCTGCTGGGAATAATAATTCGGGAACACCAAAAAATTACTTACCACTAGTTTACTGTGACCAATATGGTCACAAAGGAGAGAATTAAAGCTTTCCATTTTCAATTAGAAGTTATATTGTGGTGACTCTTAATTGTGGTTAGTTGAAGAGTGTCAAATGATTCCAAACAGGCTTGTCCATGTAGCTTACCTACATTTTGACAAGCTTTGGCAAGAAACAACATGCTGCAGTGGATCAAAAACATACCGCTGGTTGAAATATCTCTGCTGAGGTTCAGCAGGAGTGATGATGTCTTCAAATTCATTCCCATTAAATGGGCTTCTCCTAACAATAATATACTCTTATAACAGTGGTGTGTTCTGGATCCCGTTTCAACTGGTACAGTGCAATGGGGCCCGGCGCACATGAACACGCGCACATACGTGCCCATGCGTACTTACTGCCTGTGATGCTCCAGCTGCGTGGCGGGGTGTCGTGCAGGCGCCATATGCTCTGTGCGTGTGTGCAGAAATGCTGAAGAGCTCAAATACCGGTAAGAAGTGTGGGCAGGCGACTGGGCCCTCTGGAGCACTGTACCTCCTGGCAGACACTGGTACGCCCATACCGGGGTGTACCGGTCATAACCCATCACTGCCTTATAAGTTATCTTTTTCTCTTTCAAACTTTTAAAGCCACCATATACACTATATTGCCAAAGGTATTCGCTCACAACTGAGTCTGATTATGTGGATGGGTGAGCGAATACTTTTGGCAATATAGTGTAACTTAAAGAAAGTGTCCTACCTTCAAAAGCTTTTCCCTTTGCATTGCCAATTTCAGCTGTTCTTGGAGCTGATCAAAATCTGAGTTCAACAAGGTACCATTTCTTCTCATGTCATTCTCTTCATGGACTGGAACTTGACTTTGTGTGTTGACTATAAAAGAAAGTATTGCTTTGAATTAAAATATTTAGGTGGGTGTGAAAAAATGTAGAATACATTAGGGTTTTGTTTCACAAATAAATCCCAATTTGAATTTAAAAATGCAACATTCCACCATCACATGGATAAAACAGTATACACGTTCTAAAAAAACCCCTTTTTTCATAGATATGCAAAAGAAACCATAAAAAGATTGTATAAATTTTTAAATAGCATTTTATTGCTGTTTAATGATACTGCAAAACAATGCAAAATCTGTTCATTAAATCAAATTATTTAAACCAGCTAAAACAGATATTCCACTAAACAATAAGCAACACAATGCAACTTAAACAGTTACTCATTTCTGGCTAAATGTCATCGTGAATCAAAGCTTATTTCTTTAGGAGTATACTTAATCCAACTTGGGGTTCACAAGGAGAGATAATGTCAGTGACTAAACTGAAGGATTCTTTCTGAGTACGTAGAGAGTTTGCCAACTTTCCCCCAAGAACCTTGCCTTAATCATTTGCTGCTTCTCAAATGCTGGAAGTGTCAGGCAGAGTTCTTACTTTAAATACTGGCTTATCTAGATTTCAGCTGCTCTTTCGAGTGAGTATTTGGGAAACAGCTTCCCTTGAAGTCAAGTTTCTAAGATCCAATTTACAACCTACTGGAATATCTCAGAATGCTTGTACCTAACTTACATCTCTATGCTATAAAACACATCTATATATTTTTTAACTGTCATAAAATCTTTTAAAATCTATCTCGGTGTGCATATCAAGATATGCACACGAAATGCATATGTGCGTTCACCTGCTCCCTCCAACTAGGGCATTTGATTGTTGCATAAAATGAGATAATGTAGAAACAGAACAATGTCACATGACTGAGCATTGCATTGGAAGGGCCCTTCTCGAACATCTAAGTTCAACCCACTGGTCATTTCAGGAGACCATTAAATTATTCCTGCTGTACTCCAGTGTGGGAATCTACTACTGTCCTAGATTCCTCCATAGCTTACTGTCAGGAAATTCCCTATAATGATCTTAAAAAAAAAAAAAAAAGCTCACTGATCCTTGACCTGCACTCCCTTTTAACAGGGATTGAGTCTGCACCTTCTTGCAGGTAATATTAATATCCTACTCTCAACTTTTCTCTCAGTCTTCTTTTGCAAGAGAAATCAGTTTTCTATTTCCTATTGCTTTAGCTGTTTTCTTTAGCTTCCACGGTTAAAGTTTAACATTTTTAAAATGCTTTCCATTAGTTACAAAATAGCACAGAGAAAGTAAGTTCATTTTTTTTCCAATGTACGGTAGCATATTATTAGCAATTTTTAAAGGGCAAGATCCAAAAAAGTGATCAAGTGATCAGGCTGAAAAGTTGAATACTCTCAAGACTGGATGGAAGGTGCCAACTGGAGGAAGTGGAAATAAAGTCCACAATGGACTGCCAAAAATATTGTTGATCCACTCACACAGTTTTCCTTCAGTTCCTCCACTTTTGGGATTTCACTATGACTCCTAGGGTCATCCTTTCAGATATTATTTACTTATCAGATTCCTCAATGCCTTCAACAATTTACTGATTTCACTGGACAATTTGGAGACATATCTGCCTTGAAAATAGCTCATACTGAACTGTATAGCACAATCAAATACCAGCATGGGAAATCCCAAAGGTGCTTTTTCAAGACGCAACTGGAGTTTATTGATTTTCTTTGAAGACATTTTGCTTCTCTTGCAAGAACCTTCTTCAGCTCTGACTGGATGGTGGGCAATGGAAGGATTTATATTCCTTTCAGACAGCTGGTCATTTGCATTCTTTTAGAGAGTCCTTGAGGCACTTGGGAGTTTTTTCTGTGACTTCAGGGTGACCCAAGTAGTGAAAATGGATGTGATGCCTTCTTGGAACTGCTGAAAGCACTGTGTTATGGAGCTGTGCTTTCTGCAGAATGTTTTTGCCCTGTGTCCCTTCACTGTTGAACACAGGTGCAGACTGTTGAAGATGAGTTTGTGTTGTTTGCATCTCAAACTGAAGCACAAATGATTCCTGTAGTCTGCAATTCTTATTGAAATTCATTCATACGCCCGCACCATGTTTTTGGAGATTCTCAGTCATCCAGGTCATGGTTGTCCCAAATGTTTATGTCATGTTTTATAAAATTTGGCAAAAATTAATTTCATGGGAGTTATGTGTCCTGGAGTTTGGACATAATCTGTAAGTGAAATTGAAGTATCTTGGTTGAAAATGTTTTGCCCTTTGGTGCACAATTTCGCCCAGGTAAAATCAGTCCTCGATTTTTACTCATCTCAATTTCTTGTTCAATATTCATACATCAACTTTTTAGGCTATAAAATGGTGATCAGAAATTGTTTATGTAATACAATTCTGGATGGAGGTAAATCAGCTTATAAGAGACTGCCTGGGTTTTTTTTAAAAAAGTTTTAAATGTAGATATTTCCAATACTAAGAGGAGCGTGTGAAAAGAACTGGAGTCCTGGGACATCATACACACAAGACAGACTCACAAACACAGACACGCAAAGATGGCAAGAGACACAAACAGGGAGATAGTCGGTAAAAAGCAGGCTGAAAACCACCTACCTCCTTTGGCAGCCATAGAAGTCAATTGTGATTTGAGTTTTGCAACAATGCTCATTAGAAATTCATTTTTTTCCTGCTGTTCATGTATCTGCTTCTCATAGCTGTCTGTCTGTAACGATAGTGTAATTGGAAGCAATCATTTTATGTTGATAAATAGGTTTTACCTCAGGCAGGAACAAAGAATGGCTATGCCATGGAATTAGTGCTTAGATTTACTGCCTCACTCTAAATACCGTAGCTTGATTTTATACTCAAGGAGCTAGAAATGCCTATGTATCTTGTTTCCCGTCTGTTTATTTATTGTATTCTTATTTGATTGTTGTTCTGAGGAACCAGGGTAGAATATAAGGCTTTGTTTACACACACACACACACACACACACACACACACACACACACACACCATTTATCTCACAATAATCTGATAAAAGCTGCAAAACAGTGACTTGTCAAAAAGTATCAATATCATATTCATGGCTGTACTCAAGTATCCTGTACTGTACTGCCATTTTAAAAAGAAATTCTGGATTCCCCCCACCCCCCCTTTTGACAAGACAATTATGGACAAGAAAACGATTAGTTTTCCGGCACAGACAGATGAGTTATTTGGTTGAACAACAGCAGTGCCACAATTTCAATTTCCCCCCATTCTTCCACTCCTGAAAACCATAGCTTTGAGCAGGCAATGGAAAGGATGCAACTATCTCAAAACACAGTAAGAGCTCAGCAGATAGCAATAGCTGCATCATAAACCCATTAAAAGGCAAAGAGGTCAGTATATTTGAGCAGCCTGGATGACCTCAGGAAGCAGAAGGAAGAGAAAAAGTCATTAAGACCCAAATTGAAAATGTACAACAGCAATGTCTTGTCAACACTTCTGTACAGAGCACAATCATGACAGCTAAAACAGACAGAAGAAAAGATGCTTTTGACAGCCAGTGTGCACAAGTGATTCTTTTAGAGTCAGATGGCAGCAACAAGTTAGTAACTACAAGATATACTTGACAACCAAATATCCATCTGTATTGAGTACCATCTGGCCGTGATGACTCCGGCTTCTATGCATTTGACACAGCTTTGATCTGCAGAGTCTAGCAAAACAAGTGGCCAACCAGAATCCACCATCAGCCATAAACTGACAGGTGCCCCAACCAGTCCCTGAGACCATAGAGTATAAAGGAGGAGGGTCACCGGAACAAAAGCCTCTTCTTTAAGTCGCCCCAAGTTAAAGAGGAGACACTCCTAAGTTGACAAACTTTAAGCAACTGCCTTATACTTTGCCCTTGGGAATTTAAGGAGAGAAAACTTCAAACAGATGAACTAATTAAGGAAAGGGAGAATCTAAATGGCATTTCACCACCCCACCCCACACAATCTACTTATTTTGTTAATGTATTAAATGGTAATCAGGATATCACAGAGGCACAGAAGCATATAGTGTAGGGGCAGATTTTGTCATCAGCATCGGTGGGACCACTAAGCTGAGATCTGCTAAAAAATTTATTGTACCATGTAGCCCTTCATTCAGACTAAGAAAAAGAACCACTTGGCTGTTCAGTAAAACAAACTTCTCTAGGCAAAAACGTCCCCTGGAAAACATTTACAAATAATCAAAACAGCCAGCAATAAATTTAAAAGTTGTCAAATGACATTGATAAGTAGTGGGTAGACCACTGCTTGAATACTTCTTAGATCTCCTTAAATAGAAGGAAGACAAACCCCAGTTCTACCGTGTTTCAATTGAAATGAAAAGTGAAAATCCAGAAGCAATAGCACAAAGGCTTCCTGCATAGCTGCAGAACTATAGATGAGACTGATTTACAGCCAATCCAGTAAAGGACAGTATACAGATAATCCTTGTTTAGTGACTACAATTGTGACTGACAACGCAGTGGTTAAGTGACGTGATTGCTAAGTGAAACTACATCTGTGTTTATGATCTTACTCCAGCTTTCCTAGGACTTATTGGATTTTGTTTGATGGTTTTACATAAAGATGCCAATGACTGAATATAGAGCCTTCTACATACAAAACCACAGAGCTAAAGCATATCCCTCTCATCCCTCTTAAGAATTCATTGCCCTATAATGTCCCTCGACCAGTGGTTTTCAGCTAGTGTGCTGCAGCATATGGGTGTGCTATGTCTGTCTGTCTATTATATCTATCTATCTATCTATCTATCTATCTATCTATCTATCTATCTATCTATCTATCTATCATCTATCCATCCATCCATCCATCCCATATATTTAATACAGCACATATATATTTTTTATTTCATAGAACTTTCCTTCAAACCATGTGTTACATATTTAAAAATACATATATACGATTAATAATTTTGTGGTGTGCCACAGAACTACTGCTCTATATTCAATATTGCGCCATGGACTGAAATAGGTTGAGAAACACTGCACTAGACTATTTTTTAAATTTAACACTACTTTATAGTTCATTTCGTCTTTACCTTCTGTAATACTAAGCTACCAGCAAAAGAAAAAAAAACATTTCACATGTTGTTTCTCCACTGTTTCCTCATGCAAATGTGGGAGGCTTCTTTCCCTACTATCAAGCTCCTGCCTATCTGTCTCTTTGCAAGCACAGCATCCTTTGACAAAGGCAATCCTGGAGGCAACTGGTGGTACATGTCAAAACTGCCTAAGAGTTAAAGAGAAAGGCAAACTATCCTTGAGGGATACAAAATTCAATTTCATAAACAAACTATCTTTCTCATGGCACAGCTCCATACCTGTGAGTGTATGATTTTGGCAGATAATCAACATAGCATTCTTAAACTACACAATATTTCTGTTGTGTGGGAATTCTGAGTTGTCCTTTTTTCCCCAGAAGCAATTGTAAAGGAAATCTTAACTTGTACAATTAGATATTAAAAACATAACGTACCTTTTGCCTTAGTTCTTTTCTAGCAAAATCTCTCTCCATACACGCCTGTCGAAATGCGTCATATGCCTTATTAAGCTGCTCTGCAATATTTTTATCCATACTTCCCAGCAATATTTCATCACTGAAGAGATTATGAATGCAGCAGATCTTGTTAAATTACTTTATGGGAGAAAAGGAAAAATATTGGTTATTGTAGTACATTATTTTTACTGCTTCACATTTGTCCAGAGAAAAGAGCAACTAATGGAGCAATGTAGTGAAACCCCATTCGACACTATTTGAAATTTTTTTCCTAGGTCAAGGGCTGCTCCCCTCCTCACATTTAATTTGAAGATCTCTTTTTAACATTGATACTCCAGGTACAAGTAGTCCTCGACTTATGACCGCAATTGAGCCCAAAATTTCTTTTGCTTGTTTTATGTGAATTTTGCTCCATTTTACGACCTTTCTTGCCACAGTAGTAAAACGGATCACTGCAGTTGTTAAGTTAGTAACATGGTTGTTAAGTGAATCTGGCTTCCCCTTTGACTTTGTTTGTCAGAAGGTCGTAAAAAGGGGATGGCATGACCCCGGGATGCTGCAACCCTCATAAATGTGAATCAGTTGTCAAGCAGCAGAATGTAAACCACGTGACTGTGGGGATGCTGAAACGGTCATAAATGTGAAAAAGGGTCATAAATCACTTTTTTTCAGGGCCACTGGAACTTTGAATGGTTACTAAGTCAAGGTTTACTTGTAATGTATGAAATGAAACACACAGCTATTATGAATTCAGTAACCACAGGTAATGCTTTTAAATGAATTTGGATTCCATAAATTATAAATGCATGTTCCATGTAGATGCAAATATTTATTCAGGCTGGCTTACTCTTAAGAATTCAATTCTGAACGGCTCAAGGTTGACTCAGCCCTCCATCCTTCTGAGGTGGGTAAAATGAGGACCCAGATTGTTGGGGGCAATAGGCTGACTCTGCAGACTGCTTAGAGAGGGCTGTAAAGCACTGTGGAGTGATATATGAGTCCAAGTGCTATTGGTAAGTTCTATAAAGCAAGCTTTCTGGCAACCCACTAAAACAATCCAAAAGGCAACATCTCCCCTTGTCCAATCATTCCTGCTTCCCTTCAGAAAGAAATAAAAAAGCTACAAACAGGCAATCTATATTGTTTTATAACATGCCCCCATGCATTTCCTTGTTGAGTGAGGATGTGCATGCTTACAGAAGCAATAGTGCCCTCCCTGTTTTGCTGCTAGGGGTTAGCAGGAAGTGGTGGATGTATGTATGCAGGTGAGATGGGCCACTCAGGTGAACATCAGCTTGCAGGCATCATAGGAGTTTCCAGATGGGTGAAGGGGAGATCCTGGAAGTTAGGGATCAGGTGGGTGGAGGTGCGGCAACTTCTCTGTTCTTACCGTATGGCTTTGGCCTGTCATCCCCCAGTAAGAAAAGGGGCTAGAAGCTGTTGCTAGTACATTGCTGAGAGCTGAGACATCTCATGGTGATGGGAGAAAGAAAAAGTAAAAGGAGGTTGGAATGGAAGGGGTGTGTGGGAAGCCCTGGTAGAATAGCTAAGAACTGCAAAATACTTCACAATTAGAGACCCCATGGTGCTTACGGGGCCATGGAATTGAATGAGTGAAGAGCTGGGGCTCTTCGTGAGGGAGGTAATTATGGGCTATAGCAGAAGAGATTACTTGAGTCCAGCGGAGGGGATAGCATGAGAAAGAAAGTGACTCCATCTTAATTATGCTAAGTATAAACTGAGTCGGAGAATTGCTTTTGCAGGCTGTTATGATTTTATTATATTATCCTACAACCAATAAAGTTATTTCCAGGTTCTTTTTCCTGAACTCGCCATCCCCACAGGGCTGTGCAAGTTGTTAGGGGATGGGCGTATCCATGGACATCTTAGATGCATGCCAGGAATGTTACTATGGTGGGCAGTCATGAATACACTGAGTATCCTGGGAGGGACAGAAATACTGCCACTGGCCAGGAGAAAGGAAGAATCAGGCTAAACAGCCAATGTTATTCTTCTCAATCTCCCTCTTAGACGAGCCAGTATTTCTGTCTTATCTCACCCCAAGCAGTATTAATGAAAGATATTTGTGAACGCTTTTCATTTTGTTTTGCATGTTCAATATATAAATGAATGCCCTCTAATAGCTCCACAGCCCCCAAGGAGTCCGTGGCCCACATTTTGGGAACCACCACAAGTATTTAAGGCTGAAAACATCATCTATTTTTCTGGAAGATCAGCAGGGGTGATTTATTGCTTAAGCCCACAGTCCCCAACTTTCTGGCACCAGGAACTGGTTTTATGGTAAACAATTTTTCCTTGGAACTGAGTGGTGGTGGTTTTTTGTGCAATATACATTCCGAGCATACACAGATCATTCACCTGAGGCTTGCGTGGCCTGATATGCATTCAGATCAGTACAGACACCACTGTACTTAAAAAAAAAGAAAAGCTGAAGGGATAAGGAAAAGCAAAGGAAGAGATAAAGGAAGAGAGCAAGAAAAAGTAAAAGCAAAGAATTTATCCCAAGGGAAACAGTTGGAAGGTCCTTTTCTCTAATCCAAAAGTCCATCGAGACCAGCAATTTGTTTTCTAATGGTGCTTAGTAAGAGTTGACACTTGAAAAGTTATAAATCCAACATCAAATTGTCACAGGATTTAATGTTTAGATCTAGATTGTTATATAGATTGACTATATAGATTGTTTATTTATTAAAAAGTTATTTTTCTTTTGAAAATGGTACTGTGACTAATGTAATTATACAGTTTAATTAAATTAAAAGAGTATTAAAAATCAATAAAAAAGAGAATAACTTGATTAAAACTCTCTTCAACAATCCAATAAACATTTAAATTAACAGACAATTAATAGAGAAAGAAATAGACCAATCTTGGAAACACATTTCAAGACTTGGGAAAAACCCTTCAAAAGGTCTTTCTTAATTTTCCCATTAAGTGTGATTTAAAAAGTCAGTGGAGGGAAAAATGTTTTTCCAAAAAACCTTAACATCTAGATAAATTCAGGCGATGAAAAAGCAGTGTTTCAAGTTAATTTAATCCAAGCCACATATGCCTTAAAAGTTACAATGAGGGCACCTTATAAACAGGCTGATAAATATTGAAACTGGGCTATCCTAGAAGCTATCTGTAATTTGCAACTTACAAAATCCTTTGCTATTACAATGGGCTGTCTTTTGAAATACTGAATTTTGAGGCAATTTAACTTGCTAACTAAAAGCAGTCAAATATAATTTCCTATTTAATATTACCCCATTACAGTAACACTATAATGGAATAAAAATTATTAAAAATCAAAGTGTTATTTTAAACCTAAATGATCAGTGGACAAAGCACTTAGGATATTTATCTATTAGCTAAGCCTGTTTGCAGCACGCTACCATGTGACAACACAAATACAAGATGTAGTGTGAATATGTAAGGAAAATACTCAAGTTGCCACTATAATTCTTTTAAAATATGAGATCATCTAAATGCAATACCAGTAATGAAGTTTAGACTGGAACAGTCCTTATTCCCTGTGTAGATCAAAATGTTGCAGAGTTCTCTTTAACCACATTTTTAATGCTAGTTGAAAAACCAAAACCAATTATCTTTCCTCAGATTTCATACCAAACAAACAAGAACAGCTTCCAGAACATAATTAATTAAATGTGACAAATTTCTAATTTAAACAGAGTCAACTTTGGCACCAGCATTCTTTTGCTTCCCTATTTATCATTGAGGGAAAACTATTATTTAAGGAGCCCTTACTCATTCCTGCTCAGATACTTAGCATTCATTTTAGCTGAAACATAATGGTTTATAGTTTTCTAATAGTGCATTCCCAAGCCACTTAACTCATAAGCGTCACCAAACACAAGGAATCTACTGCAATTTGTAGGCTCAAGGTGGGTGCTTAAGAGATTTGAGTTTCCAGCTTTTAATTGTTTATCTGGATAGATGCTTGATAGAACTCACAAGAGGCCAAAGAGTAATTCCAGGGTGATTGTATCCAATGTGCAACCATCCTGAAGGGGTGGGATCTGAATGAAAGGCCAAAGATTACTCAGTATTTTTGCAGATGACTAGTCAAATGTTTCACTTGGTTGGGCTAAAATGAACTCTCCCCTCTTGTAAGACTGAGAAGACACATTGGCCTTACTGCCGACGTCTCCTCTTTTCATGCTCTTCCATGGTCCAGCAATGCTCATGTTAACTCAAAAGTGAGCTCCATCGAATCCCTTGAGAAAAAGGTAGAGGATTAGAGCCCTAGGGAACTATTAATTCTATATTTATGACAACTGTTGCCATGGTGTTATGTTTCTACAATTGCTGAGCTTTCCAACCCGACAGTAGCCAAATGTGTCAGAGTTTGATAAATGTCACAAATTGGCATCCACAACATGGGGGGGAGGGGAGACTATAAAGAAATTTGCGTTGTTCTGCCAAATGTTGTGTCTTCAAAATAGGAATGAGAGCATCTTCTTGATAATTAATGCATCAGGTCACTCAGCTAGGCAGGACTAAAGCTAGGAGAGAAATGGATGCTTGGCCTTGATTACAGTAGTTGCTTCGCAGGGCTTCCCTGTTAGGTACCGGTACTTCTTTTTTTTAATTTTTTTAAAATAAACAAGGAAGCATAAACTATACGCTTTGGGAGAAAAATAGAAAAACATTTTTTTAAAGAACGTGCAAATACAGTACAGGTAATCCTTGACTTACAACAGTTTATTTAGTGACTGTTCGAAGTTACAGAGGCATTGAAAAAAGTGATTTACGACTATTATGCACACTTACAACCCTCACAGCATCCCAGGGTCACGTGATCAAAATTCAGATGCTTGGCAACTGACTCATATTTATGACGGTTGCAATGTCCGAGTCATGTGATCATCTTTTGCGACCTTCTAGCAAGCAAAGTCAATGGGAAAGCCAGATTCACGGAACAACAGTTATACTAACTTAGTAACTGCAGTGATTCACTTAATCACTGAGGCAAGAAAGATCGTAAAATGGGACAAAATTCATTTAAGAACTGTCTCACTTAATAACAGAAGTTCTGGGCTCAATTGTGGTTGTAAGTCGAGGATTACCTGTACACAATCCATGGGTATTGTTTCTCCTTGAAAGCATTCAAACATATACTTTGTCACAGGAATTAACATTGAAGGTAAAGGAGGGGGAGGATTTAGGGGGTCTGAAGATCACAACAGAAAGCCATAACTTCCAGGTTACCATCCCATCCTTTTGAGGGAAACAACTGATCCCAATGCAGAGGTAAAAGGACCAAGAGCTACTGGTAGGACAGGCAGCTCTCCAATTTAAATTCGATATGCATAGGGAATAAACTACATACCGTGTTTCCCTGAAAATACGACTTGTCCCGAAACTAACGCCTTGCCACATTTTTCATGTGGGCAAAAATATAATCCCACCCCAAAAATAAACCCTCTGGACAACCCCCCCCTCTGGCCAGGCAGAACACCGCTTACCGACCTAGCGGTATCCCGAAGGCACCAAGCTGCGGGAGCCGGGGGGGGGAAGGCGCTCACATTGCTTGCCGCCTCGGGATACCACTAGGTTGAGGAGTGGCGTTCTACCTGGCCGGAGGGGGGAGTTGCCGGGCGACTGCTCCCTTGCAAGCAGGCTCCCGAAGAGCCAGGCACAGTCTCAGGGACGAAGCAGCCATGAGGTAATCGCGCTCATGAGCAGCTGCCCAGCAAATCCACTCTCCAGCCGGGCAGAATGCCATTCACTGACCTAGGGGGTATCACTAAGGCGCCAAGCCACATGGCGCTCTGCCCGCCCCCCAGCTCCCGCGGCTTGACACATTTGGGATACCCCCAAGGTCAGTGCATGGAGCTCTGCCCAGCTGGAGAGGGGGGTTGTGTGAGCGCTTGTTCTGCCCCCAGCCTCACCAAGCCCTTGCGCAGCTCTCCCGGTTTGCCGCCATGCTCCAAGCATAACTTCCAAACTCCAAATATCAGCTGCCGAGTCTTCCAGCATCAGCTGCTGTAGGAGTGCTCTCTATGGTGGGCTGGCTGCCGGACAAAGAGTCTTCTATTTGTGTTCATTTATAGTGAACACAATTTAATTTTATTCCTAATTTTCTAGCATTAGAACTTTGTCTCTTAATCAGGGATTCTGGGATTCTTTTTTTCTTAACTAACTGGTCCCATAGCCTATAAAACTAATAACTCAAAGGTGCTTTTTCAAAAGGTAACTATATTTTCTTTGTTTTTTCTTGAACATGTTTCGCTTCTCAGCCAAGAACTAATGTAATTGACTTAAAACTTAGTGAGAGGTGGAAGAAAATTGGGCTTAGATGCCATATCAGTTGCAATTCAATACAAATGAATCAAATGGGGTAAAAAGTTATCTGGGGTTTATCCCCACTGACCTCAGAAATTAGGAAGCAGATGTAAGATGGCAGTGGAATCCTTTAAAACAGTTTTTCGAAAGAGGATTTCTGGTTGGGTTGAAGTTCAATTTCCATAATTCCCAGCTGGCATTGGCAAAAGATGATGTTAGCTATAAATGGCAGAAGTCAAAATCCCATCCCTCTGGAGGGTACCCAGTTGAGAAAGGTTGCTGTGAAAACCATCTAAAACTAAGCCAATGAAGATTCTTAGTCATCCAGGTAGAGTTGTCTGGAAGTTGAGTCATGGCAATTGGGCTTATTTTTGGTTTGAAACAATTCACCGTTTATTCAAGTCTTATCTAACCTGAGACTGAAGAAGCTACTTGGATAAGCAGCAAAGCAAAAAAGTTGCTGCATGATTTTATTAAGCAAGACTTCTTAAAACTACAAAAGAAATTGAATGAAATTTCAGCATTCTCACTTGAGATTTTGGCAATGTTTAGAAAATGGTTTTAATTTAATTGTTAGGATTTCTAAAAACTTTTTTTTTTGTGGGAAATGAATATTCTGGAATATGCTATGCAGAGTTGCCATTCTGGGGTCAGCATTTTTTCCCTTGAAACATAAGTATTCTTTTAAAGAAAAGTTCCACTACTTTAACTTCTCTAACGAAGAAAAATGTATCTCTTTTTTTAAAGCAGTGGTAGTCAACCTGGTCCCTACTAGGGGGCGTTCCAGCTTTCATGGTGGGCGGTAAGGGTTTTGTCTGATACTGAATCACTTTCCTTTTTTAAAATTCAATTGACTTTAAAAAAAAATGTCATAGCATTATTTAAAAACATTTTCATTAGGTTTTCATAAAATCACCATTACTGTGGAACCGATGGGTGGTTAGAAAATTTTACTACTAACAGAGATACAAATGTGGGCGGTAGGTATAAAAAGGTTGACTACCTCTGCTTTAAAGAAATGGAAGATTTATCCAGTCAGAATCTGTACTAAGCTATTTAGGAGTAGCTTTTTTTTGTTCCAAGTCAACAAATACAAATGTTGTTATCCAAAGCTCACCAACAAAGAGAAGTATACAAAATAGGGAGAAATATTTCACTGGATTCACCAGTTCATTGAATCAGGGGAAAGACAATATCTGCAAATCAAAGTAGCTCATTGAGATGCAAAACCTGACAAAGGGGGAAAAAACCACCAATGCAAAAAAAAAATGGGGAGAAGAATGGCAGGTGTAGAAAAAGCAAACAAACGGAAACATCACTGTCAAGAACAATCTAGCCAATATACACATAAATAGTCTACAACTGTTGGACATGGAGCTTGATTGTGATTCTCTATTTAGTCATGAAATTCACAGTTGATTCTGAGCAAGTCAGAATCTCTTAGCTCAAACCCCCTGAATTGTGTTATTCTTCTAAAACCTAACATGTAACTGCCACATAAGCTCAACAATCATCAAATTGTATGACTGAAGGATGAAATTGTTAATTGAGAGAGTGGAGGGTAATAAGGACATCGAAATACATGAGAATGAAATCAGAGTTAGTCTTCATTCTGTCCATCATTTTTTGCAATTGTGACTGCCAAGTCTGCCATTTTAAAGCCAGGTTCAAAAGAAGACATTCCTAAGATAGTTGTGGGGATACAAGGGGACAATTATAAAGGCTACCTAGTACCCCATGGAAATTGGAGTAACAATTGTATTAATTAGTTTGAAGCTTATTTTACATCCATATACTATATTCCATCTTTTTCTTTGCAGGAATTATGAAATAGAAATCTTGTTTAAAAAGATGTTATTTTCTAGTATGCATATATGTGTGCAATGAATTTCTTTTTAAAAATATCTAAGATGATCATACTTAGCTGAAATTCTTTAATTTTGCATAAAACTAATTATAATTAGGAGAGCAAGCTACAGCCCTTCTCTTTTGTTCATTGCTGAAAGTAATTCTGACATGTTTTGATAGAATTTAATCCCAGCATCAGAATACAAGCAGGTTTTTACACTCATACATGCCTTACTCATCAGTGTAGCAGCTGAAGTGATAGAATAAAAATCTCACGGAAATTTTAAACTCCTCCTTTATGGAGTTTTCACCATCGACATTATTATGACAAATGCTTAAGTGGTTTAACTGTTTAAACAGATACTTTCAATGACCATTTTTCAGAGGCGAGATATTGAATTGGGCGGGATTCAAAATCACCCAAAGCTTACCATAGTTTGCTTAAAAATGGTGGCTGAACAAGCACATAACATACTAAGCTGAAATAAGCAACCTTGATTATGGCTGAGAATGATATGTGAGCTCTATCAGTACCTTTCAGCCCTATAATTTTCTAATTCCAGGTTTGGAGAGAGAAATTGACTTTTTTCAAATAACAATTCAGGATGTCAGTATGTTCATCATGATTGTTGAATAAGCTGGTGTGGTTTGCATATCATCTGATGTACACAATCTGCTGCAATCTTTTCTTTGCCCATGCCACCTGTGGCTTTTGGTTGTACAGACACAACTCTGTTCCCTGACCCAGCTTCTAAAGTTGCCAGACTCTACAGGTAGTCCTTGATTTACAACTGTAACTCAGCCTGGAATTATGGACATAAGCGTAGGTCATGCTGCTCATTAAGTGGGTCACTGCACAATTGCACTTGATTTTGTTACTTTTGCAACGGTTGTTAAGTGAATGTGTTGGTTGTTAAGCAAATCCATTATTTACTGTGATTTTTTGGGGTTGGAAACCAAGTAAATGCCAGCTTCTGGCTAAAAAGTCATAAATCATGATCACATGACCAAGGGATGTTGCAAACGGCCATAAATGTGGGCTTGTCACCAAGCGCCCAAAACATGATCACCCTGATTTGGGGAGGGGGAGAGGGCTTCCAAAATCTTGCCATGAAAACTGCAGGGATTTGTCCAGACAGTTGCTAGAAATCAATACTGACTGGAAGGCAGCATACATACATTTAAAAAGTCAGTTGATTATAGATTTTAGAAGGAAAGGCAAAGTGTTTTCATCTTGAGGAGCAGGCTAATGTTTTTTTTAATCCAAAGAGAGAGGGGGAGAAAGCTACTCTTGTACATTATGTTCAGAAAGCGATCAGAGCATATTTTACCCTGCTCTTCACATGAATCTAACTAAAATGGATCCCCATCACTTTAAATGAGTTTTCTTCTAAATTAATGTACATGAATAGAGATGTGAACCTAGCTCTTTTAGTTAAAACCTATGCATATGATTAAAAACATAATTCCCACAGATTTCAACAGAACCATATTTGTTTTAGCTATAGCTTCTCAAAAACCACCCACAATTGACTGCACTCATATAACATAATAAACAGTAAACAAAATGTATGGCTGGATACACACATCACACTAACCCTAAACCTTGACTTCATTAGATGTAGTTCGGTTACTTTCAGGAAATAGTATCTCCTGGATGATTGTGAAAAGGCTTCAGTAGGGTAATTGCCAGCTTTCTTGACGCTACAAAGATGGAAACTTTTCATGAAGGGAAACTGGAAGAATACCTTTACAGCCTTCAGGGTTTCTATTTCAGTCTAGGGAGAAAGAGCGGACTGGTTTCTCAAATGCTCGCCCTTAGGAATTTCTAGGAGGTGCAGTTTCCCAATTAAAAAACAAACAAACTTCCACGGTTTGGGTTCAAGGCTTCCGGAAGAGGAAGTTTTCTCCGGTCCTCGGCCCTTCCGCAATTGGGTCGTAAACACCCGGAGGCTACGAGACACCCAAATGTGTTTGTGTGTTACTTGTAAGAGGAAACGAACCGGCGATTTCTTTGCTCCAGGTATAACTGGTTTTAGACAAAGCAGCCACCCGGCCGCCTCTCTTTCCCCTTTGAGCCTCCGAGTACTTTTTCCTCCTTCCGCCTTTGTGAGGAAAAAAATATATCTATGAATGACAGGACGCTTGGAAATCCACAACCCTTGTGACGTTGTGACCCCAAAGGCCCTGGCCAGCAATCCCAAAACCGGCCAGGATAACACGGGACGGCATCTCTTCGCCCAACGCCTCAAATCGGGAGCCAGATTAGGGGAGGCGGACCAGAAAGAAAGCTTGTTTACAACGGCACGGTTAGGGGTTACAAAGGCAGCTTTCAAAAGGCAGCTAGGTAAACTTTTTGCCGCGTGAAGTGATTGCCCACCAAAAGCTAAGAAGTCCCGGGCAGGGCTTAAAATGGAAAGAACAACGGAAGCAGAATTGCTAAAGTACAAAGAAGTGGGGTGGGGGGGGGAGAAACTTTGGGGGAACCGAACTTGGGTCTTAACGTGGCTTGGAGAAAAAGGCAAAGCGATACAGTGAAAAGTTGAGGGATCGGCCGCTTAGTGGGGGAGATATCTGGTAAAAGGCGAGAAGAAACTTACGAAGCCCCCACCGTGATCGGTTACGCGCTCCGAGCGCCTCGGAGCAAGACCGAAGCTTCGACGCGCCACCCAGGAACAGATCGAACTTCCTGCTGTGCCGCCGCCATGTGATCCGCCGCGTACAAGCCCTGCCAGTTTTCGGTAGCTGGGCTAGCTCGGCGGGGGTGGCAGGGACGCGGATCACGACCTTGCCGCCCTGCCCGCGGGCTCCCCTGGTTGCCCAACGGGCTCTTCTCTGCCCGTCCTAGTCGGAGGAAGAGGGCAAAATGGGCTCTTGTCGCAACTTTTCCTCGCCCGCCTTCTTGCCTCTGGCTGGGCAGCCCGGTGCAGGAGAACTTTTCCCGCCGGGAGAGGAAGTGGGGGGTTGCTGGTTTCCCGAGCGGGAAGCGAGGGAAAAACAAAAGTGGCAGGAAGAACCTCTGCCCGTGGTTTGGCCGCTTGGCCACCCGGGAGAATTGGGCTGCTGCTAAGCCCCGGTCGCTGCACCGCCTAGCGAGAAGTTGAAGCCGACAACAGGAAGGTCGTCGGCCTGCGCTCCTCCTTGCGGCTGCCTTCTCCGTTTCCCCTATGAGAGAAACTGGTAATTCTCCCTTTGGCCTCTCGGAATACAAGGTCGGGGGACCACCCGGAAATCCTCCAATCTTTCCCTAGGCAATATCAAACAATCGGAAAAACACCCTGTAAGAAAGCACAGCATTGTGACATTATTGTGTGCAATGCAATAGGTTGTTGTATTCAAGAAAAATACAGCATTTTAGTTGAACTGAGGCCACTTTATCTTCCAGCTAATATACAGTGGCTGGGAAGAGCACAGCTCAATCCTGCTCCATATCTAAAGAACAGAAGGAGGCAGTGATTCAAGTGTGTCGATCAAGCAGTACTCTAATTACTAATTTCTAAAGTAAGCTGCAGGTAAGTGCCCACCATAATGGACATCTAGAACCCTGCATATGTAGAAGTATCATATCTATGTTTTTACTAATTACTTGCATAGAGATTATTCTTTATACTATTTATGTTTTTTGTATTTTTTGTCATGGATTCCACCAGTGAGGCTAAAACCAATTTCATTGTATACATGATGTACAATCATCAATACATGATGTATACATGATGTAAATGCTATACTATATAAGTTGTTGCTTTACCCAGACAGTTATTTGTATCATGTATCATATCTGGGCTACAAAAATCTGGATGACCACCCAATAGCAGACAATGGGTGGAGATTTCTGTTATCTCTGCTCCCCTGGAACAGTTGTTGGAATATTTGAAGCCACATCTGTCCCTGTCTCAGTTTTATGGGTTTGGGCCTCCTGTTGAACTATAAATTGATATCAAACATACTGAACCTTATGGGGATATGGGTTGTTGTACATCATACTAGATTTAAGATGTGGCTGACTATGATTTAATGGATTCTGCAGACGCAGTTTCATAGACAAACATTTACGAGACAAAACAGCTATTGACGTTTTCAGTATTTCCCATTAACTAGCTAGTTTGGTGGCTGATAGTGGCTTACTTGTTATACTTTAATTGCAACATAAAGACTAAACATTTGGACAGTGCCTTATATAAAGCTTTATTTTATTATATTGGTGGCTAGATATTTGGCTTCTGCAACAGCTATGTAAAAAAAAAAGTGTATCTCTGATCACCAGAAAAGCTAATAATGCTTTCTTTGCAGGAAGGAGGAAAACAGATGAATCACAGACAGATTCAGTTGGAAATAAGGGAAACTGTGCTCAACTTCCATATATGTTTGCAGCCTACCTTGATTGCTGAAACAGAATCCTGAGAAAATTAAGCCCGTCTTGATTGGCAGATCTTATGGTGGCCTAAAGTGGAACAATTCTGCTCTTCTGTGATCTAAAATCATTAATGCTGTTTTACTGAAGAAAACAGGAGGTTATAGTTGATGCCATTTGAACAAACAAGACCATATATAGATTTTGGAAAAATTCTTAAGAAGAGAATCTAACCACAGAAAAAAACTCAAACCTCTATCAAAGTGTGTAGATGTATATTTTACAAAAAAGGAAAAAAATAGTATGTTATCACAGAACTGCGATGCCTGGAACCTTATATATAATTATGCATTAATATAATGATTATATATATATTATTGCAAAGTATTGTACAAATGTTAAAGATACTAAAGTGTAGCCTGGAAAAATCAAAACTTTAGAATGTATGAACTCTATGTAACAAGTCCGTTTTGGAAAAAAGCGATCAGCAGATTATGTGAACAGCATATCTACTTTTAATTTAGACACTTTTAGGTTTAGAGAGAAGAGAGAACTTTCAAAGGCAGAATTTATTCTTATTCCTTACCAACACGGGACACTTCTAGATGAGCCTTTTCTTGTACCGTTACCCTCCCTTAAACACAAAATTGTATTAGCGAATCTTGTGATATTGTCCAAATTAATGGGTGAGAGATCTCATTCTGCAGAGATGGAAAAATCACATTCCCCTAGTAATAATTAAAAGCCAGCCTGGTTGTTCCACATGCTTTAGACATTCACTTGTATCAGCATGAAAGAACTTTTCTATTGTACCATTCTTTCTTTGAAATACTCTCTGCTTTAGAAATTGAGCACGTGCCAACTTTGCTATGGTTGAATAGCAATTGCTGTGAAATGAAAATCTGTTTATTTACCCTCAGCATTTGAGAGCTCATGATGGCATAGCTGAACTAGTTAACAGCTATTGTTTTATTATTCTTGAATTATTTTGATGTGCTTAATCATATTTCTTAAGATTTTCTTCAGTACCAGAAGAATCATTGCACAAAAGGTAACAATATTTAAAATAAATTTTTAAAAAGCTGATTGCCTATTTGCACAGAACTTCCCTGTTTGTGGATGGTACTCATGTTACTACAGTTTTTTAAGGCTACTTGGAGATATATTCCTCTGTTCAGGGAAGCATAATTTCAAAGTTAAGATTAGGGGTGGATGCAGGTTAATTTTTTTTCTAGTTCCTGTCCATGTCCATCTTTTTATTCATGTAGCAAAATAAAAAGACGGTTTCCTTGGGTGACAACTAGGGTAAATTTTTAGTTGGGTATAATTTAATATTGGGAAGTTTTCTAAGGAAACAAATTTGAGTAGCATGAGAAATGTTTCTGCTTCTAATGGGTTGAGCCTATTGCATTTATATTGATGTTGTCAACATTGAAATACAGTTTCCTTACACATAAAACTAAGTCACTATTATAAAATGTTTACAGTTTGTTGTGCCCAGCATAATAATAGCTCAATAATAACAACAACAGGGCAGCTTTCCTTTGAACAGCTTACATTTGCCTATCCCAGGTCCTTGGAAAGGACTCAATAGATAGACAAAAATGCCAAATCCAATCTGAACATCTGGCTGACTGTGTGATAAATCATAAATTAATCTATTAGTTTGTGTGTTTTGGATTAGTAAATGTCTGCAATTTGATTTAAAGGAGAAATAATTTTTAAAGTTGAGAAAATTCCCATTGCAGATGGAAGATAGCTAGGAGAAGGAATTGGTATCCTCGTGAGATACAATTGAGAGATACAGTTTAAAAAACACGTATTAATTTTAGCATTCTGATTTGTTTTAACAAGTTGTGATGCTTTTATTTGGGGGGATGTTGTTAAAAACAGTCACAGGTTTTTATCAGTAATTTCAATTGCATAGTTAATATTTTTATTCTTATAAAATTATGAAAGGACAGAATAATCTCGGATAGCCCAACTGTAATTATCTACACCAAAGCACGTAGAGGAAGTAGGCCCTAAATGTAAGTGAATTATAAAATCCACACCCTTTTTAATACATGGATTTGATGCAGAGTACATACCTTCTATCTTAGCAACAGCAGTCTTTGCTTTCCAGAACATTCAAATCATTTGGCAACACACCCTTTTAGTCTGCTTCCATGCCTGTTTTGCTATCATAACGCTTTCTCAAAAGGAGGTTAGAAGTATATTACTATCTTGTTAGCTAATGACTGATGTTAGCTGGGAACTTCCACTGAAAAATCCCCCACATGATACTTCCTTGTATGTAGCCACATAGAGCTGATCATTATAATTTGTACTCTCACTAAATCAGAATTTAAAGTGAAAACAGAATATAAACTAGTCGTAGAACTTTAATATTCTGTCAATAATGCCATGTAATACAGTAAAACTTCTGTTCTATGGATGTGAATTGAAGGATGGAGGCGTTGAATGATCTTTAATTGGCAGATACTGAGGAGTATTTTGCAAGGCTTATTTTGACCAGATGTATAGGTTATGAAAAACAATCACAAATATTTTCGGGGGGGAGATGCATAGTTTGTTCAGATTTGGGAGGCTACATATAGGTTAGATGTATTTTTGTTGATAAAAGTTTTGCACTGAAAAGGAGTTGCCATTTTCACATTTTGAAAAGTGGTGTTGCACACTCTGAGCTATCTTTTTGTGGTAGAATTTGAGCCCCTGTGTAGCTGTAAATCAGATGCCAAATTTGAATGGTATTTCATGTTCTGGATGATTGGAAGTTTCTGCAGCACAGTTCTGTATGAACTTTTAAATTGATTGTATGGTAGCAAATGAATAGTTAGTGCTTAGCTAAAAGCCTTTGCAATTTTCCTGAGTAAAAGCGCTGATAAATAATACTGATGTGTACCCTTCTGCAGAACAACTTTAGAATGTAAAATACAAATCCAGTTACAAATTTAAAATATCAATTAATCAAATTATAATCAGATAATCCAGTAGATTACCCTAAAGCAAAATTTCAAACCAGCAAATTAACAACTATTTTAAGAATAGCTTTATGTGTGAATTTGAGCAGCTGAAATTAAAACAATGGAGCTACTGTTTGTATTTTTATTATGTTGGCCAATAAGAAAATTGTGTTTTTTTTTCTGGAAAAGACTTCTTGCCTGTATGAGTTAGAATGACTTTAGAAACTTAGTACAAGTTTCCAGAACAAAGGACAGAATTAAAGATTACAGGGAAAGTTTATTAACCGCAGGGATCCACAAATACACAGCCTGCACCAACTATATCAGTTGTATCATCCATCATCATGGTAGACATAATTCATAAACAGATGGCTGTAAAAGTTTGTCTACACTTAGCCAAATGTGGAATGATGATACAGTCTATTTTATATAAGTTGAACCATTCAGAGAAAGTAAATTTAAAGTCATCAGCAGATCTGATAGTGTTTGGTCAAACAGTCTTGAAGATGAGTGCCAGACAAAAATATAGAAGACACAGAAATAGAATTACAGTTTTAAAAGCCTCCGAGAGTGAAAAAAAAAACCTTGATCTTTGGTATTTACTAGCGTAAGATAGGAATAGATCCTTCTTTTCATTTTCCCAATTAACTGATCATTTGGAGGACTTAGGCAAGAATGCAATGTGTGGAGGATAATATAAATCCTATTGCGTGTGCAGAAATCCTTTTGCACAATGTTGAATAGACAGCTATATTTGTAATATTACTATCATATTTTTGTACCAAACAGAAAACATAAGGTTTTAAGTTCATATAGCGAATAGATGCAAAATTGTAGGGATTTGATTTCCAGCCTCTCCACAGCAGATTTGGGGGAATTGGGAGCAGGGGAAGGCCTCCGTAGTCTAGAAGATTTTTGAAGATATTTGGTGGAATTAATTCATGGAGCCATACAGTGGATCAGATTGCCTAATTATTGCAAGTAATTCTGGACTTACAACCGCAATTGAGCCCAACATTTCTGTTGTTAAGTGAGAGATTCGTCAAGTGAATCCATTTTATGACCTTAATTTGCTACAATTCTTAAGTGAATCACTGCTGTTAATAAATTAGTAACCTGGTTGTTGAGTGAATCGGGCTTCCCCATTGTTTTTGCTTATCAGAAGGTTGTAAAAGGTGACAACATGACACTCCCCCTCCCAGGACACAGTAACCAGTTGTGAGCCAGTTGTCAAGCACCTGAATTTTGGTGATGTGACCATGGGGATGCTGCAACGGTTGTAATTGTGAAAAACAGTCATAGCTCAATTTTTCAGTGCGATTGTAACTTTAAATGGTCACTAGCTGAATGAAAGGTTGTAAGTCGAGGGCTACCTATATACAGTAGTCCTATCAGTCCTAACTTTGGGGGATGCCTCTCTGATCCTACTTAATTAAACTTTTTCTTCTGTAGACTTTCTGGATTGTTATTAGCAGAATAGTGCATAGAAAACAGTACTAAATACTTAACACAATGAATAATTTCCTGCAAATAGTTTGTGGAGAAATTAAATCTTGTTTCATTATAACCAAATTAGAGCTGTTCTCAGTGGATGAACACTGCAAAAGATCTCTGCATTTCAAGCCGAAATCCAATCTCCTCAGTTCCTTCCAGTCATTGTGGCTTTGGGCATTTCGACAACAGGGAGAAATATAATGAAATGGATAAATTATATTTATTATTTTATCATCAAAAGTTACCTTGCAAGAAGGACTGAATCAAAACATTCCCCACCCCTAAATTTCTTGGTTTGCATGTTTGTTTATGCTTTACTGTAATTCATGGATGAATGCACATCTTTTGATTTCTTTGTACTTTAGGCCAGTTCATAATTTATTGATTTATATTTACTTCTATGTCAGATTTGTTTCCCACCTTTTATTTAGGAACTTGAGCAACATAAAGGGAGATTTTCCTTCACTTTAGCTCACAACATTAAGTAGGGCTAAAGTGTCATCCTGATATTTTCTTTTGGTTGCTACATCACATTGTGGTGCCATGACGTTTCATGATGTTTTTCCCATTCCCAGAGCTGAGGTGGGCAAGGCCTGCGTGTGACACATTCAGCCCGTGGGGACGCCGGTTTGACACCCCTGCTCTAACTCAACCACCTAATATCTGGAACACCTTAAATAGTGGGATTCAAACAGTTTTTGAATCAATGGGTACCTCAGATGGGCTCACTTACATAATGCATTCAAAATGTGGAACCCATGACTCCTGTAGAACTGTAATTTGGATGAGCTGTGGCCACTTCAGTGTAATCAGTGTGATTGTCATTTCCTAGTGCTCCCTGCCATCTTCCTACAAGAAAAGTCAATAGAGAAGCCAGTAAGAAGTCAGACATTTTCCCCCACTTCTTCACTGCTTTTTGTTGTTGTTGTTGCTAGTGGTCATTCTGTTTGGGTAAGGAAATATGTGTGAAATGATGATGACCCAATGGGCCATGGGTTATGTAGCTAGATTTATACTGATTCTTTCACAGCTATATCTTGAGTTCTGGCATAGAAAGGAAGACTATGAATATGACATCATACCACACTGGAAGAGGTGCCCTGTTTTCCCAAAAATAACACCTCCATGGATAATAAGCCCAGTCGGGCTTTTGAGTGCATGTGCTAAAATAAGCCCTCCCCTGAAAATAAGCCCTCCCTGAAAATATTGCAGCACAGCAGCAGCCATGAGGTGACCACACTGGACACCTCCTGCACCTCAAAAATAATACGACCTCCCCAAAAATAAGACCAAGTGCCTATTTCGCAGGTCAAAAGAAAATAAGACTCTGTTTTATTTTGGGGAAAATATGGTATCGCTTTCAACATGCCTGCATGGGGGTGACAAATTTTAAATTAAAGCTTTAGAATGGCAGTCTTTCTTTCTATCCGTTTCTTTGTTGATTAAAAATAAAACCCAAAGGGGATGGGAGGAAATCAGCATTGTTTTACAAAAGCACCTGAAAGCAACTCCTGTCAGATAACAGTTCTCGGATTTATTTAACATTGTTGGTGATGTTTCAAAGTAATACATTACTCTTGCTCCTTATATTGATGGGTGTAGAACAAGCCCTCTTTTGAAATTGTTTAAACATGAAAAATCTGTTTCTTCAAAAATTTTGAGTGGTTACTGCTTTTTTCTGTCTATTTGATTGCAACCGGATCATCGGGCTTACTGGCAATTGTTTAAGTTGGCAGGCAGCCCAATGTTGCAGTTCTTGTGAGGATTTAGGGTCTAGAAAATAGCAATATTTGGCTCTTTAATGATAGGTCTCAGGAATAGACATCCCCCCCCCCCCCGCCTTTGATAATTCTGCAAGAGAATGTGCTTTTGCAACAATGACAAGAATGTAAACTTTCAAAGGAGCACTAAAGATGCAGAACTGTTTAGGCCACAGAGAGATCCTGATTTATGATCTACACAGTCAGATTTAGCAGCAGTGATACCTTCCAAGGTCAAACCTGACAAGGGACATTAGGGATGGACACTGTCTTCTCCATACCTTGTTTCCATCTCTGAAAAAGCTCACAGTAACCCCTTCAAGAGGCGACAGTAGGCTGATCCAAAGTATTTCTGTACTTCTTTAAGAGCGTTTTAAAAGAAGATTATTATTTTCATTTTTTTGAGCTGGAAAGATAAGATCTGCATTGTCTAGAATGTGTATAGGTAGTCCTTCACTTATGCCCACAATTGAGCCCAGGATGTATGTTGCTAAGCGAGAAATTAGTTAAGTAGGTTTTGCCCCATTTTTCAACTTTCCTTGCCGCATTTATTAAGTGAATCTCTGCGGTGGTTAAATTAGTAACACGGTTGTTAAGTGAATCTGGCTTCCCCATTGACTTTGCTTGTCACAAGATTGCAAAAGAGGATCACATGACCCTGGGATATTGCAACCATTATAAATATGAACCAGTCGTCAAGCATCCAAATGTAAACCATATATCATGGGGATGCTGCAGGAGTCATAAGGGTGAAAAATGGTCACGAGTTATTTTTTTCAGTGCAGTTTGTAGCTTTGAATGGTTACTAAGTGAACTGTTGTAAATCAAGGACTACCTGTACTAAACATCAAGATGGCCGCCTTTCACAGTCTCTTTGGCACAATAGACAGGTGTGCACCAGACACCTTTAATATCACAGTTGTGGAGGAAAATATTTTTAGTCTTATGTGGAAGAGATGGTAACATGAAGGAAACTGATCTAAAATAAAAGCAGAACCCAATTATGTTTATTGTTTATTAAAACATCTGCTTTACAGCTCTACCAAACATTTACAAGATTGCTAACAACATACAAACATCCAATGCCATCATCAAATCTGTGATAAATTGAAAACAAACCAATCAAAACATAATGTACTGACTAAAACCCATTATAAAGGCTTCTGGATTTTTTAGTCACATTGTGATCTCACAGAAAAACAACAACAACAGCCTCATATTGTCATGAATGATTGCTTTGAGCACATTTGCATAAGGGCTGCAATGGAAGCAGCTTATTGTATAAGCCTCAACTTGTATTTCTTGAGCAAATTTATCTTTTGATTTGGAACGTGTCTTTGCAGGGGATGTAGTCAGGCTGAACCACAGAATAACTTTAAAAGAATTTCTTTGAAAATTAAATGTCACTAGTGCATGGTTTTTCCAGTTGCTGTTATAACAGTTGGAAAGAAAGAAAAAATATCTGAAGCGTTTCAGATAAATTTTCTGAAAGAAACATAATGTGGTTTGCACATTTAATTCTTAGATGAACTAAAAAGAGAGTGGGGCTTTTCTAGAATTAGGTGATTCTGGACAGCAGGTGTTGGGAATGCCCACCTTATGTTCACTGCACAGCAGGGCCATTGCAGCTTTGAAATTCCCCATCATACCAGCTGCAATTTTACAGAGCCAAGACTAGAAAAACAGTTATGATTTGTGTCACTGCAACTGTGAGGAGCTATGCAAAGGTGGCTTATTGGGATGGGGCTGTGCCATCTTTTACCATTCCTGAAATATGCCAAATCAAAACAAAACTGGCAAACTCCATCTCCATTCAGCTGCCTGGCTGTTCACTGGCCCCACCCATCAGAATCCTAATTATGCCATAGCAGCCTGGACAGTGGAGCCAGATCATTGGAGGTCTTTGGAGTATTTAAAGAGATTTACTGGTTTCTGAGCACAGTTCAAGGTGTTGATGTTGTCCTTTAAAAGTCTGTCATGGCAACCAAGGAACTCGTGGGGTGGCTTTGGACCCACCACCCTCTCTTAGCCCAATCTATTGCACAGAGGTATTGTAGGAAAAAAGTGATGGCTAATTAACTTCAGCTCTTGTATAGATCAGAATGGGGAACCAGCAATGCTGGTTCAGGAATTCTGGAGTTTAAAGTCCATGGTTCCACCACAAAACCGCGGACGACAAAATCGCGCTCGACGAAAGCGCGTACGTGACGTCATCACAGTGCGACGAAAACATCGCGCTGTGATCAATAAATGTAAAAATAAAGCGAAAACCTTACCCTAACCCCCCAAACCTAACCCTAAACCTAACCCTTAACCTAACCCTAAATCTAACCCTAAACCTAACCCTTAACCTAATGCTAAACCTAACGCTAACCCTTAACCTAACGCTAAACGTAACCCTAACGCTCTAAACCTAACCCTAACCCTTAACCTAACCCTAACCCTAACCCTAACCCTTACCTTTATGTGAATCGGCTTGCTTTATTTTTATTTTTATTTCAATTTTTAATTTTTTTCGTCGCGCTGTGATGACGTCAAATGCGCGCTTTTGTCGAGCGCGCTTTTGTGGACCGCGGTTTTGACGGGTCACGAAAGTCCATAGTTTGTAAAGTTGCTGTAGTTGTCCACCCTTTGTATAGGTGATGATGATAGCAATCAGGGGACAAATCTTTCATGGATGGCATTTAATGCTTGGAACAGGGCTATAAAAGTTAAGGGGAGTTTTACTGCAGTGTTGCTTCTGAGTGCAAGAATCCAAAATAAAACCAATATGAAACATAAATGACACCCTGTGGGATGCAGAGGTCGAGGAGTGTTGGACTAAGAACAAGGAAACCCAGGTTTCAGTCTGCTCTCAGCCTCAGTTACTGGGTGACTTTGAACCAGGAAACTTGGTCATCCCAAACTATTTAACAGGGAGGTTGTAGAGGGAAATAGGAGAGAGTATCATTTATGATACCTGGAGCTTCTGAATGACAAACAGAATATAAATCAAATAAGTAAAAATAAGAAAGTGGGAAGATTACAATTATTTCCCTGTCCTGACTCAATTCATACTTATTGGACTTTGGGTTTCATTCTTTTCTGAATTTTACAGAAATATTCTTTGCTCAAAATATTCCCTAAAATCCACAATTTACTAAAAAATAGTCATTTAGAGATGTATAGATTTTGATGAAGTATGTTTAGAAAGTAATTCTGTATGTGAAAATATACTTTATATAAAGGTGTGTTCAAAATAAAGACAAATGCATTTGCATATGCATTTGAAATTTGATACATTCCTATGTACAGGTAAAGGTATCTGTTCCTACATAAAAGAATTACTGTTCTATTACATAATTTCCGATGACCCAGTCATTTTGTATTGTTAGTATTTTTAATTAAAATTTGATGATGTGTGATTGACTTTTGCATTAATTATTCTTTCATTTCTTGGTGGGGGATAGGTCCGCTGTTACACCTGTTCATTGTAAAGGTGTGTTGTCCTTATCTCTGCTAGCCCAAATAATAGATGAGATTAAAGTTTGGTACAGATGAAAAAAAAATCCCAAAGAGAGAATGAGGTCCAAATCAAGAGGCTAATTGCTATGGATTAATTGCAATACTTTTTCCACTACTATTTCCGCTTTAAACCAGCCATAGGGGAAGATGCCATCTGGACAAGCCCTTAGTAAATGAAAAACGTGTGTGCACGCTCTCTCTCTCTTTCTCACACACACACCAGTTTGCTTGGCACAAGTTCAATTTCTTTTATTCACCAGCTGCTAAGTCATTTTCATATATCTTGCGGCTTCCTTCAAATGAAAACACACCTGTTCTTCTAACACTGTACCCATTTTCTGTTGGCTGCCTGCTCATAAGAAATCCAAGATCATTTTTATAAGAGGATTGTCTGACAATTTCTGAATTTGTTACCATTTAAAACAGCTTTGTGTTGAAATTTTGTGAGTGATATGCGGATGGGGGTGGGGGGAGAAACAAGAAAGGTATAACTTTAGCTTGTACAGTTTAGTCTGCAGACCCAACCTGAAAGTAAATAAGAATTCTAGGGAATACCTGTTTGAAGGTGCAATGTAAATTAAGGAATTGAAAAACTGTCCCTCCAACCCCCAATTGGTAGTTGCTTTACTGATATCTTAGGCATACACCTGAAGGTACGTACTTTTCCCACTCATAAGACACACTTCCAAGTAAAAACTGGGATAATCAGATGGCATTCTTCTATTTGAAAGTAAACTTAGCATTACTCCTACTGACTTACCTAAACAAATTCTATAGGCACCTGAAATTATAGACATATCAGGGCAACTGGTAATAGAATGGCCACTCATAGAGCACATGTAAAAGCACCACTTACATACTTCTGTGTACACATACAGAATTAGTTGACACAGAACACCAAACAATGAGAAAAGAGAGGATACATTTGTGTAGAGAGTGCTCTGGATGTGTGTTTCTTAAAAATAATGATTTGCGTGGAAACAGGAGGAATTTGGAAACCAAATTCCTATCCAAAACCTCTTAGTAGATACAGTACACCTTAGAATTCTTTGCAACCTTTCCCAGTCATCCTAATCATGGCTCTTCCCCTCAAGATAGTTTATGAGATTTTTAAAAATACCTTAAGTCACTCATATTACAACCCCAACATCCCCTGTTGTTTTGATTGCTCTGCCTGGCATCAATGCTGGGGTGGCGTCCATGGCTTGTATTGCTCCTGGCTGTGTCTTCAGATGGCAAAGGGGGCAAGAGAATACCATCTTTTCTTTTTTTGCATGATTTTCAGCAGGATGACATAAAAAAAAGCCAGTGTCTTTGTAAAACTTTGTATAGCTCTATTTGGTATCTGTGTTAGAAAGGAGAAGCTGCTCTCTGCTAGCCCCAATATTTATCCCCAATTCTTTCAGTTTCCTAGAATTTTGCCACTAAAACTGGGGAAAAGGGGACCCACCCCAAAGTGGGAGATATCACAATGCTGTGAAGTCAGGGACTCCTGCATACAAGAAGAAAAGTATTATGTGGGGAGGGCAGAGGTATGGGGCTATAATTCTTTGTCTCTGTTAAAAAAAGATGTTCATTATAATGTTTGAGAAAGGAAAGAATATCAACTTTCAGGAGAGGGACTTTATCTTCAATTATAACATTGGTTAATTATAATTGGTTAAGAGTTGGATTGAGTCACTTTCATAATATGAGTCAAGTCATGGGACCGAACTAACCTGGATTATATTTTGTACCATGTGGCTTGATGGAGGGAAAGATTAAATGTTTTACCTGTGCAAAGCCTTGCGCAGGTGGTATCTTCCCCTATAAGTGACTCTGGGACTTAATACCTGTATTTTTCTGCAGATTAATGATCCACGTAGGCTGCAAACTCTTCTCTTCTTCTTACTTGCTCCAAATTGCTTCTCTGTCTAGCTCTTAGGAGAGCTTTTAATTATCCTTGCGGTGTATTGACCGTCATCCAATATATCCCGAGTGCCTACGAAATCATTGTTCTGATATTTTCATTTTATGTATTTATTTGTTTTTCCTTTCCATCTTTTTTTAAAGTTCCAATCTGCATTTCTCCCATCTGGTTAGTCCAGCACTCTTCTTAATTAGTAAAATGCCATCCTGTCAGATTCTCTTCTGCCAGGAAAGTCATTCAGTTACCAGATCACTTCTTCACCTCCATCATATATCAGTACATTTTAAAACTGAAACACATCATATTCATTCTCTCTCTCTCTCTCTCTCTTTCTCTCTCTCTCAGAGCGAGCAAAACTAAGAGACAGTAATACTAATTAAGGATAATTTCACTGTAGTCTCTCAATTATCACAGTCCTTGGGATATAATATTTAAAAGTATAATAAAATACTTACCTGAACTCCATTTCAATTAACCTTTATTTACAAATTACAACAAATGCAGTAAACAAAAATAAACTTTCTTCTCATTCCCTCTCCCCATTAGACCATTAGCTGTTTTTATTCTTCTATAGACATAATCATGTAAATTCCCAAAAAATAGTCTTAAATAGTAGGTGAGCTATATGACTAAGGAAATATGTTATAATGTTCATTATCATTATAATTATTGTTGCTACTGTTATTGTTGCTTTATTCATTTCTTCCCTTAAGGAACCACTTAAAGAGAACATGTTGGCTATTAAATCATAAGCCTTATGTTGAATGTATCAGTTATATTACAAAAACATAATTATTTTGCTTCCATCTACCAATTACACCAAATAGAATGCCAACCATTTTCAAATTACTGGATGAGAGAAGTTTATTTATTCATAAACTGAAGAAATAAAACTTCAGCCAGTCAAACAGCCCAGCATATTGGAAAAACAAAACAATCTTTCTAAAAAAAAGCCTATTAATGTTATAATAAAATGATAAGAACCATTACTAACATATGGGGGCATATGGGGGCTATTCAATTGCTCTGTAAACAATTTGCAAAAAAAATGGGAAATCGGGCTTAAGGAGTGAATTGGGTCTTCTGCTACCTACCACCATGACCTGTCTTAAAAAGAAGGGATGGTT
Source organism: Thamnophis sirtalis (assembly GCF_051295495.1). Lineage (NCBI taxonomy): Eukaryota > Metazoa > Chordata > Lepidosauria > Squamata > Natricidae > Thamnophis > Thamnophis sirtalis. The sequence goes on from NW_028261381.1 coordinate 30,042,953, forward strand.
AATTTTATTTAACCTTTCCATAAAAGTTCATTGAAATCCATCAGCTGACCTTACTGATCTCAAAAAGTGAAGCCAGGTTTAGTTCCACGGGAGAAATTCTACTGCTGGAAGTTGACTCGGAAATAAGAAATAAAAAAAAAGGAATGGCAATATTTTATTGCTGCCAACAAAATGTCCAGAAATTCATCAGCAGTGAACAGGGGTGGGTTCCTGCCAGTTGTAACCTCTTCCACAAATCTACAGTGCCGTTTAGAACCGGTTCCAGCTCCCCCCGCCCGTCCGCACCACGCTTGCCCCACCGGACGCTCACTGATTGGCTGGCTCACCACCTCTAAGAGTCCTATCTAAACCTTAAAGTCTTAAAGCTGTCAAGTTTGAACATCCCTGGGATTTTTTTCTAAAGGGTTAGGGGTGCAAGGGTCTTGTAACATGACAGCTTTAAAACTTGCTCACTTCAATGCCAGAGTTCCTGAGCCAACATGACTGGAAGAGGAATTCTGGGAGTTGAAGTCCACAAGTCTTAAAACTGTCAAGTTTGAACACCACTGGGTTTTTTTTTCCTAAAGTGTTAGGGGTACAAGGCTCTTGTAACTTAACAGCTTTAAGACCTGCGTGCTTTAAATGCCAGAGTTTCTGAGCCAACATTTTGGTTGCTAAGCAAGAGCATTGTTAAGTGAGTTTCACCACATTTTACAAGTTGGCCATGCCCACCCAGTCACATGACTGCCAAGCCACTCCCACCCAGTCACATGGCTCGCAAGCCACTCCCACAAAGCAGGCCACACACACACAAGAGGTTCTAAAAAAATTTGAAACCCACCACTGGCAGTGAAGCTTTATTTGAAGGAGAATTGTAGTAGGACATGTTATGGATTGTATGAAAATCATTAATGAAAAGAAAATGCCATTTCCAGTCACCTCAGAATAAATGTTAATATGCCTTAACTCAGAGAGATAATTCATGTTTTGCAATTAAAATCTGAAAATAAACTCACCTACTTTCATCCATAAAGTGGGGAGGGGGGGAATCAAAGCCACCTCTATTGGGATTAAACTATGAATGAGCCTTTATCATTTCCAAATTTCTTCTTCAGGCAAGATAACACACAAGGGTTTCTAGAGTTTCCAAGCTTTTTGCATCTTTTGGGAGCTTTAATGGTTAAGAGTCCCCAAATGGCTGCTGTGAGTAATTGTTGTCCATTTCTCCAATTGCTAGTGGGGTGGGCAGCATTCACAATGTACTCATTGCATAAAAGAGCAAATTGGAGAAGCTAAAAGACAAATGATTTGTAATGGAACTGTAATACAAGCAGCTGGCAGGATATGAGCTGTCCTCTATTTGTTACAAAATGTTTCTAGGCCCACCCAGGATTCTAGAGGCATTCAGCACAGTAGGGATGGCAGCACTGGGGATCTAGTTTTTTACAGGATGCCCTGATTGAAGATCTGTTCACCAAAGAGATCCTTCTTTCCTTTGATCCTAGTTCCTTTTGCACTGCTGCACATACAGGTGATTGTTTCCTGAAACATTGTGGTCTTTGTTTGCAGTCGGGAAGGCCTAGAGCCTTGATGGTGAACCTAAGGCACGCATGCCACAGGTGGCACACGGAGTCCTCTCTGTGGGCACGTGAGCCATCGCCCAGCTCAGCTCCACTGCACATGCATGTGCTTCTCCTGCAGACCAGCTGATTTTAGGGTCACTGCAGCGCATGTGGGAGATGTGCACGCATGCATGGGGGCAGGTATGTGTGTGTCATATGCATGCACGGAGTGGGGGGAGCAGCCCCCCCATGCACCCAGCACACACTTTCGGCACACTTGGCCTATAGGCCACATCACTGGCCTATAGCAACTGCATATTAACAGATCGATGCAGGCTAGGTTAACACATCATACTACAATATGGTTTGCTTAAGTGACAGGATTTCTACATCACATTAAGCTATTCACTTGCTTCAGAAATTGCATTATCTCATAATAGGCAAACCTGGCCATTAGTTTCATTTAGCACTAATTCAGAATTGGCCAGTGTTTTTGGCAAGGAAATGGTAACCCATCCTTCCAATAGGTCAGTGCATGTCTAGAGATATTAGGTAGCCTCTACAAAACCCATTTACCCCTATCCAAAACCCCTTTCTTTAACTTTGATTTCTTGAATAAATCATAGTTGACCAGTTTACGCTTCATGCTAAGCCACAAACCATAGCTTAGAGACCACAATAGTTGGGTTCATACATTGCACTAAGCCAAAAAGAGGCCACTTTAGGTTCTAAAGAATTAGCCATTGTTTCACGTTACTTCTCAAACTTTGATGGGCTACTACTTTTTGCATTCATATATAGCTTCTTTTAGTTTAGTGGATTCCAGAATTATGCAGAATTAGGATTCCCAGTACAATAGCCATTGAGTCTCCAGGATCATGAGATGGAGGTGCATTCAGAATCACGCATGTTCCTGAAAAATAAGCCTGTTTATTCTAAAACACAAAAGAGTGACCATATATGGTGATACTATAAAAGCTGCAGAATCAGCCCCCTCTCCTACATGTAACTCTATGGAGTTTCCAGATAAACTAGTCATCCAGATACAGATTTTTTTAAAACCTGTCAAGCCTTTCTAAAAGGCATGACAAAAAGTATGATCTGCTGTGGGTTTGTTTTTATCAAAATGGGATCGGACACAAAACAAAGCTGAGCTTAATGAGAGTGCCTATGGCTTGAAATGTAGTAACTGAAGCTATTGCTATGAAAATACATTGGTGTTATCTTTTTCTGCTAGACAGCACATTTCCCTTCTCAAATGCTTCTAATTTGGTAAGGTGCACATGAGGTCTGAAACAGAAAATGTGCGGCAGAACACTTTAACTGCAATGTTTCTCTGTAAGAAAAAAAAGAAGAAAACGCTCTGCGTCCTCCTGGTTTTGCACAGGACATGTGGAAGATGGAGGGAACATATTTCGTTGCAAGATCTCAGTGGTAAGTTGAGACATAGAGGATTTTTCAGGACCCCATGAGCTGGGAGTAGTGTAGTACAGAAGTCAGCTTAGCTTGTCTTTCTCTCTAGCCTGAGATGGGATTCAGAGCTGAAAAATCCACATAGGAAAAGATAGGGTATCTTTTCTTTACCTAATTGTTAGAATTGGAACCTTCTAATATTTCTTCCAGCCTTCTTCTACTTGGATTTTATTCACGATTCAATAATTAGAAATTACTGTTGTGATTTCTGCCCTCACCCCACTCCCCCAAGCATTGTCTCAAAGGGGAAATTGTCCCAACCTTTAGTTTATCCCCTAAATTTGCTCTCTGCCAGTGCTGGAAATTTCAGTTGGATGATGGTGAGTTTTACAATAGGAAAGGCAACACAATGAAATGGGCAGGACATACAGGCCAGTTAGGTTCATGAGGATTTGTAGTTTTTCTGGGAGCTAGGTTTCCCTAGGTTTCTCTCTTATAAAGCATAAGTCTATTTTAGCACTTCTGCCACAGTATTTGAACCTTTCTTGCCAGGTGTGAAATCAAATTACCATTTTTCAGGAATTGTGGTTTGTGCAAGCTTTGAGGAATTAAACAAAAGGACTCTGAATGCTGCATATTAGGACAGTATAAGCTGATTTTGATCAGTCAAAATCCTTCACATCCTCCACCTTCAATAGCCAGAAAAGTTTTCAGCCCCGGCACAAAATTCTCACAGAATCTCTTTTGGCTTTTTTGAGTGTCAGAGGAGACAGCAGAATAAGAGAGAAGTTTCCAAACTGCTTCCATTCCCAAACTGTATCTCCCTTATGTGAAGGATGTCTGATGCCACTGATTTTTAGGATCTCAAAAGTTGAATTTCGACAGCATGGTTTTGTTGTTTCTTAACAGTTTCTAGGAGTCTTCTGCTGAAAGTTGGTCACTAATTTCCAGTTGGTTTTGGGATGTTGGTGACTATAAGTGATCCATGGGCTACAGGCTCCTATTACCAGAGACATAATGTGTTAGACCATGACTGGGGAAACCGAGGTTCAAGTTTGCTTTCAGTCATGGAAACTCAGTAACTGATTTGGGGCTAGATCATTGTAGGATAAAACAAAAGGAGGTCCCTATGTAAATTATCTTGCAATTTTAGAGAAAAGGTGAGTTCTGAATCTAAACAATAATAATAGCATTGACAATAACAAGAAGAGTATAGGGTTGCACCATAAATCTTGCATTTGCTAAGCTCATCAAGTAACTTTTAAAAATACTGCTCTGTGCTAGATTACAGATGGGTGTTTTGTGTAGCCTCTCTTGCTAGGCCCTCACATTAAGTTCATGTTATATACAGTAGAAAGTCTACTGTAGATCTGCCTCAAGATCCAATCTTGCCTATAATTTTCCTTTCATTCCTTTCATCTCTCCTCCTTGTGGAGTCATTTTTACCATCCTGTCTGGTCAGAACTTTATTGATCATAGCAGAGTAAATTAGGTGTGGAAATGCTGTGATCCTCTAAATCTTGCTAAACCACAACTCTCAACATTCATTGTCACTGGCATCTGCCCATTTTAACTGCATCAAATGAAATAGTTTAGTCTCAGAAATGGCTCTTAGACTACAGAAGCTCAGGAAGTCTATTTAGCCAATGTTGGATTTGATTTGATTGGGGCAGTGTACCGTTGCCCTCTATTCCTGCCTTCAATTATTCTCTTCTTTATGCCTGAACCCAGACTGAGGATCAGCTCTTAAAAGTACCATACTGCCAAAATTCATCAAATCACGCAGTGATCAAATTGGTCCTGTGCAATGCAGACATGCCTATTTTAAGAAAAGTATTATTAGTACCAACAGGCCTTCCAGATAAATATAAAGCTTTGGAGACACAGATACATCCATCTCTAGCTCTTCTCCCCCGTACACCAGCTTGGTAGTGGGTGATCCTGGTATAATTATTTGCAAAGAACTGTTCCTCCACCCCACCCCCTGGCTGTTGTTAACAGATGTAACAGTAAAACAAGAAGAAGGAAGAAAAAAAAACACCATACCACAGTGCTAACATTAGACAATAGAAAGTCTTTGCAAACAATGAGTCAACTACTTTTGAACAGGGTGAGATACTGAAGATAAAGGCAAACAGGGGCAGTCAGAAACTTCAACTGTTTCAGAAAACAGTTGAACAGATGAGCCCCTTTCTGTAGCATTTGAAACATTCCTTGGCAGTGTACTGGATATCTTCAAAAAATTGTGTGCTGTTGTTGTTGCAGAACAATTGCTTATTTCAGTGTTTTTCAATCTTGGAAACTATTGTCATTCTCTGTCCTGATACCGATAGGCTCAATATGATTGATACTTGAGAGACCGCCTGCTGCCAATTACCTCCCAAAGACCCATTAGATCGCACAGGGTCGGCCTCCTCCGGGTTCCATCCACCAGCCAATGCCATCTAGCTATGACCCGGGGGAGGGCCTTCTCTGTTGCAGCTCCGGCCCTTTGGAACGAACTCCCTGCGGAGATTCGGACCCTCACCTCTCTCCCTGCTTTCCGAAAAGCCGTTAAAACCTGGCTGTGTCGGCAGGCCTGGGGTTGATGAGCTCCCCTCCCCTCTCGACAGGTATGGTTGTTGGTCATTTTAATATGTGTATTTTGTACTTGTATGTTTCCCCCTCCCGTTTAAGTTGTTCGCCGCCCTGAGTCCCTTTTAGGGAATAGGGCGGCATATAAATAAAATAAAACTTAAACTTAAACTTAAACTTGATAAGATGGATCAAGATGGTTCGTCTGCGACTGTATCGGCTCTTAAGTCCAAGTCTAATTCTTTGCGATGGGATGTAGCCCTGCCAGGGGTACTAATGAAACAACTAACTCCAAGACTGTGAAAAGTTGGTCAATTGATGATATCTCACAAGATGGAGACTATGGGAAACAATATTGCTCAGCATCACTCCTGAGGCCCAGTAAAGCTCTGTGATGGGAAGTGGCAGCACAAGTGATGTCAACATACCCATTCCTGACTCAGAGATATGTTGACTTTAATTCCCAGAATTTGCCAAGGTTGAAAAACACTGGTTGTAGTTCTGGCCTATTTCCTCCAACAGAATTCTAGTTTTTGCCAAAGATCCCACATTATAAGCATTAGCCAAAGGTGAGAATGTACTCCAATGTTTTTTTTTTAATTGGTAGGTCAGTTTTTCTGTTTCTTGGCTAACACCATGGCTAACTCCATTCCCATGCTTCCTTTCCTTCAGTCATCTTAGATCAGTGTAGAGTTATGCCGTTTTGTTTCTCCTCTTCCCAGACTACTGACTAAACAGCTGTAAGCATTTCCTTTTGTAGTTGGGCAGTGAACAATATGTATCTGTGGTTTCCCTTGAAGCCTTTTCCCATCGCTGAGTTGCTGTTCTCCATCCATCAATGAATTAGCAGAAAATCATTCTGGCATGAAATTTGCTGCCCTGGCACTGGTCTCTAGCCTATCTCTATTGTCTCACACAATTTTCTTGTGGATAATGAAAGACAAAATCTGACCAATGTCATACACCTTTGTAGGTAGCTAGCACCCACCCCTCTCCTAGAAGAATGAAGTATCCTAGGAAATATTAAAAAGGCAAAATATTTTCCCTAAAAAGAGAAGTAGAAACTCAAGAGAGGCAGAAACTCAGCTGCCCCCACATTTGTCAGTGGGACATTAGGTGCCTGGGCCACTCTATTCTACATAACAAAGGTAGGATTAGCATGCCGATGATCTCACCATAGGGCATCTGGGAAGAATCAATGCTCAACCAAACTTGGACAAAGCACAGCCTACAGAGTTGCCCCTGCATGGCCCCATGGGAGTCTGACAACCAATCAGAATACAAGCTCAAGATCGAAGGCCAGAGAAGGCATAAAACCAGGGACTTTCAGCATCTCAGCTCTTTTTTTTCTTCTTCACCCAACATTTTGAAGCATGTGATCACCTTTTTCCCCAGGACCTCAAACCATGTGGTCCTGTCTATCATTAAAACCATCTTTCCAAACTCTCCATGTTTTCAGTGTCTTTTTCCCCACTTGGATCTGAATCCAGAAGGACATTTCTTCCAACACCTTGAGTTGGAATAATGGGAGAAAACACAATTTTAAAACCAACTATATAACCTATGATCCATTATCATTTCAGAGTTATTTCTTTACCATATTTCTCAACATCTTCAACAATGAAATGTAGAACTGGAAAAGCTGGAGAAGTTACATTTAGAGATGCATCTCCCTTGAGAATAGCCCATAGTGAATTGTATAGCACAGTCAAACATCGGCATAGGAAATGTTTTATGACAGTTTATGTCAAAATTTTGATAGTTGATATCATAAACTGTTAAATAAAAATCACCATTTTGGCAATTTCATGGGAATCATGGATCCCAGATTTTGGACACATTCTGTAAGTTAGCCCAATTGAAGTACCTTGGTTCCAAAGTTGTTGCCTTAAGATACACCATTTCACCCTATTAAAGATTACAGGAGCAAGAGTTTTAGTAATAAATAGAAGATACAAACTCAGGGTGACTTAACGACAATATCATGGAGATATCTGCAATTAGCCATTTGCACAGAACTACTAGACCAACTACCAAAATACCCCCCCCCCCGGCCAATAAAATAAGCCAATGCATAGGAGAGTTTTTTTAAAAAGGATAGTGGGGAAAGGATACAAATTACTTAAGTGTCGAATCTATTTATATTATGGCATGATCCCACTTGGATATACACTATATTGCCAAAAGTATTTGTTCACCTGCCTTTACTTGCATATGAACTTACTGTAAGTGACATCCCATTCCTAATCCATAGGGTTCAATATGACGTCAGTCCACCCTTTGCAGCTATAACAGCTTCAACTTTTCTGGGAAGGCTGTTCACAAGGTTCAGGAGTGTGTTAATGAGAATTTTTGACCATTCTTCCAGAAGCGCATTTGTGAGGTCACACACTGATGTTGGATGAGTTTACATGGCCTATCACTTTGTGGCTGAGTTGCTGTCGTTCCCAAACACTTCCACGTTCTTATAATACAGTTGACAGTTGACTGTGGAATATTTAGGAGCGAGGAAATTTCACGACTGGATTTGTTGCACAGGTGGCATCCTATCACAGTTCCACGCTGGAATTCACTGAGCTCCTGAGAGCAACCCATTCTTTCACAAATGTTTGTAAAAACAGTCTGCATGCCTAGGTATTTGATTTTATATAGCTTCAGCCATGGAAGCGATTGGAACACCTGATTCTGATTATTTGAATGGGTGAGCGAATACTTTTGGCAATATAGTGTATAATAAAACTGCACTTTGTATTTCCACTATTTGGAAGGAGCCACTCACCTGAAATTGATATAGGATTCAATATTTGGAATAAATGTAACCTCCTACAGTGTTTGCTAGATACAATGTGAAGTGCTGATGTTGATCTACAAAGCTTTGTTTGACCCAGAAGCAAGAAATACACAGGACCACCAATTAATTGGGGGAAAAATCACTTGCTTCTTAAGATCATTACCAATCCTCTTCAAAAGGTCTCTTGGTAGGCCTTTTTGCTACTGTCTTCCCAATGAAGGTTTTCCCCAAAGTTACTTGTTGAAATACATTGCATTTTACCTAGCTATACCCTATAGTAAGTACTGCTTATCTCTTTTAGATCTTGTAGCTTATGTGCTAGCTTGCTTCTGTGCCCAGCCTCTACTTGCAAGAGATGAATTTAGCAAAGCCATTACAAGGAGATGTTTTATGTCTTCCCCATTTATGCCTAGTGCTTTCAGTTATGGCTGGGTCCTGATATGTTTACAATGAAAGTAAAACTACAACAACAACCCCACAGGAGGACAATTGAATCTTATGCTTTCAACAAAGCCCAGAATGTTACACATATGGATGTGATGCTAGATCAAATCTTTAACAATGTGTGCAGTTTTAGTCACATGTACTGTTCTTATTGCTGCAGTTTTGTAGATAGCATTTGATAGCAAAGAGCTTGTTTTACCAAATGCATATTTTTGGGTTTACTGTTAATTTTATGATTGGAAGTTTCCATGATAATGCTAATTGAAAGGTGGCTATAGGAATATTATTTACGCTCCCCTTTTCTCTTCCTCTGTACATTTCTTTATATTTTGCAAAGGATTACATGCACTAATTTTGATATGAAATAAATCCATCTTAGATTTAAGGGGTAGGAGTTTTGGGTAGACAGGTGATTCATATAAAATGATGATCACTTTTAGAAGCTTGGATAAAAACCCAAGCTTTAAACAAGCATTGGAGAAATACAAACAATGGGGTGGATTTTATTTGGTTTTTGTTTTGCTAATGATCTTTAAGATTTGCAAATTATTTTTGAGATTCCTTTTAGTATATTTTCCCCATTGTTCTAGTCTCCTCTTCTGCTTTTAAATACCAGAGCAACCAGACGTTTTTATTTAATGAATTTGTAACTGAAAAGGAAATAGTGACATGATTTTTTTTGGTGGTGGTGGGGTGGGTGGGTAAATTTCACAACATAGTACAAAAGTTCTGGGAAGATTTGAAGTGCTGTCAGACGTGGCCTGAGACATCTGTTGGATTTTCATACTACCTGCCAGCATTCTTCTTTTGAAACATTAGGCAGTGTCTGTAATTACCTGATTCAATAAATATGGAGGCATCTGGGTTTAAAGTACATTTTGAGTAGTTGAAGATAGTGTAAAAAATTTCATTTTTCAATGTTTGTTAATAGTGCACCTAGAGCAGAACATTACAGATGGTGTTGCTCAAGATATCAAATTTAGGTTCTTATGTTTGCATAATTATCAGAAACAGCCCAACCGATTTAAGTGTTAATGTCCATATGGATGGACTTTACTGGTTACTAGGGGGAAAAAATCTGAGTTAGGTATACAGTATTTACCTGAAAAACAAATGATTTCCCCTCCCTCGATAATTTAACAATAACATCTGAAAGGTGTTGAAGATTCACTGAAGATTTAACAGAGGCAATTGTGTTATTTTTATCTAATATGCTTTTGGGGGAGGAATTGTTTTATTTTGGATGGATATGGTAATAATCAGTTCTGGGTATCAGCTTAGGTATCATATCTAAACAGTCTGCTTCTCCTCCTCCTATTCTCTCCCCCTTTCTCACTTTCTTTTTCTCTCACATGCTGTTCCAAATTTAACCATTCAAGTCACCACAATATCCCCATCTTGTAAATAGGTGCTGCGTAGATTACAATACCCCTTAATACTTCAATAATGTTAAATTTAAATCTTGTACTTTAAAAAAAAAAAACTAAATATGGGCACTGCTTTCAGAATGCTATTTGTATAAAATCATACTTCTTCATAATGTGTCAGCTTTTCGACAGGTTTGCTGTCTCCTTTATATGAATCACATATAATTTTTTTTAAAAATATTCTGATGCTGTGAGTTGATCTGCTGCATTATTCTGGATCTCTGTTTTCTCCAAGTGCCCCTGGAAACAAAATTAGCAAAACTGTGTTGAAAATCTTATTTTTCAAAATCTAAACAATATTACTTGCTTGGGACCGAATGAGGGAAGTTATAGTTATCACTTTCCACTCTAAACTCAACTGTATTTGCATGTCTAATAAGTAAAGGTTAAATAAACCAATAAGCATGTTCTACAGAAGTGAGAAGTTAAGAACCAAAAAGAAGAGCAATATACTTAGGTCACTCTTTCATTTTCATTTTCATTTTATACAATCACTTATATACTGTGCATAAAAAAAAAAGGAAAAAAAAACCCAACATAACACTTCATTCCCCCATACACCCTCTCTTCTCCCCCTCCAACTTTCCTTTCACCCCTCCAGCATTCCCCTCTTCTACTTCCCTACCCCCTCAGACATCTCCCCCTCCCTCCATCTCACCCTCCATAAGGTCACTCTTATCTAGAGATAGTTTTATAGTTTTCCCTTGGCATCTGACCCATTTTAATAAATTAATGGGCATATATTATGATCAATGCAGGGACGTGCAGTCAGGGGAGGCAGAGGAGGCAGAGCCCCACCACTGTCATCATGAAAAGAAAAAAAAATGTAAAAGGAAACAGGCAAGAGCTGAGGTCAGGCTGAGCTAGTTGCTGCCAGAGTCACCGTGGATGACTCTGCTTAGTGCTTAACTGTTTAAAAAAGCCTCTTAAAAAGTGCCCTCTACAGGAGGAGGCAGGAGAACGACGTGCCTCATCTAGTCTGGCGTTTTATGATCATTCGAGCAGAGTTAAGCAAGGGTTAAAAGCCAAAAAAATTCTTGACGTAGATGAGGCACGTCACTCTCCTGCCTCCTCCTGTAGAGGGCACTTTTTAAGAGGCTTTTTTAAACAGTTAAGCACTAAGCAGAGTCATTGACGGTGACTCTGGCAGCAACTAGCTCAGCCTGACCTCAGCTCTTGCCTGTTTCCTTTTACATTTTTTTTGTTTTCATGATGGCAGGCAAGAGCAGAGTTGAAATCCTCTCTGAAACCATTGGAAAAGGTATGTGTGTGTCGGAGGGAGGGGGAGGAATTCAAACTTCATCCTGTAGATCCCTCCCCAAGTGTAGTTTGATTGCAGGCAGATTGCCTTTTCAAACACACACACACACACACACACACACACACACACACACACACACACACACAGCTGGATAAAACTATATAAGCCCAGCGTCACTGATTACAAGTTTGAAAAGGCAATGTGGCTCCGCCTGCAATCAAAGGCTTGGATTGGCTCCAATCCAACTTCTGTGTTTGTGTTTGTTTGCGAGAGAGTGAGTGAGAGAGGGAAGGAGATAGTCCAATCCAACTTCTTTGTGTGCATGTGTCTGTTTGAGAGAGGGGGGAGGGAGGGAGAGAGGGAGGAAGGAGGGGGAGGGAGAAGAAAAAGAATGAAGGAAACTTTTTCTCAAAGGAGAAAAACAAATGCTGTCGCTTTAAATCGGAACTGAGCATGCCTGGCTGTGGAATTCTTGGAGTTGAAGTCCACAAGTCTAAAAATTTTTGAAACCCCTGTGTCAGTGCCTCACCAGCCATAAAACTCACCGCACATTACTGGATCAATGAGCACAATATCAATGAAGAAAGTTTCTGAAAATATGTAAAAAAGCATTTCACAGCAAGAATATTGTTACCTGTGTTCCAAATCAAAGATGGTCAGAGTTGCTTTTTTTCTGATAGAACTACCCCCCCCATCAGTCCCCACTCTTTCATAATAGCATTAACAAATTTTTTAGCCACTCTTAGATGGTATTGTTCAAGTGCAGAAAGCTTAGGGATTATTAGGAGTGAATTTTTGTGAGGAAGGACAGTTGAGCTCCATGAATTTCTAGCATGTAAGCCAAATTCTAAGAGTAGGCTTTGCTTCAGCATCTTCAAATTCTGGGGAAAAGAAAAGAAATATAATGCATCAATAATCTGTTTGATATATACTAATTTAATCGAACCAATATATTTACCAAAATACCAAAAAGCAACAGAATGTCTAGCTATTGCCACATTACATTTTCAGATTGAGCTTTTTCCATGTTTAAAACCACAGTGCCTAAGCATCAGATTTGTTCTTGTACTTTAAAAACAAGAATGTATTTTTCATCATTGTGAAATGAGACAATATTGGAAACCATAATTGTTTAGTAAATAAATCTAACACATTATTCTGTATGAGGAAGAAAAACCAAATAAACAGGAACGGGGAGAAGCAAGCAGAATATCACTCAAAATACCTCTACGCAGCTGGAAGGCCATAAGGATGGTGGGATTGTAACTGGATGACAATGTACACTTTGGCATTTTACCACAAAAAAAATTAAGAATGGAAAAAAAATAGCAAAAAGGAAATTTAGTCAAAAATATATCAGATTTTAGAGAAGGCATGAATATAGTATCCTCACTGTGTGTTCCCACAATTCACAGCAATGTAGCACCATAATATTTGTGTCAAATTTGGTCTGTGATCCTCACTTACATCACTTCAGCTTCAAGTAGAAAATCAGATTTTTAAAAAACGTTCTGCTGAATCGTGCATAGATTAACATAACTGAATCTCTTATTTCATATTTTTAAACATTTAGATTTAAGCAATTTTTACCAAGACTAGCCATGCTCAAAAAGTGTGAGCTAAAGTGTTGTTACAACAGTAAACAATTACTATTCTATATATAATTATCAGATGCAAACATTATGTAAATATGTATCTATAACTAATACACATATAACTCTTATGCTTTTAAAAAAACTACTGTATTTTGTATATGTGAGTCCCATATATCATTAAACATATCCACAGAGTCTACATCTACAAGTAATCCTCACATAAGTAGTAAGTATAATCAGATCTTCAATCCATTGAGTAAAGGGTTCATACATTTATCTTTCCAAAGTTGTGAGATCAGTCTTCTAGCTATAATAAGGAGACTGAGAATCATTTATGTTTTCCAGTTCTTAGTTCCATGTGCTAGGTATGTAATTCAAAAGAATATCATCCTTTGAAATTTTAGCTTTGTCACATAATCACATTTATGTAGTCCACTGCTTTCTCCCAAAATTTAGTAAGTATAGTACACTGTAAACAAATGTGTTTTAAAGGAGAATTGCCCTCATTATATCCCCAACAGAATGCTATCTTGGGCAATCCTTTACTATACAGATTTAATGGAGTCCAGTAAATTCTAAATATTATTTTTTGTGGTATAACACATAGTTTAAGGTCTATTGACACTCTTGCTATAGAAGTTAAGATGCTTTCCCATTCACTAAGAAATACAGGAGAATTGTAATTAGTGTTGTAATGACACTCTGTACATTTTACTTTTTATTTTTTTTTCTGTTGTATTTTTCCTCATTTATTTTAACCACTTGTTATGTGTTTTTTTCTGTTAATGTATATATGTATCTTTGTGTTTCGTTCCCTTTGTCCCCCCCCCACTTTTTTTTCTATTATTTTAAAAGCAATAACTCCTGCGAGTCTGCAAGGCCATCAAATCGGTCAGCCCTAGAGGAGATCAACCCTGACTGCTCTTTAGAAGGCCAGATCCTGAAGATGAAACTCAAATACACCTAATGAGAAGAAAGGGCTCACTGGAGAAGAGCCTAATGCTGGGAACGATGGAGGACAAAAGAAGAAGGGGACAACAGAGAATGAGGTGGATGGATGGAGTCACTGAAGCAGTTGGCATGCACTTAAATGGACTCCAGAGGATGGTAGAGGACAGGAAGGCCTGGAGGAATGTTGTCGCAATGGGTCAGACATGACTTTGTGACTAACAACAACAACAAAAGCAATAAAATTGTATATAAAAAAAAGACTATGCTGAGTTGGGTTGCCTCATTTAACTGTATTTTTACAGGAATTCATGTAATCAATTCTCAGTTTAGATAAACTATTTTGCCAGCTCTGTAATATCCAAGAAACGGCCCCAACTGATTTGGTCCTGTCTTCTAACATCTGGAAATGGATTTCACCTATGCTGCTGATATTCTGCACTGGAACAAGCAGGAGCCATTGGTGCAGCTGATTAAGAGATTTTTCAATTAACAGTGGCAGTCTGTTCTGACCTAGGCTTCCTGAGACAGTACAAAGCACACACTTAATCCCAAAAAACCCTCTTTTTATTTCAACAACTGTGAATTATGTTCATTCACAGCCCATAATGAGTCACAAATAGTTTGTAAAGAGCCCAACAGAAGTTTGCCAAAGTCTTTTGGGATAAGGCTGATAAGCACCCACTTTTATCTCCCTTGAAACACTGACAAAGACCTAATTGGCAATTAGCTTTGCAAGATCACACGGAGCATAGAGTCAAAACGAAGCTTCAGAATTTAAACTGTCCAGAACTAAGGAAGTTGCTTCCTGCAAAGGGTCATGTGCCTTTGTTCCCTCTTTATGACTTATTGGAGGGGCCAATCATCTCCAAGCCTTACTCCCAAGTCACCCCTTTTGTCTTAACTGTTTTTGCCTTCTGGCAGCTCTGTGCATGCGCGCACTGGGAACAGGCTCCCCATGTTCCTCTGCCTTGCTGATGTCCGACTCTGGAAGCTCTGGAGGCAGCACATAACTCCAAGATGGCCCTGGCCCCCTCTCTGCCTCTGACACAGAGCGCTCATCTGAGGTTTCCCCAGGCTCCAGGACTGGCCCATGTTCCTCCCCAACCTCCTCACTGTCCAACTCTGCTGCCAACTCCATAGGCCACTGACAGATCACAACACAGTCATAAGGCAAAAATCCAAAGGGTGTCCTGTATATTATTTAATTCAGTTCCACAGACTAGAGACTAGCTGCACTCTCTCCATGTCATAATAGTTTATGCTTACAAACAAAAACAACAACAATAATAATACAAAAGAACCAAAGAGGCAAGAAGAGGAAGCCTAAATGGGAAATTCGGTTGGAATTGAAGATCAAAAAATTTCGTGGAGATTTGAGCAACTTGAAGAAACTCAGGCAAGGTCAGCTAAAGAACAAGCAGGTCAAAAGCAGCCTGGAAGCAAGATACGATTTGGAGAATAAAGAGATTGCGATAGTAATTGAAGAGCTGAAGCAGAGGGTTGTTGCCGTTGCTGAAAAGATTAAAAGATATGAAAACCGTGTAACTCAATTCAAGGAAAACTCGCAGTTCAGAGCAAATCAGCACCAGTTTTAAAAGAGCTTAGAAAGTGGAGATGGAGTAACAACAAATGAAAATCCTGATAAAGAGAAAGCTCTGAAACTCTGGAAGAATTTGTGGGAAAACAACAAGAACCACAACAGATATGCAAAATGGATCAAGCAGGTTGAGGATTCTATTAAAGTGCATAAAATGGAAGATGTGAAGATAACAAAAGAAATGGTGCAAAGACAGTCAAGAAAAGGGAAGAACTGGAGTGCACCTGGATCAGATGAGTTACATGGCTTCTGTTTAAAGGCACTTACAAGCGTGCACAAAAGATTGGCAGCCTAAATGAACCAGATCTTAAAAACACTTGAAAATGATGAATGGATGACAACTGGAAGGACATTTTTGATCCAAAAAGATAAAGAAAAAGGAAAGGACCCTGGAAACTATAGGCCAATTACCTGTTTGCCAACAACATACAAGCTTCTTAAAGGTATCATTGCAAACCAAATTTATGGATACATGGAAAGAAATGACTTGCCCTCCTGTAGAACAGAAAGGATGCTGCAAAAATTCAAGAAGAACAAAGGACCAACTGCTGATTAACAAGCTAATCCTAAAGAATTCAAAGAAAAGACAAACCAAGCTGTTCATGGCCTGGACAGACTATAAGAAAGCATTTGATTCAGTTCCCCACAGCTGGATCAAAAAATGCCTGAAAAGTTTTGGCATCAGCAGCAACATACAAAAATTCATGGAAACTTCAATGAACCTCTGGAAAACGAAGCTTATGGCTAATGGAGAAGTACTGGGTGAAGTTGAAATTAAATGAGACATTTTCCAGGATGATTCCCTTTCACCCCTACTTTTTATACTCTCAATGCTACCACTGACAACCATTTTGAAGAAGGTTACGAACTTGCAAAGAAAGGACTGAAAATTTCACACTTGGTGTACATGGATGATTTGAAGCTGTTTGGTAAAACAAAAGCTGAACTGAATTTATTAATTGAAAGCACATTTTTTTTTAGCCAAAACATTGGTATGCAGTTTGGAATTGACAAATGTGCAACAATGGCAACCAAGGCAGGCAAGGTCCTAGAAGATGATGGAATAGAATTTGAGAATGAAGAAATGATAAACGCAGTAAAACCAGAAGAAGGCTACAGATACTTGGGGATTTTAGAGGCCTCTGACTTAATGCATAATAAAGTCAAGGAATTAACCTCAGCCAAGTACATTTAATGAATTCGCAAGATATTGAAGTCCAAATTGAGTGGAGGAAACATCATATTAAGCCATAAATACCTGAGCTATACCTGCGATTCGATACTCTGCAGGAATAATTGACTGGACCCAGATGGAGTTGGACAATTTGGACAGAAAAACAAGGAAGCTTATGACAATGAATCATGCTTTGCACCCTAAAAGTGATGTTGACTGATTATATCTACCAAGAGCAGAGGTGGTCGAGGACTCCTATAAGTAAAACAGACTGTGGAAGAAGAAAAACACAGCTTGAATGATTACATCCAGAAAAGTGAAGAACCAATGATTAAGGAAGTAAATAAAGGAGGCCTTTTAAAGACAACTAAGTCAAAAGCTGAATATAAGAAATAAGTAATTGAGAAGCGAGCTGAAAATTGGAAAAACAATGCTATGCACAGCCAATACTTGAAAAGTATTGAAGGCAAAGCTGACCAAAAGCTAACTTGGAACTGGTTAAGATCAGGAGCACTGAAAAAAGAAACAGAAGGCTTTATTTTGGCAGCTCAAAAACAAGCCTTAGCCACAAACTGCATGAAGGCAAAAATTTAACGTGTTACCACCAACAGCAAATGTCGCCTCTGTAATGAGAAAGACCACACAGTCAACCACTTGATCAGTGGGTGCAGCAAAATTTCACAAACTGACAACCTACAACACCATGATCGTGTTGCTAAGACCATTCACTGGAAATTGTGCCAAAAGTTTGGATTTGAGTACAGCAAAAACCACTGGGAACATCAGGTTCAGAAGGTTTTAGAGAATGAGAAGGTCAAGATCTTGTGGGACTTCAGAATTCTGACTGACAGGCACTTGGCCCACAACACACCTGACATAACAATAGTTGAAAAGAAAAAAGTATGGTTCATTGACATTGCAATATCTAGAGATGCATGAATTGAAGATAAACAGCAAGAAAAAAATCACAAAGTACCGGGACTTGTAAATTGAAGGTGAGCAACTGTGGAAAAAGAAATCGTGTGTTCTCCCGATTGTAATTGGAGCCCTTGGAGCAATACCTAAAGAGCTATCTCGCTATTTGGAAATTTTAAATTTATCAGACTTGAACATTCTGATTCTACAAAATCCACCCTTCTTGGTACAGCTTATATCCTCCGACGTTACCTTAACAGGTAACCAAATTGCCCACTTCTTTCCTTGATTTAAAATCTCTTTACACCATCATCTATTAAAAAGTATGTATATTGGACAGAGTTAATAAAAAAACTAGGTAAATGTAGATATTTTAAAAATGATAACACAGAAAATGATCTTGTTCTCTCTCTTTCTCTTTTATATGAGCTACGTGAAAGGAAGAAAGGAATTTCTGGCATTTTTATGGGTTATTTTTAAGACCCATCTTGCTTTAATAGTCATTTCAATCACCTCATACAGATTTCTGAACTGAATATAGTTTTTAGAACAGGGATATTTTTCTTCTCTGTTTCAAAGTTGAAGTGATTCTTTTCTCTATGATGGATGCAGATGCCTAAGAAGGAATAAAGAATAAAACGCATTTTGGCAACATTTTGAAAATGTCGGATGGAATAAGCCTCTTTAAATCCTTTTTATGAACACAGATTTCTATCTTTTTCCAGAGAGTTCCACTTGGAGGTATCTAAATGCCACTGATCAATACATTTGTCCATGTATGTGTGTGAGAGAGAACATGGAGGGCTTCAACTGATGCGTTGCAGTGACCAGGGACGTGCAGTCAGGGGAGGCAGAGCCTCACCACTGTCATCATGAAAAGAAAAAAAATGTAAAAGGAAACAGGCAAGAGCTGAGGTCAGGCTGAGCTAGTTGCTGCCAGAGTCACCGTGGATGACTCTGCTTAGTGCTTAACTGTTTAAAAAAGCCTCTTAAAAAGTGCCCTCTACAGGAGGAGGCAGGAGAATGACGTGCCTCATCTAGTCTGGCGTTCTATGATCATTCGAGCAGAGTTAAGCAAGGGTTAAAAGCCAAAAAATTCCTGATGTAGATGAGGCATGTCGTTCTCCTGCCTCCTCCTGTAGAGGGCACTTTTTTAGAGGCTTTTTAAAACTGTTTAGCACTAAGCAAAGTCATCCACGGTGACTCTGGCAGCAACTAGCTCAGCCTGACCTCAGCTCTTGCCTATTTCCTTTTATATTTTTTTCTTTTCATGATGGCAGGCAAGAGCAGAGTTGAAATCCTCTCTGAAACAGCTGGAAAAGGTACGTGTGGGTCGGAGGGAGGGGGAGGAATTCAAACTTCATCCTCAAGTGTAGATCCCTCCCCAAGTGTAGTTTGATTGCAGGCAAATTGCCTTTTCAAACACACACACACACACACACACACACACACACACACACACAGAGCTGGATAAAACTATATAAGCCCAGCTTCACTGATTGCAAGTTTGAAAAGGCAATGTGGCTCCACCTGCAATCAAAGGCTTGGATTGACTCCAATCCAACTTCTGTGTTTGTGTTTGTTTGCGAGAGAGTGAGTGAGAGAGGGAAGGAGATAGTCCAATCCAACTTCTCTGTGTGCGTGTGTCTGTTTGAGAGAGGGGGGAGGGAGGGAGAGAGGGAGGCAGGAGGGGGAGGGAGAAGAAAAAGAATGACGGAAACTTTTTCTCAAAGGAGAAAAACAAATGCTGTCGCTTTAAATCGGAACTGAGCATGCCTGGCTGTGGAATTCTGGGAGTTGAAGTCCACAAGTCTAAAAAAAATTGAAACCCCTGTGTCAGTGCCTCACCAGCCATAAAACTCACCGCACGTCACTGACAGTGACACATGTAGCTTAGGGGTGAAATTCAGCAGGTTCTGACAAATTCTGGAGAACCGGTAGTGGAAATTTTGAATAGTTTGGACAACTGGCAAATACCACCTCTGGCTGGCCCCAGAGTGTGGTGGGAATGGGGATTTTGCAGGATCCTTCCCCTGCCATGCCCACTTAGTCACGCCCACAGAGCCGGTAGTAAAAAAAAATGAATTTCACTACTGATGTAGCTGAATGGTGTAGAAGCATTCTTTTTACCGTAAACTGTGCAAAAGCAGTGATGGGCCAAACGTGGATATGGATTAATAGAACTAGTGTTCTTCATGCAGAATAATAACAACCCCCCCCCCCCCAAAAAAAAACAAACCCTGGTGAAATGAAGAAAATCTCAACTTTTCTCAGGCACTGGAAGTAAATGTTTGACTTAGAAGGAGCTTGAAAAGACCAGTATTCTTTCCTTCCAGGAATGTACTTTTTGTCCATGATAGATGAGTCTGAAGGTTGTCATAAAGGCAGCAACAATCAACAAGTAGAGTACCCTGAGTATTGATCTTCTTAAGCTGAAGCAATTTTGTGCTTCAATAACAGGGAGAAATACCCACTCTTATAATCAACAAAACTGCTTTTTCAGCAAAAGCCAAATCTGAGGCAGAGAAAGTAAGGCAAAGAAGTGGCAGAGACAGATTCCTTGCTTTTGTCTTTCAGCCTCCAATGCTCCCTTTTCAGTAACCCCCCCTCCATTAAAGCCATGCTGCAGACTACACCCCATAGTTTCTTTGACATATGTGTTTCTCTCTCTCTCTCTCTCTCCCTCCCTCCCTCCCTCCCTCTCTCTCTCTCTCTCTCTCTCTCTGTTATATACTGGTATGTTATATATATGTTACATAATGTAACATTATCTCATGCCTCTGAGATAGATAGATAGATCAATAGTTAGATAGATAGATAGAATCATCTTCAATCTTGCAAATGGAGATATCTTTACTCGTTTACCTAAATGTTTGGAACTACGAGTGGATTCCCTCTTCCATCTCAGTTATAGATATATCCAGCAATATTTGTAAAAGAAAGAAGGCATTTCTGCAGAATGCTAGTGAGTATGGCAGCTTTCGATGTAGCAGGATCTGTTATGTGATTTTTCTCATCTATTTCTCTCCAGTCCATAAATGTATTTGACCTCTTTATTTTACTTACCAGATGGCAGCAGCAACTACTTTTTGCCGACTTTTTTCTAAATTCAATCATGTCAAACTGCTTCTTTAGTGATCTTGTGCCCCCAGCTAGTAATTTATCATCATTGAACAGATTTACAGAATTTACATGGAAAATGCTCTTTTCCACTCCCTCTCCAAAACAAATGGAAATATTTTCTTCTGCTAAAACCAACTCCCACCCCTTATGGTGTTGATTCTCTAGTCTCAAATGCTCTATTACAATCCTGTAATCACTACGTAGAATAGGATTGAGTCACAGAATTTGTGTCTCACTTAAAACGGATTTGGTCCTTAAAATCCATCACAAGTGCTATACTCGATGAAAGTAATGTTGAAAATGATAGGTGTGTTTGGGAGGAGAAGAGGTTATGGAAGAGAAGGACCATCTGCTTATTATTTATGTCCAGGAATTTCTGTATCACAAATGCAGGATAAAAGGCAATGCTTGTAGCACAAGAACCAGTCAATTCCCCTTTACAAATCAAACGGATACGTTACTTCATATCACCTATGTGACAATGGTTATGTCTTCAACTGCACAATCTTATCTGAGGAAAAAAATATGGAAAGCCTTCAATTTCATTACATATAATTTCATTGCTGATCGTTTTATTTCTTTTTAGTTCTTCAAAAAAAGATGTTTGAGCCTTAATGAGATTAGTTCTATGAAACTCAACTGTACTGGCACTCAGGCTATTGAATTCAGTGGAAGGTTTATCATGAATCTCCTCAGAAACTTTTAAAGTTCTTATTCAGGACTTTTTTTTTTAATCTTAAAAGCATCTCCTGCTAAGTATTGTGACATCTTCCTTGTGACCATCGATCTGGTTAGCTCATATGGCCAAGTTGGTGCCGGAGGGAAATTATCCTAGAAGCTGTAGTTCCTTATCCTAGGAATCTGTCTTCATGTTTAATCCCAATTATTTGTAGTATATCTGTATCACTTGCAAGATAAGTTCAGAAGCAAGGACAGATAATATTAAACTATTGAAGTATAAAGGTGTCTATTTAAAACAACGTCTGCGCATGTAAAAGTAATAAAAATGAAACCAGTGCTAACAAAATTGACAACATAAACAATAGTCCAATAAGCCCAATTTCAAGTGCCTGGTGGAATAAGTATGTCATAACATATCAGGGAAGAAGACAATACAATATTTTATGTAACCTGCGAGTATACACAAACGTAAAAGCAGTTAGGCAAGCTGCGTTCAGTGTTAGCAGTGCTGTAGATTTGTGCTGTAGAATTTTAAGCCAATTCTGTTGTGGTCTGTAAGAGATGTACTTGCTCTAAATATGAATGATTTATTCTGTATATGTTCTTTGGATTGTGAACCCATTTGGTTTCATTCATTCATTTTCATATATAAAGCAATCTTAGCTTATGCCCTCAAGTACTTCATTTTAACTGCAATGTACTGGATGGCTATGTTGCAAAGGAATGCAAAACTAGTTATGGAAAGATTGACGAATCAAGAAAGAAACGAAACCCATTTATACCATATGCATGACAGTCATTAGACAGCCTTCCCCTCTTCTGTTTTGTGGACTTCAACCCTCAGAATTCTCTAGCTAGCATAGCATTGCTGAAAATTCTGGTTTTAGGATCCTCTACATCTGGAGGATATTTAGGCTAAGGAAAACTATTCTAAGATAAAGAATATTTACTCTTGGAAGTTCTTGTGGTTAAGTTTATTTATTTATTTTATTATTTGATTTGTCAATTATTTACAAGATAATGGGTATAAGAATAAACATGAGTATGAATGGAATGGGGACGAATAAATGGGAACAGTAGGACAGGGACGGTAGGCATGATGGTGTGCTTATGCACGCCCCTTACAGACCTCTGAGGAATGGAGTGAGGTCAATAGTTGACAGTTTAAGGTTAAAGTTTTGGGGATTTGAAGATGTAACATCAGAGTCAGGTAGTGCATTCCAGGCATTGACCACTCTGTTGCTGAAGTCGTATTTTCTGCAATCAAGTTTAGAGTGGTTTACATTGAGTTTGTATCTGTTGTGTGCTCTTGTATTATTGTGATTGAAGTTGAAGTAGTCATTGATTGGTAAGATATTGTAGTGGATAATTTTGTGTGCTACGCAGGTCAGACCATAGGCGGCATAGTTCTAGGTTATCCAAGTGCAAAATTTCAAGCCTGGTGGTGTAGGTTATTCTGTTGCGAGCAGAGGAGTGTAGTACTCATCTCATGAAATACTTTTGGACTTGCTAGTGGTTTTGTAACTCTGTTTGGCTGGCCATTTTTTCCATGTTGATTCTAGGGACAAAATCACCTTATTAGATATTCACAAAGATCATTACTTATTCTTTAAAAGGCACACAATACACCCACATAAAATTGCATCCACGTTGTAATAAAAGGGCTGTCTAGCTCTTTTTCCTAGACTAGAGTACAATTGCACCATTTTTTTTTAAAAAGGGAACCTGAGAGTTGAATTTAGCAAATTAACTTTATGTACAGATCAGATCATTTCCTGTTTTGTGGTCCTACCCTTTGACCACGCTATTCTTCAAAATGAATTACTATATGATTTTCTATATTAGAAAAAGAGCATCAACACATTTACAGCTTTAATGATCTTGACTTTCTCTTGTGGAAGTGATAACATCAAACAGCTCTCATGCTTTCACACTTAAGTTGCAATGAGGGTCAATACTGAATTTGTGTACAGCAAACTGATGCTGGAGTGCTACAGAGCATTTGCTGTATACTTCTTTCATGTGTTTCCTTTGGTGTATTTTAATCACTGGTTCTGGCTTGAAATGGACCACACAAAATCCCACTGAATAAATCTATCAAATTTTGTCCTGAAACTCATAAAGAACGGTCTGAAAGAGAACATTGGGTATCCCAAACTTCGGATGACCAGTTCATTAAATTGTAGTTTCTTTGCTTCTCTTCTTCATGGTAAAGAACTATCTATCTTATGTGAAGTATTGTCAAGCCTAGTGTTATTTTCAGACTTCAACTGCTTCCTTGATCAGTCACTTCGCAAGTTCAATGCTAAGTGTTTAAATCACTGGAAAGGTAATAGGATTTCTATCATGAAAAATCCCCTCTTCCCTGATAGGCCTCTGTTAACGTGCTTCCTCTTTTTTTTCCAGGTTTGCATTAGTTTACACTGTTAGATTGCAGTTCATTGCAGTCCTGCTTAACTTCTCATTCATAAGCACACAAGGCACAATAGGGAGAAAAAAAGAATTCTCATAGCTCAGGCCAAGACAATTTTTGTCAATAGATGCATGATCTCATGGGTAATCTATTGAAAATGAAAACATAGGTAAGGTTAAAACAATGAGTGATGCCATAGCCTGAAGCTGCCAGGGACACACACAATTTTTCTGTTCTCATCACTTTTCCCCACTTTTCAAAAGTCCCCCCCCCCCCGGAAATTTCTTCTCTTTCTTTTATAGGGAATACAGGTAGTTCTTGACTTACGACCATAATAGAGTCCAAAATATATGTTGCTAAGCGAAACATTTGTTAAGTGAGTTTTGCTCCATTTGATGACCTTTCTTGCTGTTAAGAGAACTGCTGCAGTTGTTAATTTAGTAACAGTTGTTATCATGAATCTGGTTACCTCACTGACTTTGCCTGTCCAAAGGTCGCAACAGGTGATTTCATGATCACGGGACAACCATCATAAATATGAACCAGTTGTCAAGCGGCTGAATTTTGTTCACATGACTACAGGGATGCTGCAATGGTCGTAAGTGTGAAAAGTCTTAAGTTCCTTTTTTCAGCACCGTTGTAACTTCAAACAGTCTCTAAATGAACTGCTGTAAATCGAGGACTATCTGTACATGGAGGGAGAAACAGCTCTTGCCAGATGCATATGGAGATTCTCAGTCATCCAGGTCATGGTTGTCCTAAAGGTGCTTTTTCAAGAGACACCTGGAGTTTCTGGTTTTTCTTTGAAGAAGTTTTGCTTCTCATCCAAGAAGCTTCCTGGATGAGAAGAGTAACATCTTCAAAAGAAAAGCCAGAAACTCCAGGTGTCTCTTGAAAAAGCAATTTTGGGACAGCTCTTACCAGAGATCAGAAATGAAATCTTACAGAGGACTGTTGAAATGTGGCTGATGTAGGATAGGCCCAATATTGCAAGCAGATTCTGAACTCTCTTTCTCCAGACTTTAGAATGCTCTCCTATTACAGTTGCTAAGAATCGGAGGCAACATGTTCTGACCCAGCTCCCCAAACACAACCAACCCTCTGATGTTAACTAAAAGATTCCTTTATTAGGAGCGTCAGCAGCCCTGGCAAAAAGTGTCTCTCTCACAGCAGGCTAACAAGTCCATCCAGTAGGAAGATGAATAGTTGTCTGCCACATCTATTCATCTCCGCCCCCTGCCTTTTATCCCCAGAGCTAGGGTGGGGCTTCACTAGTAGTGGTGGCTCTTCTGTCCCAAGGATTGGCCCACAGATTTCCACTGCTCTCTTCTCCCCTTCTGCGCATCCGTGTGTCAGGCACTGGACCCAGCTGTTCTTCCTCTTCCTCCTCAGCCACCTCCAGACCTGGGGGCTGTTGACTCTCCATCTAAGGGATGACGAATGGCCCAGGCTCCGCCTCTGTCTCTGTGTCTGTCTCTCTCTCTCTGACAGCTCCCTCTTCCCCCTCGGAAATCTCAGGTTGCCTTGATGCTGATTCTGACTCCAATGCTTCCTTCTTATCTGATTGAGCTGCTGGAGGGGCTGGCAGCTGACAGGCCACAACACAACATTTCCTACCATTTTCAGATGGGATATAGCTAAGAAACCCCTGAACCAGGCTAAAGCAGAAAATCCTGGCCCAGACATAGTGTGAAATAAGCGATTAATATTAAAGAATTGCTCATTCATTGGTCATCACTGTTCCTCAAATGCAAGGTTAGTTCTTCACTAACAAAAGGTTGTTCCTCTTTGTACTAGGGATTCCTCCAGAGGCTAAAAGAGTAAAAATAGGATAAGGCTTTTTTCCAGGGATGGGAATCAGCTGGTTTGGACCGGTTTGGGTGAACCAGATGCTAATTTTACATCTGGTTCGCTGAACCGATAATTGCAAGTACTGGCTGGCCCTGCCCACCCTGCCCCACCCCTCCCAGGAGTCTCCATGTGGCCTGTTTGGATGCCAGGTAAGTGCAGGATCTGCATGGAGGCTCTGGGAAGGCAAAGAATGGGGCACCTGGAAGTTCCATAAGTCCGAAAACGGGCCTGTTTCTGGCCTCTGGAGGCCCTCTGGAGCCCGGGAGGCCATTTTCACCCTCCCGGAGGGTCAAGAAAAGCCTCTCCTTCCTGTTGCCATAATCAAGGTTACAGTAACACCCTTCATTCACAAAAGTCTTTTCCCCTTAAAAATCAAGCCTAGAATCCCACTTTTTATCATATGATTGTCATCACTGTCCAATTCTTTATTGAAGACTGAATACAAGACTTCAAACAGATTGATATTCTCACTATTATACAAAAATAAACTTAAGAGCTGTTTTCCCTTAACCAGGCCAGAAGACTAGCAAATTTAGGAGAAAGCTGTTCTATATAGGTAGCCCTCAACTGGCAAGCATTTGTTTAGTGACCATTTGAAATTACAACATTGAAAAAAGGGACTGTTTTTCACACTTAGAATCACTATAGCATCACGTGATCAAAATTGGGAAGCTTTGCATCTGGCATTTATTTATGATGGTTACAGTGTCCCAGGATCATGTGACCATCTTTTGTGACCTTCTGGCGAGCAAAGTCAATGAGGAAGCCAGATTTACTTAACAACCACGTTACTGCCTTAACAACCACACTGATTCACTTAACAACTGTGGCAAGAAAGTTTGCTCCTAAATTGGAGCAAAACTCACTTAACTTCCTTGTTTTAGCAATGGAAATTTTGGGTTCAGTTGTGGTCATAAGTCGAGAACTATCTGTAACATGCACTGTGACAGTCATAAGTGCCATATTTCCCCAGTGCCATTGTAAGTTGAGGACTACCTGTATCCTGAAAATAACCTGTGTCCAATTGTGTGAGGGGAACAATATTGACTAATTTCATTGCTGGGGGATGGCTAGAGCTTTTATTCTAGGATAGTTTCCTCCTGAGTAAAGGTGGAAAAAGCCATGACATGAGTTCTTACCGTAGTATTGGCTTGGCTGAGGAGAAGAAGCAGTGTAGTAGAATGGAAAAGAGTTCCAAATATTCCTTACTAGCTGAATACCCGTGCTTTGCTATGAAACTATGTGATTGGGCTTGATAAATTGACCCTTACAGCTTGAAAATTACTGAGTGGCTACCATTGACCTCTCTTCTCCCCTCCTCTCCCTCAGGCTTGCCCCACAGGAGCCTCCCTTCCCCTATCCTCTCCCCTTCTCTCCCTCAGGCTTGTTCCACAGAATCCTCCCCTATCCTGTCCTGTCCTGTCCTGTCCTGTCCTGTCCTGTCCTGTCCTATCCTATCCTATCCTATCCTATCCTATCCTATCCTATCCTATCCTATCCTATCCTATCCTATCCTACCCTCTCCTCTCCTCTCCTCACCCCTTCTCTCCCTCAGGCTTGTTCCACGGAATCCTCCCCTATCCTCCCCTGTCCTGTCCTGTCCTGTCCTGTCCTGTCCTGTCCTATCCTATCCTATCCTATCCTATCCTATCCTATCCTATCCTATCCTATCCTATCCTATCCTATCCTATCCTATCCTATCCTATCCTCTCCTCTCCTCTCCTCTCCCCTTCTCTCCCTCAGGCTTGTTCCACAGAATCCTCCCCTATCCTGTCCTGTCCTGTCCTGCCCTATCCTATCCTCTCCCCTTCTCTCCCTCAGGCTTGTTCTACAGAATCCTATCCTATCCTCTCCCCTTCTCTCCCTCAGGCTTGTTCTACAGAATCCTGTCCTGTCCTATCCTCTCCCCTTCTCTCCCTCAGGCTTGTTCTACAGAATCCTATCCTATCCTATCCTCTCCCCTTCTCTCCCTCAGGCTTGTTCTACAGAATCCTATCCTATCCTATCCTCTCCCCTTCTCTCCCTCAGGCTTGTTCTACAGAATCCTGTCCTGTCCTGTCCTGTCCTGTCCTATCCTATCCTATCCTATCCTATCCTATCCTATCCTATCCTATCCTATCCTATCCTATCCTATCCTATCCTCTCCCCTTCTCTCCTTCAGGCTTGTTCCACAGAATCCTATCCTATCCTATCCTATCCTATCCTATCCTATCCTATCCCCTTTTCTCCTTCAGACTTGCCCCACAGTAACGTCTCCTATCCTATCCCCTTCTCTCTCAGGCTCCTTTCCAAATTTCCAGCCAGCAGGCTGGATGAATCATATGCTGGCCACGCCCATGGTCAAGTGGCAGTTGGAACAGTTATTTTCAGGTTGGGAGTGGGACTAACTCCTTAGCATCAGAGCGTGTTAGTAATAGTATAAGAAATACTTATGATCTGATGGTTATTTCAAAAAAATCCTTTTTAAGCGAGCACCTAAGCCAAAAGGAACATACATGCCACATTTCAAGTTTGTAGGCTTTACAGTTCTGGAGATTTCGTGATCCAACGTGAGTGGTTTTCACTTTATATAGATTAAAGGGAATCAGGGAATCAAAAAGTCTGGTTTTGAATGAAATGAAAATTATGGACTGGGCTAGATGATAGGCTCATTTAATGCCTAGAAGAATGTAATGTATTGCAGAAGAGTAATTGGAAAGAAGGGTAAATTAAACCTTCAAAAGTGGATAAAGTAAACTACAGCAACATAAATTGCCCGTTTAATCACTACGGGCTTTTTGAAATCTTGCTGCTGGAAGATGTTATCAATTCAGCGGCCAAAAGAAAACTTGCAATCCCAGATCTTTAGGAATATGGAAGTGGTTACAAACTACCAGTGGGATTGAAGAATGGATGGCCATATGGTTGAGACCTGGACAAAGGACCAGAATAAGACCAGTGGCCTCCCTTCTACATTTCGTTTGTGTGACATCCATAAAACTTTATCTGACTCGTAGCCAGAACAAAGGAAGTAAAAACCAACTAGAGAAAGGTCTAGCATATAAATTGTGCAGAAGGGAAAATGTGAAAGTGTCAAACATTTTTAAACAATAGAACAAATAGTTGTGCGATCTGCTCTGGAGGAGATGTGTTAAGTATCTGTCAGAGGTTATTCAAGTGTAAGAAATCTTGCCAGCATAGGGACTTGGATGAGGCTTGCTCTTGAAATTCTTTCCAATTCTCTGATTTTACAAATCAGATGATGGGAGCATTCTGTGTAGCATTTTTCTTCCTCTTTACGACCGACAGGAAAATACTTGTACTGGATGCCCTTTTTTGTGTGCAGGGATATTTTACACGGCTTCAAAGAAGAGTGTTTGCAGGCATAGAGCTATGGGAATTGCTTTCTAAAAAGAAATCAGCCAAGCCACATGTTTGTATTCCTTGGGAAAGCATATAGATTTGTATTTGTTGGTTTTCAATATAATACGTGTTTCCTTCTCTCTTTTTTTTTATCCCCTAGACT
Source organism: Thamnophis sirtalis (assembly GCF_051295495.1). Lineage (NCBI taxonomy): Eukaryota > Metazoa > Chordata > Lepidosauria > Squamata > Natricidae > Thamnophis > Thamnophis sirtalis. Next base: position 30,072,209 of record NW_028261381.1, read on the forward strand.
GCCTCCAAAATATATCTATGAATTGTTTTGCTTCATTTGATCGTGAGGATTTTTAGCAGAAACTTGGATTTCATTGGACAGTTCTTGGCAAGGTGTTTAGAACAAGAACAGAGAGATGTAAATTAAAAAAAACATAAATAAATAAATAAATAAATAAATAAAGTCATCCAGTCTCCTGATATAAATTTAATCTAGAGTCCTATTTACAGGAAGCCTCCCATACAAATAAAAAGGGAAAAAAAGAGAGAGAAGATCCTAGTACAGGTCACATTAGCATAGGATCTTGATTTTATACCCATTTGGTCTAGTGATTAAGCCACCAGGCTACAAAACTGGAGATCACGAGTTCAAGTCCTGCCTTAGCTATGAAAGCCAGCTGGGCCAGTCACTGTCTCTCAGCCTAACCCAGCTCACAGAGCTATTGTTGTGAGGAAAATGGGAGGGGAAAGGTATGTTGGATATGTTTGTTACCTTGTTTATTTGTAAAAATAATAAAGGTGGGAAATATATAACATAATGTGAATAGCAAGCCAGTAGGAGTGCACACTAGGTAATATTGCATGCAGTGATGGGTTTCACTTATTTTTATCACTGGTTTGTCATGCACATGCTCGCTTTGCATTTGCGTGCATCTTCCATGCATGTGCCCGGTCTTCTGCGCATGCATTTTGCTCATGTGCATGCCTTCCATGCATGCAGCCACCCTCAAAAATGTGGCTAAATAGGACAGCATAGAGCTGGGGAAGTGGGCAGGCCCACGTGAATCTCCCCTACCGATTCGCATGAACTGGTCCGAACTGGCTGAATACCACCTCTGATTGTATGCCTTATCTATTTCCAGTTCCACATTGGGGTTTCTTCCACCACCATTTGATTTGAAAAAGGCAACCTGAGGATCCTTCCTTCCTTCCTTCCTTCCTTCCTTCCTTCCTTCCTTCCTTCCTTCCTTCCTTCCTTCCTTCCTTCCTTCCTTCCTTCTGTTGAGATCTGAAGGTGGACTATAGATCAAAGAGGTGAATATACTGTACTGAAATTCTAGGTGTTGCCGGTAAACAATATATAACTGAGGGAATGGCAAGAACTCTGTAAAAAGGTGAAAAGGATGGTGAAAACATCCAGATGGTGGTTACCATAGTGGGACCGAAACTCGTCCAGTCTTTTAGGTGTGCTGTGATAGACATAAAAATGGGTGGAGTTTTGATCACAGTATTATAGCTGACATCTTGACTTGTTTAACCATACTTTGCAGACAGTCCTTTTCCTATGAACATGGTAAGAAAGTAACATCACTGCATTTTTCTCCTTTCAGAACGAAACAAAAAGCTATTCTTTACCAATCATTCGGTTTTTTTAAAAAAATTCATCCACATTGTTCTTGATGGCTCACAACAATTTAAAAAACCTCTCATAAGTACAAAAATGTAAAATAAGGGCATAAATGTGGAAACAGACTCAGCTGATTAAAGAACTGTAAATGGCAATCTATCTTAAAAATAATTTATCCATCAGGAACGAATGTTTGTTAGAACAGGATGTTTTACTCATTTAGTGGAAAAAAGAAGACAAGGTGCGAAATCAAAATGGAACTTATGGAGAAAACACCCATAATCTGGTTGAGCCCACAACAGAGAACCTTTATTTGTAGAATTGTTTCATATTTGAGAGAAAAAAGCAGAAAAGCAACCCCCCCCCTCACAACTCACCTTAAGTAGGTCAAATGTCTATGGAGATTCTCAGTCATCTAGGTTACGGTTATCCCAAAGGTGCTCTTTCAAAAGGCAACTGGATTTTCTTTGTTTTTCCTTGAAGGCGTTTCACTTCTCATCCAGTAGCTTCTTCAAGTGAAAAAGTGAAACGCCTTCAAGGAAAAACACTGAAAATCCAGTTGCCTTTTGAAAATACACCTTTGGGATTTAGGTAGATCAATGTTCTTTCTGATTGCAGATATCAAAGCCAATTGAGATTTTCAAAGTGATCACTCTAAGTTGGGCACAGAATTGAAAAATCAATAGTACTAATTCAGAATAGATCTAAAATCATGACCCCCAAAGGCAAGAACAACATTAACATATTTGCTGCTGCATTCTAGATCAATAGAACAAACAACTCCAACTTTTCAAATGTAGCTCAACGTAGAAAGCAAGGTAGCAATCCAGTCTGAATGCAACTGAAGTACGAACCATGTTCAGATCTGACATTTTCAGTTCACCTTTCTGACTATCTAGATACCAAAAAGTTCAAGACTACACATGAACATTTCATTCAACACATAACCTTCTGCAGGCAAATGGTTGAAGACGCCATCCAGATAATTGCTAGCTCATGAAAACAAGATGCCTACCACATGGCTATTGATGGTAATGCGCTCCTAATTCTGGAACAGTATCTATCCACAAACCCCATAGATTGCTGTTAGATAGCACAGAAAACAGAACTGATCTCCAAAATGCATTATACACGTGACCAAAGAACATACACTGCTATCTGAACATTCCTACATAACTGTCTAGCCAGCCAGATTAACCAAATCAAGGCTAGTTATCAATGGGACAACAGATGTCACAGCCAGATTGCCGTGGCGGGTGGCTCAATCTGAATGCCTGCATTGTATTTTTGCAGTTCTCAGATGTGTGTCAAATGTGCTACTATGCTTGGAGACAGGACTCATTTTGATAGAAACATAGAATTGTGCTTCAATGTCTAATTTAAATCCATCCCTTCTAATTTTAGGACACAAATTTAAATGGCAGTGGCATTTAAACGACTTGTGGCTCAACCAATGCTCTTATATTCCTTTCCAGCTTGTTGGAGATGTTTGGAAGCAACCAACATCAATTCAGGACATCCACAGTTCAATGTGAAAAGTTTATGGTGGGAAAACTGATGGAGTTTCCCATTGATGACACCATAATGAATTTTTGTGTTAGGTTTGCTGAAGGAAGTTCCAGCTAGGTGGCAACACCATGAGCAGTGGTGTCACAGTGGTTAGAATGCAGTACTGCAGGCTACTTCTGCTGATTGCTGGCTGCCTGCTGTTTGGTAGTGCAATTCTCACCGGCTCATCGTTCCATCCTTCCAAGGTTGGTAAAACGAAGACCCAGATTGTTGGGGGCAATATGCTGACTATGTAAACCACTTAGACACAGCTGCAAAAGCACTGAGAAGCAGTATATTAGTTTAACAGCTATTGCTATTAATTGAGGGAAACGATCAAGTCCCTGGACATATAGACTTCTTCATATGTACACACAGAGGATAGTTTGTGAATTTTGCAACATAGCTGCTAGTCAAGAGATCTGAAAATTCAAGCAAGGATAGAGGGGAATAACATCATATATATATATATATATATATATATATATATATATATATATATATATATATATATATGTGTGTGTGTGTGTGTGTGTGTGTGTGTGTGTGTGTGTGTGTGTGTGTGTGTGTGTGTGTGTGTGTGTGTGTTTATTTGTGCTGATAAATAAATAAAGGGAGACTAGTATAGATCTATTTCAAGCTATTTAGCTCTCATCAGCTAGCCATACCCTTACTGGGATTTGAACCTGGGCTATATTACATCCTAGGCAAACTTCTTAGCCATTAGGCTACAGGCTCTTATCCGTTATCAGCTAAAAAATCTAATATATATATATATATATATATATATATATATATATATATATATATATATATATATATATATATATATATATATATATATATATATATGAAATTATAAAAAATATGCATAAATCATTAAAATCAAGTCTAAATAGAATTTTGAACTCAGAGAAGCAGGAACTGAAGGAAGAAGTGAAGGAAGAAGGGGGAGGGATAATGAAGAGGTAGAAATGGTAGAAAATAAAAAGCAGTCAAAAAACTTCATTGGGTTTGACAGTGGTATAGAGAAAATTAAAAAGGGGGGATGTGTCTCAACAAAAGGAAATAGAAAGCAGACAAAAGATCTTTCTGAGGTTGACAGTGGCATAGGGAAAACCGAAGAGGGGGGTTATGCCCCAATAAAGGGAAATACAAAAGATTTCACTGGGTTTGACAGTGGCTTGGGGAAAATTGAAGAGGGTGGACATGTCAAAGCAAAGAGAAGGGGAAAGACAGGAATAGAGAAGTGGGACAAAAGATCGAGTAGGAAAAAAATCAGACAATTTGAAATTGTTATATGGGGAAATATAAAGCTGAGATATGTGGTTTACTCCTACACATGATAATAAAATTGAGTTGCTAACTGATTGAATATGATAATGGTTAGATAATTAAATAAAGGTTAAAATATATGGAATAGGGGCAAATATGAAACTGTTGTGGGGAGAATGTAAAGCAGAAGTATGGGATTCACGTTTATACATGATAATTAAACTGAGTTGCTAATTGATTGAATATGACAATGGAAGGACAATGAAGCATGGGTTAAAATATATGAAACATGGACACACATAGAACTCCTAAGATGATAAATATACTGTATATACTTTTTCTCTTTTAAAAAAAGAAAGAGGAAGATATATGTTAAAATTAAATATGTATATTCAAAAGGAATTATAAATACCATCAACATAAAATGGAGCTCGTTCAGAAGCTGAAATACACCAAGTAAATGAGATGAAGAGTGTGAGGTAGAGGAGAGAGGTAAGGGGGGAAGAAGAGAGGGATAGGAGAGAGGGCGGTGGGGAAGAGGAGGAGAGAAAGAAGGAATGGAAAGGGGAGAGAGGAGAAGGAGAGAGGAAGGGGAAGTAGAGAAGAGAAGGACGACAGAGGGAAGAAAGGAAGTAGGGAGGAGAAGGAGAGATGGAGAAGAAAGTGGTGGATAAGGTACAAGTATGGTGTATGAAGAGCAGAAGAGCCAATAATTGTTTTTGGGAGTTGATGGTAAGACGAATTGATGTAAACATTTAATAATATAATACGATGTTGGTTATGTAATAGTATACATGTGGTTATATATTATGAAAATGGAAAAATAAAAAACTTTATATAAACAAAAAACTGCCATGGATTAACCAATTATATAAACAGATCAATCAAACTGCTGCACATCTTACATATTATATGACAAAACTGGGCCACCATTAGGGAAATTGAATCATTTGAATGTGAAAATAAAACTTTTAAATAAAAATGAATAGAGTGACTATATTTTATTAGGTGTGGGTTTAACAATTCATGATAAGTGTCACTGAAAAATGGACAGTGTAATAAAACATGTTTGGTGATTTTGGTGTTTCCTTCACTACATGGACAAAGTCTGGATTTAAATGGCTGTCACAATAAAATTGCTGATGGAAGCGCATTGAACTGGGCCAAAATTAAGGCCCTCGTCAGTTCGGTAACAATAATTTGATTCAGATATGTGGCTTGTCTATCAAGTGTACAAAGATTACTTAGAAATATGTCTTTAGACTTAGAATAACTTTACTGCCACTTTAAATGTACACTAATCAGCATACATTAAAATGAAATTTTGTTGCATACATCTCTCAAAAGATCAACACTTCCAATATACACTACATAAATATGACAAATAAATAAATATTATGCATATACCCACATTCTCACATACTGTATATTATATGACTCAGAGAAAAAACACAGTCTAGTTCGGATGTATACATGTACTGTACATGGTGAGAAAAATGACATAGGGAACAAAGCTGTTACAGAATCTGGTAGTTAGAAATACTTCGAGACTTCCTCCCAGAGGGGAGCAATAGAAACAAACCGTGAAGTGGGTATGTGGGTTCTCTAACAATGCTTTGAACTCTAAGCACATAGCTCTTATAAGCAGTATCCTGAAAAATGGGGTGGAAGTGAGGTTCCTATAATCTTCTCAGCTATCCTTACCACTCTCTGTATGGACTTTATATCTGAGGCACTGCTACCACCAAACCAAACAGTGATGCAGCTTGTTAAAATGCTCTCAATTGCACCTCTGTAAAATACAGAAGGAGAAAGATGTCCTCTCCTCATCTGACACAGGAAATGCAGAAATGCCCCTTTAGGGAGGGACGGCGATCTTTGAGTTGTTGCTTGATTGCCTCTGCTATATGTTCTTCTCCCAAAGTGCACAACTGGGTTAAGGAAAGATCCAAAATTTCCAGTGTTTAATGTACTGACCTGGCCCCCAAAAAGCAATTTTTGTCAGAAACAACCAGGGGTGGGTTCCTGCCAGTTCTAACCTCTTCTATAGAAGAGGTTCCACAAATCTACAGTGCCATTTAGAACCGGTTCCAGCTCCCTTCCCCCGCCTGTCCGCACATCATCAAGATGAAGAGCGAGAGGAGGAATTCTGGGTGTTGAAGTCCACAAATCTTAAAGCTGTCAAGTTTGAACACCCCTGAGGTTTTTTCCTAAAGGGTTAGGGGTGCAAGGGTCTTGTAACTTGACAGCTTTAAGACTTGCACACTTCAATGCCAGAGTTCCTGAGCCAACATGACTAAAGGAGGAATTCTGGGAGTTGAAGTTCACATGTCTTAAAACTGTCAAGTTTGAACACCCCTGGAGTTTTTTTTCTAAAGGGTTAGGGGTGCAAGGGTCTTGTAACTTGACAGTTTTAAGACTTGCATGCTTCAAGTGCCACAGTTTCTGAGCCAACATTTTGGTTGCTAAGCAAGAATGTTGTTAAGTGAGTTTCACCACATTTTACAAATTGGCCATGCCCACCCAGTCACATGGCCAGCAAGCCACTCCCACCTGGTCACATGGCCAGCAAGCCACTCCCACAAAGCAGGCCACACCTACAGAAGAAGTTCTAAAAAAATTTGGAACCCACCACTGGAAACAACCCAGGGGGTTAGCCCTGCTAAGCAGAAGAGCAGTATCGCTTAATATGTGAAAATATGTATATGTAGTTTGTATAGGTAGTCCTCAACTTACGTCTGTTCATTTAATGATTGTTCAAAATTACAATGGCGCTAAAAAGTCTATCACAAACGGCCCTCACACTTATGATTGTTGCAGCATCCTATGATCATGGGATCAAATTTCAGGTTCTTGGCAACCAACAGAAAACCTGGCATGATTTAATGAATGATCACATTGCTTAGTGGTGGAAGGTCTGGTTCAAATTATGGCCATACAATGAGGATTACTTGTATTATAAGCAGGTGACAGAAGATTTGAAGTTTGGTGTAGTGCTTAAGTCACCAGGCTAGAAACTGGGAGATGGAGAGTTCTGGTCCCACCTTGGCACAAAGTTAGCTGGGTGACTTTGGGCCAATCACTTTCTCTCAACCCTAGGCAGGGGCAATTGCGAACCACTTTCAAAACCTTGCTAAGAAAACTTCAGGGAATACTGTAGTTCAGGAAGTTACTAGGAATCTTTGCATGTATGCACACACACACAACTTATAGGAATAGCGTTAACATAATCAACATTATTAGTTTTCAAGGTAAGAGTTTGGTACCGCCAAATGTAAAGCTATCCAAAGATTGTCTTCATGATTCTCTAGTTTAGACTGTTTTAATGCAGGAAAGTGATTTGTGCATTCCTCCAACTTCTTTGCCTCTCCTACTAAATTTCAACTGTCATTAAAAAAAAACCTCCACCCCCCCAAATTCCTCTACTTCCTATAAAAGAGGAAAGGAGTGATATAGATGACGCTTAAAACAGCTACCTCTGAAGTTGCTTAATGTATCACAGGTTTGGGGGTGCTTTCCAGCTATGACCAGTTCAGTGGTGGGTTGCTAACCAGTTTACTACCGGCTCACTCATGCTCGTGCTTGCGCGCAACACTTCTGTGCATACACAGAAGCATCCAGATGGGTGGGTGGAGCCTGCTGCCGCTGCCGCTACCAGTTCAGCCGAACCGGGCAGACCCACCTCTGGACCAGTTGCTTGGGCTTTCCTGAGCACAGATATAAGAGTATTCTGAAATTAAATTAGTTTTCTTCACTTCTGATTTCCTGTCATGCCAAGGTGGCATGTAATTAGGTCAAACAAACCAACAAATGTTGCAGTTATAACTGAGTGCAGAGTTTCTGGGGGAATTTAGTGGCCCATAGTTTGCTTGTTTGTTTTTAAGAAGCAGCATATTTCTTGAAAAGTTCTACTCTTTGCAAGGCCCAGGGGCAAAAGAGTCTGTGGGTACAGAAGAAAAAAGTGCCAGGGACTGAACTGAATAATCTCTGTGATTTTGCTTTTTCAAAATTAGGCTTTAAAAAAAATCACCAGTAATACCACACAGAGGTGGTACTCAGCAGGTTCTGATCAGTTCTGGAGAACCGATAGCGGAAATTTTGAGTCATTCAGACAGAGAACCGGTAAACACCACCTCTGACTGGCCCCGCCCCCATCTATTCTCTGCCTCCCGAGTCCCAGCGGATCGGAAGGAAATGGGGATTTTTCAGTATCCTTCCCTTGGAGTGGGGAGGGAATGGAGTATCCTTCCCCTGCCACATCCACCAAGCCACACCCACAGAACCGGTAGCAAAAATATTGAATCCCACCACTGTGGCTACATCAGGAAGGCATATAGAGTTGCACCAAAATCCATAGACTCGGGGGCCATGAGGTCATAGAGTTCCCATACCTGGTCTCTGCAGAATCCTCCAAGAATCCTCCAGAGTCCAGACTGTTAATCCAGTTTGAGGATACTGGCTCTGCTGTCTGGGATCTCCTGCACGGAAAGCACGTTCTGTATTGCTAAACTATCATCCGTCCTATCTGGATGCGAAAGTGGCGGAGCCAAATGGTTCAAACATGAAAATGTGTAAGTTTCCATTTGAAATGTCGCCTCAGCTGAGAAGAAACAATTTCTGTGAGTAGCTATGTGATGTACTAACAAATACCTAAAATTTGTATTCGGTTAGTGAGATTTGAGACTTGGGATAATTATGCACAACTAATTAATTCCAAAATCTGTTTATCAACAGTAATCTGTAGCGGCAGCATTTTGTCCCAATGGTATTAACAAAGGCTTATCACCTGCTTGCTTGTTGAGATTTGCCTCAAAAGCAGATTACTACCAAAGCCCTGTCTAGCTCTATTCCCACAACTAACACTTCCTGGAACTTGCAATAACTTTTTATATGTGAAACCAATTAAGTTTTTCAGTTTAAACTTTAGACACTTCCAGTGATGATAAGCTGCGCTGAAAACATCAACATTTCCAATTTTCAGTTGTGCTGCAGTTTTTGTGGTCTAAAAAAATAACAGCGGCAGCAGTGTGGTGGAATGTACACTAGGTATTCCTCCTTCAGTCAGTTTGGCAACCTGGCTTATCAGTGCTCTGAATCCTGGTCTCCAAAAGGCCACTCCAACACTTTTTGTCCTTGATGTTTGATTCTGAGCCTCCTCCTCAAAGCACTATTTACAGCGCACCACTCAGGTGCTAAAGATAGAAACCTCTATTCCATAATCTTTTAGATAAATTGCCTGGGAAACAAGATTGCTTTCAAGGGTAATTCCTTAAAAGTGTATGATCAACATTCTCACATGCTCTTTTAAAATTGGCTTATATTCTCCTTCCAACTTTTCCTCATCTGCCATCCTCTTAGACGTGTTTTGATTACTACTCAAAGAATTTCCATCCATACGAATAAAAGTCCCAGCACATCTGACAACACCAATGAAGCTGATCTGTCGCATGAAACTTGATCAGAAAGGGATAAGGTGTTCACTAACACTTAATCTTTGGAATTGTGGTCTTGTATCCCTTCTGATTGTATTAGTCCCTAAACCATATTGTTCTCAAGAGCTCAAAAAGAAGGAATAGCAATAGCAATAGCAGTTAGACTTATATACCGCTTCATAGGGCTTTCAGCCCTCTCTAAGCGGTTTACAGAGTCAGCATATCATCCCCACAGTCTGGGTCCTCATTTCACCCACCTTGGAAGGATGGAAGGCTGAGTCAACCTTGAGCCGGTGAGATTAGAACCGCTGAACTGCAGATAACAGTCAGCTGAAGTGGCCTGCAGTACTGCACCCTAACCACTGCGCCACCTCGGAAAAAGGAGGTGATCTACCATGCTTGCGTGCATACATCATGCTAAGTTTGAATGCAGTTTCTTGGTTTGCGTGATTAGCAATCCTAGTCAAAGTCAGGTCAGGTACCTCAAAAAAAACCCAAAATTGCTTTTTTCCTTTCAAATCTTTTTCAGGCTGTTCAGTTTTATTTGGACATTGTCATTGTCATATAGTAGGCTGATTAATACTCACGATGCTATTTAGCTTGAGTAATGAAACATCTGCATGAAAACAACTGAGGTCATAGAACACCATGGACCTTTTATAGTAGGCTCCTTTTAACATACAGAACAAATTATACAGCCAAGAGGAAAGCTAAGATACCTTTGAATTTACCTGTGGCAATCAACTTAGAGAATGATAAGAGCCAAGGTGGCGCAGTGGTTAAATGCAGCACTGCAGGCTACTGCTAGATCAGCAGGTCAGCGGTTCAAATCTCACCGGCTCAGGGTTGACTCAGCCTTCCATCCTTCCGAGGTGGGTAAAATGAGGACCCAGATTGTTGGGGGCAATATGCTGACTCTCTGTAAACCGCTTAGAGAGGCCTGAAAGGCCTATGAAGCGGTATATAAGTCTACTGCTATTGCTATTGCTATTGCTATTGCTAAAGAGGTTCCAAAGAATGGTTTTAATACACATCCAATTATTTGGGATGATTTCTGATCCCCCTCTAGTTTTGACCAGAAGACCCTGCAGTATATCCAACTATCTTTGGAACTCCCTCAACTTCAAATATAATTTCCTAGGCAAATTAAAGGATTTCTATCCATGAAGCAAATTCTAGAGTCACGAAGAGCAGGACTGCTTAGGATAAACCCTTTGAATTCTGATTAATGTTTTGAATATATGGGATATGTATCTGACACAATAAAAGGAAATGAGAGCGCCAAAGATAATATAAAGTAATTAGACTGAAAGGTATCCTAGGCAGTTACTTGAAACACAAGAAGTGCCTAGTTGGATCAGTCTGAAGATCTAGATCAGGGATGTTAAACTCATCTGGCCCACGGGGTGCTTAGATCTGGCCTGCAGTGCCTCTGCCAGCGGAAAGGGAGCTCTGGAGGGCTGCACGCAGCCCTCCGAGCTCCCTTTTTGCTGGCAAAGAATTTCAGGAGGCTGTCGTGGTTGAAAATGGAGCTTAGGAGCCCGATTTCTCTGGCAGAGCTCTTGGGCCACCACAGGCACCCTCCACACAAGTCAAGCTTGTCACACCTGTCTTGGCCCCCCAAGGTCAAACACAACCCTGATGCAACCCTCAATGAAATCCAGTTTGACACCCGTGATCTAGATAGTCTGGCATTCTACTCTAGGGTGGTCACTCAAAAGCAATTAGAAAACTGAAAGCAAAACATGAAAGAATACCAGTGTCTGGTACTCAGTGACATGGTGACTTTGATTCTAATGATAACTAATATCCTCATTAATATGCAATATTAACTTCATATTAAAGAACTAACATGTGAAGGGGTCTCTTATTTCCAAGTCCAGTGAATCAAAATGTATGCTATCACATCTTCACAAATTATGAAAATCCTAATAAATTTGGTTCATTGCAAATCATTCCAAGATTTCACTGGAACAGCAATTGCCATTTGTACACCAGCAAGTGGAAATCAGAGATGAATTTCCTCCAAGCTGGTTCTGAATGAAAATTTACTGACAACGGAAATGAGCACATCCCAGAATTATTGTTTTGTAGAAGGAATTCATGCTACATGAAGCTACAAATACTGGAAGTGAGCTGTTATATTCCTAAGGCAACAATGACTTCTTAGCATAAATTCTAGTCCATTCGGGGTATTCACTTTTTCCTATCAAATCCCAGCAATATCCAGTTCTCTAAACCGACCTTCAAAAGCTACTTGAATTGTTGATGTTTTTGTTGAAAGGAATGAGAAGCAATAGTTTGGATCATCAGATCAAATTTCATTTTCATAACTCTGGCATAAGCGTATTAGAGAAAACTCTGTGTTCTCTCATGTTCATTACTTCTGCCTATTGTGTGGAGGTTTGCTGGTAAATTTATCCAGTCTAAGCTTTGTAATTTATGGTATGGTTACATGGGAATAATATTTATTCAAAAGAGGGGACACTTTTGAGCAACCATTTACAATATCATTTTGCATAATCTTATCTCCATTTGGTCCTGATATTACAGGATGTGAAGATTCATTGTTTGAGGTTGGGTGAAGAAAGAAAGCACAACACGGTGTTCCACTGTAAACTGCCTAGGGATAAGTAAGTGGTGACATAAAACACTTAACATAACAACAATTTAGTGCATTTGTGTCAATACAAATTTTGTGAGTAGATGGACTAGTTTAAAAATGTAGGTTAGGAAAATTTTAGTCTGAAAATGACAGACACTTCTCCTTTAGATAAAATAAACCATCTGCACTGGGTCTTCTACACAGCAAAGCAAAGGTGTTAAGAAGATTCTTGCCTTCTAAAAACTATGCCACAACCATGTTCCTCTTCTCATGAAAATGTTACCCCCAAATCTTTTGTGCTCCTGTCACAGGAGCAGAGGTGTAATCAAGGGAAGTGATCACAGAAGAGTTAAATGTTTCAAGTTTTCTTATTAATTTCTTATCATTTCAGGAGATTGTTAAATGTCAAAAAGTGATTCCCCCCCCTCCCAGCTATCAGTCTAAAACTGAACATACTGTGAGACATAAGGTAGCAGGTGTCTCGGCTCCAAACTATCACGTCTGTGGGCATTCTGTTATAACAGGTGCTCCAAAAATTTGAACAGATTTTAACAAGAGCTGTATGGGCTTTTTAATTAGCCTGGTTACTCAGCATGTGTAAGAAAGCACTAGGTATATGCTTAAAACATCACAGTGTCTAACAGCAAAAAATAAAAAATAAAATAAAAGAAGTCATCTCACCGGCCCATAAATGTTTTCTTTTGATCTTTCGGCGATTCTTTGATTCCTCCTTTCTAAGGCAAGGATCTAATCATCCTGTTTGAGGTTACAGAAAAAAAGGTCTTCTTTAGTAATGAAAAGCTGGGATGCCAATCTGAGTTGCACATGGCTCACCGAGAAAGTGTATTTGGAACAATGGAATGACAAATATTAGCCAATTTTATATACATCTTCTATTTGAAGCAGTGTGGCTTGATTTCATGCCTGTATTATTTTTTCAGCCTGACATGCACTCAATACTGTATTCACTTTAGCCAAAATCAGGAAAAACAATCTGCACTCAGATGGAAGAATTCAGGTGATGTTTCTTTTGGTCTTTATATTTAAAGACTAAACTGGGAAAAGAATTTTTATCAGTCTTGTACATAATTAAATCAAGAAAAATTCTCACCATACAATCTGAGCTTGTTTGGGAATTCATGTGAGAGCTATAGATACAGTTTTAAAGTGGTAGTAAGAAAAGTTATATGTTTTATTTCATAAGAAGCCAGATTCTTCTTTTAAAATCAAATAAGGTCTCTTTTATTTTACCCATCTAAGACTTTGAGGATTTCCTAGTCTGTGAAGAACTACATCACATATATTATTATTTAGCTGATATCATTGATCAGTTCAGCTGCATAATCACTGTCAGATTAACTATTTTTCCTTATAAATACTGGATAGATTTTCTCATTTGACCTGGTTAAGATGATGCCCATTTGAATTGGTTAAGATGATATCCAGCACGCACACCCCATACTCAAATGTATATAATTCTTCACTCCGTCATAAAATTAAATGCATCTACAAATTTGCACAGCATTATCAAATAGGGCGAGAAAGTGGGGGTTAAGAAGAAATGGATGCCCTTGTTGAATTAATGGATAACATAACCCAGATTTCCAATATCAGGATTTCACACTACTATACAATTAAATAAATGTACAGACAGTCCAATGTTCAGGTGCATTAAGTGAAAAATAGCATGTACTTCCAATGTGCCATGGTATGTGTGGAAAACAGTACACACACAGTATTTTATACTTTGCTTGCTTACACAAACATAAATCTCCATCTGTACTGCCTACAAGGATATCCTTAGAGCAAAACTTCTTACCGCCTTATTTTTTTTTTTTAAAAAAACGGGATTTTCTTCTCAGTAGTCACAAGTAGGATGGAACAATGGCTCTTTTAACGCAACATATCTGCAGGGCATGTGGCTCCACAAAGGTTGGGTAGGGGGTTTCTAATGACAAGGGGACAGTAAACTTCCAAAATGTTGCAGGAGTTGCTTAATTTTTTAAAAGTGAGTTTTAAATGGAAATTAAAAAAACAACAACCAAGATTGTAGGGAACATTGTTCAGTGCACGTTTAATTTTTTTCCCCTTTGTCCAAACATCTCAAAGGAGCAAATGGGAGTGTTAGGTGAAGCTGTGACCCTGAAGAATTCACTGATTGAATGGGATGCATGAGGGGCCTTGAGGAAAGAAAGGACGGGATGCTTGCTAGAAAATAATCAGACAAGAGAGGCAGGTGCTTTTGTGCCATATAAAAAGAAACTCAGGAAAGACCCACCCTCATTGATCAGGCAGCTAAAAGTGGTGAGTAAGAAATTTATACTTTCACACTTGCATGATTCTGCTAATGCAGCCTTTTAATAAAGTAGAATTAGTGCATCTAGTCTTCTTTCCTGTCTAGTTTACCTGGGAGAGCTGACATGCTAAAGAATGGCTCCCACCTGCCCTAGCTTTCCCAATTCTATAGCTTAGGTGTGAATGATAATCTGTGCTTGGCAGCTCATTTTATAGAAGCAGGAAAAGCGTGTTTATGCAATCTGCCTGAAAAATTAACTTTCAAACGAGACGTCATAATTACAAGTTACGCTTGGAAAAAAATAATACGCATTGGAGAACTAGGAGTTAAGTTGCTAATTACAGTTTATTTATCTTTCTTATATTTAGTTTGGCAGTTCTGACTATCTTTTCACTGTAGAGTGTTGGAGGTCAATTAGGATTCAACTGATCCTGGAGTCACTTGACAATGATATTTATAATTAGATGGAGGGAAGTAAAGAAGCTGCTGCTTTCTCTTTCTCTCCCTCATTAGGGCTGGTTTAGCTCAGCCAGTTTTATTGCTAGTTTAAAGTCAAGGAAAAGGGTCATGTGACACTTTCCTAAATGAACTGTTTTGTAAAGTGCTGTTGCCTTTTTTTACGGATGCTTCCATCATAGCTCTTCCAGAATTTCTCCCAGTTGGCAGCTGAAATGGGACATTCATGCAGGACTCAAATCAAACCAGGATTTTGACCACGAGAGTCAGATAAGAGAAATCCACTTTAAAGCGTTTCTGTGCTTTATCATCATAATGATTATCATGTCATTGCAGAACAAATATTTTCCTCTTGGTTACCTAGCTTGAATTTATCTTCTGAAGTTTGGCAAATTTAATGCCAGGGTCCCCCCCACTTTAATTTAGTTGCATCCGATTCTAATTCCAGATTAGTCACTAAAAAATTATCCTATGAGAATTTGAATGGCAAATATTCTACATTCCCTGACTATTCAAACATTAACCATATGTTCATTTAATACACAGTGGTACATATACTTAATTTAGTTTGAATAATTGGTATTTTAAAAAAACTAAAATTTTAGCAAGACAAAGAGTATTTTGAATCAGCCCTACAAATGTTAGAGTCAAACCTATTATATAGCTTTTATTGATGCCCCTAATATCTCCACAATGCTTTCTCTGCCCCACCTATAAGGACATTGACCCTGGTGAAATTTACCATTTAAAGATAATGGAGAGGAGACTGCACAGCATCCCTTTTGAAGAACACTTATGCACGGATTTGAATTTGGATAGATTTGGATACAGAGGTTGAGACCGTTTTGTATGCATGTTGAACTTACCCTGTACAAATGCTTGGAATCCATCTCCTTTCTTCGACTGTATAATCATTACAAAAATGGCAAAATTCTGTGTTATCACAATTGCAATTGAAAGATAATTATTTTGACATCACATTTCACCCCAGCTCTAGCTGGCCCACTTTGATTGACATCGCCTCCCCCCATCGTATATATACATTTTCACAGACACTTCTATGTATATAGGTAGATAATTTTTTTAAACAAGCAGAACTTGTACTTGCTGAAAATGTTAGGAAGAAAAACAAATCTATATACATATGTAGACAAACAGACATACTTCTTTAAAAAAAAAATTAAATCTATTTTACGTAATCTAAATGTTATTTTCCCCATTTAAGATGTGTCTTATTTAATCTATGTCTATGTAGCAAATATAAGATAAAAAGTTGGTACTGTTTTTGTTCATAATTAAGCTCTATTAGATTTTAACTGGTGCATTTGAAGGCAGATTTCAAACTCTGCTTTTTCAGCTGAGCTGCATGAGGAAATGACATGTTTAAATTCTATCCCAAATTTTGTTGGAAGATTGCTTCCTTGACTATTTATTAGGATATGGTTCAAACAACAATTTGGAAAACAGTCTGACTCAACTTGCATTGATTCAAAAGCAATCTGATTCAACATGTCAAATCTGATGCAAGATTCAAACATCTTCAGCTTCCTGCTGGTAATAATCCTACAGATAGACCATCATGGAAAAGTCACTCGTGGTTGTAAAAGTTTCACAGAGTTAGCTGGAATTTTGAGAAATAGTAGACTATTTTCAGAAGTTGCCAAAATTCTGAGAATTAGGTACCCCACTGGTTTGCTTCAGAGGCTTTTAAAATGCTGCTAACTTTCATAGTAGGAAGGTTGACAGATTATTGATACAGCTGGTCCTTCTGTAGGGAGAAAGCTTGTATCTAAGGGATAAAGCTTAAACAGTTTGTTGCAAGGATGCTTGCACAAGCAGAACTATTCCAAAGTTAGAATAATAAATTAAAAAGGCTTGTACATCCTCCCTATTATTTATTATTATTCTCTATTATTAGTGGAAAGCATCTATGAAAACTACATATTATACAGGAGCTTCCTGATGATTGTTGGACATTACCCAGAGTCATACTTGTGCGAAATATATGCTAAACAAACAAACAAACAAACGGAAATGAAGAATAGGTTGCAAGATGTAAATGTGATTTTGGGATGCAAAATGATATGTAAGAACTTATATTTCCTTCCTATGATTCTTTATGCAGTGAATGAAATGTTATTTGTATACTTCTGGGTTGCTCAGTAGACTGATTTGGAAATGGAAAGAGTTAAGTACCATAAATGAAAACTGAACTACATCAGAAATAGGAAGTATATTATCAAGAAAGAAAGACAAACTATATACAAAACTTGGAGAGATATTTTGGAGAGTTTAATGTTCACTTTCTCTCACATAAACTATGAGGATCATTTATGTACCGTATGTAAGTATTGTCTGTACCTAAGCCATGACTATCCCCACATTTGGCCATGTCAAAAATAGCATCATTTTGCTGCTGAAGTAGGGGTTGGATGACAGACTATCTAGAAAGGCCTTAATGATGGACTCTACCAAGTTGAAGGTTGGTCACTCAGTGCCAACCTCTCCCTCAATTCTGCAGTCCTAGTCTGGATTAATGGAAAAGGGACACAGAACTTCATTTAAGTTAATGTCTTGCCTATAAAATTAAAAAGTCCAGCGAAGGTATTGTGGCAAATATAAATAAGAGATAAGAAGATCCAAGAAATATAAGCTAACCTCAGCAACAGTAAACAAGTTCCCCAACAAATATCTGCAGACCAAAATAACCCTCCTGATACATAGACTGTGTCTTCTAAATTTCCTCAGCCAGCATGGTTGTTATTGAGAATTTGGAGAGCTGAAAGTCTGCCCATCAGCATGTCATCTAGATTGGAGAAAGCTATTTTACAGGAAAATTTCACATATGGATAAATGGATTTTAACAGAACAAGATTTTAGGAGAAGAATTGAGGAGCTGACATTAAAAATGGTTTGAAAAATAAATTCTTACACTGAAAAGATAGAGCACTGGGATGTTAGCCACAAACAGTCACTTTCTGCATTTGTTCCACCAGAGCTTTTTAAATATTTGGATGAGAAAAAACTCAGAAAGAACAAATTATTATCTATGATTCAAATTCCTGAAAGCACTGGCATTGGAGAGTTTTTTTTACAAACCATTATTCATCATTAGATGTCAACCTCACAGTCATTCAATTCTTCCTCCCCTTTGCATTCATTGACCTTGCATTTTTCATGTATGGACTAAAGTGATAATTTTTTGCAGACATACCAAAAGTCATTTTATTGTAGGCAAATCTTTCTTCTTCCAATATTGCGCCACCAAGAGTCTTGCTGCCGTTATTAAGTACAGAACCAAATTAATCTCTGCTGCCATAAAGTCAATACATATACCTAGTAAAAACAGCTGGGGGGTGAATTTTATCCTTCTTTTGAAGATATTTTGCAGAATCCACCATATTTTTATCCAAAATGCCTTAACATTACGACATGTCCACCATATATGAAAATATGTAGCATCAAGAGAACCACCCAAAAGTCATTTTAGTGTCCATCCAAATGCCTACAAAGTTTTAGAAAAATCCAAAATCCAGGTACTCCGTCTTGCCTTAGAATACTGCAGAAAGCAGTTCAAAGTATGGGAGTTTTCTAAATTCTTTATGTTTCTAAGGATGCAAGGCACTTAATCTAGTCTTCCTCAATCTTGGGCTTTCCAGGTATGCCAGACAAGTTAGCTAGTTAGCATGGATTACAATGACATCCAATAACAAAAGTGTGTCATGACATCATGATCTACAGTCTGCTGTCTGACACTTGAATTATGACATGATATATGCAAATACAGAGAGATGCAGAGAAGGTCTATACTCTGGTGGTTTCAGTCTCACCACTGTGTGATGGAGTGAGTTCCTGTCAGTTGCCTCAGCTCCTGCCAAATTATAGTTTGAAAACACATAAATTCAGGTAGATAAACAGGTACCACTTCGGTGGGAAGATAACAGTGTTCCATGTTTCCTCATATACTTTGCGCTCCAGAGTGGTGTCATAGCAATAACAATATAACTTAAACCAGAGGTGTCAAAATGGCAGCCCATGGGCCGGATGCATCATGCACAGGCCACACCTACCATGGCTCTGCAAAGGCAAAATACATCACATGACGCAATCAAGTTTGACACCCGTGACTTAGACTTATATACCACTTCACAGTGCTTTACAGCCCTCTGTTAGTGGATTACAGAGTCAGCATATTGTCCCCAACAATCTGGATCCTTATTTTACTGACCTCGGAAGGATGGAAGTCTGAGTCAACCTTGAGCCAGTGAGAACTGAACAGCTGAACTGCTGGTCAACAGAAGTAGCCTGCAGTACTGCATTGTAACCACTCCTCCACCATGTTGGTGACATGACTGCAGAAATCTCTTCAGACAATGCTGGCTCAGTGGCTTAAAGAAACGGAGATGAGCACTTCAACTTATCTCATATGGTGCATAAGCACACCTTCGTGCCTAACGTCCCTGTTCTACTGTCCCCATTTATTTGCACCCATTCCCTGTGTTCTTAATCATATTTATTCTTATTCCTGCTATCTTGTACATGAGTGACAAACTAAAGAAATAATAAATAAATAAACAAACAAACAACTAGCAGAGTAAAATTCGCACAGACTCTTTTTTTATGCAAATAGAAAAGGGGCAGAGTTTGCATCATGATGTTGTGACACCTGCTTTACCACTTGCTCTCTTTGTCTTTTTGCAGACAGTCATGCCAACGTGGTATTATGAGGAATGAAGTCCAATATAGCTGAAAGACAAGGCTGAACTTCTTTTGGTTTTGCTTTTGACGTTTATTTGTCACTCTGCTTGATGACTGATGTGGAACAGCATTTGAGGTCAAGGATAGCTGGTTCTGGAGAGCAGATCTCATACAAGAGCATTTCTCATTTGACAACTGTTTATGATCTGCCTCAGTAAATAAAAGCCAGAAACACATGAGGCTCAAATCTGTGCTTGAGTTGGTAGGTCTCACAAGTCAGAGTAGTCACTCATAGATTTAAAAGAAAACTTGGATAATCTTAACTGAATGCTAGCATGTGTTTGGAGTCCCCTATTGTCCTCCTTACCATAGACCAGTGGTTGGCAAACCACAGCTCTGGAGCTGCATGTGGCTCTTTCATCCCTCTGCTGCGGCTCCCTGTTGCCGGTTGGTAAAAGGAAAAAAGGACACTGAGCTAGGACTCTATGATGGGGGAACCAGACCTCCAGTTGGCTCCAGAATTGAACAGGGAGCTTCCGGTTAGGACCTTTGTGGCTCTTTGAGTGTTTAAGGTTGCCGACCCCTGCCATAGACCTTGTGGCTTCTTTCAATGTTTGTAAGAATCTCCCTTGTTCTTTCTCCTAGTGCCATCAGATCCATTCTGCAGGCCCCTCCAGATGTCAAGCAAACTCCTTATTATTCCTATACCTATGGCTTTATCTAATTTACAGTCTTGTCTTAATCAGGATTAATAAAAGGGTAACATTCCTTCCATGCCTCTTTCAGCACCTGCTTCTGAATACATATGAAAATTGTACTAACAGGCTAATAATTCATTCTTCTCTCTGAAGCTAAATAGTTCAAATCCAGCTAGTGCCTGAATGGAAGACATCTAGCCTGCCTTGGCTAAGAAATGCCTTTGTGGTAATAACCTTAGTGGTTTTTTCTGTCACCAAGCAGAACCATGCCAATTCACTCAGGCATTTTCCTGGATTGTAAATGTTTCACGGTTAACAATTTTATCTATTATCTTATTGTGACATCATTGACTCGGCATAATTCTGAGATTCTGAAAGAAACTAATAATAGTTTGTACATTTATAAACAACCAATTTGCAGGCTGCAACACAGAAGCAAACAGCTACAGTCACATCTTATTGTTCCTTTCTTGGAAGCTACAATCTTTGCAAAGAACATAATCTGACACGCGGAACCTCACCAGAGAAACTTGAGGACAGCAAGTGAAAAGTGAGGACAGGAAGACAGAAACTGTGACTGAAATCATGGGCAGGACAACAGTAGTGTCTCTGATTCAGCAAGAAAAGCCAACTCGTTGGAGGAAGCTAAAATAGAACAACCTGTAGAGAGTTGCTGCAACAGGAGCCTGTATCTACAGGTATGTTTCTCGCCTTTGGCTTTCCTTTGAAGAGCGAAGACTTTTTGCCTTATGTCCACTGCCTTCCAAATCTCTGAATTAAAAACTCCAAGTGGTAACTTGGATCAGCAAGAAGTTTTTATCCTCCATTGGGAACCATTGACTTCCCCATTGGATTACAGCCAAACGACGTGTCCCTGGAAATTGACACCACCTCCTGGGAAACCCTGGCACAAAATCGTTCAACATGGCGCATGTTGCTGCACCAAGGCTGCCAGACATCTGAGGACAGAAGAACAACCAGAGCACAAGAGAAGCGAGCACTCCGCAAAGCCAGAGTTGCAAAAGCTGCAACAATGGTGCCCACACGTGTCTGCTGACATGTGGCAGAACATTTCATGCCCATGTAGGCCTTACCAGCCATTTGTGGACACATCGCGGACAGCCCACAACTTGTTAGATGTCAAGGTCCTCTTCGAACACAATGGGCGAACATCACAGTACAGGAGGGTTCAAGAATGGAGACACCATTAAGTCATGGTTTGTTACTGTTTGTTGGAAACTAAATGGCTTACAAGCGTGGTGAAACACATAACAAAAAATAACAGTAGAATGTCCAAGTAGGTCTAGTTTACAGATAATAATGGACCCCACAAAATGGTAGCATTATTCAAATTCTCACTATTCAGTGTGTTATTTCTGTAGAGCATAGGGTAATTGGTTCCAACTCTATGGACATAGGCAATTTAAAAAAATGTTAACGTGGATTGTTATATACTTATTAGTGAAATAAAAGAGTAAAAGATTATCAGAATATAGTTATAACTTAAATTTATAAGTTTACACAGTCACAGAGCGGATATAGAAAACAAAATAAAAATATTCTAAATATTATTCCTAAAGCTACCCTACCAAGGTCTTCCCTTGCACACTGCTCAAAAATGATATGTAAAGCAGGAAGTGGTGGCAAGATTAAAAATATATCAACCTTCAGTTATTTTTACATGGGTTTAGTGGTTTTTTATTGCTTTCCAGTGGATTATGTTCTGCCTTGTTATACAGAATAACAGAGTTGGAAGGAACCTCAGAGGTCTTCTAGTCAACCCCCCCTGCCTAGGTAGGAAACCCTACATAACTTCAGACAAATAGTTATCCAATATTTTCTTAAAAACTTCCAGTGTTGGAGCATTCACAGCTTCTGGAGACAAGTTGTCTCACCGATCAATTGTTCTAACTGTCAGGAAATGTCTCCTTAGTTCTAAGTTGCTTCTCTCCTTGATTAGTTTCCACCCATTGCTTCTTGTCCTGCCCTCAGGTGCTTTGGAGAATAGCTTGACTCCCTCTTCTTTGTGACAGACCCTGAGATATTGAAACACTGCTATCATGTCTCCCCTAGTCCTTCTTTTCATTAAACTAGATATAACCAGTTCCAGCAACTGTTCTTTATATGTTTTAGCCTCCAGTCCCCTAATCACCTTTGTTGTTCTTCTCTTATCTTCTAGATAGATCTCATAGACATTTAAAATCAATCAATCAAATGAACAAAGGACAGCCTGAAGGATAAACCCTTATCCAAAGCTACCTGCTATTTCCTGCTTTCTGCTCTATTTTTTCCTCTTCCTTTTTGAACTTTCCTTGAACAGATTCTTCCTTTTCCCTACTTTGCACACATGACAATTAGCATCTAAAACCTCAATGGCAAGGATATATGCAATAGCTTCAATGGTGCATCGCATTAACTAAATTTTGGGTCATATTAAATGTGGCTTGGTATCAATTTAAAAATTGCACTAAATTGAATATCACACTATTAAAACTCACATTAATAGTGACCTACCTGTATGCAAAATTTACACCCTTTCCAATTAATTCATAATACTAACACCCTATACCTTCTGGGTATGTCATTCACACATCCCCTATTCCTAAATGTCTGCTTCAATCATCAGGTTTTCAACAGCTTTCTAAATGTTGGCTGGATTCATACAAGAGGCTCAGTTAAAGCTTATGATTGGCAAGCACAGTGGCAGGGTTCACACAACCTGCTAAGCCCAAAGTAAGCAAACTGCACGAGCCACTGTAATGAAACCAAAGCAAAGCCAGAAGCTCAGTTGCATGTGGTTAGAGTTCCCTTGGGTCTTCTCTTGGTGCAATTTACAAGACCAGATTCCCCAGTTCATAGATTTTCCTGCATCTGCTGGCTATTATGTAGAGCCAAAGGCACCGGTGGTCACTATAAGAAAATATGAACTTAAGGAGATCCTGTTGCACAGGTCACCAAACAAAATATTATTCTGCCAAGAATGGCCAGACCTGTAATTCAAGAAGTTGGAGGAAAAAAAGAAGTGTTTAATTTTCAGCTTGATTTTGTTAGATAAAGAAAGACAAAAACACTGTGAGATGTAAAGCAGGAGCTAGTAGAAAAACTTTGAATATTGACAGGCATTTTGCAAATACGTAGTACAGAACTTGAATTATGAGTTCTTCATCCCATATGTGATTTCCCCCCTGCCCCCAACTTTTTAGATGACATATCTGTAGAACCAAATTTGGACTTAGCGTTTAAACCAACACTTAAAAGTATTTTGTAACTTAAATTTCCAAAAACATATGAGGTAGTTATTGCTGTTGCCTACGCTCAACAGCAACTTTATAGCACATAATCAATCAAACAATACAATTTACAATATATTCAGTTGTTAAAACTGTTACTGTTGTTATTTTACTATTTTCCTCCATCTATGTAGTAAAGGTTTGCTTCTGAGTATCTGTTCTTCCCACTTCACAAGAACTCTTTGCGATAGGTTGTCTGGGATAGCAAGTGATTAGCTTATGTCATTAAAATGAGTTCATCACAGAGAGCGGGATTTGAATTTGAACCTCTCCTCCTTTCAGTTTTGGCTTCTGCCCAAAGTTTGGGACATGACCCCCTTTTCTTCAACTTGCTTTCAGAGAAATTCCTTTCAATCCAAATTTTTAATATACCTCTCCTTTAAATCTGTTCGATATCTTGCATCACTAACACTAAATATTCACAACTCGCACCCCCAAATTCAAACACTAGTTACAAAATGATTTATTAAAAAAAAAGATTTTGGAGATGCTTTAACTTGCCGGCTTGTCGCTAAGGCCTTTGGGGCACAAATTGCATCTTCATTGCCAAGATTTCCTTACGGCCATGAGAACTAGAAATTTTGAAAAAAAACCAACCCCTTTAAAAAAAAAAATGTCAAGGGCTAATTTTTCCTTTTTTCCCTTTTTTTTTACACCACCAAAAATACTGAATCTATTGTAAAGATAAATTTCATGGATGTGTCAAAATACTGAAGCTGGAGCCAGTTGGCTGCTTTGGCTCGCATGACCAAATGCCAGCAAAATGAAAACCTCCTTGTCTAGGAAGACCTCATGCTGAATGAGAAGCTGTTGCTGCATTATAGAAAGAATTCGCCTCTCCTTTTGTCTTGACTTTGCCAAGAGACAACACATTTTAGAAGACAATGGAAACCTTCCATCAATCTTTGTTCCTGTTTTTTTCTTTTATGACGACGTACCTCACCTGAGGCTGACAAAGTAGAATTCAGGCATTACGGCCCAGAAAGGTACCATCATGAAGATATTTGGCTCAGGATGTTGGGCTTAGATGGCAAGCCGTGAAGGACAAAAGGCGTACAGAGTGACCGTCTGTCCGCTGACGTGTGATATCACTTTTGAGGTCTTGCTCAATGGAGAGTGGTGAAGAGGCTGTCATCCAAAAGCTAAGATGGTTATACAGTGTAGATTTACCCAAGGAAGCCTTTTCAAATATGGCCCATCATGTCTTCTAGTGACACAGAAAGACGGCTCCATTGCTGAAGGCCATAGAAGACTTTTGAGATTGACATCAGATTAAAAGTACAATTCTGAACACATTTTATGAGGAACCAATTCAGAATGTAGGGCACAGTCTTGGGTAAACATACAAAGAATTGGGCTGTTACCATCCACAGGAAGTCTCCTTGAGCTTTCCCCATTAGTGGTTTTCATTGATGCCTTTAGTGATTCTTCCACAGTGTAAAAACACCCCAAATCATACTGAAAAATAGAACACTCTCTCTACCTTTCCTCTCACTTAATAATGCTTATATGAAAAGGGCTATAAAAAAACTGTTTCCATGATTTTTTGTTAGAACTTTAGTTTGTAGCATTGGTTCACTGGTAGTCAATAATTTCATCTAACAATGATTGAAATGTTTTCATGATGGCTACTCTGTGGCATGGCTTTTGCCTTGGATCAATGCTATCACAAAAATGAGTGTAGCTGCTTATCTACCTCATTCATATATATATATATATATATATATATATATATATATATATATATATATATATATATATATATATATATATATATATATATATATATATATATATATATATATATATATATATATATATATATATATGTCAATATGATATCCAGCATTTCCAAATAACACGGAGCAATTTTAATACTTGAATGATCAAAATTTAAATTAAAAATGACAATGAAATGGAATGAAATCCTAGTTATTAGTAGACTTATATAATGCAGTTTTATTGTTTTTTGTGTGTTTTCCACCCTCAGAATTATCATAAAAATAAAATATATTTAACGATTCCCGAAATGACAGCAAGTAAGCAGCCATTTAAATAGATCTGAATCTTTTCCAGATTTGTCTTCCAAGCATCACTTAAGAAACTGTTTGTTCAGTTTCATATCAGGAGCTGCCAAAAATTTACTGCCAGCTCTGGTCTCTCATTGCAAAATAAAGTGTGGTCACTTAACAGTATATGCAAAAAAAAAAAAAAATCATTTGGTTTTGTGAAAAAAGTTTAGAGTGTTATTTTAGGGTTTTTTTTTTTCAGAAGTAAATTGCTATGCTGAGCTGCTAAGAACCAACTGGGTTTTGTTCAGCTTTTCATGGCTTGCAATAAATATTCTTAACTATGGTCTGAGAGATTTGCAGTCTCAAAGCTGATGCGCTGAGCTGCAGCTTACATTCATAATGTTTTTTTGTAGCATAATAGGCTGTCAAAACAAATCTGTTTCTATATTTTGTGTGTGTGTGTGTGTGTGTGTGTACTTTGTCTGTGTTTCAAGCTTTGTGTTCTTCTTTTAATGCAATAGGAATTTTATTTTATACATTACTTTAAGGAGTTAATAGTTTTAATGCAAATCCTGTTCACTAACAATGAAAGAAAAGAGACCTATTTTATTGTAACTTTCTTAGCAAATTCCCACTGCCAAGCACAAAAAAATATAACATTGGAAAGGTAACACATCATATCCTCCTAGCAAAAGGAAGGTGAACATACAAGTACTCACTTCTTAGCGCACACTGATCTTATGCTTTTAAATTTAGGGAAGGAGAAATATAAGCAACAGAACCTGCGGTCTCATTTTTTGGGACTATGAAATAGATCTTCCCAATTAAAACAAAATACTGCATATCAGTATTAGACTGGTTTGGTACACATAAATCAGAATAGAATGTGCTGAAGAAATTGTGTCCTGTTCCAACAGCCTGATGAGATTATTTTATGAGTTGGTTTAAGCATCCAGAAGAAGAATAAAAGATTCTTATGGCACTTTCACGAGAACAAAAATGATCATGGCTTGAGCAATAGCTGAATTACCTGCTTCATTCCTTTCTCTCCACTTCCATTAGTTTTGGGTCTAGCCAATGTTCCTTTTTCGGTAATATACCGTATTCCATTCTTCTGATGGGAGATTGTGATCTACAAACACTTATGTATGGTACAGGTAGTCCTTGCCTTACGACCACAATTGAGCCCAACATTTTTGTTGCTAAATGAGACATTTGTTAAGTGAATTTTGCCCCTTTTTATAACCTTCCATGGCAAAATTATTAAGTGGATCACTGCAGTTGTTCAATTAGTGACATGGTTGTTAAATGAATCCAGCTTTCCCGTTGACTTTGCTTGTTGGAAGGATGTAAAAGCGGATCATATGACCTTTGGACACTGCAAATGATGATAAATACGAGTCAGTTGCCAAGCATCAGAATTTTTATCAGGTGACCACGGGGAGACTGCAACGGTCATAAGTGTGAAAAATGGTCATAAGTCACTTTTTGCAACTGTGTTGTAACTTCGAATAGTCACTAAATAAACAATTGTAAGTCGAGGACTATTTGTAGTACATTTCTTGATCTGTGTGGTCCCAGAGTATTCTTTCTTAATATCTCCGCCTTTATTTATTTGGGCTGCACTCTGCCTTTTGATCCAAAAATCTCCTCAGGTTTATTAAACGCATTAAATTCTTTATTGCAGTGTAAAGAGCAAAAAAGAAATGGAGAGAGAAAAAAAGCAGTAATTATGTTGGGCAGCAATACAACATCTAAAATGAATCATATCTTTTAAAAATAGTCTTTATTTTGAATGAAAATATTTTAACTTAGACAGAACAAAATGTACTAAATAGTTACCACTCAGGCTTCCTAAATAAACAATTCAACAACTGATAGATTGAATTTGAGTATGAAATTGAGGGAACAACAAAAATCAATAAGTAATAAAAAATAAAATAAAACAAGGCACTGAGTGCTTTCTGTTGGTTAGTGTTATCCTGGACTTTGGTTTCTTATGTTTTAGAAATTTGAACTTGCTCCAAATCTTGCTGAATTGTGGTTAGGCATTTGTGAACTCTTTGTGGAGGCATAGCCACATTTTGAATTTGATGAGGTACATTTGATCCACCTTCTAGACTGTGGGACTGAAAACTGCCCTACTGATCCTTGGGACAAAAACAGCATTGCAAAATAAAGAGAAAACACCACTATCCTGTTTCTTCCTGTATCACCCTACCCAAAATGCACTTTCCCTATTTTCCCTGCACCCAAGGAAGGTTGGATTAATATCTGAATGGGATACCACCAGGAAACAGCAGGACTATGATATGGAAATCCAAAATACACCCAAGAAAGAAGCACCAACACACCACTTCTGCATCACTGCCAGGATATCTGCATGTCCGTGAAGTCACCAGAAGGTGAACTGAAACTCAGCGGAGACTTATTAAGATCTCTTACTTGGGACATACATCCACATCATCACTGTTTTCATCCCTCTATCCTCAATAGGATTTGAAGGAGATCCATGATTGGCTTTACTTTTGCCCATGTGAAATGGGAGATGAAAACAGACAAAAACCCCACCATTAAATACAGTTTTTGAGTGGAGCTGTCAAGACAGAATGCAGCTCTTGTATGATTTGAAATTGAGGAATGGGGAACAGACAAAACGTGGCCACGGGTCCTTCCAATGGCAAAGGGAGCTTGTGGTACCTCTCTAAGAAAGTTCTCTAGTTTTGCTGCCGTCTCAATTGCACTCACCTGGAAAGAAATCCATCCCTTTCATCTCTCACACCACTAATATTGTGGGAACAGAAGTTGCTTTCAAACAGACTACTGCAGTGGAAATGCCCTTTGAATGGTGATTTTGAAAAACTGAAGTATTCAGGTAAGGTTGGATGAAGTAGGTGATAGATAGCCTTCTCTGCTCTTAGATATGTGCATTTGTGTGTGTGTGTGTGTGTGTGTGTGTGTGTGCATAGAACTTCATGGCTTTGCTTTGACGTGATGTTAAGTTATTCCATTTCTCAGTGTAGGGCTGGCCCTGCCATTAGGCAAATCTTCTCAAGACATAAGACTTGTGGAATCTTCCAAGGAAGGAAAATGGTGAGTTATTTAATTTGTTAGGATTATACTGCCAAGAACAGGGAGCGATGGAAATGGGATTTCTGCTTTCTGTGCTGCAGATAAACCCAAGGAGAGTGGAATACCAAATTACACTTCACTCAATGAGCCAACCTTCTTCCCACAGCATACTATTACCACAACAACTAGGTTTCATAATGAAGAAATTTGCAGGCACTCTGTTTCTCAATATTATTTCTAGGGGTAGGGAGAAATAATTTCTGGATACAACGTTGTTCTCAGATCTAGCACATTGCTTCTTGATTATTTTAATGCTAAAAATATACAGAGTGGGTTTGGAGTGATAGAGACCGTACCCTCCACCTCCACAAACATTGTGCATATCACCCCATCTGCCACCCCAAATGCTAAGTCTTAGCAACATCACTGCTTTCCAACATGGTTTATTATTCAAATTGCCACAGAAGGAGGGATACAGGAAACCCAGGGATTTCAGATGGATTAAAGGAGCAGAAGTGGAAAACTTGGACTCAGCCATTCTTCCGAGACGGGATTGCCACAAAAATAGTTAAATGACTACAGCAATCAGATTTCTGGTAAATGCTGCAGAACAGAACGTAGAGAAGGGAGATGGGAGCATCTCAGTTCAAAAAGGCGAAAGATATTTCTGTAGGCTAAGAACATATGGAAGAAGAAAGCAAGCTTGGGCCAGGCTCGTGGGGGTGGGGGAATGGAAAATAAAATGATCATTTAGATTGTGAACTGTCACAAAATGTTACTAGTAGGATCTGATCCCAGTTTTCAGAATTTGGTGGAGGAGGCGGGTAGAGGAAGAGATGCTGTTGGAAAAATATCAACTACTAATAAATGTTAATGGAGGAATCAGTGGATTAAGAAACTGAGTTGAAGCAGCTATTGGCGATGTCTATCCTTGAGCATCTTGTCAAAATATTTTCATTTTTGTTACCAATGCGAGATCCTTCAGAACTGGCTCCCTGAACTGTGTTATTGAAGACTCTTCCCATATGATGTACTCTAAATAGTTCTTGAAACTTCAGTGGAAGTCATCTTCTTCTTTTTTTTTGAAAACTAACTTTTCCCACTGGGTGTGAATTGGTTTTATCAGACGACACCTTTTAAAATAAAGGAGTTAAGAAGGGATAGAAACACATTCACTTGTGATTTGTTAATTTCCTCCCATAATAGAAAACTCCTGGCTCTTCTGAGAATGAAAAGTTGGCCAAAATTATAACTCAATGTGCTTGATATAGTACAAGGGACAGAATATTGGGTCCTTAGGATGGCCACCTGTTCTTTAGAGGCATGGTCCTTCTGGCTTGTTAAAGCAGCCTGGCGAGTGTTGAGCAAGTGGGTTCTTAATACTTCTTTGAGTTGTTCCTTTACTTCTTAAGCAGGCTCTGCTCACCCTCTCTGCAAGAAGTCATTGCTGGCAATATTTGTTCAGTATCTAACCTTCCTTTTGGGGTGGGGGTTCACTTGCTATGGTGGTTTTCACTTGCCTTCCCTACCGGTTCGCAAATGTGCATGCACGCACATGCGCTTTCCTCAAAAAACGTCCCTAAATAGGATGACATAGGGCCCACCCACAATTTCTGCTACCGGTTCAGACAAACCGGTCCGAACCGACTGAATATCACCTGTGGGGAAGATGATTAAAAAGATGGTTGTGCAGTAGCCTCAGAAGACCTTTGAAGACTTGGACTATCTGGATGCTGTTAGTCAGGATTTAGAGGGGACCAGGGTATTCTCAGATGGCCTTATCATTTTGGTTAGTATTGCTCTCTCCTGTGCTTGGTAATTGTATTTTTAATTGTGACTTTTTAAATTATTGTTTTTATATATTTATTGTTTTATTTTGTGGTATGCCACCCAGACTCATGTTGTGTTGAGATCAGCAACCATATAATTTTTAAATAAATAAATAAATATCTATAAAATAAATATAAATAAATATTGGTAGTATACAACAGATTGCACCTACATTTATTTATGATTTTACATTTTATAGTTTGCTTAACAACGATTTTTAATAAACTATACTTATCATCCATGCACAATGTAAATATAAGTACGTTTTAGAAACCACAATGGCTATATCCCCCCTCCCCTCAAATGCCAGTCAAAATCAAATAAACTACCTGAAGTCTTAGCAGGACTGGAGTAGATGACCTACAAGGTTTCTTCCAACTCTGTTATTCTGAAAGAAAAAAAGAAATATAAACCCAGGATAAAGTTATAATTCCTACTCAGCCATTATGAACCTGGGGTACGTTATATAAGGCACTATTTAAAAGACTATTGAAATGTGCAAAGTTGAATAGACCTAATAAAAAGAATGTCAACTAAGTTGTTGGAAAAATCATTAGCAGATATCATATCCACTCTCTGAAATGTCGCAAGAATTCTTTGCAGCTGGCAAAGTCAAATTAAGCCGATGACAAGATATCTTTGTCTATGCCAAAGTAATTGATTGGTGAGTAGAGCTGAAGGTAAGAGCTGTACCTACAAAATCCCCTAAAAACAAAAACCTGTGCAGACCATATTAACTCTCCCAGAATCTGTGCATTGATGGTTTCCAAAACAGTCCCACAAAAGAAAATTTGATACTGAGTGACCATTTAACTGGGAAATTAAAATTCTGAGGTAGTTGAGAGTGATGGTTTCTCAGAGCAGAAATGGCCTCTTTCTCTCCCTCCCCCTCCCCCTCCCTCCCTCTCCCCCCAAAATGCTTCACAGGGCTGATACTGAGGGGAGAAATGGGAGTGCCTCTCTCTGTTGAATTTTGGAGAGCCGCTACCTGAGTTGTCTGTAATAATAATCCATTTTAGTACAAGGCAGCTTATTATATTTTACTTTAAATACAGTATGCTGTAGTATATTGGGAGACATAATAACACCAATAGAAACCAATGGCACTGCATTCTGTTCTTATTAAATTATCAAGAAGGACAATTATTTGGTTTTTAAAAATCTATTTTGAAGAAGTCTCATCCTTTATTTTATGACCTTTTAAATGATCTGTTTTGTGGTGCCATCCAGGCTGTGAGTGATCAGCCACCGGAACTGTAAATAAGATCCAGATTAAGTCTCCCACTGTTCAATTCAGAGAATCTCATATCAGATTTTGTGTTGAAATACTTAGGATTTTAATACCATGTGTAATATAATAATACAAACCGGAATGTTGGTTTGTGATTACAAACAGTTAGAAAGGAGCAGTTGTAATTATAAATGGCAGTATCTCTGGTTGAAAAGGAATGCTAAGGAATGGCTGTCGGTTTTTGTCTGGGTTTTATATATAAACTGACAGCCATTCCTTAGCAAAAGAAAAAAAAAAAGAAAAAAAAGCAAAGAGAAGTATTATCACATTGTCAAAGAATCTTTTGATCTTGGAAAGATTTAATCTCCAGAAAGTCACCATATTTGACTGTACCACCACAGAAATCTTTTGTTTTAATTGCTAATTCACAAGATGGAAGAGTTACATCTGCTGGGATTGAGAGGACCACACACAGCCCCATTTGCTACCTGGAAGACTTCATAGTGGCCTTCCCTGCTCAGTGGGAAGGCTCCGGGACTCACACACCGTCTGCTGCCTAATTGTCTTTTGGCTCAATTTGGTGCGTGCAAATAGGACTGGGCTGCAAAAGATGGTTCAGGAAACCCTAACAGGATATCAAATACCAGGCAGCACAGAGCAGATGGCAAAATAATTTTTTGAAGCAATGCTCAGGAAGTTTATAGTAGAGGAGGGAACTGGGAAGTAGCAGGTGGGTAAAAATGGAATTGTAACAGGTTACACATTGTCTGTAATATTGTCCTAGGCATACTAATAATATGTAACTATGAAATAATAGGTGTGATTGTTACTATGTTCATACGACCCATTATTAATTAATATTCGATAACCGAGCGATAATATTATAAAATTATCTAGTGATAATTAAAATGCAGAGGGAAATGGTCATCATGGTTGTTTATCATTGATGCTCATCTTACTATGGCTTTGTCTTATCACACTATTTACGCAATACTAAGACTCTGAAAGTTGAATAACTGGAATCCCTGGTGCCGATATTAGTTGTTTTCTTGCAGGCATTTCATTAACCAACTAGGTAACGTCTTCAGTGCCATTGTTGAATATTTACATGTCAACCTTCCCTCCGTCCACTCCTAGCCTCTGTTATTGTAGTCTTGGAAACCCCTTTGGGCCTTCCAACTCCTACAAATGTTTAACCTGTGGAATGTCTTGTTCGGCAAGGCTCCTGAGAAGTGTAAGGGAATTCTGTAACTGTGAAACATACCCAGCATGTGAGCCCCATCTTTGGGTGCTTCCGTTGCTACAAACTCCTGAATCCTTGGAATAGTATCTGAATGATCCTGAGTCACACCGTAGGTAGCATAATGCAATCAATACAAGATGCTGCATATAAATAAACTGTTTAGATTCTCGCACATTTTAAGATTAGAGAGGGCACCATTCCCAGCAGTATTCCCCCTCCCTCAGAGTTCACACCTTTTAAGAGGAAATGGTTGCAAAGTATTAATTTAAGCCAATAGTGGAAACTTATGTTATTCGTTTTTTTCAGTGATATACATAGTGCTCTTTTTGTATACTATTAACTATGGACATATGTTTTTCATCTGAATATGCTACTTACACACTAGATTCATATATGCTGTAAAGCAAGATATAACAGCTGTCGTCAAAGTATTTTTAGATCACTGAAACCACTACTTGAATCTGGTGGACAATGAAAAATCTGATCACTCTTCCATTTCCTCTATGATGCTGGAAGGAGGGAGGAAGTTTCAGAGAGGAAGAAAGTCCAAGAATATCTTGCTTTTATCTAGGCAGCGACTAGCTCCAGAATTTCGGTATGATGATCTGGCAGACTGGCATCCATAATGTAGATAGCAAGATATGTACAAGAATATTTTCTACTAACTCAAAGAAGAGTGGAAAACATTTCAGCTCAGTGAAAAAGACAATGCATTCAGTGTATAGATGGAAAACTAGAAACCTTTGCTATTTAAGAGAGCAGAACTTGTCATTGTGGTTTCTTGCCATTTTAAGTTAAGAAACATAAGTAGAATGGAATACATGCTACAAAAATATTTAACATAGTTTTGAAAAATGTAGAAAATTTTCCAAACTTTGCCTCCTCGCTCATAATATTATAGACTCAGAGTAGAAGCAATTTTTGACTTTTCCAAAGAGCTTTAGAAATGTGTCCCCCCCTATATTTATTGCATGTATTAACGTAAAAGTGTCAAAACCTGATTGTTATGAAAAAAATCAGATCTTGAAAGCATCTCTCTTTCCCCCTTTTTTCCCTTATTTTTCCCTTGATCACAATATCTTTCCTTGCCTTATTCAGGTCTGACATTGGAAAATTGCATTTGGTCATCTTATCCCTTTCTTAAGGCATAAGATGCCTCAAGAAGAAAGAATCAAGGGGAAATTTGCAGCTAAAGTTGAACACTCAAGAATCGTTGTAGAAAAGATCTAAAGAAGAAGGAAAGGCTGTACGGAAGACTTGAAGACTTAAAAATGAGATCATTTGTAGAGAGAGAATATATTCCTGTGTTGATTAGAAAGTGGGACAGACAACAAACCAGTTTCATAGA
This sequence comes from Thamnophis sirtalis, assembly GCF_051295495.1. Taxonomy (NCBI): domain Eukaryota; kingdom Metazoa; phylum Chordata; class Lepidosauria; order Squamata; family Natricidae; genus Thamnophis; species Thamnophis sirtalis. The sequence goes on from NW_028261381.1 coordinate 30,106,569, forward strand.
AACCACCAGATACAAGTGAAATACCCATTAATTCAAGCTGCATGGCAAGAGGCAGTTTGTGCTTATAGTTCTATATCAACAAAAATGATCAACATATTATTATTATGTTTGTCTGTTTATTTGTCTTGTATGCCACCCACTCCCGGAGGACTCCGGGCGGCTCACAATAAACAAGGGGAGGGGGATAAATAGACAAAACAACACTTTAAAAATACACAGCATTCACAGTTTCTGTGGGGCTGGATATTTCACAAGCCCCCCGGCCTGCTGGAGCAGCCAGGACGTGGTGGCTTTACGGAAGGCCGGGAGGGTAGTGAGGGTCCGGATCTCCATGGGGAGGTCATTCCAAAGGGCCAGAGCTGCAACAGAGAAGACTCTCCCCCGGGGAGTCGCCAGCCGACATTGGCTGACAGATGGAATCCGGAGGAGACCTAACCTGTGAGATCTGATCGGTCTATGGGAGGTAATTGGCAGGAGGTGGTCTCTCAGGTACCCAGGTCCGGTGCCATGTAGGGCTTTATAGGTAACGACCAGCACCTTGAAGCGGGTCCGGAGACTAATGGGTAGCCAGTGCAGCTTGCGGAGGATAGGTGTGACGTGGGTGTATCTGGGTGCATTCACAATCGCTCGTGTGGCTGCGTTCTGGACTAACTAAAGTCTTCGAACACTCTTCAAGGGCAGCCCCATGTAGAGCGCGTTACAATTATCATAACAACAGAATTGTATCACAGTGGCCCGTTGTTTCATTGTATTTGGCATTGATTACTAGTCGGGACCCACCCAGGGGCCTAGGACGTCGTAATGTATTTTCGTAATATGCGTGCAGATCCAACAGTGCGGCTTTTTGCATTTGACTGATGGTGATTAGCACCCAGTGTGCCAATTACCACTGGAATTACCACTGCTAGTTTGTGCCATAATCGTTGAATTTCGATTTTTAAGTCCTGGTATTTCACGATTTTTTCATGTTCCTTCTCGGCGACCCTGCTATCACCTGGTATTGCGATGTCTATGATTGTGACCTTATTTTTCTCAACCAGTGTGATGTCTGGTGTATTATGCGCCAGTATTTTGTCGGTTTGTATACGGAAATCCCACAAGATCTTGACCATCTGATTTTCGGTGACTTTTTCAGGCTGATGTTCCCACCAGTTTTTTGCTGTTTTGATATTATAATTTTTGCACAAATTCCAATGGATCATTTGTGCTACTGAATTGTGCCGCAATTTATAATCAGTCTGCGCGATTTTTTTACAGCAGCTGAGTATGTGATCAACAGTTTCATCAGCTTCTTTGCAAAGTCTGCATTTGGCATCATCAGAGGATTTTTCTATTTTGGCCTTAATGGCATTTGTGCGGATAGCTTGTTCTTGCGCAGCCAGGATTAGTGACTCTGTTTCTTTCTTTAATGTACCTGTTGTTAACCATAACCAAGTTTGTTCACTGTCCACTTTATCTTTTATTTTTTCCAGAAATTGGCCATGCAGTGCTTTGTTCTGCCAACTCTCCATTCTTGATTTTATCACATCTTTTCTGTATTCTTGTTTCGTCTGTTGGGCCTTCAGTAGTTTTTTGTTCTTTACTTCGATTAATAGATGTTCTTGATTTTCTTTTAAATAATCAGCCAGTGCATGTTTTTCTTCTTCAACTGTTTGCTTCACTTGTAATAATCCTCTGCCACCTGATTTTCGGGGCAGATATAGTCTATCAGTATCACCACGTGGATGTAAACTGTAGTGCATTGTCATTAGTTTCCTGGTTTTTCGGTCCAAAAGGTCCAAATCAGCTTGTGTCCAGTTAACTATACCAGCTGTGTATCTTATAACTGGTATTGCCCAGGTATTTATGGCCTTGATTGTATTTCCACCATTCAATTTAGATTTTAAAATTTTCCTAACTCTGTTGGTGTACTCTCGCCTGACAATAGTTTTTACTTCTCCATGCTTGATGTTATCCAACTGCAGAATGCCTAAGTATTTGTAGGCTTCATTTTCTTTGCATTTAATTAATTGGCCATTGGGCATTTCAATTCCCTCACATGCAGTGATTTTGCCCCTTTTTATGGATACAGTGGCGCATTTTTCCATGCCAAACTGCATTGAAATATCGGTGCTGAATACTCGGACTGTGTTTGTCAATGATTGGATTTCTATTTCTGACTTTCCATAGAGTTTCAAATCATCCATATATAGTAAATGTGAAATTTTTTCAGCTTCTTTGGCTGTTTGGTAGCCTAATTTCATTTTTTTTAAGATTACTGATAGTGGGATCATTGCGATGATGAAGAGAAGAGGTGAAAGTGAATCACCCTGGAAAATTCCTCGCTTGATATTAACCATTCCGTAGATCTCATTCCCTACTGCCAACTCAGTTCTCCATTGTTTCATCGCCTTTTCAGTAAAGGATGTAATATTTTTGCTAATGCCAGTTGTTTCTAAGCATTTTATGATCCAACTATGTGGCAGTGAGTCAAATGCCTTTTTGTAATCAATCCAGGCCATATTCAAGTTTGTTTTTCTGTTCTTACAATTTTCTAATATCATTTTATCAATTAGAAGCTGATCTTTTGTGCCCCTGCTCCTTCTTTTGTTGCCTTTTTGCTCTACTGGCAAGATGTTGTTTGTTTCCAAATAATCCATCATGTTATCTGCAATAATGCCTGTGAGTAATTTGAAGGTTGTTGGCAAGCATGTTATTGGTCTGTAGTTTTCAGGTGTTGTTCCTTTAGTTGCATCTTTCTGAATCAAGTATGTTTTTCCAGTTGTCAACCATTCATCAATTTGGCCCTTTTGTAAAATTTCATTCAGTTGCCTGGCCAATATTGCATGTAAACTGGTCAGATATTTGAGCCAGAAGCCATGTAATTGGTCCTTTCCAGGTGATGTCCAATTTTTTACCTTTTTAACTCGATTTTTGACCATCTCAGTTGTTATTTCTAATACTTGCATTTGTTTGTTGCCAATGCTTTTCTCAAAGTCATGTATCCACTTTGCTTCCTTGTTGTAGTCCTTTGCATTTTCCCACAATTCTTTCCAGAATTCAACTGTGGCCTGTTTTTCTGGTTTTTCACTTTTGGTGTCACCATTTACATTAAGACTTTGATAAAAACGCCGTTGGTCTGATCGAAATTGCTGATTTTGTTTATATTGGATGATTCGTGCCTCATATCTTTCAATTTTTCTAGCTGTTGCTGTTATCTGCTGTTTTACAATCTCTACAGCTTCATTGATGTTTCTTGTATCCAATCTATATCTCCTGATTAGCCGATCTATGATTTTGTTGTTTTTAAGCCGTTGCTCATGCATGTTCTTTAAGTTACTAGCATCTGCCCTTAATTTTTTTATTTTTTGTTCTAAACGGATTTTCCACTTTGGCTTTGATGCTTTTTCTGTTGTGTGACTAGGTACTTTAATTTTAATGCCTAGTTCATTAGTGACTATTACAGCTGCGCTGTACATTAACTGGTTTGTTTCCAAGATGGATCCTGGTTCAATTGTTGAAAACACTGCATTAACCATTTTCATGATAGGGGCCAAAATTTTCTTAGGCACAGTTTTTAGTGGTGGTAAACGTTGCCTTTCCTCATTAAGCAGAAAATGCTCCATGATCTTATCCTTCAATTCTTTTTGTTTTTGAGTTAGTTCATCAGTTGGTTCAGTGATAACTGGTTCTAGTGGTGGTGATGTTATTTCCTCCCCGAGAGCTTCTTCTGGGAGTTCTACTATAATGTCTTTAGTTGTGTCTTGAATATCAGTTATTTCTGCTTGTGATATTGTTTTTTGGGTTTTGCAATTTGCCTGAATTTCCTCATGTTCAACTTCACTAAACACTTTATTCCGTATAATAAATCGCCTTTGATCTGCTAGTCATTGTTCACTAACATTTGAATCTGGATATTGTTCTTTCCATAATTCATACATTCGCTTTAAATAACCTCTTTTTTCTGGCTCTGAGTTGTAGTAACAGGCCATTATGGCACGGTTTTCATCTGCACTATATTTTTGTCGTTTTGTTGGCTGCTCCACTTGTAGCCCACTTGTCGACGGATGTCCAGGGACCCCAACATCCGCCGCGGCCCTTGTTAACCCGCGCGACGACTGATGCGGTATGGAATTCTTATTTGTTTTTTTCACCATATTGTATGGGTTGGCGGGTTTTTTTTTTATGGGACCAGATGCCAACCTGACCCCAACCCTCCTCCTTTCTCATCCGGGCTTGGGACCGGCAACGGCGGAGTTATTATTATTATTATTATTATTATTATTGTTGTTGTTGTTGTTGTTGTTGTTGTTGTTGCATTTATATCCTGCCTTTATTTTGTACAATTTAAGGCAGTGTACGTATGCTCCTATCTCCCCCAGAACAACTCTGAGGGGGATAGTGCTGAGAGATGATTTTCCTGCCTAAGGGAAGACTGGAACTCCCAGTCTCCATGTTCCAAGTGTAGCACCCCAACTGCCACACCAAGTAGACTTTCAATAGCTCTGCTATAAGAGAATGTGCAGCATATGAATATTGGAACAATACCTCATGCATTAAAATTTTTGCCTAAGAACTTCTAATCAAGAAGAATTAAATCTTCCCACAGAAGGGAACATGAGATCAGACAGCTAGTGTAAAATAGGGGCAGGTAAGGGAGAAAGCATCCAATGAGAAGGAAGGACACACTGGAGAAGAGTCTAACGCTGGGAAAGATTGAGGGCAAAAGAAGAAGGGGACGACGGAGAATGAGGTGGCTGGATGGAGTCACTGAAGCAGTAGGCATGAGCTTAAATGGATTCCAGAAGATGGTAGAGGACAAGAAGGCCTGGAGGAATGTTGTCCATGGGGTTGCGATGGGCCGGACATGACTTTGCAATTAACAACACCAACAACAAAGGGAGAAAGCAAATACAAGAGAAGGTAAGTTTTCCTTTTGCTTTACAGACTACAGATAGTTCTCGACTTAGAATTGAGCCCAAAATTTATGTTGCTAAGTGAGAAATTCATTCAGTGAGCTTTTGACCCATTTTACGACTTTACTTGCCACATTTGTTAAGTCAATCACTACAGTTGTTTAATAACATAGTTGTTAAATGAATCTGGTTTCTCCATTGACTTGCTTGTCAGAAGGTTGCAAAGGATGATAACATGACCCTGGGGCATGCAACTGTCATAAATGTGAGTTACTTGCCAAGCATCTGAATTTCAATCACATGACCATGGGGATGGTCATAATTGTGAAAAACAGTCATAAGTCACTTTTTCAGTGCCATTGTAACTTTGAATGGCCACTAAATGAACTGTTGTAAGTCGAGGATTACCTATACAGCAAGTCCATTATTGCATAGATCATGTCAGAATGTGCAATATGTGAATGTGAATCAATGTGCTAGATTATTCTTCATAGAAATCTTTATAATGAACAAGAATCTAGTATAAGAACTAAATTTGGAGAAACGGAGTGAGTTAGAACAGAAAGAAGAGTGAGACAAGAATGCAAATTGTCCCAAATTTTTATAATGACTATGTTAGTCATTAGTCAGTTATGTATGTTGACTATGTTTTATAATGACAATGAAAGATTGGAAAAGATGATACATAGACTTAGGAACCTGGAACATTGAATTATGCAGGCTGCACTACTTTGTTAGCTGAAAATAAAGAAGAATTAGAAGAGCTCATTAAGAAAATAAAGCATGTGTTATTTCTATGGCAACAGAGATCAGAATAGTTAAAGCAATGGACTTTCCAGTGGTAATGTATGACTGAAAACAGAAGAAAAGAGAAGGAAGGAAAGAAAGACAGAAGGAAAGAAAAAAAGAAAGAACGGAGAAAGGAGGGAGGGAAGGGAGGGAGGGAGGGAGGAAGGAAGGAGCCTTCAGATGATGACTCTTGAAATGGTTTTCTAAGAATACCAACAACTGCCAGAAAAGCAATCAATCAATTCTTTCCTTTTGATCATATTTTTCCACTAAAGACATTGTTAGATGACTTCTTTTTTATGCTTTCCTTTCTTTCCTAGCTGAAGATTAAGAAGAATAAAAGAAGAGAAAATCTAGAAGAGAAACATATACAAAAATTAAATAAAAGCCAGCTGGATCTAAATTTAACTGGGTGGCTTAGGGCCAGTCATTGTCTCTCAGAACCTGCCCATGGAATGAACTGAGACCTTGTCATCTGAGTATAAGAACATAGCTGGAGACGCAACTTTTTTCCAGTAAAGATTTCCCATCCATTATGTTTTCACTTGGTTTTGCCTCCAGGCTCCAGCCATGTATTCAGCTAGCGAGAAGGCCTCATAAAACTCCCTTTTTAGTGAGATTCACTCTTTTCTATTATTAAAATGGATGTAAGGAACTTTCAGTTTAATAGCAACATTTTCAACTAAAACTTAAAAAAAAGCCCACAAAATTAAAAAAGGAAGCTAAATAAAGAACTGAAATAAAAATAATCCCCGCCAAAGGAGAATCAATTTTAAGAAAAATGTATTTTAGTTTTTGATACTTCACAGTAACAAATGTAGCCGGAAGCGAATGAATCCTGCAACTGAAGCTATTCCAACTTAAACTTTTAAAAATAATTTATTGGCTCTCATTATTTTATTGTATATTTTCTTGATTTAGTCTTTGTGGTTGAAGAATAAATGAATAATTTTAATGAATATGAAGAAGGAGAATACATGTCTTCATAGACACTTTTGATGTGAAAACGTTACCACTTCTACATTTATTCATTGTAAATTGTTTGGCATTTTGACTTACCAGTATACAAATGCATATGTAAGTTTAAAGCAACAGAAAGATACAATCTATCTTGGAAGTGATTCATGTGAGAGCAGCTGTTTGCACTAACCACAATTAAGGGAACAGACAGGAACAAGCCTATTAAAACCTAATATATCAGTGGTGGGTTCCAGGTGGTGCAGCCCGGTATGGGTGTACCGTTGGTTGCTGGAGCAGCGGCCACCATACCGGAACGGTGTTTCTGTGGGCCCACCCCCCCGCCCACATTCCTTACCTCTTTTTGAGGGAAACAGGCCAGTTGCACACGCACACACAGCGTACGGCACCTGTGCGACCTCGCCAAGTAGCTGGGGTGTCGCAGGGCGGTCGCATGCACATGCGGTCGCAGTGCCCTTGCCCAAGGTTGACATCCAGCCCTGTTGCAGTGGACCGGTTGTGATGGGATCCGGAACCCACCATATATATATATGGCGCAGTGGTTAAATGCAGCACTGCAGGCTACTGCTAGATCAGCAGGTCAGCGGTTCAAATCTCACCGGCTCAGGGTTGACTCAGCCTTCCATCCTTCCGAGGTGGGTAAAATGAGGACCCAGATTGTTGGGGGCAATATGCTGACTCTCTGTAAACCGCTTAGAGAGGCCTGAAAGGCCTATGAAGCGGTATATAAGTCTACTGCTATTGCTATATACACATACATACATACATATATATGTATGTATATGTGTGTGTGTGTGTGTGTGTGTGTGTTGTATTTGTGCTGATAAATAAATAAATACAGCACAAATACAACACAAATGTAACAAAGGCAACAGTAAAAATATTGGGTTTCTGTCTGGATGGTCTCTTGTGATGAGCCGATTGACAGAGAATGGAAGCAGTAAACTTCCTCCCATATTTGGGCATACCAGGGGTTGTGACTCACTCTCTCTCTCTCTCTCACTCTTCTCTCTCTCTCTCTCTCTCTCTCTCTCATCTATCTATCTATCTATCGATACATACATACATACATACATACATACATACATACACACACACACACATATATATATATACACATATATATATAGTCACAACCCCTGGTATGCCCAAATATGGGAGGAAGTTCACTACTTCCATTCTCTGTCTATCGGCTCGTCACAAGAGACCATCCAGACAGAAACCCAATATTTTTACTGTTGCCTTTGTTACATTTGTGTTGTATTTGTGCTGATAAATAAATAAAGGGAGACTAGTATAGATCTATTTCAAGCTATTTAGCTCTCATCAGCTAGCCATACCCTTACTGGGATTCGAACCTGGGCTGTATTACATATTAGGCAGATGTGTTAACCACTAAGCCACAGGCTGTCCTCCATTATCAGTTGAGCCAGGGAGAAAGGTATATATTTAAAGTCACAACCCCTGGTATGCCCAAATATGGGAGGAAGTTCACTACTTCCATTCTCTGTCCATCGGCTCGTCATAAGAGACCATCCAGACAGAAACCCAATATTTTTACTGTTGCCTTTGTTACATTTGTGTTGTATTTGTGCTGATAAATAAATAAAGGGAGACTAGTATAGATCTATTTCAAGCTATTTAGCTCTCATCAGCTAGCCATACTTTTACTGGGATTCGAACCTGGGCTGTGCCTAATATGTAATACAGCCCAGGTTCGAATCCCAGTATGGGTATGGCTAGCTGATGAGAGCTAAATAGCTTGAAATAGATCTATACTAGTCTCCCTTTATTTATTTATCAGCACAAATACAACACACACACACACACACACACACACACACACACACACACACACACACACATATTAGCAGTTTTGAGAATATCTATAAAGTGTGAGGCATTCTCTGAAATGAGAAGGATAATGTTGAAACAAGTTATCTCATTTAAATGCTAGTCCGTTCTGTATTTCTTGTCTGTTTGTTCATTTATCAGTTCTAAGGCTGTTTTTTTCTACCTGTTGTCCTTCAATTGATCATCTTTATATTTAATTTTATTCCTATTTTTTTTTCAGTGTGCTCCTTCACTTTTCTTATTAGAGCCAGCAGATACTATCATCAGCATAGTAATGTTTCTTCCTCCACAGTGCTTCCTGTCTAGGATCTCTTAATAAATATTCAACATTTAGGATAAATAGATGAGAGAAAACCATGCAGCCTTACTCCTTTGTCAATCTGGAGCCAGCTGTTTCAACATGTTATCTCTGTACAGGTAGTCCTTGACTTACAACGGTTCATTTAGTGACTGCCCAAAATTACAATGGCACTGACAAAAGTCACTTATAATCCTTTTTCACACTTATGACCGTTATAGCATCCCCATGGTCATGTGATTTACATTCAGATGCTTGAGAACTGGTTCATATTTACGACCGTCGCAGTGTCCCAGGGTCACATGATCCCCTTTTGCCACCTTCTGACAAGCAAAGTCAAGGGGGAAGCCAGATTCACTTAACAACCGGGTTACTAATTTAACAACTGCAGCGATTCACTTAGCAACTGTGGCAAGGAAAGTCATAAAATGGGGCAAAACCTCACTTAACAAAATTCTCACTCAGCAACACAAATTCGGGGCTCAAGTGTGATCATAAGTCATGGACTACCTATACTGTGGCTTCCTTATAGACATTCCTAATGAGGACAATGAGACGTTCTGGGATTCCCAATTTTCTAAGCACATCCCACAATGTGATATGAGTGATTCAACCGAGACTCTTTCTATAGTCAATGAAGCACATGCTGACTTCTTTTGGCGTTCTTTGGCTTTCTCAGCTAACTAAAGTGCATCAGACATAATGTCTCATGTTCCTCGGTCTTCTCTAACCGCAGCTTGACATCCGGCATATCTTTTTTTCTACCTACAAGTCTAATCTGGGTTAGACGACTTGCAGGTTTGCTAGTTCGTGAAATTAGAGGTATGGTACAATACTCAGCACACTCCATGACGTCTTTTTAAATGTTTGTTTTTGGTTTTTAAATTAATCCCTTCTAATAATCCGTTGACCACTATGTCACTCTTTAGACTTGTTGGCCTGGCTTGGTTAGCTATTGCTTGTCATACTCCTCTCGGCATTTCATCAGTGTCTGTAGCCTTTTGATCCGGTAATGACTGCTGCCAATTACCTCCCAAAGACCCGTCAGATCACACAGGGTCGGCCTCCTCCGGGTTCTGTCCACCAGCCAATGCCATCTGGCTACTACCCGGGGGAGGGCCTTCTCTGTAGCAGCTCCGGCCCTTTGGAATGAACTCCCCGCGGAGATCCGGACCCTCACCTCTCTCCAGGCCTTCCGGAAAGCCGTCAAAACCTGGCTGTGCTGGCAGGCCTGGGGTTGATGAGTTCCCCTCCCTTCTCGACTGGTATGGCTGTGTGATTTTCGTGTATTTTAATTATGTGTATTATTGTTTATGTTCCCTTTCCCCTTTGAGTTGTTCGCCGCCCTGAGTCCCTCCTGGAGAAGGGCGGCATACAAATAAACCAAAACTGAAACTGAAACTGAAACTGGAGGGTTGATCTGACTTCATCTAACTCAGGGATGTCAAACTCGTGATGTCACATTGTCATCACATGACGTATCATGACTTTTCCACCCTTCGTTAAATTGGAGGTGGGCATGGCCAAAACGTGATGCATCTGGCCTGTGGGCTGTGAGTTTGACAGCCGTGATCTAACTCACCAACCTTTTCTTCTTCATCAGTGGTTGTAGCATGTTGTTGTTGTTAGTTGCATCCGACCAATCATGACCCCATGGACAACGTTCCCCCAGGCCTACCCATCCTCTACCATTCCCCGGAGTCTATTTAAGCTCACACTGACTGCTTCAGTGACTCTATCCAGCCACCTCATTCTCTGCCGTCCTCTTTGTAGCATAAACTCGAACTACTGTGATATTAAGGAGATGTTCCCACAGTCGAATTGCTAATTAACTGTAAAAGCCACAGTATTTCTTCTTTGTTTTTAATGTTCTAAGTAATCAACAGTGTGACCTTCTGACTGAACATGTCCAATCCCACTCTATCTCAATTTGCTGATGTCCAAGAAGTGAGTTTGCAGTCGATTCATTTCGTTTTTCATTATGCTGTATTTTTTCCATGTTGATGCTTTTTATGTTCCATTTTCCTGCTCTAATTCTGTCTTTGTTGCTTTGGTTTTTTTCTCTCCTGTATGGCAACATTGGCAACTAGACATCCCAAAGGCTTTCATCTATCTATGTCATAAACCATTAATACTTTGAAAGATCCTCAGCTCTTCGTCAGTAAGCATGCTGAGTGCCATCCGACCTCAGGGACTTGTCATTTGGCACTATATTGCCAGTCATTTTATATTTTCTTTCTGTTTTCTATTTTCTATTTTTTTTTTGTAAAACCACAGGAGTGGCTTACCACTGACTTCTCCTCTGCAATATTAATTGATTTCCTTGCCATTATCATTAAAATGACTACCTGCCTCCAGCATCTTCCTATATTGTTGCGGTCTTAACGACGTTTCTGCTTGCTTTAGTTCAGTGATGGCTAACCTTTTTGTTATTGTGTGCCTAAAGTGTGCGTATGTGTGTGACAGTGCGTGCCCCCACACCCATAATGCAATTATGCGCATGCCTCCCGCTCCTGTGCATATGCGCCCGCATCCCTTGCATGCGCCCCCTCTGCATGGCAGAGATCCGAAGACAGCTGGCCGGTAGGTGGGAGGCACGCATGCATGAATGGTGGAGCTGGGCTGGAGCGTGTCATAGGTTTGCCATCATGGCTTTAGCTGGACAACTGGACTGAATTTTATGCCTTGGTTGACCCCGCTGGAATATTTAATCTTGATATTCAATCCTGACATTCTTCACTCATCCCTCACCGAATTACCGGTATCCTATTACAATGAGGCAGTACAGCATTACTTTGTTGGGGGGGGATTATTATTATTATTTACTAAACCACAATTTCTTTGCTAGGTTACTAAAAAACAGAGAAAAGAAAACCTAGCTGGAGATGATACTTTTTCACTGAGAAGGTCAGGAGTTTGCCACTAGATGGAGAGAATCAATATTTGAAGGCGCAGCCCTTCTACACTTGCCAAATCTGGGTAATAAAAATCCGGATGATTCAGCCAAGAGTTGAATATTTATTGCAGTCTAGTGGTGATATGGATTTTTTTTTGCACCCTTTATCTGGAGATAAAGTCCTGTAGTACCCTCACAGCTGGTCCTCTATACAGTGAAATAACAGTGAATATTGTTTTCCTGAGCGTTGGTGATGTTTTGCTGGAGATTTTTTAAAAATCAGGTTAAAAAATAAAAAAGGGATAACACAGCAGTGAAAATGTTTTCTTTCCAACAGGAAGCCTTAACAAATTAAATATTAAGGTGTGAAAGAAAGAAACAAAGCTCTATAATCTACCTATAATAAGGATAAGGATTAAAACAAAACAAAACACCAAAGCCAAAAAGTGCCTTTTCTCAAAAAGGTCTATTTTGAGAAAATGTAACAGCACAATTGTGAAACAGAGCATAAACAAATCCCGAAGCAAGAGCAGGTGATAAATGGGCTCAGATTTTGGCTAAAAAAAAATCTGAAAGAAACTCAGAAATGATTGTAGAGTCTGGAGGCTGTGCCGGGATAACAGTGTACACTAGGGGGCAGCCTTTAACTGATAAGATCAGATTATGGTAAAATCTGTACCATCTGATTTCAATTAAATGCTGGCCCAGAAGGCAATTATGCTTCCTGTGCAGTTTCTAGGAGGGGGATAAAAATGCTTGCAGAAACTGTTGAATCAGCACACTCTCACAGTTGTAAGTATGGGAAGGAAAAGGTCTTGCATAACATTAGAATCTTTGCACACAGACAGAAAGGAGGAAAATATAGTTCACGGTGGCATTTTGGTATGCTGTAAAAACACAGCACAAATTATTTCCAAGGAATAGAGATGGGGTTCAGGCAGTTTTCCTTCCTGTAAAATTCTGAGTCAAAAGGGAATGCCGAAGTTCACATTTTTGGCTTGTTGTTATGGAAGGGAAAGGTCATAAAAGACTGTCGCAGTCTTGTATTGCCACAGAAATCATTAGCAACTTTATTTATTGCCTGGCTGAAATAGCTAAACTGTCTATATCCTTGTCTGAATAATAAAACTAACTCGAGGGGAAAAATAAGAAGTTTGGAGATGCAGTTGTGATCTTGCTGTTAATGGTCTATAGTGACAATAATCTTTAAATTCCAAATTGTGTGGATTGCTTAAATTAAAATTTATTGTACAGCAATAGAAAATATTTGAAGGCGTACTTCTTCTATGGCTGCCAGACCTGGGTGACAACAATCTATATGATTACTGAATAGAATAGAATGGAATAGAATAGAATAACAGAATTGGAAGGGACATTGAGGTCTTCTAGTCCAACTTTGGCAGGAAACCCTACACCACTTGAGGCAGATGACAGCCAAGTGTTCAATATTTCACTCCCTTTTTACTTTATTTATGTTAATATGGATTTTTGTACTCCTTATCTGGTAGCCATTTGGTTATTAATAGTGTGCTCATATTTGCCATCTTTGGGGGAAGAGATCATGAATTTTTATTTTCAGGTTTATTCTCTCTCTTTCTCGTTATCTTTGCAGCTAATGGCATGTATTTGATGCTTTCTTTCCCAAGACCTTTTGCTATTGTGGCATTCCAGACAACCGAGGGGGGTTAGAAGTACAACTCTTAGATTCCCTGATGAATTTACAAATTAGATTGGCTTTCACTTCAGTTCTATTTTACTTTCTTTCAAATTTTCTTTATTTTTCCTCGTACTAGTGAAGGAACCAAAGCAACCAGATTGGGACAAAAACATCGCGAAAGAAGGAGCTCTAAGTGGTGGCATCTTCTCTGGCCTCAAGCAGAAATAAAGTAAGAAGAAAGGAAGAACACAATTGCTGATTGATCACCCAACTCATTCCCTAGCTTAGTCTCTTCACAGCTGCTGCTGAGGGACTCAATTTTCAAGAGCAGCTTATAATTTTCTGGCTGATATGTGTAAAGATATATGTATATGTACATTTAGGTAATTTGCCTAAATGTGAGTAGCAACTCAGGCCCTGCTGCTGGAAGTAGGTAAAGGGGAGAAAGTGGAGAGAATGAATGAGTAGACTGACAGGTCTTCTGGCCCTTCTTCCATCTCAGCTGGCCAGCCTCCTTGTAGTGATCTCCAGGAGGATATTTCATGTCATGGGGAAACAGTGTTTGTCTGTGATTTTGATTTTTTTGATTTGATTTTATTGAGTATTTATATGCCGCCCTTTTCCCTGAGGGGACTCAGGGCGGCTCACAACAATCAGGGGAAGGGAGTGCAAGACAAGACTTAAAAAGAAAAAAAATCGTGAATAAAAGAAAATTATCCATAAAACACAACATTCACTCAACATTCGGGCGGGGTGAGAATAATCCTATCCCCAGGCCTGACGGGATAGCCAGATCTTGAGGGCTGTGCGGAAGGCCTGGACTGTGGCGAGGGTACGGATCTCCACGGGGAGGTTGTTCCATAATGTCGGAGCTGCAACTGAGAAGGCTCTCCTCCGCGTAGTCGCCAGTCGGCACTGACTGGCGGATGGAATACGGAGGAGGCCTACTCTGTGCGATCTGATGGGACGCAGGGAGGTAATTGGCAGAAGGCGGTCTCTCAAATAGTCAGATCCACTACCATGGAGCGCTTTATAGGTGGTAAGTAAGACCTTGAAGTGCACCCGACGATCAACAGGTAGCCAGCGCAGCTCACGGAGGATTGGTGTTATATGGGCGAACCGTGGTGCGCCCATGATCACTCGCGCGGCCGCGTTCTGAACTAGCTGAAGTCGCCGGATGCTCTTCAAGGGCAGCCCCATGTAGAGCACATTGCAGTATTCCAGCCTAGAGATCACAAGGGCTCGAGTGACTGTTGTGAGAGCCTCCCGGTCCAGGTAGGGCCGCAACTGGCGCACCAGGCGAACCTGGGCAAATGCCCCCCTGGTCACAGCCGACAAGTGATGGTCAAAACTCAGCTGTGGATCCAGGAGGAGGTCTGTGAATTGATGAAACAATGCACTTTCTTCAAAACAGTCTCGTGTTATATGCACTCTTCTTCCTTTGAAATCTTCTTTTATTTGTCTCCCTCTTAAACTTCACTGTCCTGATTCCAGATTTCTAAATGCGGGTATTCATTCATTCATTCATTCATTCATTCATTCATTCATTCATTCATTCATTCATTTACTAATTTTCAGTATGCCAGAAGCTCTAAATTAGTTAAAAGTTTATTGGATGCCTCAAAGAACTATAGGCAACATTCTCTCCCTCCCTCCTGCCTCTCTCTCACACACAAATTCACACACCTTTAAATGTACTGAATATGGCTATCATCTCAATGTCGTGATTCTGGGAGGCAAAGAGCAATTAAAAACATAAAATAATAATAACTAAATAGGTAAATGGTAGTCATGTTAAAAACCATCTTTGTAATCTTATGGCTTTGTTACATATTCCATGCCTGGTGAAATAACTAGATCGTCAAAGCTGTATGAAAGACGATTGGGTCTAATCAGATTTCCTGTGAGAGGGACAACATCCCCAAGAGCAAATGCCCTGATAGAAAAGGGCCCCTTCCTGGGTCCAACCAACCAGATGACACTCAAATAGATGAGATCCATAGCATGGTTTTCCTGGACCCAATGGGATGGGTAGACACCATTGGGGAGAGGTGGCCCTGCAAATAAACTTGTCCCATGCTATGAAGTCTTTCAAGGAACACAGGTAGGTTTCTAAAGATTTCTCTGCCTGAGAAATCAATTGAAATGAGCAGTTTGCTTAAAATTTCCTTTGCTTCCCTTTCCTCATGATGGTAGAACCAGTGATGGATTCTGGCCGCCATTACTACCGGTTCGGTAATAAAAAAATGCTCCACGCACATGCACATTTTCATTTAAAATGATCTCCGTATGTGCACAACATTAAAAAATGAATAAAAATTACATTTTTAAATGAAGACTGTTCTGCGCATGTCCAGAACAGAAAATCAAGATGGCGCCGCTGATCATAGAATTGGTATGGTCACGTGTCCGCTGCAATTACTACCTATTTGGCCTGACTGGACCGAATAGGTAGGAACCTATCTCTGGGTAGAACTGATTAGAAATCCTGATGGAGCAAATGTTATTTTCCTAGTTTCCTAGCAAATGGACCTGTTTAATCCTCAGGAGATATCACTCAGTTTAACAGAGACAGTAGCTGAAAGTAAAGCCCAGAATTTGATTGGGGGGGGGGAATAACAATTTATTTTCTCATTTCTTTCTCTCGGACCACCTCCCAAGATTAAAAGCTTAACTTAGTGTGATTGGGTTGTTCCCTTTATTTATCATTTCCAAATTAATCAGCCTCCCATTGTGACAGTGCAAGAGAAAACATTGATCTAGCCTCGGGGCAATTTCTTCCATCCCAGCAATTGACACTAATGTGGGGACAGCCTGAGGTAAAGGATTTAAATTCTAATTTCTGGAAGAACACTTCTGAAGGTTTAAATTAAACTGGAAGGCCTGCACACGCTTGGAGCGCAGCCCATGTGGAAGTGAAAGCTTGGCAAGGCAGGGATGTGAGGTCAGCGAGTCCTGCATTTCAGTATGCTGTCCTCCTTGCCATTCTGCACGGGTGATAATTATCGTAACCTTCCATTTGTTTTCCGCTTGGAAAGTTTTGACACTGATGCTGCCTCCGAGCATTACTGACAAATCACCAATACAAATGTACGACCAACACAATTACAGGAGGGGAACAACAATTAAATCCCATTAAATAAATGCAAATGCTTGTCAGTTGGGGTTCTTGGGCTAATGAATATCACGGAGCGAGAATGGAAGCATTTTTTTCTTTTCGCTGAAACAGTTTTGGGTTCAATCATCCGGCATCAGAACCACGAAGGAACGAACGCAACAAGGGAGGGCCGTCTCTAGCAATGCTTGTGAGAGAAATGACATCTCATGCTCTCTGGTTGATGGCGCGTAGCTGCTCGGACACAGATTCTGGAAATAAAAGGGAAAATTTCAAAAAGTGATGAATTATACACTGTTTCCTTGAAAATAAGACCTCCCCAGGTAATAAGCCCAATCAGGCTTTTGACTGCATGCGCTAAAATAAGCCCTCCCCAAAAATATCGCAACACAGCAGTAGCCCTGAGGTGACCACGCTCGCCGCCTCCTGCACCTCAAAAATAATAAGACCTCCCCGAAAATAAGCCCAAGCGCTTATTTCAGGGGTGGGTGGGTTTCAAAAGAAAATAAGACCCTGTCTTATTTTTGGGGAAACACGGTATTACAATACTGTAATGAAGGAGAGTATATGATGTACTTTAAAATGCCTGGACTTAACGTGCTGTAAACCATCTAGAGCCCAGCTGGAGCGAGAAGTTGTATAAATGTCACACATGAATAAATAAAGGAATGAGAGCTATGTTGCGCAACCTTGTTATATCAGGCCTCAACATTCTACTGAGATAAGAGAAGTCTAAATACAGGTTTTGTTTCCCTGGAAATAACAGCGGGTCTTGTAATATATATTTTTTGCCACCAAAAAAGGCACCAGGTCTTATTTTTTTGGGGGGAAGGGGGAAATTTCATTCACTGACTCCGCACTTCGCGCCTGGCCTCCTTTCCGCTGTCAGAGGCCTTCAGGAGCATCTTTTGTGGCCAGCAAGGCTTTCCTGAAGGCCTCTACAGCTGATAACAAAGCTCCGGATCGATCAAGAGATCTCTGTTATTGGCTGCAGAGACCTATAGGAAAGCCTTGCTGGCTGCAGAAGAAATGGGCCTACAAGGCAGATGTCGTGGTGTGCGAGGCCTGGTTACAAGGTAAGTAGTAGGGCAGCTCCAGCCCCCATCCCCATCCTAGCTTAATTTTTAGCCGGGCATCCTGGAGTGGGCGGGGCTTAATTAGGGCTTACACATGTAAAAATGAAGCTAGGGCTTACTTTTGGGGGTAGGTCATTTTTGGGAGGAAACACTGTAACCCTCAATTTAGTACCACAATTGAGCCCAAAGTTTTGGTTGCTAAGTGAGACAGTTAAGTGAGCTTTTTATGCATTTTACGCCTTTCTTGCCATACTTGTTAAGTGAATCATTGCAGTGGATAAGCTACAGTGGTGGGTTCCGGATCCCATTCCAACTGGTACGGTTGGAATAGGCCCGGTGGTGTCCACATGGACGCACGCAGCGTGCGTATACACATGCACAGCGCATGTGTGCGTCTTAGTGCCTCCACAAGCCTCTGTGATACTGCAGCTGCTCAGTAGAGCACTGCGCAGGTGTTGTATGCGCCATGCGCGGAAGTCCAGAAGACTTAAAAGACCAGTAAGGAGCTTGGATGGGCGGCTAGGCCCTCCAGAGCACCGTATCGGAATGATATCCGGTGCTCTGGTATGCCTGTACTGGGGCGTACCACCTGCAACCCACCAATGATTAGCTAATAACATGGTTGTTAAGTGAATCTGACTTCCCCATTGACTTTTCTTGTCAGAAGGTTGCAAAAGAGGATCCCATGACCCCGGGACGCTGCCACCGTCATAAATACATGCGGGTTGCCAAGCATCCGAATTTTGATGATGAAGTGTGAAAAACAAACATAAGTCAGCTTTTTCAGTGCCATTGTAACTTTGAATGGTCACTCAATGAACCGTTGTATGTTGAGGACTACCTGAAAATGTGTATGTGTGCATGTGCACGTGTCTTTGTATGTATAGATACATAGCGTGTATATACATATAATATATATAAAAATTTCCCACCAAATTAAAAAAATATATACCTTTTGGGGAATAATGTGATATGTTTTTCTTGCATTTGTTTACTTTGCTGTAAGCTCCTGAGATGGCTAACATGCTAGTTGTTAACCATGCCATCTGTTGTAGCGATTTTCAGCTAAATGAATCAATTCAAACTTCCTCCCTGCACATACACTCACACGCTTTCGATGTAGCTTTTTTTTAATGAACAATATGTTTGTGTCTATTACCCCCATCATTTGGCAATGTAATATGAGATATTTAATTTTCCAATTTTTCCATCTCCAAATATTTTTTAAAAAAAAAATATGCATACACCATGGAAAAGCTGTGTCTATTGATTTCTTTAGCATTGAAAACATTGGGGAAAATCTGTTTCTTTCGGCTGTCGAATTTTCAACCATCTGATTCTATTGAAATGAGTTCTTTTCAATATGTTTTCTCTAAATGACCCTCTGCAGAGGGATTCGTATCCTGCCCTGCAGATGGCAGTGGTGTTTAATATAGCAGAGAAAACTTGATTGGTGCTTTGGGTTTGCTAATTTGTAAGCAGTTAAATTGTAAAATCCAGATTCTTTTCCCATGTACCTTCATTCCCTTTGCAACAGAAGAAACCTCTAACATGCTTTCCCCCCTTCTCTTCTTCGTCTTCTTTTTTTAGAACAGCTTGGTGCTTCATACAAACGGCCTTAAATCTTCTCCAAGAATGCAAGCCAAAGATTCTCTTGCAAGTTCCAAAAATTAGAGCGTGTTTATTCTTTGCATTCCTCTGTACTCCCTTGCTTCAGCTGAGACCAACACCACAAACACCACAGACTGCTTCACAACGAGGTCGTGCACTGCCAAAAAACTCAGACATGTTTGAAAGCACTCACAAATTAAGGAGATGGTAGCTGGCAGCATATTTAGATAAGCTGGACTAAATACAGGTAGTCCTTGATTTATAACCTTTCATTTGATGACCGTTTGAAATTACAGCGTCACTGAAAAAAGTGACTTATGACCATTTTTCACATTTATGACCTTTGCAACATCCCATTGTCACGTGATCTACATTAGGATGCTTTGAACAGGTTCTTGAGCTGGCATAGCTGGTTCCTACTTATGATGGTTACAGTGCCCCAGTGACATGGGACTCTCGTGTGCGACCTTCTCACCAGCAAAGTCAGTGGGGAATAGCAATATAGCAGTAGACTTATATACCGCTTCATAGGCCTTTCAGGCCTCTCTAAGCGGTTTACAGAGAGTCAGCATATTGCCCCCAACAATCTGGGTCCTCATTTTACCCACCTCGGAAGGATGGAAGGCTGAGTCAACCCTGAGCCGGTGAGATTTGAACCGCTGAACTGCTGATCTAGCAGTAGCCTGCAGTGCTGCATTTAACCACTGCGCCACCTTAAGTGAAGCCAGATTCACTTAACAACCGTGATACTAATTTAACAACTTCAGTGATTTATTTTTAAAAATGTGGCAAGAAAGGTCGTAAAATGGGAAAAAACTCACTTAAGAAAATTTTCACTTAGCAACACAAATGCTGAGCTCAATTTGGTCCTACGTCGAGGATTACCTGTAGCCTCAAATTTGTTCATGTAAAAGATTTATAGGGTCATGCATCTTAAGCAACTATGGGGCTCTCAAAATAACAATAAAATGGATACGTATAAAATAATAGTAAAACGGTAAAAACAACACAACAAAAATCCTGCATCTTAAATGTCCTCTTGGGATGCCCTGTAGCAGTAGCACTATTGAATTTAGACTTATATACTGCTTTGCAGTGCTTTACAGCCCTAAGCGGTTTACAGAGTCAGCATTTTGCCCCCAGCAATCTGGGTCCTCATTTTACCCATCGTGGAAAGATGGAAGGCTGAGTCAACCTTGAGCCTGGTGAGATTTGAACTGCCAAATTGCAGGTAGCCTGCAGTACTGTACTCTAACCACAGCTCACTGTGGCTTACTGTGGCTCCAGTGACCCTCCTCCCATGCTTTCTATCTATGCAATCCTATACCTGCTCCTTAGTAAAATCCAGGTCTTGATAGCCTTCCCAAAGGGTAAAGGTGTGGAAGTCTGCTGAATCACGGAAGAAGAACATTCCATAAGGTGCAGGCATCTTCCAAGGTCCCCCCTACGTGATTTCAGGGAAAGGGACACGGAACGCATCCACTCTATCTGATTTAGTGGGACAGGTAGATTTTCTTAGGCAGATGCAGTCCCACAAATACAGGCAGTCCTCAAAGGGTGACCACAATTGAGGCCAAATTTTAAGTTAAGTGAAAAATTTGCTTAGTGAGTTTTGCTCCATTTTACGACTTTTCCTGCCACGCTTATTAAGTGAATCACTGCAGTTGATAAATTTGTAGTTGTTAAGTGAACCTGGCTTTCCCATTGGCTTTGCTGGTCAGAAGGCCACAAAAGGGGAATCACATGACCATAGGACACAGCAACGGTCATAAATATGAACCAGTTGCTAAGCATCTGAATTTTAATCACATGATCAAAATGGGGAAGCCAGAAAGGAGGTAAGTGTGAATAATGGTCATAAGTCACATTTTTTCGGTGTCATTGTAACTTGAATAGTCACTAAAAGAATTGTTGTCAGTCGAGGACTACCTGTAACCAAGTCCTATGCCACACAGGGCTTTAAAAGTGGATTGTACCTGGAAGAAAACTGAGAGCCAATGCAGCTTACTCAATAAAGGTTTAACACAGGTGAACCTATCGGCCCTTAATACTAAGCATGCTGCTGCATTCTGGGCCAGTTATAATGTCCAAATGGCCTTCAAGGGCAGCCCCATGTAAAGCACATTGCGGTAATTCAACTAGGAATGTTGTAATGTCTTGGATCCAGTGGTGAAATTCAAATTGTTTTACTGCCAGTTCCGTGGGTACGGCTTGATGGGCATGGCAGGGGAAAGATACTGCAAAATCCCCATTCCCACCCAACTCCTGGGGGAAGGATATTGCAAAATCCCCATTCCCACCCAACTCTGGGACAGCCAGAAGTGGTATTTACCAGTTCTCCGAACTACTCAAAATTACTGCTACCGGTTCTCCAGAACCTGCTGAATTTCATCTCTGCTTGGACCCAAAATATTTTCTTTAAACTCTAACACAGAAAAGCTCCCATGTTTGATGGACTGGAATGTGGGATGAGAAAAATCTTAGTTTAGACTCGAATTCCAAATGAACAAAACTCTTGCCAAGTCATCCAATGCAATGCCCTTCTGAATTTCAGTATTGCAGTGTTAGTTTGCATTGTTATAACTTTATATGTATATTTACCGGTATGTTTCTAGGTATCAATGATAATCCATAACTTATTAACATGTTGGTCTTTACACAGATCATATGTCAGAGTTACAGTTATTATATTTACCTAAGTATACTGACAAAGTAAGCATGGTTTCATACTTTTTTCCCAGAAAATCTTTCATTTTTTATTTTCTTACATACCATTTTAAGTATACATTCACATAATTGTTATTCTTCTTTACATTTATCATTCTTATACATTTATTATTTCATTTAATAGGTTATAATATACAGTTTTTGGTTGCTTTGTTTACCATCCCTTCCTCCTGTTGTAACACCGCCTTATTTTCCCTTTCTTTTCTCCCTCTCTCCCTTTTCTACTTCCTTCCTTCCTCCTCTCCTTTCCCTTCCTTCTTCCCTTACCTTTCTCCTACTCCTACTCTTCCTCTTCCCCTTCCTACCTTCTCTCCTTCTCTTCCTCTCCCTTCCATCCTTCCTCTCCTCTTTCTTCCTTCCCACATTTTCCTTTCATTCTTTCCTCCTCTCTCTCTCTCTTTTCTATTATTGTAGGTATCTCTTTCAGGTCTCAGTTTATGTTTCCTATTTCTGCAAATATGATTTGATATCATTTCTTATTCCCTTACCTTCGCTAATCTATCCTAACTATATTCCCCCCTTTTGTATCTCGCTATTGTATGTATACTTATATATTTAATATTATCTTTTCTGTTTTTCCCTTCTTCCCCCCTTTTCCATTAAACAGTGCATTGTCTGGGTTCTATATCTTCCCCCTACTTTTTTTCTAGTTTCCTTTCTCTAGCCAATCATAAAATCTTTCCCATGTCTTGAAGTACTCCGATTCCTCTTTATCCTTTATTTTCATTGTCAACATGGCTTCATACTTCAAGAATACTTTTTTATAGCAGCAATTGTACACACACACACACACACACACACATCCAGTTTACTTTAGTAGTTTTAAGGCACTAGGCTAGAAACTAAGAGGCCATGAGTTCTAGTCCTGCCTTAGGCACAAATCTAGCTAGATGACGTTAGCCATTCAACCCTAGGAAGCAAGCAATGGCCAACCACTTCCAAAAAAACCTTGCCAAGAAAGCTGCAAAAACTTGTCCACTCACCTGGATTTCAGACTAAATGGAAGGCACAATATAATGTAATACTCATTGCATGAATACATGAATAGAAATGGCAGGTTAGGACTATGCCTTGATCTCAAATTGGAGTGGATATGTAAGAAAGAAGTAGATGTTAATCCATTGGCATTGATGCTTGGAGAGATGAAGAGGTCAGAAAAATCAAGATTGCAGCAACTCCATTGAAGCAGGGCAAAGCTTAGATTGCTTAATCATTGCTGTCATTTTGACTTCTGACCCTTCCCCACAGATGCCCCTCCTTCTATAGTGCCCAGCTAGATCAATAGCAACATTATTTTGTTTACATAGCAAAAGATTAGATTTTGACTGGTCATTTTTCTGCATTTTTCTTTTAGAATTATTCACCCACAGTCATGTCAATATAATAGTAATTGGGGCAGTCTTTCTATCATCTGATTAATAACTGGGTGATGTTGTAAATCACTTTTGGAGAAATGACCAAATTGGCCTCTCTATCTCTTGTCATAATCTTAATCCACACTGAAGAGCCTAACCTGTTGTTTATCAGGAAAGAAACTCCATGCATGTGTTAACTTATTTACTTTTCTGCACGAACCAGGTCACATGCTGAAGTCAGGGAGCAGAGACAGGCACACAATAGAAGGCATTTGGATGAACATAGAAAGAGGCTTAATTCTGCCAGTAATTCTTTAAATCCGCTGTGATTTTGAGGTATAATTACATGGTAAACTCTCTCCCCTTTGAGTGTTTTAGTCAGAGTTGCTTATAGATCCAACCATTGTCTGTGTTTCAACAGAAATTTAGGAATAGCCCTTCAGACTTCTTGGGTGTACAGCAGACAGAAAGAAGTCAGGTTATTTAAAAGAAAAGCATAGAGATTCAGTGCCGGTATAAGGTCCAAAGCACTTTTCACAAATCTTGTTTCAAACATGCCTAGCACTAACGTCGTCTCTTCCCATAAGAAATTCACTCATGTGAATTGCGGTTATCTTCCAAGACACTTTTCACCAAATGGCAATTCGAGAACATGTGAAATAGAGTCATTTACAGAACACAGAACACCTTCAAAAGAAAATTACAAAGCAGGTGAACTTGACTTTTCAGTTAGAAATATTTTGAAAGGACCGTTTGGTCCTTTTCATTGAAATCAAGTGATTTCAATGACTTTTGTGATGCCCCAATGTGGTTCTTTTTTGCCGGGTCTGATTTAAATGTTTTGCTACCACCTACTATCACATCAAGGTAACAAGGTGATGCAGAATTATCACAAAAGGATATTACAGTAGTAAATGCAGCAATATTATTGTATCTTCGCTCTTCAGAGGGGCAAATATATGCCTTCCCAGATCTGTTCCAAATCCAAGAAAAAGATGCTTAGTCCGAGATAAGGCGCACAGATTAGCTGGACTGCAGGCCACATCAGTCTTTGATTGGCATGCCAGGGACTAACTGAGAAGGATCCAGGTTGTATTAAATTCTTAAAAGTGAGTGGAAGGAAATTGATACTAAATTAATGAAATGAAATGTTAACAGTATATTTAAAATTACCTTTCTAAAACTATCTTTTCTCCTTAAGAGATTAAATTTTAGGAACAAACTTCAAAACACTTGAGCAAGAGCCCAAAGGTGCTTTTTCAAAAGGCAATTGGACTGTTTTTCCTTGAAGATGTTTTGCTTCTCATTCAAGAAGCTTTTTTGAGTTCTGACCAATTGGTCCAGTTGTCTTCTAAAAAAGCACGTTTGGGACAACCATGACCTGGATAACAGAGAAGTTCTAGAGACCTGAAAAGAGCCTTTATTTTATTTCCATTTCCTCCACTTTCTAAATCATTCCACATTGGCTTCCTTTCAAAGATTTGACCAAGAGGGAAATTAGATTGTGTCATTGCTTTTTTCCCCCTCAAGCTCCACTCCTTGCCCCAGGCCCACCTGCTCTGCAGACCTCAACTCAAGAGAGACAACAGCTGACATTGGGCTCGTGCAGCATCTCCCTGGAAGTTGCATTGTCATTCTAGAATAGCTGTACTTGCATTTCAAAAACCAAAGACAAATAGTCCTGGACATATCATCGCAGTTAGGATTGGAACTTCCTTCACTGTGAGGCAGTTGTTAAATGAGTCCTGCCCAATTTTACAACTGTTTTTTATAGTGGTTGTTAAGCAAAATATTGTGAAACACCATTGACTTTGCTTGTCAGAAGCTGACTGGGAAAGTTGCAAATGGCAGTCATGTGACTCCCAGATACTGCAACCGTTATAAATACATGCCAACTGCCAAGCATCCCAATTTTGATCATGTGACTGTGGGGATGTGTGAGTGGTTGTAAGTCACATCTTTCAGCACCATTGTAAGGTCAAACGGTTGCTAAATGAATGATAGTAAGTCGAGAAATACCTACATGATCTTTTAGGATAAGTCAATAAGAGATGAGGATGTAGGATGGGGAAAGAGAAGAAAGACTAGGAAATCAGAACTGGAACTGGCATCTATCATGCCTACTCATGTGGTCCCAGACCAAAATTATTTCCTTTCAAAGTGCTCCTCATCCATCCTTGAGGAGATAGAAAACAATAATGGCTGTCATTGTCTGGCCTCACCACCAATTCTGCTTCTACTAACTACAGTCACCTGACTTCTCAAAACCCAAAGCCCAAGGCTGTATACATCTTGAGCCTGCCTTCCTGCCTTGGTCAAGTAAGGAAGAAACACCAGTAGAAAAACCACGTGGGCAGGTGTCAAGTCTTTGAGTCAAGAAACAGATTCTCCAGGTTTGACTGGAATACTAATCTATTGCTCTGGGCGAAAGCTCTCCAAATTTGGCAGCTTTAAGACTTGTGGACTTCAACTTCTAGAATTCTGAGTGTTGAAATCCATAAGTCTTAAAGTTGCCAAGTTTGGAGAGCCTTGCTCTAAGCTCTAGTAACAGAATCTTGAAAACCTGACCTCACACCCTTCCCTCATACCCCATTGAAGTAGGGTGAAGCTAGTCTGAGTTTCTAACGTTTTCATTGTTTCCTGGGCTTAAAGCATCCTTTTGTTTTTGCAACTGTTTTTGCATATTTTCTCTGTGATCTCTGTGGCTCTCCAACCAGGATATGTGTGTGCCATTGTTAGATGCAAGTGGAAAAGTCCTGTAAAGCTGGCAGTATATAGTTTTTATTTTCAGAGCCAGAGATGCTGCCTCCCTCTCCAGTGAACCCTGCTTTGTGACCATTGGTGCTGGCGTCATTCTCACGCAATCTGGAACATGTGTCAGTGTTCCAAGTAATGCACCCATAGAAAGGAAAACTCTCGAGGTAGGCAAGTTCCTCAAAGGACAATTTATTGGAAGTATAACAGTTATTGGCACAATTGGTGAAAGCCGACTCTAAAGTTCCCGCGGCTTTCACCTAATTAAACAGAGCGTTGGTATTTATCTGATACGTCTCTTCTAATAAGGTGGGGATAGCATCCATGTATGGGTTAACACTGTCTGCTCTCTGATTGGATTGAGTCTGATTAATAATTAATTAGTGGGATCATACCCACTTTTTCCGACTCAGTCCACTCTGAGGACGACTGTGTTATCCAACTTGCTATATATATTGAGAACATTGATCAACTTAAACTCTTTTCTGAAGAATATTTGTGGGTAAGGTCTCTATCTAGAGCTATAGCCTCACTTACTTCCAAGGCTCCCCAATGGCCATGTTGGGCTTGCTGCCTAGGCCTGTCAGTCACTCGTCACCTAGGAGGACTTCTTTGGGCGCCTGATGTGGGGGAGGCCAATTATCTGCCTGACAGGCTACGACTGGCCCAGGGGCTTGATCTGCTTCACGTGCCCGCAACCTGTCTGGAAGCTTTATCTGCGGTCCGCCACGCCCATAACAACAAAGAATCGGCTCCCTTTTTGTGCCCCCCCCCCATCGGCTTCAGGTGGAGCCCTGCCCCAAGCCTTGGGAGGGCCAAGCTCTACAGTCGCACGCCAGTCTATTGCCCGAGCCAGGCCGCCACTTGAGCTGCATTACGCTCAGCACACGCGCACCAATTGTTTCACCCATCCTTCAGCGGTTTGAATTCAGCAGGAGAAAAGGGGAATCGGGCAGCCCGTTTTTTTCCCTTGATGAGCAAAGAAGTGGGGCGAGGAGGGGAGGAGCAGCTAACCGCCCGCCTGGGCCAACAGTTGCTCCAAAAAAGGCATGAACCGCCATCTTGGTCACTAGTTGAGGCGCGGCTGCCATTTTGTCCTCAGTTTATTTGGCCATGGCTGACAGCAGCGTTCTGGGGCTGCCACTTGAGGAGCCCAGGGAAGGTCAGGGACAGGCCTCAAGGCTTACAGACCCACTATCTCCCTCTTCTCCAATGCAACCTTCAACTTCTGAGGCTAGTGGGGAGGTCAAGTCCCATAAGGCCTCCAAGCTTGGAAAGTCAAAAAAGTCCCTGAAAGCTGTGGCTAAAACCAAACACACTAACTCAGACAAGTGATGCCAATCAGCCATGGCTCCACAGGGCCAGCCGGGCCCCAGTGCAGGTATTGGGGCCCCCACCTTTCGGGACTTGAGTTTGGGCCCCTTCAGCCTCATTTTGACTATTGACACATCAGGCCTTTGGGGTGCTGGCCCCTGAAACTCCACGGCCGTCCCTTCAACACCTCAGGCCAGGGGCTCAGGGGCCTTTTTCCCTCAGCCGCCTCTTGGACCCCAGTCAGAATGGGCCACCTGTAGCGCTCCAAGTGTGCACACCGTACCACTGGCGGGGCTCAACATTCAAAATAGTATATCAGAGGCCATTAAACAGGGCATTGCTGCAGGCCTATACATCAGACTGCCCCGCAGAGAGCAGCTGTTCCCACAGGGGCAGAGGAACACCATCTGATTGAGTCCCCTGATGGCCCTTCCCATGCCTCCAAGGATAGGTAGAATAGAGATGCAGAGCTGTCAGAAGAAGAAAGCCCCACACCAGACAAGCCTCACATCACCGGCCTCTTCCCGCCTGACCTCTTCAAGCCCTTACTGGCCAAGGCCAAGGTCGCATCTGCTCTTGAAGGCCAGAGGGAGGTGGCTGCGGCTGGGTATGATCCCACAAGGACAGGTTATATAACAATACTAATTAATTATTAATCAGACTCAGTCCAATCAGAGAGCGGACAGTGTTAACCCAAACATGGATGCTATCCCCACCTTATTGAGAAATAAGTTTTCCCTTTCCCTCTAAGTCACTGGTCATGCTGTCCAATCCAGTTGCTAGCCAGTTGCTTGGTTACTTCGCTTCTCCTCTGGCCAGCCACCTGTGAGAATGCCCTTGGTTCCCACAGGAAAACTTTATTGTTTTGGCTATCTAACCCCATCTAACTATTTCCCCCCTCCCTCTTTTGTGTGGCAACCCTGAGGCCTCCAAGATGTTCTCAGCCAGGTTCATTTCAGGGTTGACAGCATGCTTATAGTTGACTTACAGATCCCCTACTCCTAGAAGGCACATGAGCCTTTCTGCTTTGAGCCCTTCACAGACTGTCATGCAGCAAACCTTTAAACCCTGATCAGTCCTCTGTGATAAAGCTAGACGTTTCTAAACATCCCCTCACCCGCTGCTGTCAATTCACAGAGACTTTGGGGAGGAACAAAGAAACACATCCCATGCCAAAGTCATCCTTCCAGTCAAGACATTTGATTCTTCCTTAAGCATCCACACCCTAGAAATCAATCCACACCCAAAGGACAAAGCCAGCTTAGGGCAAACCAAGCGTAATTGAATGGTAGTTCAAATATTTTCAGATATGAAGAAACCTTTAAAAAAAAAAAATCAAACAGTTAGTAGAACTCTAACGCACTGAGCAGTGTTTTGCTAGCAGGAAACTCAGGAAATGCATTCTAGAATGCTAAGCGACTTCATTATTATTATTATTTTCAAAAGAGAAAATCGGCATCATTGTTTACTTACTTTCATTTATCAGTGAGAACTGGTGTGATGTAGTGGTTGAAGATGTTAAACTAAGCAATACCCTAAACTTCAGAAGTTTATTTCTATGTAACAAAATCATTCTGTTTATATAGGGGTAGGCAATTAAATTTCCCAAGAGGCCACAAGAGAAACTGGGACTGATGTGAAGGGCTGAACCAACAGGGCTGTGAAGGTGTGCAGGCACCCACACATACACATAAGTAATTCTTTCTTAAAATAGCCACCTTCAAAATAAAATAATGCACTTGCATTGGTTGCATTACATTTGATTTGATCTAATTTCTGATTGACCTCATGTGGCTGCACAGGGACAGCCAAAGGGGCTGATGTAGCTCGAGGACCCTAAAATGCCCAGATCTGCATAATAGGGAGAAATAAGCTTTGCACTGTACCTGGATATAAATTCATATCATTTTTTAAAACAGTGATATCACCTCCATCTTTTTTCCCAGTTTGCTACTGAAATAATTTAAACCCGTCTTTAGTTGATCCAGTTTGAAGTCTTTTCTTTCTCCCAATACAGCATTCCCCATGGAGGCAATCTTCTCTGTTCATGTTATTGTTCATAAAACAATATGAACTCTGGCTCTTTTTGTGGACCCTTGGGTTGTGATGGTAAGTGCCATGATTGGATAATGGATTATCATTTTATATTCTTATGATTTGACTATTGTTTATGAGTAACGATATTGTGATATATGCTGACAATACAACAGTAGTGGGCCTTATTCAAGATAACAATGAGGGTGCTTACCTTTTATTGATATTATGGTATTAAGTTTTGTTGAATGTTCTATAAACTGCATAAAGTCACTTCAATTGAGTTAGGGAGCCTCCTCCTCCTTCTCCTCCTCCTTCTTCTTCTGCCATATCCATCATCGGATGTTGGCAATCATGTTGGCAATTTTATTCTTTATCAACAGCTTCACGAAAAAGTGCTGTTGAGTTTTGTCCAAACCAGTCCCTTCGATTTTGAAGCCATAATGTTCTTCTGCCTGGACCTCGTTCGCTTTCAATTTTTCCTTGGAGGATTAAGTGAAGTATGGCGTATTTTTCCGGGTGTCACATCACATGTCCAAAATGTTCTAACTTTCGCTTTTTAATGGATTTGATTATTTCCCTTTGCTTTCCCAGGCGCCTTATCACCTCCTCATTTCTGATTTTGTCAACCCAACTTATATGTAACAGCCATTGGTAAATCCACATTTCAAATGCTTCTAGTCTCTTAAAGTGGTTTTTTGTCAGAGACCAATTCTCTACTCCATAGAGCAGGATAGAAAAGATGTAGCATCTGACAAGCCTAATTTTCAATCTTAGGTTTATGTCATTACTGCAGAAGATGAAGTAAAATTATTGGTGCCAATAATGTATAAACACCAAATTGTTCTATATGGATATTTTTCTATTGAAAAATTAATTAATAAATCATTATATAATTGTTTACGTATACTTGATATTTGCAAAAGACAAAGAATACTCAGAAGAAACCACTATGTGTTTCATTGAACACCTTTGATTATGTCAATCAATCATATCAATCTATAGAATGTGCTTAGAAAAATGGGAATCTCAGAACAACTCATTGCATTTTTTTCAAATAATCTTATTAAAA
Organism: Thamnophis sirtalis; assembly: GCF_051295495.1. Taxonomy (NCBI): domain Eukaryota; kingdom Metazoa; phylum Chordata; class Lepidosauria; order Squamata; family Natricidae; genus Thamnophis; species Thamnophis sirtalis. The sequence goes on from NW_028261381.1 coordinate 30,136,994, forward strand.
ATTATAAATAAAAAAATAAAAGTGAATACAAACTACAAAAAATACAACAGAATGGTACAAAAAGAAAAAAGTATGAAAAGGAGAGGAAAAAAGAACCGAAAAGAGCAACTTTACTTTCATCCCAGCAAATGAAAAACTTACAGTTCAGAACAAAACAGCACCACTTTTATAAGAGCTTAGAAAGTGGAGATGGAGTAACAACAAGTGAAAAGCCTGATAAAGAGAAAGCTCTGAAATTCTGGAAGAATTTGTGGGAAAACAACAAGAAGCACAACAGAAATGCAAAATGGATCAAACAGATTGAGGATTCTATTAAGGTGCATCAAATGGAAGATGTGAAAATAACAAAAGAAATGGTGCAAAGACAATCAAGAAAAATGAAGAACTGGAGTGCACCTGGACCAGATGAGTTACATGGCTTCTGGTTAGAGGCACTTACAAGTATGCACAAAAGATTGGCAGCCCAAATGAACCAGATCTTAAAAACACCTGAAAATAATGAATGGATGACAACTGGAAGGACATTTTTGATCCAAAAAGATAAAGAAAAACGAAAGGATCCTGGAAACTATAGGCCAATTACCTGTTTGCCAACAACATACAAGCTCCTTCCTGGTATCATTGCAAACCAAATTTATGGATACTTGGAAAGAAATAGCTTGCTTCCTATAGAACAGAAAGGATGCTGCAAAAATTCAAGAGGAACAAAGGACCAACTGCTGATTGACAAATTAATCCTAAAGAATTCAAAGAAAGATGAACCAACCTGTTCATGGCTTGGATAGACTATAAGAAAGCATTTGATTCAGTTCCCCATAGCTGGATCAAGAAATGCCTGAAAATCTTTGGCATCAGCAGCAACATACAAAAATTCATGGACACTTCAATGAATCTCTGGAAAATGAAGCTTATATAGAAGTACTGGGTAAAGTTGAAATTAAATGAGGCATTTTCCAGGGTGATTCCCTTTCACCCCTATTTTTTATACTCTCAATGCTACCACTGACAATCATTTTGAAGAAGATGAACTATGGATACAAACTTACAAAGAAAGGACTGAAAATTTCACACTTGGTGTATATGGATGATTTGAAGCTGTTTGGTAAAACAAAAGGTGAACTGAATTTATTAATTGAAAACACAAAAGAATTTAGCCAAGACATCAGTATGCAGTTTGGAATTGACAAATGTGCAACAATGGCAACCAAAGCAGGCAAGGTCATAGAAGATGATGGAATAGAACTTGAGAATGAAGAAATGATAACGACAGTAAAACCAGAAGAAGGCTACAAGTACTTGGGGATTTTAGAGGCCTCTGACTTAATGCATAATAAAGTCAAGGAATTAACTTAAGTACATTCGACGAATTCGCAAGAAATTAAAGTCCAAATTGAGTGGAGGGAACATCATAAAAGCCATAAATACCTGGGCTATACCTGTGATTCGATACTCTGCAGGAATAATTGACTGGGCCCAAATGGAGTTGGACAATTTGGACAGAAAAATAAGGAAGCTTAGGACAATGACTCATGCTTTGCACTCTAAAAGTGATGTTGACAGATTATATCTACTAAGAGCAGCGGGTTGTCGAGGACTCCTACAAGTAAAACAGACTGTGGAAGAAGAAAAACACAGCTTGAATGATTACATCAAGAAAAGTGAAGAACCAATGATTAAGGAAGTAAATAAAAGAGGCCTTTTAAAGACAACTAAGTCAAAAGCTGAATATAAGAAATAAGTAATTGAGAAGCGAGCTGAAAATTGGAAAAACAATGCTATGCACAGCCAATACTTGAAAGGTATTGAAGGCAAAGCTGACCAAAAGCTAACTTGGAACTGGTTAAGATCAGGAGCACTGAAAAAAGAAACAGAAGGCTTTATTTTGGCAGCTCAAGAACAAGCCTTAGCCACAAACTGCCTGAAGGCAAAAATTCAACATGTTACCACCAACAGCAAATGTCGCCTCTGTAATGAGAAAAACAAGACAGTCAACCACTTGATCAGTGGGTGCAGCAAAATTTCACAAACTGACTACCTACAACGCCATGACCGCGTTGCTAAGATCATTCACTGGAAATTGTGCAAAAAGTTTGGATTTGAGTACAGAAAAGACCACTGGGAACATCAGGTTCAGAAGGTTTTAGAGAATGAGAAAGTCAAAATCTTGTGGGACTTCAGAATTCAGACTGACAGGCACTTGGCCCACAATACACCTGACATAACAATAGTTGAAGAGAAAAAAGTATGGTTCATTGACATTGCAATATCTGGAGATGCACGAATTGAAGATAAACAGCAAGAAAAAATCACAAAGTACTGGGACTTGCAAATTGAAGTTGAGCGACTGTGGAAAAAGAAATCGTTTGTTGTCCCAATTGTAATTGGAGCCCTTGGAGCAATACCTAAAGGGCTACCTCGCTATTTGAAAATTTTAAGTTTATCAGATTTGAACATTCTGATTCTACAAAAAACCACCCTACTTGGAACAGCTTATATCCTCTGACGTTACCTTAACAATTCCTAGCTCCTTGGTTAGGACTCGAGCTGTTGAGCTACCAACCAGCCCCAAAGGCTGTGAATCTCACCAAAGATTAACATAATACTAATACTAATTCTAATTCTAATACTACTATTACTACTACTACTACTACTACTACTAATAATAATAATAATAATAATAATAATAATAATAATAGTAATAATTGACAAAATCACCATCAGTCAAATGCAAAAAGCCGCACTGCTTGGATCTGCATGCATATTACGAAAATACATTACGACGTCCTAGGCCCCTGGGTGGGGCCCGACTAGTAACCAATGCCAAATCCGGCGAAACAACTGGCCGCTGTGATACAATTGTATAATAATAATAAAATAAAAAACAGGTTTAGGAGTGAGTGCCAGAGAGGAAAAACTATGTGATTGCTAAAAGCTGACATCGATTTGATGGTGCATAATCAATCAATTACAGAATGAATTTCGTATGCAGCTGAAGCTATGAATTAACTTTCAATCTATCTGGGAAATTCCACAAGAATATGACAAAATGGGCAGGCTTAGGCAGTGTGTACATGCTGCATCTTGTTCTCTCAAATTATTTTATTAATATTTTATTTTATCCCAGTCAATATTGACTTTGAATGACTAATTATTCTATTTCTATAGATAAGGTTAATATGTGTGTGTGTGTGTGTGTGTGTGTGTGTGTGTGTACATATACACACATCCATCCATCCAAAACATCCCATCATTATAATACAACTCCCAGTTTCATGCCACACACAAAAATCAGCAATTGGGCTGTTTGATGAACAGTCGCGTCCCCTTTAAGGGCATTGATGGCATAGCTGCTGAAATTCCAAATCCTCATTGCTTGTATAAATAGCTGCTGCTCAGAACTTTTGTGCAAAAATATATGCTGGTTGTTGAGTATTGATGCTGTGTGATTATAGTTTTCTTTCCCTCCTTCTCCTGACAGTATTCATTGTCAAAAATGTGTTTAATTGTGTTAGACTGCAGGCACGAAGCCAGTGAGATACTGAAAGTGTGCCATCTGTCTGGCCTTTGGCCTTACCTAGAAATCTGAACTGGAAAAAAATGCTAAAGGATCCCACTCTGGAAAGTAAGTCTACAATGCTGTAGGAGAGCCTCCCACTCTCATTTACCACTGAATAAGATGTATTTGTTTGTTTAAACTATATACCACCCATTTGCTGTTTGGGAAAACTCTGGGAGAATTAAGCACAGGATTTATCCACAGGTGATATCACTGTGGAAGTTGCCTCCTGGGGTTTGTGTAGTCCCTAAGACCAATTTAACGTTGTTGGTAACATTAGACAACAGTCATAATTTCTCAAGAAAAATATCTACCCTGAGATTAACTAGCCCATGAAACAATTTTCATAACCAAAATTTATTATTGTTTTGTCCTTTTGAGTCAGTTTTTGATTCCTGGTAATTGCCTAGACAAAACCTTGCAATTTCCTTGGCAAGATTTCAGAACTAGTTTGTCTTCTTCCTAGAACTGAGAGAAAACAACTGGCTCAAGGTCAGTTAGCTGGTTTTGTGCCTAAGACAGGACTAAGAGTCACTGTCTCCTGGATTCTGGCCTAATGCCTTAACCCAGGGGTGTCAAACTCACATCGTCATGGTGGCGTCATGTGATATATTGTGACTTTTCCCCCTTCGTTAAACCGGGTGTGGGCATGGCCACCGCATGATGCACCCATGGGCCGCGGGTTTGACAGCCCTAGCTTCACCATTACATCAAACTGGCTTTCTTTATTACTTATTTTATCCTGATTTGTATGATACTCTGGCCATCTTGAACACCATGAATGGTTAAGTTGATGGCCACGGATGCAAAAATGAAAACTGTGCTCTATTGTCCATGTACCTAAAACCCAGTAGTGGAATTCGCATAACATGCTTGACCTGATTATTGAATTAATCCATTTTCGGGATTCACCCCAAACATTGAACCATAAAAAAGTAACCAAAAAGGCTGAGTCTTCTGACCTACCAAGCTACTCCAAAGGGGGAGGAAAGCTAAGATGAAGCAAATCAAATTAGCATACTGTGTATATACAACTACTTGGTCTTTAATATGGTCTCTAATATAGTCCGTGGAGGGAATAGTTGATTCCCTTTGGGTAAGCTGAATAAGTACATCGTTGTGCCATTCAAGATGTGATTTCAGAGGGCCTCGCTTCATTAAAATCCAGAAATGGAAAGCTTTGCTGCCATTTGACCAAGAAATTCCCCATTCCCACCCTGCCTTCTGAATGCCACGAGTCCTTCCTGCTGACATTGTCCCACTGGAGAATTCTGTTCTAGAATTCTCTCACATTGCTGAGGCAGCTCTGCCATCAGCTCAAGTGGCAAACACATCATTTTTATACTATCAAGCAGAAACTCTCAGCCTCCACCACATCACAGACCATCAGCCTTCTCCAAAGTACTATGTTTGTCTCTTCTTTGAGATCACTCTAATCTTTAAGGATGGTCTCCTTTCACTTCTCCTAGAACCAATGGAAAATAGGACCAATCACTTCAGCAAACCCTGAAGCCCAATATTGAATAATTTCTTTTGTTATTATACTAAATTGCTTTGATATCTAAGGAATAACCTGCATAACTTGTTGACATGGGCTGCAAACCAACAAAGTAATCTTAATTAGAATAATTTTATCCACCATTATCAGTTACCGAACATACATGATGAGTCTCTTGGCACAAACAGTATGAGTGTTCAAGCATGATTAGGTTCCAGAATCACTCACTTTTGCATTATATTCTGCTCCTCTTGACCTAACAAATTGACTAATATGTCCTTAAGTGGACAGACTGACAGGGAAAACCACAAAAGGAGAACAAACACTTGCTAATGGAACAATGATCATGACCCTATAAATTGTCCAACCATACTGACAGCACACTTAGAGAACATCTTTCCTGTTTTCTCGAGCCATTTTGATTCTTGGAACAAACTACTGATAAGTGACAAGTAGAAGTCCTATTTTCTTCAAAGGTAGTTTCAGAAAATTTAATACTTATTGGTACTGGGGGTGTGGGGGCAGTAAAGGACTTGTCAGTTACTGTATATGTTGGAGAAGAATATCTAGGGAATCTGATTGGGCAATGTTATAAATCATGGGGTGGATCCTGCATATTGAGATGGTTACCTTCTATAGCAGGAACCGTTAACCTTTACTTCCTGGATTAGGTGTGGTCCTTCAGGGTGAAATGGGACAACTCAGCGCAGCCAACTTGCCACTACCAAGTCGTCTCTGCCAACTCACTGCTGCCACGTCAACACCACCAATTTGCCGCAGGGGCAATCACTGCAGGTAGTCACGGGAAGAACTAGGTGGGCGAGTGAGCAGAGCACCACCCGCCCTGCCCATTGCCACCGCCCCCAAATGGCCCAAACACAGCTGCTGCTGCTGAATGGCCTGTGGCAGCAGCACAGCAGCAGGGTGTATGCGAAAATGGGAAGCCCCCGGGTACTGCCAACGCTGCTCTGTGCTCTGCTGCCCATCCACTCCCCCATCCACCCACCCAGCTCTCCCTCCAGCTGTGAATTGTCTCTGTGGCAATTTGGCTGTGTTGAGTTGTCCTGTGACAGCTTGGTGGCAGTGAGTTGGCAGAGATGAGTTTGCAGTGGCGAGCTGGCTCTGTTGAGCTGGTTGTGCCAAGTTGTCCTAGAGCTCCTTCAGAGTCTTCAATGTTCTTTTCTCTGGGCATCCCACATCTTAGACCTTCCCCCTCATTGGCTTGTCCCATTGTAATTTACAGATGCTGTAGCTTGCCAGCAGAGCTAGTTTTGGCAAGGTCCAGTTGCAGAAAGCTTCAATTTTTCTCCTGAGATAGTTCAATGGCCTCTAGATCTTCCAGGAAGGTGTTGAATGAAAAAGCATTATTTTTTCCTCAGTAAATTTCTCTCTTTGTGATAAAGGAACGAAACCGAGAGACACTGCTTCTTCAAAAGCCGTGGTGGCACAGTGGTTAGAGTGCAGTACTGCAGGCTACTTCTGCTGATTGCTGATTGCCAGCAGTTTGGCAGTTCAAGTCCCACCAGGCTAAAGGTTGACTCAGCCTTCCATCCTTCTGAGGTGGGTAAATGAAGACCCAGATTGTTGGGGGCAATAGGCTGACTCTGTAAACTTCTTAGAGAGGGCTGTAAAAGCACTGTAAACAGTATATAAGTCTAAGTGCTATTGCTATTACAAACCTCACTCTGTTTTAATGGATATCTCATCCTCTTCCACCAAATTGTTTCCTTCGTGGTGTCAAATGGAGGGGGGAGTCACCTGTTATCCCATTACCCATCTCTATTCTGGTGCTTTTGTGTACATAAAAGGGTTAAACATAAGTCTGAAATAAGCCAAGGACTCTCCCTTGGGGCTCTCTGTGCTAATTACCAATTGTATTGTTTCCATTGAGTCTGGACATTTATGTGCCTTTTGATAGATATAGATAGATAAATAACATGGTCCATGTCTCCCTCCATGATTTTGCTTGCCTTTTGTTCCAGTTTTAAATGTTTTTGTTGGTTGGTTTGCTGATAATTAAAAAAAAATCAAGCTATATTTTTTTCTAGCTGAATTGAACGGTTTATGTGTGCTCTGAGGTGGATATAAAGATCAACGGGGAATGTGCTCAGCACACACTAAACTGGAACTTACCCACCATAATTTTTCAACAATAGGAATGTCATTTAGGCAGCAGCTCCCAGCCTTTTGGGCACCAGGGACCAGTTCCATGGAGGGAGGTTTTTCTGTGGACTGGAGGAGGTGGGGTGTTTCGCATGCTACCTACATCCCACAAATGGCGCTTCACTTGTTTGTGAGGACCATTTGGTGGCAGGCTGTGGACAGTGCCGGTCCATGGACCGTGGGTTGGGGACCTCTGACTTAGGGTTACTGTCAACTCATAAAGTTGCCAAGGTGAGGAAAAGCGGGGGGGGGAGCATTCTATGTATATCTTCGGCTAGAGTGGGATCTCAGATTACTACAGCAGGCTTGTGTGGGGTGCACCTTATTGGAGAATGTGATTTATGACACAAACTGAGGGGAGGGAAGGAACAGGGATAAAGTTCAGCTATAATTCAAATGAGGCTTAGAGCTGACTGCAATAGATATTGCCGAAATGCGCCTAATAAATGACTGATTTTCTTTTGAAACTTGGCTCGAGGCTCAATTAGGGCATCTTTCGGAAACCTGACCGTTATCTTGAAACCAAGAGTAAGGCAGTTCCTAGAATGGACCAGACATGGAGCCCTGTCTTCTGGGGGGAAACATTGAAGAAATGACATCAAAAAATGGGAGTGTCTGAACACTACACCAGCCAAGACACACTGGCCAGAAGAATGTTCCCTTCTTATATTCTGGAAGACAAATCTTGCCAAAGCAAACACACACCCACACACCTCCATATGCACTTATGTGCATGCATACACAAACACACACACATGTAAATATATCCATTATGAACATTCATGCCATAGCCCTGCAATTCCTTGGTTTCAGTGAAAGACAAGGACATGGCTTTCCCCCTCAATATGATAGGAGGTAAAAATGTTAGTGTTGGCTTTGTCCTGTTCTAATTTTATGAGAACTTTGCTGAATTATTTATTTTTTTAAAAGCCCATATTACCTTGTTTTATTCTGCAGGAAAAAAATGTTTTGTTACTATATGCTGTCACCAGACACCTTCAAATGTTATGAAAAGTGCCCTACTGTTTTGAAATCCCACACCTTTTAAATAAAACTGGTTAATTTCTTAGGGGATGGTTGATGCTTAGGATTCATTTCTTCAAGGCCTAAGGACAAAAGATCAGTGTAGAAATGTAGTGTTGAAATAAACTAGACATGAGAACAAAAATCTGGAAAAGAATATTGAATTTGGCATGATTCTGTCTTCCCACAGGAAGCCTGAAAAACTCTTACAATTTTTTGTAATAAAAAATGGGCATGGAATAAAAGAAAGCTTTTAGAGTTTTGTCTCCAAACCAAGAAGAAAGAAAAGAAAGAGGAAAGAGACATGTAAAGATCATATTAATGATGCATTTTATGAAGCATTTATCAAGTATTTAGTGTTTTTTTTTTAAATGTGATAGAGAATACACAACAATGTGGATTCTCAGGTGTTACCCCTTGTGTAATAGAATAGTTAAGTGAAAGGAAGAGAGAGAACAAGTCATGCTTGTTCTGCTTTTCCACCTTTCTGGCCCCTCCTTACACCATCTACAAGCTGGAGTAGTGCAGCTCTAGAGGGGATCCTATGGAACTGTCTCTCCAAAGATTTGATCCTGCAATAATCCAGTTTGTGAAGTTTTTCCAGAGGTTGCTGAACTACAACTCCTGACAGTTCCAGCCAAGCTGACCTATAGCCAGGGGTGGGATCCAACCGATGTAACAACTGGTTCGCTGACCACGCGGAGTTTGTTTCAAAACAGCTCTAAAACTTACCTTCTACTGCAGCCCCGTTGAGTAAAAAGAGCTGAGGCGCGGCAATCCGCTCTGCCATTCCTATCAACTAGGCTTCAAACAAAGGAAATATAGGACAGACTAATGCAGGGGCGGGCGACAGGCCCACCTGATCATCGGAGCAAACCGGTTCTCTCCCAGCTGATCGTCCTCTAGGGCTGGTTTTCCTCTAGGGCCGGTTTTAGCCCCTTCCCCCCCCCCCAGCCTTCAGGAAAGCTCACCAGGGCTGCAGTAGAAGGTAAATTTTAGAGCTGTTTTCCAATGCACTGCAAAGCGTGTGCAAAGCGTGTAAGTATAGTATCATTTTTGCATCTGTTTGCATCTGCTGTTGATTTCTTAAGAATGCCTTGTTAGTGCAAGGAGAGTGAAAATAGACTTCATTCAAGGTAACAGTCAGGAAGACAGTAAATTTGGCTTCTATACTATGAGTAGGGTTATGTGCTACAATAAAGCTACTCCAGGTTCAGAAGCAATGTATCTCGACAGACAAGTTGCTGGAGAACAGGAGCAGAAGCACCTTATTGTCCACTGTCCCACTGAAGAAACAGAATGCTGGACAGGTCTTTGGTCTAACAGGCAAAACAACGAAGCTAGATTTATTTGAAAAAAGATGTCTGGAGAAAGTAGTAGCTTAGGGGACAAAAAATAGTAATAAAAAAACAATAAACTTTTACTGCCAGGTTTACAGTATAAGCCAGTAACCTTGTATTTATAAGGCAAGCATTGTAACCATTGTGCTATTATAGCGTTTCTGGTAAAAGAAGACATCAGAGACCATAGTAACGTTTGATTTAGTTGAGGGAGTGTCCCTGACTGGATAAGGTAGCAAATAAACTCCTGAGGTTAGCCTATAAAGCACACCAGCTGAAATAGACAGGAGCCCTTGAGCTGACAAGAGTACTTTAAAACCACAGAGAGAAAATGCAAGGGGGGGGGTGATGTGGGTGAGCACTGAAAGCTATTATCAGTTCCTTTTTTTCCAAAAATGGCTGCTAGCTTGTTCTGCCAACAGGGCAAGTGGACAGTATGGATAAGCCATTGATTATGTTTAATAACAATGGTTTCCATGGCTTAATCTTCAGAAAACAGATTTTTTTTTAAATCTCTCCCTCCCTCCCTCCTTCCCTCCCTCTCCCCCCCTTTTGTTTTTCTATTCCCAACATAGGCAGTGAAAGTAGACAGTCTCTTGAAAGCATTAGATACAGAAGATGGATGTGGATCATTTCTTGTCAAATCCGTAGGGCAACGTAGATGGTTTTACAGCAGGAAGCTGACAATCAAAGGTACTGTGATTCAGCACACATCCAGAGTATTCAAGGCTGGGTCTTTTAATTTGAATGGAGATAGGAATAACACCTGCTAGCTAGGGAGGTATCTGGAGAACAAAAAAACTATCAACAAACTCTTCCTTTGAGCTGTTATCTAGATCCAACAGTGACGGCAAAATATGGGAGATAGTATCATATCTAGATATATGTTTATGGATGCCTTGTTGTGGTAGAGTCACTTTTTCATATATTTTTTTTAAAAAAAAATCCCAAATGGTCTTTTTGTATGGCAGCATTTGGACCTAATTAGGATTAAATTAGTAGTAATAAAACGAGAAGGAAAAGCTTGTTTTTATTAGGTATTTCCAATGGATTTCAACAGGGTTAAAATATGAATACTTTTATTCATTTGTTTTGGGGTACATTCTAGGGGTGGTACAGAAATATAGTTTTATGTTATTTTATTGTATTTTGTGTATTTATGTATTACATTATTGTATTTTATCCCATAATTATTGCATTTTACCCTATTCTTATTTTAAATGGTTTTCATAGGATTTTATTGGTAATACGTGTTTGAACCTTGTATTTTGATGTAATCTAGGCTGATCAATAAAGCTAATATAATATAATCATTTGGTGGCCAAGGTGGCGCAGTGGTTAAATGCAGCACTGCAGGCTGACTGCTAGATCAGCAGTTCAGCGGTTCAGCGGTTCAAATCTCACTGGCTCAGGGTTGACTCAGCCTTCCATCCTTCCGAGGTGGGTAAAATGAGGACCCGGATTGTTGTTGGGGGCAATATGCTGACTCTGTAAACCGCTTAGAGAGGCCTGAAAGGCCTATGAAGCGGTATATAAGTCTACTGTTATTGCTATTATTGTTATTGCTATTGCTATTATTATTCATCAAAATGTTTGTTAGGTTACTATAAATATTAACTTTGGAATATTTCATTTTTAATTAGGGTTAAGGAGAAATTTAAGAAGGTATCTTAATTGATTTGCAATAGAAAAGCAAAGGATTTTGGTTCCTCCTAAACCTTGCTCCTAATCTTTACAGAAACAGAGAAGAGCATAAATGTGACCCATGGCCATGGCTTCCATGCTTTTTTTGTCTCCAAGCAGTGTAACTCCAAAACCAATTGTGTTCTGTCCTCACTACACATTAGTCTGTGTGCAGCTCGACATGCAGGTAAGTAAACCCACCTATCCTCCAATAAAACAGTCCATGTGCATAAAGCTGGATGCTTTATTGAAAGAACAGGATAGGATGAAACTGGTGAAAATAGGAATACATACAATGCGAACCAAATACAAGATAGACAGTACTGAATTGCTGCTGAACATAACATTTAATAAATACAAATATACTAAATCTCACCAGTCATGCTGTGTGTGTGGAATGTGGGCTTGTCCTTGGATGATCATGTGCTACAGATTAAGATGGATTCTTTTTTGTGCTTCTGCCTCTTCCAAATGCTAAAGGAAAATGGAGTCTGGCTTCCCAGCATGCACTTGTTTGGAAAATGCAGGCTGATGGGTAAGTGGGTTGGGACAGCTTCCAAACTATATAAATGGTATTTGTCCCTCCAGGCACTAGGTGGGGCTAGAGATCAACAACAGTATATATCAAAAGTTATATGCTGGGGCATGACAAATGGTAAGTGGTTTCTTTGATGGAAATGGTTTTGTATGATTTCTATTTTGGAGTAACCACAGAGTAAACCATGATTTTAAGCTCAGTTGTTAATGGGTTAATGTACAGTTACACATCAGGCTTCTCCTTAAATAAACTCGGGAAAGTTGATTTCGGCAGGGAAATAAGGAAAGGGGAAGTTTCATATTTGCTTCACTTGAAAGGAAAAGGAACTGAATTCATTTAAAATGTTTCACAGTAAATATCCCTTTTCTGTGGTACAGCATGGCTAATTAAATTGCTGGAAAATTTCAGCGAGCTACCCAAAACCCTCAAACCACATGTAACATGCAAATAACATCTTGTAAGATAAAGGTGCTGGGCTGATACTAGAGAGATCCAAATGCTGGTCTCCCCTCAGCCTCAGCCTGACTGTGGATCATTCACACTTTCTCACACTATCTCTTATCCCACAGGGATTTCTGGGGATAATGTGAAAAGGGCACACTATTTAAGTGCAATGGTATGTGGGAATGACCTTGAGGGATGAGAAGAAGAGATGCTGCCTAGGGAACAATCAGAAAAGAGAGGGAGGAGCCTCTAGTGGCTTAATGGTGAAAGAAAATTAGGAAGGACCCACGAGAATGGATCAGACTGTTAAAAGTGACTGTAGGAGATTTGTACTTTCAGACTCATAAGATTTTGAGCCTTACAATAAAGTAGAATTACCTCATCTTGTTTCCTGCCTGGTTCATCTGGGAGGGCTGAGACTAAGCCACTTGCAGTTCATTCTCCCCCTTCTCCTCCTTCCTACTGATAGCAGTAAGAACTACTCTTACTCTAGGTTGGCCATCCAATCTACTTTGGGAGATTTGGGGAGAGCTCAGAATGTTACAGGTGGGGTGGGGATGGTTTGCATCTTAGAATCTTTCCTATTTCCACTGAAAAAAATCACATCGTAAGGTTAAAAAAATTGTCCCTCACATTCTAGGGGCCTAAAAGTACCGTCTGAAGATCTCTTGCCACCCTCCAGAATTTGAGTAGGCCAGGTTTCAACATCCAACACTTCCAAGGTTGGCCACCCCCGCAGTGAAATGCACAAATAGGATTCTGTGGGAAAGGACTAATCAGCTTGGTTCTGTTCTTGAACCACAAATGTAATGATGTGCCAGCTTCAGCTTGAGATATTTTGCCTCTGGCTCCAGTTCTAGCCTTCCAATTCTAGTTAAAAAGGAAAAACCTCAGATAGATTCCACAAAAATCTATTGGGGCTCTTAATAACTGGCCTCCTGACAGAATAATTTATTGGGAGAAAAGACGTCTGTGAGAAATCTGTCTGAAACAGTCCTTTTCAGATTGCACAACACAAGGAAGACTTTTATACCCCAATCCAATCCAACCCAGATAGGAAATGAACTGAACAGGAAATGAATCCAGTTCAGAACTTAGCAAAAGACGTTATCGCATCCTTTGCTTGCTGCAGTTATCTCAGGGATAATGGCCTTGCTAGATCCCTTCCTACTCGTTGCTTCTTGAGAGGAAGTGCCAACTGCTAACTGGAAAAACCCAGATATATAACATCTCTAATCAGTGATGCTGGGAATAATAATAAAAAAAACATACTGCTTTGTTCTGCCTCTGTGCACTAAGACGGTCCCAGTAGACTTTACAAATTTAATTTATTTTGGAGAAAATATATATGCCATTATGGCTAATTTTTAGCAGGAATTATAGATGGTTACATAATCAGGCATGCAATTTAGTACCCAAATGGTAAGAGCCAGAAATCCTAAAAAGTGGCTTGTCCATAGAAATTCTCTGAGCAAACTGAAACCAGATAATTGGTATTCATCTTTTTTCTTTTTATGCATGGCTGGAATCCGATATAACTTTTTCAGAAGCTTACGGAGCAGTTCAAGAGGGCCAACATTCCAGAGAGAGAGGGAGCCAATTTGCCAGTAACACTCACCTAGGGTTTACCTTAGATCACTGAGCTGTGTAAAGTAACCATTGAGACAAAAGGTATTTTGCATAACAAGAAATAGTGGGTGTAAAACAGTCCTTTGCTCCTCTCATTTTGATCTTTTGGAATTGTTTGTATTGAAGGCTGCCTTTTGAATTCTTCTAGGCAGTTAATAGGTTTGACTTGAGAAGTCATTACAGATATTTTTCCTGCTTCTCTTCAGCATCAGGTCTTATTGTTTATTTTGTTTATTTTATTTATTTAAACAAGCATCAGGTCTCTTCCATTCTATTCCTTTCACTTCGCCAGTTGTTCTTTCTATTCTTTCTGTTAATCTCTGCAATTTTTCACACACAACACAACACCAATTTAGAAGTATATGTGGGAATAATCGCGTCATCAGGACTTTTGTCCCCTTCACTAAACTGAGTGTCAACAGCGCATCATGCATTTGGCCAGTGGGCCACGAATTTGACAGCCTTACTCTATATTATTATTTTTGTGTTATCCTTTGTGTGTGTGCACATGTACACACACACACACACACTGAAATCCCTCCTCTAATGCTTTCCCCCCCCATTAAAGCAGGAAATATAATGCCAACCTCTACTAAATTAAGTAATACTTCATGTCACAGAGGGTAATTGAAGTGTACTTTCTAATGGTTCATCTACATATTTTACATCTTGGTTGTAAAGTAGTGGACATGGGCTACTCTGGAAAAACATTCCTTCTCTTTCCACGTGTGTCCATTCTCAAAGGTTTTGTTGGGCAGCTCCTTATTTACATATCTATTTTTTGATGAGCGCCTACCTACATAAACAATAAATATACATCAAACTGAACCGCTTTATATTTATTTATTTATAAAATTTATTTGTCTCCCATCTCATATCCAATGATTTTTGGTGGATAACCACATAAAACATTGAAAAACATTTAAAGCAGAAATTATAAAAAAAAAACAGCATATAAAAATAGCAACAGATAAAATTGAGGACATAAGATGGCAAGGAAAGGATCTGAACACCTGGGTGGGGAGAAGGGAAGGTGGCGTTGAATTTTAATTAGTCAACCAACTTCTTTTCATACTTTTTTCACCCCTGAAGAATTCCCTTCTATAGAAAAGCAGCTGTCAAGTGCCAGGGAAATCAGTAGCTTCAGGCAGTCCAAATGGATATAAAGATTTATTGCAAGCTTAAGCTCTCTACAAAAATCTGAGCTATTAATGATCAAGGGAAATGAGCAGGAATAAGAAGCACTCAAGGTGAGCTGGACTTAGATCTCTTGCGGGCACACAGGGACTCATGACTTATGACATGTTTGACCACACCAGCCTGGTTATCATCTTATATAGCAGCTCATCTAGGTAGGATGCATCTTTATAGCACAAATGAATAAATAGAGTGCATAAAGATCTAGGATAGGGTGAAGTTAGGGTGCAGAAATGCTGGTGTTGATGGCATTGGAGAGAAGGTTTCTGGCTCCAGGTTTTTGTTTTGACTGGATTTTGGTTTTATTGCTGTTGTGTGAGACACCCAGAGTTGTGTTTTTTAAAACGGGTAGCCTTATAAGTCTTTTAAATGTAAACAAATAGAAATCTGAAACAGGCGGTAGGCCTAGGAAACCTTTTCAAAGTGTCCAAAGTAAACATAGTAGTATTTCACATGAGAGACGACTGGAAGCCATTTAGCTACTCCTCTTCCTCAAATTAAAGCTACCAGTTTTGGCTTGCAAAAATCCAAGCACTCTCTAGATGGCAGAAAACAAGAATAAAATTTGTGTTTGCCCTCTTTTTATAGAGATAGAATAATTTTATCGATCTTGTTAAAATACAAACAATTTTTTTAAAAAAACCCAAGTTATGAATACCAGTCAAACAAAATATAATAAATCTAAATAAAACAATTAACATAAAAGGAAAGCAAAAAGGGGTGAGGGAAAATTGAAAAAAAGGGAATCTAGTAAAAATGTTCTACTTTTCTACAATATAGGTAAAATAGTTATATCTTTGTAAAAAATAGTACAACTCAATGTTTAAACACCAATTGAATCTTGACGATATAGAATCATATTGTCTGATTTTTCCATTTGTCTATAAAGACAATTATAAAAGGGTTGAAAGATTTTGTTAAGCTAACAACCTTTAGAATATGATACACAGGAATCTATCCAGAAGTACAAAATCCTCTCTTTTTATTACATATTCCAGACACAATATATGATGCTGAGACTTTGGAAAAAGTTCAGAGAAGAGCAACTAGATGATCAAAGGCCTGGAGACTAAACTGCTGTATATGAAGAACAGCTGCAGGTTTTGGGTCTGGACAGTCTAAAGAAAAGAAGAATTAGAAGTGACATGATAGCAGTATTTCAGTATTTGAAGAGCTGCCACAAAGAAGAGGGATCAAATTATTCTCCAAAGCACCAGACAGCAGGACAAGAAATAATGGTTGGAAACTAATCAAAGAGAGAAGCAACTTGGAATTAAGGAGAAACTTCCTAGCAGTGGGAACAATTAACCAGTGGAACAGCTTGCCTTCAGAAATCGTGGACGCTCCATCACTGGAGGTTTTTAAGAAGAGACTAGGTAGTCACTTGCCTGAAATGGTATAGGTTCTCCTGCTTGAGTGGGGGCTGGACTAGACCTCCAAGGTCTGTTCTATTCTATTCTGTTCTGTTCTATTCCATTCCATTCTTATTTACAGGGATATAATTTCACAGCACATTTATATTTTAACTTCCTCTAAGTACCTTGTCCTCCATTGCAATAATATCCAAGCAATAAGCAACTATCAATGATCCTTCAATTTTATTGCTTCTCCAGCACATTTCTTCCTCACTCTGCTCCCAGATGTTTCTTAACCTAATGTCTGAAATTCCAGTCTGGATTGCATATGCTAGGATGATGCACAGCCTGGATGATGGCCACTGCAGAACCTGGTGCTCTCTAGCTGCTTCTTGCTGTTCCCATCTTGGCAGGGAAGGCAACTCTCTCTGACTGTCTCCTGTGCAGAGACCAGCCAGCCAGTGCCAGACATTTCCTCTGAGTGATTTTCTCCTCCTCACTAGTCTCCACCCCTTTCCTTCCCTTTTTCAGATGTTGCACATAGGGATGCTTTCACTCCCCTCTCATGCTGTAGCACATTCTTATTTTTCCCCCTTATTGGAGCATCATTGCTCTGATGCCACAAGAATCAAAAGAATGGCAAACAAGTATTCTTTTATTATCTCCCTCCATTGGCTCAGGGAAACAGTGTAGAAACAAAGCGGCAACATGCCTATATTGTGAAGGAAGGAAGGAAAGAAGGAAGGAATGAAGGGGGGAAAGAGAAAGTGAGGGTGAGAGAAAAGGAATAGAGGAGGAGGAAGAAGAAGGGGAGAAGCTTTGCTATGCAGCGGGCAGAGGGTGGGAAAATAAAAAGACAAGAGTTTCATCCAGCCAAGGCAAAATCCTGTCTGCTGGGAGATGTAATGGCCGAAGAGAACATGAGCTTGGGGTGAGCTTGGGGTGAGATGTTTCCCTGTACTCCTGTGTTTTGTAAATTATCCAATTTTATCCCAAAGGTGCTTTTTAAAAAGGCAACTGGGCTTTGTTTTTCCTTGAAGACATTTCATTTCTCATCCAAGCAACTTTTTCACTTCTGACTGAATGGATGGAAGGATTTATCCTCCTTGCAGTCATCTGGTTATTAGCACCCTTTCTGAGACTCCTTGAGGCCACTTGGAAGTTTATCTGTGCCAGTGGTGGGATTCACTCAACTTCCCTACTGGTTCCCTATTGCTTCGCTCACACACGCCACCTTCTGCACATGCGCAGAAGGTTGCGCATTACATCGGGGTGGGTATGCGGAGCCTCCCACAGCCGTCACTACCGGCTTGCCTGAACCTAAGAGAATCAGCTGAATACCACCCTCTATGCCCTCAGGGTCACCTGAGTAGTGTCAAAGGGACGTGGAACCTTCTTGGAACTGTTGAAAGGACTATTCAGGTCAACTGAGGGCTCAGATAAACCCCCAAATGGCCTCAATGAGTCTCAGAAAGAGTGCAAATGACCAGATGACTACAAGGAATATAAATCCTTCTATCCTTCCCGACTCAGTCCTGAACTGAAGAAGTTTCTTGGATGAGGAGCAAAATATTTTCAAATAAAAGCGAAGTCCAGTTGACTTTTAAAAAAGCACCTTGGAGACAAACATGACCTAGATCAGTGTTTTTCAACCACTGTGCCGCGGCACACTAGTGTGCCGTGACATAGTGTAAGGTGTGCCGTGGGAAAATTACTTTATATATAGTCAATATAGGCACAGAGTTAATTTTTTTTAACATTTTCTAATGGTGGTGTGCCTCGTGATTTTTTTCATGAAAAAAGTGTGCCTTTGCACAAAAAAGGTTGAAAAACACTGACCTAGATGACTGAGAATCTCTGTAGGCGTTTATCCAATTTTATTTTTTGCAAATATTTTAAGTTATTCGTAATATTGAATTGTTGGATTGGCCTTTGTAGAACACCTTCTCTCATACATTGAAAAATACTGAAATTTCAGTGTCAGGCAAGACAGCTGGAGCAAATCAGGAATATAACAGAGGATTTAACTATATGAAATGGCATCCCACAGTTTTGGTAAAATGTCCTCCTTTTATAAACTTTAAAAAGTTTTGAAAGTGTCATTATCAAGCGAGATTTTTTTTCCATTCAGTTTCTTTTCCAAACAAAGAGGTTTCCTACTGTTTTTTGTTTTTAAATTACTCCAAAGTGTCAATTTCTGATGAGAAAACATTTTTTTTTAATTCCTTACCTATTAACAGCCAAATATGTCTAATCAACTTCATCATTAATTGTTCCTAGGCTTGAAACCAAGTTCTGGCCACAATTTCTTTGCCACTGTAGCGCAGTTCTGAATTTTGCTGCTTTAATTGATCTATATACTAAGAAAAAAAGGACACCTGTCAGCAGTTTCAGCTTCTTCTGAACAAGTGACAATCATTAATTTATTTCCTGTATGTTTGATTCCTCTTCCATTTTCTGTTCTTCTCGTGCTCATCAAGTATTTGAAAAAAGTTTTTTCCCCTCCCAACAGGAAATCACATTTATTCCCAACTCACAAGCATCTCAATTCCCTGACTCAGAAGAGAGAGAGTTGAAGATGGCACATTCAACCTAATCTCCAGCAACCTTATACTTAACATTTTTACTATTGCATAATTATACTGTTTATAATATTCTGTAAATCACAGAAAATGTTTTTAGGTTTGGATTCTAAGCTGCATGCAAATGCCAGAAACCTTTGGCAAGGAGGCGGCCTCTGCATACTTACAGATATTTCACAGAGGGAAAAAAATATGTTTGCAATAAGGAATGTACATAAGTGTGCTGGCTCCATTGGAACAAACCCAAGCCAGCCAGTTTAACCTTCCAGCAAGAGGACTGTGTGAGCTGAAGTGGATAAACACAGCTTAGGTTGGAGTTATTAAAAGAAAGATGTCAGGGCCTCTCAACTCCTCCTTCAGTTTCTTACTTAACACCTCCTGGTCACTTCTTGAAATACGAAACAGTCATATCACTTGAGTCCTCTGAGTTTTAATCAACCAATGATTACGCAGTGGAAATGAGGGCTCTTCTAAACCAAGACAGATCCCAGGCTTTGATTGCTCCAAAACAATTTGAAGTTGAACTCTGATTACCTTCAGACTCTGTAATGCTGGGGACAACAAGGAGCAGGAATCCCTTCCTCACTCCATCTCCTGCATTAACAAAATGTTTCTTGGTTCTCCCTCTATTCAGAGGGAAAGAAAGAATCAGAACAAGCAGACTTGGAGATTTGAACATAAAACATAGGATAATAGGGTTGAAGGGACTTTGGAGGTCTTCTACTCCAATCCTCTGCTCAAGCAGGAGATCCTGTACTATTCCAGACAAATAGCTGTTGAAAACCTTCAGTAACCCTAACCCTAACCCACAACTTCTGAAAGCAATCTGTTCCACTGATTAATTATTTTCACTATTAGGAAATTTCTCCTTAGTTCTAAGTTGGTTCTCTCCTTGATTATTTTCCATCCAGTGTTCCTTGTCCTGCCTTTGGGTGCATTGAAGAATAAGTCGACCCAGTGGTGGGATCCTGATGGTTTATCAACCGGTTCGGTGATTGTGTGCTTTGTGTGCTTTGGGCTTGTGTGCACACTCTGTGTGCTTGCAGTTTTATCAAAACTTATCTTCCACGTTACTTTTGGGGAGTAACCCAGCTGTGGCACAGCAATCCGCTCTGCTGGGCAAATCAGCCGAGAGGATGTAAGTAAAGTGCAGGGGCAGGCGGACGGGCCTACCTGATCATTGGAGCGAACTGGTTTGTTCTCCAGCTGATTGTTGGAGCTACGGGTTTGCCCAAATCGGTCTGAACCGATTCAGCCTGTTCTTCTCTGTGACAGCCCTCAAATACTGGAAGATTATCATATCAACCCTAGTTCTTCTCTTTGCCAGACTGAACATACATAGTTCCCTCAATTGTTCATCATGTGGTTTTGCCTCCATGACCTCTTGTCATCTTTCTGGCTCTTCTCGATCTGCAGTTCGTTCTCTACCTGGGAGAAGGAAGAACCTGATAGCGTCTTGCCAGTTTCCCCCCTCTTTTTTTCACTGCTAAGGGCCAAATGCCAGTCTTTTTTAGGAACTTCTAGGTCAGCTGAAATTCGGGAGCTGGGAAAAGAGATGAGAGAAGCATTCCTGTCAGTAGAACAATGATTTGTCCCTAGCCTTTGCAGAGTTTCAATGGTATCCAGTCAAAGAACTAGCTTTGGAGCAGGTCTTCTTGCACTGCCACTAAGAATTAAATCAGCTGCCAAAAAGCAAGGTGGAGCACAAACACTGCATGCACAAGCACTCTCAAACAGAGACATCAGAAGCCCAGGCACAATAGAAATATTGTAATGTGGTATCATTGTTTGTAATTTCTGGCAGGCCATCGTCAAAGAGATAAGTTAGAAATGAATACACCATTTGCAGCAACTTTCTCCAAGCTGGCGCCATCCAATTATCCTTCCCAGAATTCCCAGATAACCCGATCAAAGGCTGCCTGGGAATAGCACAGCTACAGTTCCAACATCTCTACAGGCTGATTTATATGTCCAGTCCTGTTTGTGTTTTAACTGCAAACACTGACACTCTCTCAAAATTAAGTGACAAGAGGATTTCAGCCTTAACTACCCTGTCTTTCCTCTTCCAAC
This sequence comes from Thamnophis sirtalis, assembly GCF_051295495.1. Lineage (NCBI taxonomy): Eukaryota > Metazoa > Chordata > Lepidosauria > Squamata > Natricidae > Thamnophis > Thamnophis sirtalis. Next base: position 30,158,072 of record NW_028261381.1, read on the forward strand.
CACAATATTTCTCTTCTTTCCCAGCATCACACCACATCTGGATTTTACATATCATTCGTACAAGTATAGCTTTTATTATCCTTCCAGAGTAGTCCATTCAAATGCCTTTTCCTGCCTTGCTGGAATTATGCCTACTTTTCTTTGTACTGACTCCTTCCCATTTTCCATTCCAGATGGAAGTATGTTCCTTCATCCAGGTGTTCCAGCTTTGGATACATTATTTTATTTCCTTTTTTTTTAGATTATCTGCTCTCCTCCTGTCGTCTCCTATTTTCTTCTGTTATGTTCTCAATCATTCCTCCACCTTTCTTCTCAGCAAAGCAAAACTACCAGAAAAGGTTCAAAGTAATGAGGCTGATAAGGAACAGGGTAAAGCAGAGATTGAGATTGTAAGGCCTTCATATTGCAGGCGAGGGATGCTCTGTGTGTGGTGTTGGGGGGACCATATGCCATTGAAACCTCTGATACCCTCGCAGTTTTCTCATAGGACCACTAAATTGTAATTTTTAGGTAGCAGATGGGGAAATTTTTAAATACTTGGGAAATAATTATAAAAAGCTTCTCTGTTCAATGTCAATTTGAATTTAATTTTAAATGAAAAATTCCTTTTATTCTGGCTCTGTCCACATCTTTATTTTTAACCTCCTCCTTCTGAAAGTACAATTCCTACCATGCTACTCAAAGATTTTTTCTGTACACACACAGAGAGAGAGAGAGAGAGAGAGAGGGAGGGAGGGAGGGAGGGAGGGAGGGAGAGAGAGAGAGAGAGAGAGAGAGTGTCAGTAAATGCATATTCCCAGAAACTGCTTTATAAGTATTGTTTAAAAACTTTCTTTGTTTTGGGGTGGATATTTTCCCCTACCATAGTAGTACTAAATCCTACCTTATTAATCTTTAAAATGGAGGGATCATGTGAGATTCCTGACCCACCCTTCCTCCCTCCCTCCCTTCCTCTCTCTCCCTCTCCCTCTCCCTCTCTCTCTCTGTGTGTGTGTGTGTGTGGTGTGTGTCTCTCTCTTTTGAGAGAGGGATTTTAGTATCTTAAATTCAAGATCATTTTCCTGTTGAGAAAATGTGGTTGTTACCATGATTCTTCCTCATTAAATATGAATGGGCGTTTGTTGAAAAGATAACAGCTTTCCAGTCAACAAGGGAGATACTAAATGGTCAAAGCTGTATTCAACTCTCAAAGCAGAATAAAACATGACATCATCCAAAATTATTATCATGTTACAAGAATGAGTTTTGTGTTTTTAAGAAATGCACCAGTGTACGTAGGGCGATGGATTTATGTTGTACTACATGCAGATTGGTAGTTCAAAATGCTTCAAATGGTTTTACAATAAATCACAAATTGAGTAGTGTTTCATCCTTGCATGCCCCAGGGCTCCAGGATCTGCTAGCTGGACAACTCACATGAATGAACCCTGACTAATAAGCATTTCGACCAGTCTTGGTGCCCATTCGGCTTTGAAGTGCACTCAGCTTGAACTGAGATTGGACATGCAGACACTTTGTCTAAAGAAGAAAAAGTTAGGGAATTTTGGAGCCAGAAGAGAAATGGGACCTTTCAATACATAAGAGCTTTATATGCTGCTGCAGTCAATGTGCCCTTATGGATGGACCTTGGCTCCTGCTGGGCTAAGTAATTACTGCACTTCATCTAAAACCCAAAAGCAATTTCTCAAGGCTGAGCCAGATTATTTGCACGAGTAAATCTCTGAAGCTGCCTTCAATTGCAATTGACTCAGACAACCAGTGGACTCATGATGGCCACATGAAATTCCCTCCTATTGACCAACTAATTGTGTGAAACTACTGCCCAACTCAGTAATAAATTGCACGTCACCCACTGTCCCAGCTACTATCCCAAATAGCTGTGCAAGAAGCTCCAGGCTAATTGTAGGTGGGGAGCCAATCTGAAGAGCAGTATGAAGCAGCCACCAGAAGCCTGAAGCTCAGGATTTTGGATCTTGGTAATATTGACCACTTGGTCTTAATCATTATTTGCCTGTTTCTTCTGACACCAGGGGATACATCAGTAACTTGCCATGCTCTGTAGGAGGTTTATGACCTTCCATATTTAACAGAAGACCTGGCCAACATGCAATGAGTTCTCAGATTTCTTATTGTTGAACAACAATGACATTTCAAAAGATCGCTCAGAACGCAGATCTCACGTTGGGAAAATAGACAAACTCTAAATATATATTACCAAAGTCAAATTCCTCTGAGAAGTCAGAGGATCTGCTTTATTGTATTTGGGTTCCTTTCAGTCAGGATTGAGGCCCAGCTATGGGATATAAATGGCATCATTTACACACTTGGATGATCTCAGGCATAGGCAAGATAAGGATTGTGGATCTATGTTTGCTCTGCTTGATCCCTCCATGGCTTTTGATATCATTTACCAAGACATCCTCCTGGATTGGGTCCAAGGATTGGAGCTGGGCAGCATTATAATGTGCTGGTTTACTTCCTTTGTCTAGGATTAATGAGTCTATGAGCCATGGTGGTTCAGTGGTTAGAGAGTAGTACTGCAGGCTAATTCTGCTGACTGCTGGCTGCCAGCAGTTTGGTAGTTTGGGTCTCACCTGCTCAAGTTTGACTCAGCCTTCCATCCTTCTGAGGTGGGTAAAATGAAGACCCAGATTGTTGAGGACAATAGGCTGACTCTGTAAACTGCTTAGAGAGGGCTTTAAAGCACTGTAAAGCGGTATGTATGTCTACATGCTATTGCTAATACCTGTTGGTTATGATTCTCGCCCCCATCCGCATTCCCTACCTATAGGATTCCATAGTATTGGGTGTTCTTTCTCCTAGATGACATCTATAGGTAGTCCTCAACTTATAACAGTTTGTCTACTGAGGGTTCGAAGTTACAACAGCATTGAAAAAAAGGACATGATCATTTTTCACACTTACGACCATTGCAGCATCCCCACGGTCATGAAATTTACATGCAGATGCTTGAACTGACTCACATTTATGGGAGCTGCAGTGTCCTGGAGTCATGTGCAATCTTCTGGCAATCAAAGTCAATGGGAAAACTAGATTCATTTAACAACTGCATTCCACTAAACAAAGTGACAAGAAAAGTTGTAACATGGGGCCAAACTCACTTAACAATTTTTTTCACTTAGCAACATAAATTTTGGGCACAGTTGTGGTTATAAATGGAGGATTACCTCTACATGAAGCCATTGGGTAAGATCATCAGTCGCCCAATAGGGTCAGGTACCTTCAATTGAGGATACCCAATTATACCTTTGTAAGTTGCCTCTTATTAAGTGATGCTGCTGGTGTCCTTTCTCTCTGCCTGGAGGAGGTTGTGTGGTCCTGGATGGGGAACAACTGGATCCTGGTCAGATGGAGTGGCTCTGGGCTTGGTGGGTCCTTTGACTCAGGGACTGAGTTTGGTACTGGAAGGGGTTGCATTGCCCCCAAACAAACCCAGTTTGTTTGGATTTGCTAATTGGATTTGCTAATTGTTTTTTTTTTTGTATTATTGTTTTATAATTTCTATAGTATGTTACCCAATCATACTAGAAATCTAACTGTATTAAATAACATAAATAAAAGTCAGGAGCCGAATGCTCAACTGTCACATTTTTTCATATGTCAAATATTCTAGGGAAACAACCACTACTGACCCATTGCCACCTTAGATTTTATTCATGCTATGTGTTTAAAAGGTACTTTTCACATCTTGGTAATATTAAGCTAGAGGGGTTTTCTGCAAAGAAACTTACGCCCATGCACACATTCCTTGAATGAGAACCAGATTCTTGTGGGATCATAGAGATGGCTAGAAACAGCCGGCCACATATTTTGGCAAGTTTGCTCACTTCTTTGTGATCCTCTGGAGGACTGGCTTATTTCCTTGATGTATCTGGTACAGTTGTTCTTATAGTTGGGCTGTTCATATCACAAGATTCAGTTGTTCAAACAAAGCGGGGGGAGAGAGCTTGTGACGTTTCAAATATTGTTGATTTAAAACTTACAGCACCCCCTGGATAATGGGGAATAATGCTCAGAATTGCCATTCTGGTGAGCTATATTTATATCCTAGGGATAGGCGATTGCAGGCATTGCTTTGATTTTTTTAACCTTCTCTGACCTCAAAAACTAAGTGGGAATCTGACTTGACTAGGATTTGGATCGAAGACCTTCTGACCTGTGGTTATAGTACAGATTGGGAAGTGAAAATAGCCCCTGGAAGAATGCAATGTCAAATGAACTCTGAGATGGTGCCAGAGAAAACTGCATGAAATTACCAAGAGGTGAGCTTCTTTTGATAGAGATTTTACTTTTATTTTTTCTACAGCTAGTTGTACTACCTTAACAGCCATTTTCTACAGATATGGAGCAATAAAGACATTTGCTTTGAGGAATCCACAGTGTCTTTCTTGGTTCTTGGGCCTGATGTCAATCTTGCCAAACTGAAGCCCTCTACTATCTGCATCAAGCATTTATTCTGAGAGCTATTAGGGCGGGGCTGTCTTCCCCCCTTTTTCCTCTAACACAAAATATGGACTGAACTGTCTCTTATTCCTCTGGAATGCATCTCCTCCCTCCTGGGAATTTGGACTACAACATTCCATGACAGGATCCCAGGGATGGGTACAGTTTCCCCATAAATGAGAAGAAATCCCCAGTCCACAAATGTATACAGCCCCTTTTCTAGCCAACCTCACTTCCTTCCTCAGCCTCCAGTCCCAGTTCACATGGGGTAGTGATGTTGCCAGCAGAGAAATCTTCTCTAACAGTAAAGGGTTAGGGCAGAATTAGTCACCAGCTCCAGAGTTAAAATGGACAGTGTAGGGACCGGGGGAAAGCCTGCTCAACCAGCTGTCTGCATGTGATTTATAGGTCAGTAGGAGGTACATTATCCTAAATTCCTGTGGGAAGAACACAGAGAAACCTCTCAGGAGACAAGTAGAAAAAAAAGAAAGGCAGTCTATGTGATCTACTAATATTATTCCTCCAAGGAAGAAATTTGCATGAATCCTATTTTCACTTGGCCAGTAAACATCGCATGAGGAAAAAATAGGTCAACAGATAACATTCTGGCTGTAGGGATGGAATTTGGTGCAAAATCCATGGAGAATTAGGAAGGGAAAATTGGCTTCTATAATACAAATGGATTGACATACGGCCAACCCTTCTAACATTCTCCACTCTTCTTTAAGATCAAGTATAGTTTTTGTAATAGTAACTATATAAATGTTTACAACATTATCCTATCTATTTCTATCATTACTTTGTCTCAAGAACTACTGACTGTTTCTCTCTCTCTGATTATGTGAATTTTACTTCCAAAACCATTGACCTAACAAGAGTATAAAAAGATAGTGGAAGCAAATAGTATGAAAAGGAAGGTTCCTTCACTTCCCTTTTTATATCTTCCTTTTCTTTTCTTTCCTTTCCTTTTCTTTCCTTTTCTTTCCTTTCCTTTTCTTTCCTTTCCTTTCCTTACTTTATCTTTCCCTTCACTTCTCTCCCCCTTCCCCCTGTCCCCTCCCCCTTCTCTTTCCCCTTCTCCTCCTCTTTCTACAAGGAAAAAAGAGAGAGAAAGAGAGAGACAGCATCACCCCAGGAATCTCAGTGTAGTTGTGAATAGTTATGAACAGGCCTTCAGTTCTTTTTGAGGTTAATGAGACTGACATTCTTTTATATGGAAAAATTAGCTTCAGCTAGACAATATACTTTCAAGTCAAAAAGAATAAAAATGTAGCATAATTATATGTACAAATAGTTGTGGCTAGTTTCAAGAAATATCATCATGAGTCATCTATTTCTGGAAACAATTAAAGCTAACTGAAGTGCATCCTCAGAGTAATAAGCTGCCATTTGTGTGTTCCTTTATCTGGGTAATTTTATTTCATTCCCCACCCATCCTTGATTATCTGCTTGTTTGGGAATCATTTTGCTGCTTTTATGACTTTTCAAATAGAGCTTGTTGCATTGCTGGGATGGCGGAGCGGGGGGGGGGGGAGCAATGCTCCTACTGTTCTTTTTCTTCTTTATTTTTACTCCAGACTTCCTCATTCTTTAAACTTTTTTTTTTCGGTGTGCAACTTCCTTATAATTAAAACACTGACTATTGGTATGGCATACCAACAAACATTGGCGTCACTCCTCCAGTTATGAAATGACCCTGAGTTCCATTTGGAATGCGGCACATGACTGTGGTTTTCTCTTAATCCTCTGTCTACTTTTGCCTCACCATAAGGCTATCCTTCCAAAGCGCCTGTCACAATCTTCTCATAAATTAACCCATATTTGCCTGGTTGTAAAATTAGTAATAACTTCTCTCTAATGTACCTCCTGCATAGGGCAATCAACTGTCTACCACGCCTGATGGTTGATGTAATTGTTACAATGTATGTTGTATTTGACCGTAGAGTACAGGAAGTCCTTGACTTACAACAGTTTGTTTAGTGACCGTTCAAAGTTACAACAACACTGAAAAAAGTGACTTACGACCAGTTTTTACCCTTAATGACCGCTATCACATCCTCATGATTGTGGGATCAAAATTCAGACACTTGACTCATATTGATGAGAGCTGTAGTGTCCTGAGGTCACTTTTGCTACCTTCTGACCAGCAAAGTCAATGGAGAAGCCAGATTCACTTACCAACACTTTGACTAATTTAAAAACTACAGTGATTCACTTAATAATGGTGGCAAGAAAGGTTGTGAAATGGAGGCAAATTCACTAACAAATGTTTCACTTAGCAACAGGAATTTTGGGTTCAATTGTGGTCCTAAGTCAAGGACTACCTGTATAGTGTAAGGGCTGTAACAGCCACCATGTAGGACAGATAGGTAAAAGATTGAAAGGATGCATCTAAAGTACAAATATCAACTGGCAGTCAGAAGCCATGGGGAGAAAAATCTATCATCTCTCAGCACATAAACCAATGTCAGCTGTGAGCTGTTGACATTGCAAAACAAGCCAAATCAAAAAGTTCTCTGCCATTTCTGGAAATCTGAATCAACCGTCAACAAAGCCTATCTAGCAAACCACTAAAATACCCAGCCAAAAGTCCTGGAGGGAAAAATACATCCTTCCTAGCAGCCAAGGTCCAGATAAGCAGGAAACAACACCAGACAAACAGGGAAGAAATAATATCCTCATCAAGGAACCATCAAGGAAGAAACTGCATCTCCACCATGATTGGAGGGGCAAGCGGCTATATGTAAATAACCAGCAAATGCCTCTCTCCCATGCATTCATACAATATTACCTAGCCTTGTAATGAAAAACAACAACAACAATCAAAGAACAACAATCAAAGAACACTAAGAACCCAAGAGAGAAACATCAAGGCCACATTATATCATGCTCTTGGGCAGAAGGTTTTATATGAGTTTCATCAATCTTCTTGAATAGTGTGGGAGGATTTCTCTGTTTTTACACACTGTGTATCCTGTATGGCATTTTGTAGACCAGAAGGAGGCAAAACATGACCAATTTTGTCTCAAATTGGGAGTCGTCAGATATAAAGGGTTTAAGAGTGTCAAGCAACCCTGGGGGGTGGTTGGGGGGCTGAAGGTTCTCCCTCTGCTTTTTTAACTTTTCAATTGCTCTTTTTAAGTCTGTGTGAATTCTGTTTTCCACTTTGCTTTTAACTATGGATTTCATATATATACTGTATATTTATTTGTAAACTGCCCAGAATCACACAAGCCTGATGGGTGGTATAGAAATGTGATAAATAAATATAAATATATAAATACCTGGGAGAAGAAAGGAACATTTCAGATGCAGACAATAGTAATCACATTCCATTCTTGACTAGTGCTGGAAGGGAAGAGCGGTGGCGCGTAGTTACAGAATTTAATTCTGATTTTTGTGGCTGGCTGCTCAGGAGAACATGCAATGGCAATAACCTGGAATGGGACAACTCACTGCAGCCAATTTGCCACAGCCAATTCACAACTTGACATGGCCAACTCACCTTGGGTCAATTCAACAATTCAATTTAATTATTTAAAATAATTTTAAACTAATAAAATTATTTTAATTATTTCATTCATTTTGTCCCTCCTTTGGAATCCTTTCTTTAATGATTCTATTCCACTATTTCTTTGATATTAGTGTAACTCTTGTCCCACAACAAGTTGGCCGTGGCGAGTTGTCATAGACCTGTGATAACTACGAGTCAAAAAAGTCTTCTGGCACATAATCAATCGATCAATTCATCAATCAATCAATGAAATGCAGTAACTGCAGTATGGCTCTTAATGTTGCCAACATGCATAAAATAAAAACAACCAATTTCCCCTAAAATGGAACAAATAATCATGAAGAATTGGATAATTCATTGCAGGAAGTGCAGTTGCATGAGATTGATGCCAGGAATATTGCCTGATCAAGGTGACCATTGCACCACTCTTCCATGGTAGTAAAAATAGGAATTAAAAATCCTGCCAAGAAAAGAAGCCTTGTCAGTAGAAGCAATGGAAACTTGTAATGCAAACAATATAGAGATAGCACCATCCATATCAGTGGTGAAATCTAATTTTTTTTGCCACTGGTTTTGTGGACATGGCTTTGGGGGGGGGGAGGTCATGCAATTGGGTGGGTGTGGCCAACTCCCCCCCCCACTTTTTAAAGCATTTTTTCCTGTCAGTTCAAACAAATAGGCAGGAAAAAAATGCTTTAAAAAGTGTTTGTGTGGGGAGCTTCCTATAAAATGAGCCGCGCAATTCTTGGAAGCTTTTTTCCTTTTTACTACTGGTTCACAGAACCAACGACAATCGTCCCTACCGGTTTGGCTGAACCGGGCCAAACCTGGAGGATTTCACCCCTGATCCATATCCCCAGCAGAAACAAGAGCTCATTTCTGGTTTAAATTGACATACTGTGCAGCATTGGACTAGCATTCTTTTAAAAGAGAGTTAAACTCTTGTACATAAAGAGCCTGCATAAGATTTGAGTAAGATTTGCAAGTCAGGCATTATGTGGGCAGGTGAGCTTGGTTGAAGTCAGATCTCTCTTACAACTGTAGTCAAAATGAGCATAGAGGAAAGTGCCCAGGAACTGTAGGCCAGTGATCCACCTTTCTGGCTTTGTGGCACAACCCGGTGTGTGTGTGTGTGGGGGGGAGAGGGAATGAGTCCATGTGAGTGGCAGTCATGCTTGCACTCACATGCACAGCTCCATTTGTGTGAGCGGTGGACATGCATACATACTTCTAGCACTAATGGAACTGCACACATGCATGCATGTTGCTCTCATGAGTGGAGCTGCACATGCATGCGCACACGCCTGCCACTTGTGCGGTTCTGAATGGGCCCCGGCCTCATAGTGGGCCTCAGTCGGGGGTTCAGGACCTCTGCTGTAGGGGAAGGCCATGCCTACAGCAGCCTAAGCTGGGCAACAATAAATACTCGGCAGTTTCAACTCTTGATTATATTAGTAACCACATCTTTGAAGCAGTGTGACAAATCATAACCATGTCCATGAAAATTGTGTCTGGAAAAAAAGAAAACACCACTCTAAAATTGGAACGGTTAAGGACTGCTTAAAAATATCTCAGCTATGGGTCGGAAATCAAACAAAAGCAGCTTAACAAGGATTGGAAGAAAAAGGTAATTGCTGAAGCATTTCATTCTGTTGTTGGGGGGAATGTGAGGAAGAAACTTCTCTCTCACCTGCCAGATGACCTTTGCTCCTGAAAATTGCCTGACCTCCCCCCCCTCAATATTTATTATTCCCAGCTCAACCCACACTTTTCTCTTTTACTCCCCTTTTGTGATCTCAAGTAGATCCTTTCCTCCAAGATTCCACATGAGTTTCTCTGCCTGTGATTTAGTTGGGGCTATAGGAAATCCACTTCAGTCTTAGAGGTGGTTGCTAAGTGGTTACAGTTTAAAAAAAAATGTTCTACCACCTCCAAGTCCTTCATCCTGAAAATTACAACAGTGATAGCTCCACGGACGTCTTTGAGGCTCTGAGGTTAGGAGCTCTGTAATACGGGGCCCTAAATGCAGGTGCAGGTTGTTGGCATCTGCCCTGCTTTTTCCATAGGTTCTTAGGAACCAAACCAGATTGATCATATCAACTTGCTTTCCCTTGTCTGCCATTAGGGTCCTTCCTAGATCCAACTGCTTGCAACTCCACAGATATCACTTACCTGAGTAGCCCATCCTGGCCTAAGCCTGACTAATTGGATGAATCCCACTAAATAGCTTTACATCACGGCTAATTATAACAATAGCAATAGCACTTAAACTTATATACCACTTCACTGTGCTTTACAGCCCTCTCTAAGCAGTTTACAGAATCAGCATATTGCCCCCAACAAATTGGATCCTCATTTTACCCACCTTGGTGGGAAAGGTGGAAGGTTGAGTCAACCTTGAGCCAGCCAGGATCGAACTCCTGACAGTGGACAGAGTTAGCTTTTATGTACACAATATATATTCTTGAATGGCCTTACATGCTTAGAGGAAGGGTAGACATCAGCTTTTAATATATTGTAGCTGCTTCATTATATATTACATTTGTCTGTCACTGCTGTTTCTTTTTAAATTGTGTTACCAAAAATGCTTTTCTCACCTGAAGTGCAGACCAAAATTGTATTGATGCATCAGAAAATTTTAATTTGCATCGGTCTAAAAGACACTGGATGATTGTATCCATCTTGGTTTCCCGATTGGTGCTCACTCGATATCGGCAATTAAATAGGAATTTCAATTCTAGATGCATTTCTGCAATAGTTTTCTGGAATTGATTAAATATTTGCATGGTTCAGTTGTGATTTTTCAGGTTCAACATCCAGGAATGCAGTGGGTTGCAATTCTGCATCCTCCCTTGGTGAAGTTTCATTGTTCATTCATATATAAAATGAAAGAAGGAAAGAACATTAAATCATCAGCGAAAAGGTATCTGACTAAGTGTACAATTGAGCCATGAATGGGGTTTTTTTTTCTTGTTAAAAATGCATTTATATCTTAATGCATGTAATTATTCAGAATACTGGAAGTATTAAAAAGATATGCATTATTAAGAGTGGAGGTGATGCAAAATAATTCCTGATCAGATAAAAAGGAGCAAAACAGGCCACAGAATCAGAAAAAGGAAATACAGGTTAGCGCACTTCATAGACAAAATGTTTCCTAATGATACATTCTGAAGTTGAACTCTTAATACCTAAATTTGTTTCTGGGAGGCAGAGCTATTAGGAGCCCCTGCCTGACATCAGGCATTGGATATTTTCCAGTTAGAAGGTCTATCCACCTGTTTTGGTACTTTTGGGCACAAAGAGAAGCTTCCAAACAGTAATGTGATGGTTATCGCAGGAAAAGGATTTCATTTCATTTTCTAACCCAAAATGCCAAACACTACTCTGAGTAAATCCTTTAAATAAATACAGGCAGGTGTAAATGCTAGCAATAGTAGCTAGGGAGTGGCGACAACAAGGTCCCACTTAAGGGACCCAACCAGACATGTTCTGGATTGCAGTGCCAGTGTTTATATACCACAGCCCTGGCATTCAATCTTTTTTTTGGGGGGGAATATATTTTTATTATTTTTACATTTAAAACAATGCAGTACCGCAAAATCGAAGTGACCATACATTCACATTATATACAAGTAGTCTCAACCATTAAAATCGAAGTGACCATACATTCACATTATATACAAGTAGTCTCAACCATTAACTATTAGCCTACTTAATACATTGTCTATCCTTCTGTCCAATCACAATATATACAGTTTGTTCCAGGCTTGTCACCTTGTCTTATACCAATCATAAAATCTGTTCCAGACTTCAAAATATTCTGATTCCCCTTTATTTTTAAGTTCAAGAGTGAACCTATCTGCTTCTGCACAGGCCAACACTTTTCTGATTATATCTAGCGCTGATGGTGTATTTTCTTTTTTCCAATATTGTGCATAAATTATGCGCACCGCAGTTGTATAATTATAATTAGATAAAGTGTATCTTTCTTAAACCCGTCCAGTACTATACCTGGAAGAAAAATTTCTGGTTTAAACAGAATTTGGCCTCCCACCATTTGTTCTAACCATGATTGAATCATTTTCCAATATTTTTTGCCTCATTGCATGTCCACCACATATGATAAAAAGTGCCTGGTGTTTTTTTACACTTCCAACAATTTGGGGCCAGATTTTTAAACATTTTGGAAAGCTGTGTTGGGGGGAGATGCCATCTGTAGAACATCTTATAAAAATTTTCTTTATACGCCATAGCCATTGTTAGGTTCTGATTAAGTATCCAAAGTTTTTCCCACTTAGCCAATTCTACATTATAACCGAAATTTTTCACCCAGGTGACCATAGTTTCTTTGACATGTTCCTCCTCTAGCTTATGTTCAAACAAAAATCTATACATGTTTTCTGTCTATATCAAAAGTTTATCTAATATTGCGTAATCTTTGGCAATACCTTCCTTCTTCCTATCCTATGCAAATCTTGATTGTATCTGTAAGTAGGACCACCATTCTACTTGTACCCCTTGTGATACCAATTTTAATCTAGTTTTAATCTCCCCCTGTCTGTCCAATAACTCTTTATATGTAATTTCCATATTAATTAAATTTGGGTGTATGTATGCTTCCATTGTAGATAGTCAAATGGGTGTTTTGGTATAATGGTCGTGTTTAATTTTCTTCCATGTTAATAACAGGGACTGTCTGATGTAGTGTCTATTGAAATATTTGTGTGCAGATCCTTTTTCATACCAAAGGAAGGCATGCCATCCTGTTTGGAAGTCATGACCTTCCAATTTGAGTAATCTTTTATTTCTCAACATTATCCATTCTTTTAACCATGTTAGAATGGCCTCAGTATAATAAAATTCCCAATCTGGAAAAAAGGAGAGCCAACGTCGCGACGATATGGTCGTCCAGTCTCGATGCTCTGAGACTGCATTCAATTCTTTTGCTGCTGGGTGGTCCAAATGGACCTAAACCATCCCGAAGAGATGGTGAACAGGAAGAATACGTCTTGCTGACCTCAGGGATATCGCAAAATCCCTGAAAGAAGCAAGAGAAGTTCTTCAAGCCGGCGACAAAAATCCAGCCATGGCTGACAAAGTCGGGGTGGCTCCAAAATGGAAGGAAAGTGTTTCTAGCTGGTGAGGAACTTTTACTGCTTTAAAAAGGGACTGCCTAAAAAAACTTAAAAATTAATCTAAATTGTAGAATAGAAGAATCAAGGGGGGAATTAAATTTGGAATGGTTTTGGACAGTGGTTATCTTACTTTTTAAATGCTATCTTCATGGATGGAATTTATGCAAGCTTTTTGAAGCGGATGGATTAAGTTTTCTTCTACTACTTTTTCTTTATTGTTCTCTGTAACCTATAGACTGAAGTTTTCCTCTTTCATTGCTGTGGGTATTTTTTAAATTCATTTGAAGATTGGATTATTTTTTCTAACTTGAAATACAAAAAAGATACAAAAGGAAACTTTTTAACAGTGTTACTGCTGCTCGGAGGCTGGGAGATTTTGTTGATCGGACCTTTGTGTATTGAAAACGGAGCACTTTTTTTTTCTTCACGGATTGTTTTGACTTGGCACCACAAGGTTTTACTGCTTGGATACAGAGAGTGATAAGAAGGGAAACACACAGATGTCTCTTTGAAGTATATTTCTAATCAGAAAAAAGTGGAAACAACGTTCTTTGTGAATCTATGCTTTAATTTTATTAAGCATAGCTAGAGCATCTGTGTTTGTTAGAATTGCACAACTTCAAAAGAAAATAGAAGTCTCAAATTTGCAAAAGATACTTTCAGAAATACAGAAATTATCAAATATATATGAAAGAACAGAGAAAAACTGGAATACTTAGAGCACATAACAATAAAATATGATGAAAAATTGAGGATGTTTATCAAATGCAAAAGGGGTGATTGAAACTCAAAAAATCGAAGTGGAAAATGAATATAAAGAGATTAAACCTGCTGATATTTATGGTAATTGGTTTGTTCCTGAAAATGGAAAGAAGAATGGAATACTGAGAGAGGAATTAAATAGAGAGGAAATCTATTCCAGAAGGCAAGATACAGAAGAAGAAAAAACTAAAGAATCTATGGACTTAAAGAAATTCTATTAGCAAAAGCATTGATAACACTGCTGACAATCAAAGATAAGCTGAATAAGGAAACATAAAGAGGGCATCAAGATTATATGAGAGATCTTATAAGCAAGGAGTTGCTAAGAGAAGTCTATACAAAGTTGATCAAGAAGATGATTAGAGGATTGGCACCACAAATGGCAGAAGATATGAGACTGTTTTGTTATTGGAAAGATACAGGTTGATAGATGGAAGAATATAATTTAAAACTAGTTAAACTTAGTTTTATTGATCAAATTAGTATAGTTGTCTTCTCTGATGGACACACACCTCGCAGATAAATGTATACCTAGATATTTGACTATTTTGAGTTTGGGTACCCAATTTCTTCGTTAACTCCGCTTTCAATTTGGATGTCATATTTTTAACCAGCATTTTAGTTTTTGTCATATCTATCGTTAAACCCGCTACTTTCCCATACTCTCTCAATTCCTCAATAAGTTTCATACCGGACTTTATAGGATCCTCTAACACGAAAACTAGATTGGCTGCAAAATCCTGTAACTTAAATTGTTCTTTTTTGATTTCTAGTCCCTTTATCTGTTCCTCTTTATGTACATTCCTAGCTAGAACTTCTAAGGTTAATATAAACAGCAGTGGGGATAGAGGACAAACTTGTCTTGTATCTTTCTGAATTGCTATACTTTGCGTTAATTCACCATTAATTATTACTTTAGCTTTTTGATTTGTATATATTGCTCTAATCATGTTTATAAATTTATCCCCAAATTACATGTGTTCCAATTGTTGATGCAAAAATTCCCAGTTCACATTATCAAATGCCTTTTTTGGCATCAAGAAAAAATAGTGCAACCTGTTTTTCATTATGCACTTTATAATATTCGAGAATGTCCAGCATAATTCTCATATTGTTTTTAATTTGTCTTCTGGGGAGGAATCCATTTTGATCTGTGTGGATGTAAGGAATTTTTTTCAACTGTTCTGCTATTATCAGAGCAAAAATCTTATAATCTGCATTTAGCAGTGAGATTGGTCTGTAATTTTGTATAAACATCTGATCTGTGTCCACCTTAGGTAATAATACTATATTAGCCTCCGTCCATAATAACGATGTCTTCGCGTCTTTCAACACAGCATTATAAACTTCCAACAGTGTTGGAACAAGCATATCCTGTAATTCTTTATATATTTCCTCTGGCACTCCCTCCGGCCCTGCAGCTTTATTATTCTTTTGTCTTTGTATGGCCTCAATTATCTCTGATGTTTTAATTTCTTCATTGAGCATATCATTTATTTCCTCTGGTATCTTTGGCAGATCTGACTTTTCCAGATATTGTAGTATTTCTTCCTTTGTATAGTCTCGGTTTCCTCTATATAATTATTCATAGAACTCTTGGGTAATCCTTTTCTTTTCTTCTAGTTGATAGCAGATCTCACCTTTTTCATCTTGTAATTTATTGATCCAATTCTCTTGCTTCTGCTCCCTCAGCCTATAGGTTAACCACTGCCCTGGTTTATTTGCATTCTCAAAGAAATTTTGTTTTGCTTTTTTTTATAGACTGTGCCAATTTTGCTTTTTCAAATAGAGCCAATTCATGTTTAATCAATTCCATACTTCCTTTTATACTTCTGTTTTGTGGCTTCCTTTGAAGTTCACTCTCTAAATTTCTATACCTTTCTTTAAACTCTCTTACTTTTAATTCTCAATTTTTTTCTTCCTAGCTGTAGCCGATATCCTGACCCCTCTTATAAATGCCTTAGATGTATCCCATAGATTTTGCATGGATGTGTTTCCTGGCCAATTTTCTTTGAAGAAAAATCTCAATTCCTGATTAACTCATTTAATATATTCCTTATCCTTTAGGATTGTTTTATTGAATAACCAACGATAATTGCCTTTTTGTTTTTTCCATATAATCCTCATGGGATTGTGGTCGTCCCATAAATTGGGTTCTATATCTATCTTCTTCACTTCCGAAATTAACTCCATCGACATCCAGACCATATCTATTTTTGACCAGGATTCATGTCTATTTGAGTAGAAGGTATATTGCTTTCCCTCTGGACATTTTTCTCACCATACACCATAGATATTTAATTCTTCGGCCATTTGGAAGAATGACTTGGGCAACATTCTCTTAGCTGCTGACAGCTCTTTATAAGGCCAGATCCTGAAGATGAAACTCAAGTACTTTGACCACCAAATGAGAAGGAAGGACTCAATGGAGAAGAGCCCGATGCTGGGAAAGACTGAGGGCAAAAAAAGAAAGGGATGACAGAGAATGAGATGGCTGGATGGAGTCACGGAAGCAGTAGGCATGAGCTTAAATGGACTCCAGGGGATGGTAGAGGACAGGAAGGCCTGGAGGAACGTTGTCCATAGGGTCATGATTTGTCGGACCCAACTTCACAACTAACAACAACAATTTCACTGACAGCTACATGGGTCTCAAATAAACAAACAGCTTTCTGCAATCCAATAAAAGTGGTCCTGTACTAAATTTGGAATGGGTCTTTTTCTGCCAAAGAAAAAGACTTTCTCCTGGTCAAAAATCAGGTAGAAGCCAGGGAGCCAAGGAGATGTTCTGCCTCTTTTTGGCTGGTGCAGGACAGGACAAATCCTCTTAAATAAATAAATTATATGACTGTTCAATTGAATAACCTGGAAGAAAGAAATCCGAAGTACTGCAGGCACCACAATCTTGGGTTATACATTAATTTGATAAGGCAACCACATGTGGTGCTACCAACCACATATAGGTATTGACTTACAACCACAATTGAGATCAACATTTCCGTTGCTAAGCATGACAGTTATTAAGTGAGTTTTGCCCCATTTTATGACCTTTCCTGCCACGGTTATTAAGTAAACCACACAGTTGTTAAGTTAGCAACCCGGTTGTTGAATAAATCTGGCTTCCCCATTGACTTCCTTGACAGAAGGTCACAAAAGGGGATCATATGACCCAGGGACACTGCAACCATCATAAATAAATGCCAGTTGCCAGGCATCTGAACTTTGATAATGTAACCATGGGAATGCTGCAACGGGGGTAAGTGTGAAAAATGGTCATAATTTACTTTTTTCAGTACCATTGCAACTTCAAACAGTCATTAAATGAATAATGGTAAGTCAAGGACTACCTGTATTATCTCTGGCGTTGTACACAGTCATTCCATTGGGTAAGAATACAGGCATCTCTAGTCCCGTGATGGCAAACCTATGGCATGCGTGCCACAGGTGGCAGATAGAGCCCTCTCTGAGAGCACATGAGCCATTGCCCCAGCTCAGCTCCACCCCACATGCATGCGTGCCTCCTGCCAGCTGGTTGATTTTTGGGTTGTGCGCACATGCAAAGGGAGACAGGGGGGTAATGCGTGGATGCATGGGGGCGGGTGCTCATTTGCATATGGGTGGGAGTGGGGTGGGGGGATGCAGCATGCCCCCCTCCTGCACCCCATTTTTGGTCCCAGGAGGCTGCAGGAAGGTTTACTAGCCCCAAAACGGGGTGCAAGGGAGTCGTGTGCGCATGCGCAGGTCGGTGGGGTGCAGGATGTTGGTGCTGCACATGCATTGTATTATGGATGCATTGCAAGCACATATGCTTTCAGCACGCAACAACAAAAGGATTAGCTCTACTCTAAACCCAAGTCTCATACCACTCTCAACTCTCATCACTATCTTGTTCTTTGTTCGTGAAGTTGCTTTGTTTCTTCCTACGTCTATTTCCTATCCTTCCTATCCTTTATTTTTTCTTCCATTCAATTGTGTTTGATTCTCAGTTATCTGACCCCGCTGAAGAAATCCCTGCAGTTTTCTTGGCACGTTTTTGAGAAGTGGTTTGCTATTGCTTGCTTCCTAAGGCTGAGAGAGAGTGACTGGTCCAAGGTCACCCAGCTAGCTTTGTGCTCAGTTTGAGACTAGAATCCAGTCTCCCAGTTTCTAGCTTGATGCGTTATGCCTACACCAAACTGGCTCTCAGGCGTATGTAACAGCATGTTGTAAATATCAATATAATATTTATGCTGCTGGGATGTTCAATGACATTTTTTCCAAACCATTTTTTAAATCATGTGATTTTCTTGAGTACTTGTTTTATGGTATATGAAATGACTTGTTTTTATGGAATTTATTGGGAGAGCTTTCAAAAGAGGCCATGTGAGCCTTCCAAAGAACAGGGCTGGTTTCACATGTTGAAAAGTCCCTTTTTAAATTGTGTGTGCAGCAATCATGGTTGCTGGATCTCTGTACTCTTAAATCCCAACTTTATCTCTCTCACCCAGATGAAAATTACATTTTCCTTAGATCTGTTGTTTGTTAGATCAAAATGCTAAAATTGGAATTCTAGCGTAATGAATATTTAATTTACAACTGTTAATGTATTTAGGAAAAAATAAAATTGCAAACATTCAAATGTCTTCCTTCCTTCCCTCCTTCCTTCCTCCTTCCCTCTCTCCCTCCCTCTCTTGGTCAATTTAGATGGAAATAAGTTCTTCAAAATTTTCAGATATATAGATTATATGAATAATGTAAAATTGTGGTAAACGTATTCATTAAATGCACCACAATCGAAATGAATAAATTTTCTTGCCATAGCCAATAAATTAAAAGCAGAACTCTTTTAGGTTCTGAAAGGATTCCACATTTAACTGTGTGTAGAAATGCCTATGAATATAAAGCATTGCTCAGTTCTTCACAGTGTTAAACATATTCCAGAAATAAGTCCTTTGCATCCAATTGAGCTTCTACTCTAATGTGTGTTTAGGACTGCAGCCATAAAAAAAGAAATCCCTAAGTGTTACTGTTTTTCACAAAACTTTGGGGAATTGTATTTTGAGTTCTTTTGTAAGATACTGTCTTACATTGGTGATGCGATAGCTCAGCAGTTAAGATGCTGGGCTTGTCAGCTGGAAAGCCAGCAGCCCATGTTTGAGACCGAGCAGTTCAAAAGCATGCAAATGTGAGTAGATAAATAGGTACCACTTCATTGGATAGGTAACAGTCCTCTGGGATGCTGGCCACTTGACTGCAGAAATGTCTTCGTATAGCACTGGCTAATGACCTTGAAACGAAGATGAGCACTGTCCCCTATAGTAAGGTGACCAGATTTTAACATTGGTGAAGCAGGACACCATTGACCGGGGGGGGGGGGTGTTTCTTGATTAATTTTTTTTAAAAAAATCAGGACTTTTTAAAAACGCCGCGGGACGCGGGACAAATTGTTAAAAATTGGGACTGTCCCGCCAAAAGCGGGATGTCTGGTCACCTTACGTTAAGGCCTCCAATGGTGCCAACCAGCACGGAACCTTAAGATAGTACCTTAAGTTTTCCTCACCTTTTCCCACACCCCCATCAAAATCTTCCAAATATAATGTCCCATGAAATACCTGTGGGGGGTATCTCTTTCTTGCCAGAGGGAGGCATGCCATCCCTGTGGGAGGTCATGTCCCTCTATAGCCAATAAGCACCTTCTACTCAATGTCGCCCAATCCTTCACCCCTGTCATAAATTGCTGCACTATAATATGCTTCCCAGTTGGGTACTCCGAAGCCTCCCAGTTCTTTACATTTTTGCAACATTTTGGCTTTAATTCATGCTTTCTTGCCTTGCCATATAAATCGAGCCACTATTATCTCCAAGGATTCTTAAAAAAAATTTGTTCAATTTAGTCGGTGCCATTTGAAACAAAAACAGAAATTGTGGTCCCCTTTTGATCCCCAATGGAGAAGCCCAGATTCACTTAACAGCCATGTTCCTGACTTAACAACCACCATGATTCACTTAACGTGGCAATAAAAGGTCGCAAAATGCGGCAAAATTCATTTAACAAACATCTCCCTTAGCAACAGAAATTGGGGGATCAATCCTGTTCGTAAGTCGAGGATTACCGGTAGCCAATAGCAAAAGGCAACTTTACTTGGAACAGGTGAGATTGTGCTTGGATCCCTTTCATGCCTACCTCCCATGTCCATGGGGAGAACTCCACAGGCGGACAAAAGCCCCCAATCCCCTCTCAACCTCCTGTGTCCTAACCACACATGACATTTAGATGCCCCTCAAAGGCAAAAGTCAGGGGGCTGAATTCTACAGGGAGAGGAGTAAAGGGGGGGATTTGAGGGGCAGCCCAAAGCACCATCTGTCTAAATTTGCATCAGGCAGGCAGTAACATTTTCATAGACCATGATCAGAGGAGCAGCTGATCCTATGGAGAGACTCCTCCTGCATTCAGTCCCAGGCCTGCAAGTAGAAGTACCCCCTCCTTCCTTCCTCCTTTCACCTTCCTTCCTTCCTTCCTTCCTTCCTTCCTTCCTTCCTTCCTACCCTCCCTCCCTCCCTCCCTCTTTCTTCCTTCTAGCCTACTTCCCTTTCCATTCTGTCTCCTTCCTTCCTTCCTCTTGCCTATCTACCTTCTGTCTTTCTGCTCTTTAGACCTCTCTTCCCCTTCCCTTCCTTCCTCCTTCCATCCTTTCACCTTCCCTCCTTCCTCCCTTTCTTCTTTATTTTTCTTTTCTTCTCCTTCTCTTACTTTCTTCTTCCATTATTTTCTTCTTCCCTCCCTTCTTTTTCCTTCCTCCTTCCATCCTTCCTTCTTCCTTCCTTCATTCCTCTTGCTTATCTATCTTCACCTTATCTGTCTTTCCACTCTTTCCCTCTCTTCCTTCTTCTCCTTCCATCCTCTCTTCTTTCCTCACTCACTCCCTTCCTCCTTTTCTCTTCCTTCCTCCTTCCATTCTTTCAGCTTCCTTCCTTTTGCCTATCTATCTTCTCTGTCTTTCTGCTCTTGAGTTTGAGTTTGAGTTTATTATTATTTATAGGCCGCCCTTTTCCCTGAGGGGACTCAGGGCGGCTTACAAAGTATAGGGGAGGGGGTACAAAACAGTAAACATGGAACAATACATGAGTAAAAATAGTACACAACATTCATTCATCATTCGGGTGGGGACAAATTACGATCTTTATCCCCAGGCCTGACGGGATAGCCAGGACTTGAGGGCTGTGCGGAAGGTCTGGACGGTGGTGAGGGTACGAATCTCCACGGGGAGATCGTTCCAAAGGGTCGGAGCTACTACTGAAAAGGCTCTCCTCCGTGTGGTTGCCAGTCGACACTGACTGGCAGATGGAACTCGGAGGAGGCCTAATCTATGCGATCTAATAGGTCGCAGGGAGGTAATTGGCAGGAGGCGGTCTCTCAAGTACGCAGATCCACTACCATGAAGGGCTTTATGGGTGGTAAGTAGCACCTTGAAGTGCACCCGGAGATCAACAGGTAGCCAGCGCAGCTCGCGGAGGATAGGTGTTATGTGGGCGAACCGAGGTGCACCCACAATCACTCGCGCGGCCGCATTCTGGACTAGCTGAAGTCGCCGGATGCTCTTCAAGGGCAGCCCCATGTAGAGCACATTGCAGTATTCCAGCCTAGAGGTCACAAGGGCCCGAGTGACTGTTGTGAGGGCCTCCCGGTTCAGGTAGGGTCGCAACTGGCGCACCAGGCGAACCTGGGCAAATGCCCCCCTGGTCACAGCCGTCAGATGATGGTCGAAGGTCAGCTGTGGGTCCAGGAGGACTCCCAAGTTGCGAACCCTGTCTGAGGGGTGTAAAATTTGACCCCCCAGCCTGAGTGTTGGAATACTAGCCGAATTATTGGGAGGGAAACACAACAGCCACTTGGTCTTCTCCGGGTTGAGTACAAGCTTGTTAGCCCTCATCCAGTCCCTAACGGCTTCAAGACCCCGGTTCATCACGTCCACCGCTTCATTGAGTTGGCACGGGGCGGACAGATACAACTGGGTATCGTCCGCATATTGATGGTATCTTATCCCGTGCCTACGAATGATTTCGCCCAGCGGTTTCATGTAGATGTTAAATAGTAGGGGGGATAAGACCGAACCCTGCGGCACCCCGTATGTTAGGGGCCTAGGGGTCGATCTCTGCCCCCCAACTAACACCGACTGCGACCTGTCCGAGAGGTAGGAGGAGAACCACTGCAAAACAGTGCCTCCCACCCCCACCTCCCGCAGTCGTCGCAGAAGGATACCATGGTCGATGGTATCGAAAGCCGCCGAGAGGTCAAGGAGAACCAGGATGGAGGCATGGCCTCCATCCCTGGCTCTCCAGAGATCATCGGTCAATGTGACCAAAGCGGTTTCTGTGCTGTAACCAGGTCTGAAGCCCGACTGGAAGGGGTCAAGGTAACTTGCTTCCTCCAAGGACCGTTGAAGCTGGAAGGCCAGCTTTCCATCTCTCTCTTCCCCTTCACTTCTATTCCTTCCTCCTTCCATCCTTTCACCTTCCATCCTTTCACCTTTCCTCCTTCCTATTTCTTCCTTCTTCCTTCCTTCTGCCTACCTACCTTCACCTTCTCTGCCTTTCTGCTCTTTCCCTGTCTTCCCCTTTCCTCCCTCCCTCCCTTATTTCCTTTCTAGTTCCATCTTTTCTTCTTTTCTCCCTCCCTCCTTCTTCCTTCCTCCTTCCTCTTGCCTATCAACTTCATCCTCTTTGTCTTTCTGCTCTTTCCCTCTCTTTCCCTTCTCTTCCTACCTCCTTCCTTCTTTCCTCCCTCCCTTCCTCTTTTTCTTCTTCCACCTTCCTCCTTCTCCTTCCTCCTTCTTCTTTCCATCTTTTCTCCTTCCATCTTCTTCCCCCCTTCTTTTTTTCCTTCTCCCCTCCATCCTTCCTTCCTCTCCTTCCCACTCTCTCCTTGGGAGGGGACAAAACCCAAGGGCTAACGGGATTGGGAGTGGGGGGCAGCAGAGACCAAATAAAGTCGGAAGATCTTATTAAAACTTTCCTATTTGTTGGATCGCATTGCTGCGAACTTATAAACCAAACCAGGGGAACATTTTGCAACCAATGGTGCTGCAAGGAAAGGGGGGGAAGGAGGCGGCCCTGCTGTTTCCCCAGTTTTGCAAGGAATGAGAAACGGTGCTTTAATCCAAAGCAAAGGACGACTGCAATCAGAACTGCAGACAGGGAAAGATCCTTGTAGCACAAAACCCACCTTTGCATGGTTGTGAAAACACAGGTAAAACAAAAAAAAAGCACAGCACCCTCCTGAAACCGCATTAACATAACGTCCCTCCGCCCTCTGAATGGGACTCGGCGTGACTCCGATTTGAATATGAGCACACGGAGCCAGGCGGGGAGATAAGCACCATCATTTGCATTCTATGCGACCGTGATGCTTTACGAGGAACAATCCCCGGGGCTCCCCGTGACTTTTTGCAGATTTTTCCTTTCGTGCGAAAGTAAGGTAATCAGATTTTAACATTGGTAAAGCAGGACACCATTGACCGGGGAGGGGGGCGGTTTCTTGATTAAAAATTTTAAAAAAAATTGGGACTTTTTTAAAATGCCGTGGGACGCGGGACAAATTGTTAAAAATCAGGACTGTCCCACCAAAAACAGGATGTCTGGTCACCTTACCCTATAGTGGGCAAAGACTAGTGGAGTAAAATCTATAGGGACTCCTTTATCTTTACTTTTATACTTTCTTAAGCAAATTGGAAGACACCGTTTTCTTCCCAAATAATTACAATAGCTCTACAATAGCACTTAGACTTATGTACCGCTTCACAGTGCTATACAACTCTCTCTAAGCGGTTTACAGAGTCAGCATATTGCCCCCAACAATCTGGGTCCTCCTTTTACCGACCTCGGAAGGAAGGATGAGTCAACCTTGAGCCAGTGAGAATCGAACTGCTGACAACTGGCAGTCAACAGAAATAGCCTGCAATACTGCATTCTAACCACTGCGCCACGACGGCTTCTACCTGTAAAGATGGGGGTAAGGGTATGTAATCTTACATGAAAAGCAGGAAAGGGATGGAAGGGGCAACACACCACAGACATATAAGATGGATGCCTTGATAATAATAGGAATAACTATCAGCCAACTTGGAAGACAGCAGGATTCTTTTCTGCTGCTTGCTTGGCTAAATTTAACCCTTTATAATGCATAACCAGGGAATCACTTATGTATTCTCTTTCTTTCCCCATCTACATTTTCTCTTTGCCTAATCTCCACCAAAGTGAAAGCCTCTTTATTTTCCCTCCCCTTGCTGCTGCCCCTTCCTCTTAACTCACAGGAAGGTTTAAGGAGAGATGGTGGGGAACACTGGGGTGAAATGTTTCTGGATCGTTTTATTTACTTATTTATTGGTTGGGGGAGGGGTTAGCATTGGAAACTGGGGTGAAAAGATTCTTGGAGGCAAACTGCTCCGACTTTCATCCTTTAAAGATTTCCAGAAATGTTTTAAAACTATGCTGCTGAATTTTGGTAGTATCGTTTTAAGATTTTGAGAGGATTGGTTAATGATGGGAAAGACGCTGTTTGCCTCCTGAAATCTATTTTTACTATTTCCAGCCTATTAAAGAAAAAAAAAGCCAGCCACTTGGCATCAAATTTCAGCAGCCTGATGGAGGACTGCCTGTGCCCCTTGCCCCCCACTGTAGGCAGATAATTTTCATGGCTGCTGCTAAATTTAAAGAGCCAGTAAGTATAAAAACATCAGAAGGAAGTTTTTCTTTTTGTGAAGGAGTGGCAAGAAAAATGTAAGACAAAAGAAAATTTTAAATTGTTGTATTATATCCCACTGCATTTTACTGGCTTTTATTTCAGTTTCAGCTACACTGTTCAGAGGATTATGATTAATTCCCTAGAACATTTTGGTTTTTTGTTTTAAAAATCTTTAGGTGGCCGTTAATATTTTTCTCTTAATTCTTGTCTAACAAAATAAAGTTTAAAAGCAAAGATCTATGTGACAATTAATTTTACCACATTTTAACCACTGAATTCAGAATATAAATGGTTTTACTCCCAATGGTAGAAAAGGAACAAAGCTTGGTATAATTATACATGCAAGATTTAGCCTAGAAAGGCAAGAGGGCAAAATTTTGAAATATGCATCACAGCTCTAAAGTAGGACGTAATCTGATTTCTCTGATTTGATCAGGCCTTTTCTAAATTTACATGTTAATTCACAATTCTTTCATAACTTCATAGTTCTACAGGAAAAAACATGTTTGCTCATTCTCCTTTGGTCACCTTACTTGCCCTCTGCTAAATAATGCAGCTTCCGGACCCTCACTACCCTCCCGGCCTTCCGCAAAGCCATTAAGTCCTGGCTGCTCCAGCAGGCCGGGGGGCTTTTGAAATATCCAGCCCCTCAGAAATTGTGACTGTTGTATATTTTAATATGTTGTCTTGTGTATTATCCCCCTCCCTTGTTTTATTGTAAGCCGCCCGGAGTCCTTCGGGAGTGGGCGGCATACAAGCTCAATAAAACAAACAAACAAACAAACAAGCTTATCTAACCAAATAGGTGTTATTTGGAAAAATGTATGCTCTGGAGAAAAGTCTTGATAGCATAGCACAGGGCTGTCAAACTCCCAGCCTGTGGGCCGGATGCATCACTGGCCACCTCCAGTTTAGGCAAGGGTGGGGGAAGTCCTGATATATCACCATGATGACTTGAGTTTGACACCCCTGGCATAGCACCTTGATAAGGATTTGTCCCACTCTTTAAAACTTTTCTGTAAGAAACAGAACTTTCTTATTAACATACCTTAACTTTATTTTTGAAAGATACTCCCTTTATGAAAAACAATTCTGCTTTGATTTTCTTTACTTCCTGATCAGATGAGACTTGCTTTTGTTCTTTTGTTGCTATTCCACACCATTTAGTCACCTGTCATTTCTCCTTGTCAAAGAACCTTGGTTAAGTTAGTCTTAATTTGCCACTTTTAGCACCACTCCTGAAGAATTCCCATTATAAGTCATTTAGTGCCAAGTTAGACATTTGTTTTCAGTAAAAATGCATTCTGGCAGTAGGCTTCTAAATTTAGCCAATTGCAATGAATCTAAGAAAACAATACATCTAATTTGGTAAATGGTAACTAAATTCAGAACTGTGTCTCTCTCCTGGCTAGAAACATGGCCCCCTTTTCTTTTAAAAAAAAATAAAAGCTTTAAAGACTAAATTGAGGTATATCTCAGTTTGCATTCTTGAAAGCCAAGATAATATTGCGGGCTGCCTCTTCCTGAAGCAAATTAGCAGTTTGGTTTCACATGAGAACCATATGACCATATGTCGTGTGGAATGTGTATAGTGTGTGCTTGTCATCAGGGGAGAACTTACATCACTGAGTCCGGGGAATTTGGTGACTTATAAATTCAAACAAACAAACAAATAGCAATAGCACTTAGACCTATATGCTGCTTCATAGTGCCTTAAAGCCCTCTCTAAGCACAGATTGGAAGCACAGAAGGTATAACCTCATCATAAGCACATAGGTTTAAAGGTAAAGACTTCCTCTATGCATGGTGCCTAAAGGATTCCATCTATGTTGTTTTCTTAACAACAATGTGGGAGTGATTTGCGACTGGCTTCTTTTGGGATTGAGTTATTTATTTTTGTTAAGTGTCCCCGGTTTAGTCTATACCCTGGAATTGATTGATTGTTAAACAGTCAAAGATCAGAATATAAATGTTCACACAGCAGGACCAACTTACCATAGCAAAGAAACAATCATAACTATAAAGAGTCAATCCACCATCTTCAAGTGAGGATTGCTATGACAAAATAAATAAATAACATGTACAAGTATACAGTAATAAACTAAAAAGACCACCTCGGTGTCTATTCAGATATTGAAGCTGAGTTTGTGACTCACATCCTATTACATTGTTCTTTATATCATGCCTGGTTACTTTAATTTCTTCAACAGATCAGCTATTGTGAGATTAACCCATTGAAATTTCCAGAAAGGTTGGAAAACTAGCAATTCCAGTTGCCTTTAGAAGCTATTGGGCATGTCCAACAACTAATGAAGTTTAGTCTCAATTATTTATGTTTTGTAAAACCTGATCATTATAGCCTCTGATTTTGGTATTTCCTAATTTTATCTTCTAACCAAGAAGTAATTCTGCTTACTTTTTTTGAGTTCACCTAAACTCAGCCAGGTGCTGTCTCTTGCTATGGTATAGAAAGACTTACAGGAAGTTTTCAACTAAAGTATAAGTATAATTTTATTGTCATTGTACTTAAATACAATAAAATTGGTTTTAACCTCAATGGTACAAAATTATAACAGAAACAAAAAAAGAAAGAGAAAGAAAAAAAACTAGCGTGTGCATGGAGTGATTGTGGTTGTATTAAAGTCTCACAGCCCAAGGATAGAAACCTGTTTGTTCGGCTGGCTATACTTTGATGCCTTCTGCCTGATGGTAGAAGTGCAAAGAGACACTGACCAGGGTGTGAATCATCTCTGAGTATCTTCCTTACTCTGCTAAAACAGCAAGATCTGGCGATGTCATCCAGTGGTGTCAGAGGGAAACCAATGGTTTCTTGTGCCGAATTGATCACTCTCTGTAGTGCCTTCCTGTCCGCAGCTGTTAAACCAGCATACCATACTGTAATACAATATGTGAGGACACTTTCTATGGTGGAACGATAGAAAGAGATCATCAGCCGTTGTTCCACCTGATTTTTTTGCAGGACTCTAAGGAAATGAAGTCTCTGTTGGGCCTTTCCAATCACCAGAGACGTGTTGTTTTTCCAGATGAGATCTTGACTAATAAGCACTCCCAAGAATTTAAAAGAGGAAACCCTCTTCACACAGCCCCCTCGATATACAGTAGGGCAGGTTCCTCTCTGTGCTTCCAGAAATCTAGCACCATCTCCTTTGTCTTACTAGTATTTTGGTGTAAGTTGTTTCTTGAGCACCATGCGGATACCTTCTGGATTTCTTCCCTGTATGCTGTTTCGTCCCCTCCAGTTATGAGACCCAGCACTGTTGTGTCATCTGCAAACTTTATTATGATGTTGGATGGATCAGGGGATATGCACTCATGTGTATACAGTGAGTACAGGTATGGACTGAGCACACAGCCCTGAGGGGAGCCTGTGCTGAGCTTCAGCGTGGAAGATGTAAAGGACCCAACCCTTACTGTTTGTGGATGATCCGTCAGGAAGTCTTTGATCCATTCACAAGTGAGGGGAGGGAAATTCAGGTCAGTCAACTTTTCAATGAGAATTCCTGGTAAGATGCTGCTAAAGGCCGAGCTATAGTCTATAAAAAGCATTCTGACATAATTTCCAGATTTCTCAAGGTGGCTCAGTGCAATATGTAGAGCAGTAGTGATGGCGTCCCCTGTCGACTTGTTGCTTCTATAAGCAAACTTGTGTTGATCAAAATTTGGTGGAAGACAGGACCTGAGGTGTTGTAGGACCAGTCCCTCAAAGCACTTCATCACTATAGACATCAATGCAATGGGTCTATAGTCATTCAAGCTTTTTATGGCTGCTTTCTTCGGAACTGGGATAATTGTGGCTGCTTTCAAGCATGATGGGACTCTAGCCTGTTGCAGGGAGAGGTTAAAAATCCTTGTCAGGACCCCTGTTAATTAGTCAGCACAGGTTTTTACCACTTTCCCCAACACCCCATCTGGACCTGCAGCTTTGTTGGGATTCAGCTCAGCTCTCACTTGATGTTCATCCAGGGTGAGTGGCTGGATGTCAGGGGACCTTTGGGATAGAGCCTCAGAGACTGATCTTTTGACCTCAAAACGGGCAAAGAAGCTATTTAGCTTCTCTACTAGCAGGGCATTAGCATTGGCTATTTTTTTCGTATTGCCCTTATAGTTGGTTAGGTGTTGTAGCCCCTGCTACACCTGTCTTGAGTTACTATCTTCCAGATACTTCTCTACCTTTTGTTTCTATTTCTGTTTAGCTGCCTTAATGCCTCTTCTCAGGTTTGCCCTGGCTTCATTGTATTTGTCTTTGTTTCCTGCCTTGAAGATGGAGTTTCGGGGTCTCAGAAGTCATTGTACCTCTGCTGACATCCAGGGTTTACGATTACTGTAAACTCTGATGTGCTTATTCACTGTTACATTGTCTGTGCATGGTTTAATGTGTGAGAGTACAGTGTCAGTGAATTCTTGCAGCTCCAAATGTTCAAATATACTCCACTCAGTAGTCTCAAAGCAGTCCTGCAACTGGCAGAGTGCTCCCTCCAGCCAGATTTTGACAGTTTTCAAGACTGGTCGTATCCTTTTCCTAAGGAGGATATACTTTGGGCACAGTAGCAGAGAGATGTGGTCAGATGTACCCAGATGGGAGAAGGGTATTGCTCTATATGCCTGTCTTAAGTTTGAGTACATGTGATCTAGAGTATTCTTACCTCTGGTGGTACACTGCACATACTGCACAAACTTAGGGAGAACAGACTTTAGACTGGCTTGATTAAAATCCCCAGCCACGATAAAAGTGCCCTCAGGGTAAGTTTGCTGCTGCCTCTCGATGGTGTCATGTAACTTAGAGAGCACTGCGCTAACATTTGCATCAGGTGGAATATAGACAGCAGTGATAACTATAACAGAAATCTTTCTAGGTAAATAAAATGGCCAACAAATGAATTCCACATCTGCAGAACAGTGAGTATAAGCAACTCTACTGTTAGTACAGCAGTTATTATGTGTGTAAATACAAAGTCCTCCACCTTTGCTTTTACCAGAGTTGCTGTTTCTGTCAAAGCGGTGTGTGGTGCGGTTAGTTAGCTCCACTGATGCATTCAGTACAAGTGAATGAAGCCAGGTCTCTGTGATGATCATCACACAGCAGTCACGAATGAGCTTATTCGCTGCCGTCCATAGCTCTAGTTCATCAGTTTTGTGGACAAAGGATCTAGAGTTGGTTAGAAAAATAAACACCACAACTGAGCCCAAACTTTCCATTAAAGCAAGACACTTGTGACTTTGGGCCCATTTTATGATCTTTCTCATCACAGTCGTTAAGTGAATCACTAGAATTGTTAAGTTAGTTTAAGTGAAGTTTAAGTGAATCTGGTGAGAAGGTTGCAAAAGATGATCACTAGGACACTGCTTCCATCATAAATATGAGTCAGTTTCCAAGTGTCTGAATTTTAATCACATGACCATGGGGATGCTGCAATAGTCATAAATATGAAAAATGGTCATTGGTTTTTTCAATTTTGCTTTAATTTTGAACAGTCACCAAATAAATGGACTAACTCTTAAGAGATAGTTAATAAATGTCATAGGATCCTAAATATCATCTGATCTATCACGACAGGTGCATTTCTTTATAGCATTTCCAAACTCCCTAAAGTTAAGATCATTATAAAACTGAGCAATGAAAATGAACTTCTATGTAAACTTTGTTCAGGATACTCACAGTAAGATACCAAGGTAAAGAACTGAAATAGGAACAAGGAGAATCTTGTAAACACAATATTTGAGCCATATTTATTTATTTCTTAATTGCTGTGGTCCAAAGGCACAGTGGGAAGCCAGAGGATCATTCTGTGGTGGATGAGTTTTAACTACAATGTTCCCAGTGGATTTTTCCTCTGGAAGAGACACCATTGTCGTGTATCTTAAGAACTGAACAGGGTTTGATTTTTTTTGGGGGGGGACCACTCTAATTTATCTCCTGGGCCAAAGCTTCCAGCTATTTTTGTGCGGTTCAAGGTATAACCCACAACTTGAACTGCATCACAAAATGTGGGGCTGTGTGAAAAGATGGGCAGTTCAGTTTGTTTCTAAATCCAATCAAACGTTGGGTAAAAATTTATGTTCACAAAGACAAGTTTAGGGAGGATGTAATATCACAAGTGCCTTTGCCACTACAATACTTTGCCACCATGAACAGAAGAATTCTATTTCAGAAAGCAAAGTATCATGACATCTATTCCTGGCCAAACCTGCAATAATAATTGGACTGGACAAATTGTATCACCCTCACTAGCCACAAGGGATAAATAGTGAAAACTGAAGGTGCCCTATAAAAAGAACATCCAGAATCTGGATGAAGATCACCACAAATATCTGGGCATCCTTCAAGCTGACGTCAAGCACACAGAAGTCAAGAAGGTTAGAAGGTCATCATGAAGACCTTAAAAGACCAAACTCAGTGGAGGAAATACTATCAAGGAAATTAACACCTGGACAATTCAAGCCATTAAATATATAACTGCAATAGTAGACTGTACTCAAACAGAACTAAAAGCCCCAAATAGGAAGACCATACAATGAACTATGCCCTTCATCCATGCAAGCAACATTGACAGAATATACTTACCAAAGAAAATAAGTGGACATGGAATGTTGCAAGTATATCAGACAATTGAAGAAGAAAAAAGAGTATTGAAAGGATACCTGAAAGACAGTGAAGAAGATGCACCGAAGATGCACTACTCTACCATAAAGGCTTACTGAATATCACAGAGACCAAGCTGGCTTACAGGAAAGACCAAATAAAGAGTAGAAAAGAGACATGGCAAGACAAAATATTACATGGCCAGGAAAAAACTAGCAGGCAAATCAGATAACAATAAGACCTGGCAATGGCTAAGAGCAAGAAAGTTACAGAAAGAAACAGAGGGTCTAATTCTGATTGCACAAAACCAAGGCCAAAGAACCAATGCCTACAAAACCAGGCTTAGAAGACAGCAAATGCCAATTCTGCAAAGAAGCTGAAGAAACAGTGATCAATCTAGTTAGCTACTGAAAGAAGACCATAGAGACTAACTACGAACAATGCCATGACAAAATACCAATAGTGGTGCATCGGAATATTTACAAGGAATGCCATCTGCTTGCAAGCAAGAACTGGTGGAACCACAAAATAGGCAAAATAATATAAAACGAAGAGGTCAAAGTGCTCTGGGACTTTAGAATTCACACAGACAAGAATCTGCTATACAGTACCTCAGATTTAATAATTGTTGATGATAAAGACAAAAATGTCTCATTAGTGGACATTGTAATACCTGGAGGCAGCAGAATAGAAGAGAAAAAAACTGGAGAAAACCACAAAATAAAAGACTGCAAGTATAAGTAGATGACAGGGCAAAAGAAAGCAAATAGCTGCCTTGGGTACAATCCCAAAACATATGAAGCACTACTTAAATACCATTGGCACTGACAGAATCCTATCAGTCAATTGCAAAATGCAGTGTTGCTTGGAACAGCTTCCATCCAATGAGGATACCTGTAACTCCATCAAACAACATCTGCCTATCCCAGTTCTTTGTGAATAACTTAATAAGTGGATAAAAATGCCAAATCTAGTCAAAACATATGGCTGAGTATCTGACCAACCATTATTATTATTGTCCCTCATTTTGATTTTTCTTTCCTGGAGGGAAAACTGATCTAGAAATACTCTTTGATGAAATAATACACCAGCCCTATGTTCAACCTAGATTTGTGCATCATAGTCACATGATGTTCAAATTCTAAGCGGGATTGGCATAATTTGTGACCGATAGTAATTCATGCAAGAGAGAGAATGGACTTCTCTAACTCATCCTGTTATGATGCCAATTCCCCTTGCACTACCTCTGCTTCAAATCAGTCACCTCACAGCTTCAGATCTCCTACATATGTAGTATAAAGGGAAGCACTATGACAGCCATGTGGAAAAACAGATAGATAGATAGATAGATAGTTGATAGATAGATAGATAGATAGATAGATAGATAGATAGATAGATAGATAGATAGATAGATAGATAGATAGATAGATAGATCAAAATCCTTTTGCAGCTTGTGCAAAATACCATAGCGGGAAAGGAAGAAAGAGGCTGGATTTGGTGATTGGTTAGCCTCTATTCAACTCAGGGCAGCTTTCAACTTAATCCTTTACATTGGACATCCAACCACAGAATCTTGGGAGAGAGGGAGGGAGGGAGGGAGGGAGGGAGAGATTTGGGGAGATCTTCAGACTGTTATCCAATCCCCCATCTTTAGCAGTTGCATAATAGTTTGTGAGGTGTCTTACCTGGCTGTCTGAGGTAATTGTATTTGTCTTTTATGGAAAAGACTTGTGAGCACATTTCTCAGACTGCTCTCCTAAAAACCAGCTTTACCACATATAGGTAATCATTATTCATTATTATCAACCTTTCCATTTGCAAAACTTTTTTGCTCAGACTGCCTATCAGACATTTACTATAGGTGTGTGTGTGTCTGTGTGTGTGTGTGTGTGTGTGTGTGTGTGTGTGTGTGTCTTTAAGTCATTCTTGACATCTGGTGACTGTCTGGACTAGTTCCTGTAATTTTTTGGGGCAAGTATTTTTTGGAAGTAGTTTGCTTTTGTCTGCTTCCTAGGGTTGAGAGAGAGTGACTGGTCCAAGGTCACCCAGTTGCCATTGTCCCCAAGGCATGACTAGAATTAATGGTGTTCTTGTTTCTAGCTCAGGGCCTTAACCACAGCATGAAACTGGCTCTTGCCATAGATAATACTCATAGATAATAGCAACTGTTTTTAATGGAAATTTCACTGTACAGTGTTTTGTCTTGAAGCAAAATCTATAGGCATATTTAACAAAAACTCGGTAATGCTACATGTCTTGTCTCCCAAGTTATGATATATGAAATTTGCTGCCCATCCATATTTAACTTCTAATATCTAACTATCTTGCAAATTCCATGCCGTTCTAATAAAGAACATAAAAGCTATAGCTATGTGGGTTTTCATAGTTTTCCCATGCAGGAGAATGGAAAGCCAAACCTTCACTTAAGAGCTGTCATTGGGTTGCCACAGACTTTAGACTGATCCTGGGGTTTATTATTTTACTTCTAAAATCCTTGTTTTCAAATCACGTTGAGCAGTCTTTGGACTACTTAGCACGATACTGTAGGAAGTTAAAATTCACCCCACCTGCTACAAAACTGAAATACCCTGGGAAATATTGAAAAGGCAGAATATTATACTTCCCTGTGTGGAAAGTTATCACCCAGCCCTCTCCCAAAAAAATGAAATATCCTAGGAAAATTGAAAAGGCAGAATATTATATTTCCTGGATGTGAAAAGGAAGAAACATGTTTTAAGAGAGAATAGCTCCCTGTAGCTTCCAGACCCCACCCACTTTGTCAATGGCCCATTAAAATGGCCAAGCTAGTTGCTTTACACAATAAAGAGTTCTCCCCTTCCTCTCCAGGGGGGATGGGATTAAGGCATGATAATAATATTGGCCCTTTACCCAACTGACCACATGGCGCCTGAGAACTCAACCAAACCTGGATTCAAAACGCAGCCTAGAGAGTTGCCCCTGCATGGCCCCATGGGAGTCTGACAACCAATCAGAATACAAGCTGAAGATCAAAGGCCAGAGGGGGCATAAAATCAGGGACTCAGCGTCTCAGTCCGTCCTTCACTTCTTCTCCACCAACATTGAAGCATGTTATCACCTTTTCTGTTCAGGACTCAAGCTATGTGATCCTGTCCACCATTAAACCATCTTTCCAAGCAGCCTTCATGTCTCCAGTGTCTTTTCCCCACTTGGAGCTGAACCCAGAAAGACATTTCTTCCAACAATACCTTATATTAAAATTCTAAAGTCATTGGAATGGGGAAGTCTACACATTCACTTGGTCAACCTGTTAATTGAATCAGGCAAACTACCAAACTTCCCATCATCTGTGAATCCAATCTGTATGGAGTCCAGTCTGATGCAGTGTCATTATTGTTATCATCTGTATCAGAGGTCGTAACCAGGTCGTATTCTGGAGAACCGGTAGTGGAAATTTTGAGTAATTCAGATAACTGGTAAATGCCACCTCTGACTGGCCTCGCCTCATCTATTCCCTTCCTCCTGAGTCCCAGTTGATCAGGAGGAAATGAGGATTTTGCAGTATCCTTCCCCTGGAGTGGGGAGAGAATGGAGATTTTACAGTATCCTTCCCCTGGAATGGGGAGGAAATGGGGATTTTACAGTATCCTTCCCCTGGAGTGGGGAGGAAATGGGGATTTTACATATCCTTCCCCTGGAGTGGGGAGGGAATGTGGATTTTACAGTATCCTTTCCTGGAGTTGGGAGGGAATGGAGATTTTATAGTATCCTTCCCCTGCCACACCCACCAAGCCACACCCACAAAACTGGTAGTAAAATTTTTTAAATCTCCCCCACTGATCTGTATGTTAACTGCCCCTGTGAAGTTGTACTAGTGTTCTCATTTGGCACGTGTATCTCCGCAGTGGCGTTTGGGAGTGTCAAATGATGAAAGTAGCATTGGGCCATAAACTTGATTTTGTATGACGGTTGCGATGTTGCCTGCATATCCAAAAAAGGACCGTGTTTGCATCACAAGAGCAAAATGTTGCTTTCCTTGTTTCAGCAAAAGTGTCAGGCCCTCTAGACATGTCTCTCACTAGGTTTCTTTTCAGTGAAAAGCTGCAGCCATGAGTTTTGTTCCACAACAACTTATGTAAACCAGATTTTCAGAACTCTGGGAAGGTGTGTTTTAAAATGAACAAAGGATCATTCTTTTTAAAAAAAACTTCCAGGCCAAAAACTGGCTTGGAGAACACCTTTAGATTCAAAACACATGCTACCTCAGGCCAGAGATAGTTCAGTGGAGGACATGTGTGTGAATTGTTTTATGTGGCTTGAAAACTTTTTTTTTTGGGGGGGGAGAGAATTCAGAAATGTACCCCTCCCCTCAAACACACTCAGACATGCACACATACAAACAACACAACCAGACTAAGCTGTGGGCATGAATAATCAGAGCAATCTCCAAGGGTTTTTCCCATTTGTGGCTAGTGGGATGTTTCATCAAACTTTGTCACCATGGCAAATACTTTATTGTACATAAACATTTGCTGTGCTGAAAATCCACCCACTCTTGCTGAAAGATGGCCAGGTTTTGTTAAACTGCATTCCAGCCACCCTGCTGACTTTTGAGATAAGTTCTTGCAGTCAGTGTTCCATGCGCTTGAGAAAATAAAGTGTGAAAGGTACAGTTTAAAAGAACAAGATCCTTTTTAACAGTTCAATTTTTATGTTTTCATGAGAGAACTTCTTTTGGTGTTGGTTTTTTTTTTAACTCAAAGAGACATTCACTTTTTTGTTCATTGATTCCTTATTTTCTGCTGTTCTAGGAAAAGGCTGGAACAAGTTATTCTGTTTCCAGTTTTTTTTAAGCTTCAACAAGAGTTAGATAGACTCTTCAGTTTTAATGAGGCATTCTTTAAAAATATTTCTAGCTGTGCCTCTCTGTCTTTTTAGACCAGGGGTTTAAAAAGGATTACTAACTAGATAGATAGATAGATAGATAGATAGATAGATAGATAGATAGATAGATAGATAGATAGATAGGTAGGTAGGTAGGTAGGTAGGTAGGTAGGTAGGTAGGTAGGTAGGTAGGTAAATATGTAGACAGACTGATTGAGACATGATAGATAAATAAATAGATAAATAAAGATGATAGATACATGATAGATAGGTAAAGATGATAGATGAGATAGATAGATGATAGATAGATAGATAGATAGATAGATAGATAGATAGATAGATAGATAGATAGATAGATAGATAGGTAGGTAGGTAGGTAGGTAGGTAGGTAGGTAGGTAAATATGTAGACAGACTGATTGAGACATGATAGATAAATAAATAGATAAATAAAGATGATAGATACATGATAGATAGGTAAAGATGATAGATGAGATAGATAGATGATAGATAGATAGATAGATAGATAGATAGATAGATAGATAGATAGATAGATAGATAGATAGATAGATAGATAGATAGATAGATAGATAGATGTAGGTAGGTAGGTGGGTAGAGACAGATGATAGATAAATAGATAAATAAAGATGATAGATACATGATAAATAGGTAAAGATGATAGATAGAAAGATAGATAGATAGATAGATAGATAGATAGATAGATAGATAGAAGCAGCTAGACAATAATAGACAGAAGCTAGACCAAATGTGATTTTAAAAGAAAGATTAGAAGAAAACTGCTGCCTCTCATCTATTCTAGGATTTAAGAGTACCAATGACTGTATCAGTCTTCCATAACTTTGTATTCTCCAGATGTGTTTGACCCACTGGTAAGGTGAGCAGCTAGTGATGACTGAAATTATAGTTTGACAGATCTAAAGCAAAGGTTGATCAGTGTTGATTCATTAGCATAATTTATTCAGGTTGAATCCCAGAAGGGAGCAAAGCCAATGGCAGAATTAAGATAGCTTGTTCTCGTCTGGCAAAGACGGGCAATTTTGTCTCATTTGGCTGAATGCAGAACTAGGAGTGGGAAGATCTGAGTTTAAGCCCTAATTTAAGCATGCAAGCAGCTGGATGACCTTAGACCAGTCATTCCTTCTCAGCCCTTGAAAGAATGCAGTGGCAAGATACTTCTGCAAATGCTGCTAGAAAACTCCATGGGATTTGTGGTCACGTGAAATCAAATAGGACTTGAAGGCAAAGAAAAGGGTGGGGGACTCAGGGGGAAGGACTTTTTAGATCTTTTGATGGAAAACTAGTTTCCTAAATAAAAGAGAACCACCTATAAGAGAATAAACTATAAGAGAATCAATTTGTACATAGGCAAATTGCAATCAAAAACATGATGTTTGAAGAAATGTGTTGATAAATATATAAATGTTTGAATATAAACTAGAAAAAACTCATAATGGATTGATGCAATTATTAATGAAAAAATAAGAAATAGCGAAACCCAAATTTCTCCCATCTTTATGTAGACTTTGTAGGAAGAGAGCTGGGTTAGTCTTTGGTGGTGAAAAGCTACCAGAAAAAGACTGTTAACACCTTTTTTGGATTGACAGATTTTATTAAAAGGCATAATGTTTTGGGAGGTATAGATCACTTCAAGAAATGCATGAAAAGGAACAAGCTTCAATGGATAAATCTGATGAAGTGAGGTGCAGCTGTCGAAAGCTTTATGCATTCTTTAATTAAAAGAAGCAAACAAATCAGCTGTAAAAAGTGGTACCAGACGCCTTCTGGCATTTTATCCATGCCTATTTTTCTGGATGCATAAATAATTTGTATGAAAACCTGGAAACAATCATTCATTTTATTTTCCAAATTATTACTTTTAAGTTTGGATTCCGCTTTAGGACAATACAATTAAGGACCTGGTGGTGGGGGGCATGATGAGAGGGCTGCGGTTGTGCAGTGGTTAGAGCAGAGGTGGGTTTCTGCCTGATCAGCCCAGATTGGCCGAACGGGTAGTGGCGGTGGCGGGAGGCTTTGCCCACCCGCCCGGATGCTTCTGCACATGTGCAGAAGCGTCACACACACGAGCAAACCAGTAGTAAAATAAATTGCAA
Source organism: Thamnophis sirtalis (assembly GCF_051295495.1). NCBI lineage: Eukaryota > Metazoa > Chordata > Lepidosauria > Squamata > Natricidae > Thamnophis > Thamnophis sirtalis. Next base: position 30,196,264 of record NW_028261381.1, read on the forward strand.
CCCACCTCTGGGTTAGAGTACAATACTGCAGGCTACCTCTGCTGCCTGCTGGCTGCCAGCAATTTAGCAGTTCAAATCTCACCAGGCTCAATGTTGACTCAGCCTTTCATCCTTCTGAAGTGGGTAAAACAAGGACCCAAATTATTGGGGGGAAATACGCTGATTCTGTAAACCGCTTAGAGAGGGCTATGAAGCACTGTGAATATGTGGCACATATGAAGTATATGTCTAAGTGCTATTGCTATTGCTATTCTCTTGCATTTACCTACATAGTTTCAGCCTTTCTGAATCCAGATAGAGATGTTGAACTAAATTTTCTAGGACCAACATGAATAGGCCAAATTTCAGTCTCTAGTCTGAATTTAAAATAGATCTGCAAGATTCTGCTAATGTATCTTACAATAAATTAGAATATGCTTGTCTGATAGTCTACCTAGGAAGGCTGTCGTCAATCTTGCAAGACTGAAATACAAATCACCTGCCACACCCTGAGAAGCTAGAGGGGGTCTTTGTGTCTCTTCCTCTGACCACTATTATTTTTATCATATGATTTTATGATTTATGATTTTATTGACATTTGTAGGCCGCCCTTTTCCCTGAGGGGACTCAGGGCGGCTCACATAAAATCAGGGAAGGGGAAATGCAGACAATAACAAAGACACATATAATAAAAACAGTAACCAACATGCATTCATCATTCGGGAGGGGCAACTATCTTCATCCCCAGGCCTGACGGGCTAGCCAGTTCTTCAAGGCTGTGCGGAAGGCCTGGACGGTGGTGAGGGCACGAATCTCCACGGGGAGTTCGTTCCAAAGGGTCGGGGCGACTACTGAGAAGGCCCTCCTCCTTGTAGTTGCCAGCCGACACTGGCTGGCCGATGGAATACGGAGGAGGCCCAATCTGTGTGATCTTATTGGTCGCAGGGAGGTGATTGGCAGAAGGCGGTCTCTCAAGTATCCAGATCCACTACCATGTAGGGCTTTATGGGTGATTAACAGCACCTTGAAGCGCATCCGGAAATCAACAGGTAGCCAGCGCAGCTGGCTACCTGTTGATAATAATATATTATTAATAATATATTAATTATCATAATATATTATTAATAATAATATATTATTATTATTATTATATAATTATTATATAATTATATAATAATAATTATTATTATATAATTATCATAATTATCAGTGTATGGCATTGTTACATTAGCCAGCGGCCACAATGCTATTGACAGAGTAGTGGTTTCGCTGCCAAGGTACCAACTGTGTTGTAGGAAACACTTGTGTACTTCCTAAGGTGATCCACAGGAGGGTGAGCTAACTTCACACCAGAAAGAAAGATGAGTAGCTCTTCCTGCAGCAAACTCCCCCCCCCCCAGCCACATTGCAAACAGGCACCACAGCCGGGAAGGTTCAGAGCCAGCAAGCATTTAACTGCCCTCATGGAGCACCAACTCATCTCTCCACCAAAGTGGAACCTATTTATCTACTCGCATAGAACATTCTTTTGAAGTGTTAGATGGGCAGAAGCCGAGATGAGTAATGGGAGCTAACCCCAACATACAGTACCAGGATTCAAAATACTGGAGCCACTGCGTCACCATGCCTCTTTCTCACATATCATTACAGTAGAAAATATTCAGGGCTTGGGCTTTGTTCTGTTGAGGCTGGCTGCCATAGCTTGATTTGAAAGAATTTTCAGCCTCGTCTATGGATGACTCTCAGTCATCCAGGTCATGGTTGTCCCAAAGGTGCTTATTCAAAAGGCAACTGGACTTTGTTTTTCCTTGAAGACTTAAATCTTCAGGAGAAAACAAGTCCAATGGCCTCTTGAATAAGCACCTTTGGGATAATTTTCAGTCTTCTTGATTCTGATGAGTGGGTCAGCCAGGAGCAAAATTTTCTGCAGTGCACTTATGAGCCTTGAAAATCGGTCATCTGATAGCTTTCCCTTTTTTAAAAAAAAATGGACCTCACAAATATTAAAGGCGAATTTAAAAAAAACCCTAAGCATATCACATAATCAAGTCTTTCTGTTTGAAAAAGTTACAGACACCAAATGGGACAATTTAGTATCTGGAAGAAATTCCTAATGATAAATTGCTTGTCAGAGCAAGAGCCACTCAGAACTAGGCCATTCTGAATCATACTCTAAACAAAGGAAGCAGCACAGTACCAAATACAACATGTGGTCCACCTACAATTAACCTGGCTTGTTGGGTGACAGAAATACATTCTTCTGCAAAACATAATGGGAAATTAACATTTTGCTGGCACTGCAGTGTTTTCTTCAGGAACTGAAGATCACTGAAACAGAACAGGATGCAAATGATTCCAATCTAGAATATTGAAACCATCTTGAAACTATAAATAAATGAGAGCGCTGCATTTAATTATTAATTTCCTAATTGTGCAGCTTAGGCGATCTGGGACTCCTGATGTTTTCCAATAAATGAAAACTATGCTAAAAACCTTTAATGTGGAGAACATCTGGTGATTTAAGGTACCTCTTTTAATATTCATTTTAATAACTCCCAAATGGTGGTAGAACTAGTACAATATACTTTGTTTAAAGTTCATTTCCTGTCCCTAGGATATTTATTGGCCCTTTAATGCTGGCCATTTCCACTTTTCACTTTTCCTGTGAGCCTTCTTCTAGTTTTCATTGACTTCATTCCATTCTTGACCTCTTTTCCCCTCAAGAAAATTAAACACAGCCCAAGACAAGTTGGACGCCAATTAGTTTTACAGCTTTTCTTACCTCCCTTTCTTCTGCATTCTTTAGTTCATTGAGTCAACCCCTAATGTTACAAGACTTTAGGAAAAAGGACGTACAGCCACAGTGCAAAATAAAGGTAATTAAAAAGATGTGAATAGCAAACAAAAATCCACCTGAAAGAGTCGAAAATGCATTGAAAGTATGAGACTGAATGGTACATTATTTCGTTCTTTCTGTAGAATGAATATAATGGCAAAAACAAAGCTGGGTATAATAGAAAAAATAACATTAAAACTGCCAATACAAAAGGGAGCTAGGAAAACAAATACTTAAAAATTGAACTAAATATCTTTGACATTCAATGGAATACAACAAAGTAGAAGATCCAATACGCTATTGAGATAGATAGATAGATAGATAGATAGATAGATAGATAGATAGATAGATAGATAGATGATAGATAGATAGATAGATAGATAGATAGATAGATAGATAGATAGATATCTGCAATAAACAATATGTATAGGACTGACATTACAGAATACATGAGCTATTTTCACACACACACACACACACACACACACACACACACACACACACCACTGTTTAGTGCAGATTTTTAAAGTCACAGATTCTAACAGGTTATTTTTTAAACTATACACAGTTGGTTCTCTAGAAATTATTATAATGCTACTGTATAATTCTATTTGAATTTACTTTGATCCAAATTTAGAACAATGTCATTATTACAAGAGGTGAAAGAAATTAAATCCCATGATATTTGCGTTTTTATTTTATTTTGCAGTGCAGTTTCTTCCTAATACTACATATATTTGGGGAAAATATGTTATTGACAATGACTAATACAAGGCCTAATAGCAGACAAAGTTGCTTATGGACAAATTTGCAGGATAGTAAAGGTAGATTTGTTTACACACTGGTAGCGATGAAACAAATGTAAGATTAGAAAAATGAGAAATTGAAACGGATTAATTCCCTTCTTTCTGTGCTTTCTGTTTCACTTCATGTATGACTACGGTATATTCCCTGAAGTATATTTCAGAATGCTTTCAAGTATAAAATTTTAGATTTTAAAATATAAGCTTACAAATTGCTTGGCCACTTTGTTTAAGTTACAACTTCATGCACTTGGTCTTGGATAACATGCTGAGGTTGCATGCTTTAAGCAAATTTACTATGTCCAGTGTCTTCTGAAGTCAGCGAATGGCTTCCAAAGAAACATGCTTTCCCAGTAAATACCAATACCTTGGTCCTCACTGATGAGTAGGTATTCAAATAGTTTCTCTTGGAAGTGAGCCAAGAGCAAAAGTACTTAAATATCTTGGCTTGATTTCTAACTAAAGTTTCATGAGTTCCACGAATTCTAGCTGTAGTTTTCCTCTCTTTCTTTCCTTCCTCCAGATCAACAAGCCTCCACACATATTCAACCAGAGGAACAGTGTAGGAGGAGACCCATGTTAGACTAAAGAAGCAAAAAAAATCAAAATCAAAAGTTTAATCAAATGAAAGAACCTGTCCAAGGTTCAGGATGATTGTCCAAAAGGAAGCAATTTTAGTGACAGATGCACAATGTTGTAGAGAGGGTCTCATCACAACTTCCAGGGCTGGGAAATGGAAAACAAGAAGAGATCGCTAATTGGATCTACTAAATCAGGGGTGTCAAACTCAAGGGCTTGGGGCTGGATCCGGCCCACAGGGTGCTTATATCTGGCTCATGGGCCTGCCCTGGAAACAGCGAAGGACCGACCCGTGGGATGTCTGCCTGCAAAAAAGGAGCTCAGGAGAGCTGCACACATCCTTCCCAAGCTCCATTTTTGCTGGCAGAGGGTTGCAGGAGGCCATCGTGACCAAAACTGGAGCCCAGGCAGGCCACACGCAGCCTCCTTGAGCTCCGTTTGAACTGGTAGAAGGTTGCAGGAGGCTGTCATGGATGAAAACAAAGCCCAGGAGGGCCGTGTATGGCCTCCTCGAGTTCTGTTTTCTCTGGCAGAGGGCTGCAGGAGGCCATCATGGCTTAAAATGGAGCTCGATGAATGAATTCAAGCTGCCCCCCCTTCCCCCAAGGTCAAACACAACCCTGATGCAGCCCTCAATGAAATCAAGTTTGATGCCTCTGTACTAAATAAGGAACATCACAATTACATTACAACAAAGTTTAGCAATCTAAATATAAACAACTAGCTGTATTAAAGTAGGATTAATACATTTCATTCATGTGTTTCATTGCAGTATGAGTACTCTAATAGTTCAGATTTTGGTGGCTGAAACTCCGGAGAGAACAAGATCCTACTCAGGAGTGGGTCGTTCTTGGCATTACTGCCGGTTCGGTATGTGCAAAAATTCTGCCAGTTCCAGGAACCCAGGGTGCCAAATCACTACCGGTTCGACCGAACCAGTCTGAACCAGTAGGAACCCACCTCTGGTCCTACTGAAGAAAAAAGCATCTCCCAATAAAAAAATATCATGCAGCAAAATTTTCAAGGCAAATAGCGAATTATAAATAGAGAAACCACGACAAACTATTTGAAAAAATAATTATGTATTTTACACATAGATTTTTTTTTTGCCTCAGGCCAGACAAGTCCTAACATATTTATATGCATTAGGCAATCAAATGTGGTTGCAATAAGCAGGAGAAAGGGAAGGATTTGAGGCCCACATTCTGGCACAGGGCATAATTTGAAAAGAGGAAATGTTCAGCTTGTATGTTTGATGTGAAAGGGAGTTTGATATGAAAGTGAGATGCTATAGGATAATGATAAGGTAGCTACAATTCCTATTTAGCAGAGGCTTAGACAAGAGTAGTAGATGCCAAATGCATTATGGCCAGCAACCCCTCCAAATATCCCTAGTTTTGAAAATTCCCATTTTTAAAAAATGCGGAAATTATATTATCTCACTTTTTGTGTCCAATACAATATGGTCCTGTGGATTGTGTTGCTTCAACATTTACACATTTTACTTTAACATTGTAAAATTGTAGCGTTTATAATTTTACTTTAAAACTTGTATGTTTGTTTGTGTTTAGTGCAGTGGTGAAATTCAAATTTTTTTACTACTGGTTCCATGAGCGTGGCTTAGTGGGCGTGGCAGGGGAAGGATGCTGCAAAATCTGCATTCCCTCCCCACTCTGGGGCCAGCCAGAGGTGATATTTGCAGGTTCTCCGAACTACTCAAAATTCCTGTCAGAACCTGCTGAATTTCACCCCTGGTTTAGTGTGTGTGAATGTATATACACACACAGTCAGGAGATTTGAGATTCCTTTTGAATATGATGTCAGTCCTTTCTTTTCTAAAAGAACTCAAATTTCATAAAAGTATATATGTATGTATGTATTTACATATATAGGTATGGATGTGTATATGCGCAGGGGTGGGTTTCAAAAATTTCAGCAACGGGTTCTCTGTCTGGTTGCTGGGTGGGCGTGGCCACGGTAGGCATGGCCTAGTAAGTCTCCTGCATGACAACAGGGGGGTATTTTGGCCTTCCCCAGGCTCCAGAGGCTTTCCTCGAGCCTCTGGGAGGGTAAAAACTGCTTCCCCCAGGCTTCGGAGGCCCTCTGGTTTCCGGTTTTCTGGAACTTCTGGGAGGCCTATTTTTCCCCTCCTTGAGCCTCTGCATGGTCCCTGCACTTACCTCGCATCCAAAAAAGGCTGCGTGGAGACTCCTAGGAGGGGAAGGGTGGGGTGAGCAGGGCCAGTCAGGGGTGGGATTTGGAAGTTCTCTGAACCGGCCATAACTTTAGCTACGGGTTCTCCTGAACACATACGAACCCGTAGCTGCCTACCCCAGTATATGCGCATTTGTATAGTGTGCATACATTCACACACACGAAACACAAAGAAACGTACAATTTTTTAAAGTAAGGCTTGCCTTGCTAGTTAATGGCACGAATAAAGAGTGATGTTGATACGGAGGGCTCTGCTGAAACTAAGCGGAGTTGGCCCCAGTTTGTACTTGGGATGGGGACTGTCCAAGAATCCCAGAGCTACAGGATAGAGCAGAGAGTTCAAAAATCATTCTGGAGAAAAGCAAAAACAAACCACTTCTGGAAGGCTGCCAGGAAAAGAGCATGGATAGAGTCACCAGGAGGTGAATCAACTTGGGAGTGTTTTGACTTACTTCATTTCGCTCTCCTAAAGCAATGGGAAGAGCTGCTTTACGTTCAGAGTTTTATGCTTCTCATCCAGCAGGACTGGCATTGGACATCGCTGCTCACAGCACTTGTTCACAATTTATGATTATATTATGTCAATATCCTGACTGCTTTTCCCCTGAATTTTCCTGATTTTTTTAAACTTGAGATTAGATCATGGGTGAAACCTTCCTGGTTCAGCTAAACCAGTAGGGGTGATTGTCCTTGGTTCTGCGAACCAGTAGTTTAAAAATAAGCTTGTGAGGATCGCGTGGATCAGCTGTGAGCCGTGCAATCATTGGATCCTCCCCCACCCCTCACTTTTTAAAGCATTTTTCCTGCCTATTCCCCCCGAACTAGCAGGAAAAAAAATACTTTTGAAAGTGAAAAAAGATTGGCCACTCTCACCCAGTCACATGACCCCCCAAGCCACACCCACAGAACCAGTGGCAAAAACAGTTTTAGACCTATAGCTACCATTTAAGTAGAATCTTCTCTATATTTTTCTATTCATCTACCCAATATGCACTTTCATTGCACTCTGAAATGACTTCATGCAGTGCATTGGCCTGTAGAGAGCAAGGGAGGTCCATCTTGACCGATGGACACAAGGATTGTTAGCTAAGCAAAGAGATCTCAAACATCCTTTAAGTCCTGGGAAATAAAATAATATTTGGAAGTGACTCAAGTAAACGCCTCCCTGACACATACACACACGTACACACACATGAGAGTTCAACTGCAAAAGGATTTACTTGAGTTTGTGCAATTACAAGCAGTGGTAGGCAAGGTATGTATGGAATCACTTAGTCTGAACAGTCCCAAATCTCTTGAAACTTGCCTGTAAAGAGTTGCCAGAAGCCAAAGTCCAACTCAGTGGCTGGAAATGTCATCAGGTCATAATCTAATTGTTATGGTTAGGCCATCAACTAACCCAGTTTCAAAGGAATAGAGATCAAGCACAGAGTTTTCAGTAAGGGCAGCAGTTGTTGCCCATGAGGGATGGGTTGCTAGTGGTGGCTCTAAAATAGAGAGCCCCCCCCCCAGCTGCAAATAATCACTGGTGGGAATGTCTTTGCTTCCTGAGGAGCCACATAGATCTTCTCTATTCTTCTCTTTGCTGAGCCCTGCATTCTATAGCTATTTCCAACTTCTTCAGATGCTCTGCAGCCAAATCGACACTTGATGTCTCCCTGCTGGCCTCCAAGGTAGGCTGTTATGAAGCAATATCCTGCTCCTATTGTTGCTGCTTAGAGTCAGAGTTGGCCCCAAGAATGGGGGTATACATAGGAGGGGAGGTACAGTGCAATCAGACTTGCAGCCTGATGTCAACCCTACTATGTAGGTCAGAATAGGAAATCAACTGCCAGGAAGATTGGAACCACACCGCCAGTGGTAGGATCCTGCCAGTTTAACAACCGGTTTGGTGATTGTATGCTTTGCTCCGCGCATGTGTGCAGTTTTAACAAAACTTACCACATTACTTCTGGGGAGAAACACAGCGGAGACATGGCAATCTGCTCTGCTGCATGAATTAGCTGAGAGGATATAGGTAAGTAAAGCGCAGGAGCGGGTGGGCAATCGCTCCCCAGCTGATTGTTGGAGCTACTGGTTCGCCCGAACTGGTCCGAACCGACTGAATCCCACCTCTACGCACCACACCCATGAGATGGGCTACATGGGGTCTTTGACACTCTCTGAACTTGGTTGGTTTTTTGCAGACATTTCATCACCTAAACTAGGTAACATCATCAGTGCTAGTCTGATGATGTGACTTAGTTTGGGTAATGAAATGTCTGCAACACAACAATCAAGTTCGGAGAGTGCCAAGGGACTCCTCATTTCAACCCTGAGCTACAAATATTCTCCTTTATTGAGATGGGCCATAATAAAAAAAAAATCTTGCAAGTCTGATTCTGTCCTTTTTTTACTTTAAGTATTAAAATTCAAGCACTGAAAGAGGAAGAAGATTAATTCCAGAGCTGTAATTACCAATAAATAGCAATTTAAGAGGAACATACAAAAACAAATGCAATACCCAAGGCAGACTAGAAGAAAGTGATTGTTAACGGAAAATACCTCAGACTTTGCCCAGCATCTCATATAATAGGGACAATTAAGTTTCTTCAGATTAATATTATTGATTACAGGAAAACTCTAAAGAGAAGAAGATTTATATGCCGCCTGATTCTGGGCAGTTTACAAATTGTTAACATTTAAAATTAAAAACACAAGAAATACAAAAACAAAACATTTTGGCACAAGCTAAACTTTTAGTAAAAAAAAATCATCTTCAGAAGCTCAATAGTGAGGAGGTTTGCAAGTGGCTCACTTATTGCATGCCATACACCCAGGGGTGGGTTGCTACAGGTTCGCCCAGGTTCGGGAGGACCTGTAGCTAATGTTATGGCCGGTTCGAAGAACCGCCTAATCCCACCCCTGGCTGGCTCCGCCCACTCCTCCCCGCCCCTCCCAGAAGTCTCCACATTTTGCAGACCCTGAGTGGAGGCTTGGGGAGGAGGAAAAATGGACCTCCCGAAAGTTCTGGGAGGGCCTCCAGAGCCCAGGGGAGGCAGTTTTTGCCCTCTCAGAGTCTCAAAGAAAGCCTCCGGAGCCTGGGGAGGGTGAAAACCCCCCACCCCCCAGCCATGGTGCAGGAAGTCGACTAGGCCACCCCCACCATGGCCACCTCCACGCAGCAACCAGTCAGAGAACCCATTGCTGAAATTTTTGAAGCCCACCCCTGCATACCCCCAATGGTGCACTTTTACACAAAACAAATGAAGAGATCTACATTAACAAAGAGGAGCTAGAGCAATGAACTATCACCATGACATTAATCAGTTAACTTAGAGGCATATGCAAAAAAGAAAAAAAAGAGCTTGATATTTTTTTGTTTTTGTTTAGAAAAGCTAGTCTTATCTTTATGGGCTAAATTGGTGAAGAGGAGAAGGAACCTTAATAACACTTATGTTCTAACTAAACCTTGAAATGGAAAAACATGGTTTTTAGAACAAAGATTGAGGAACTAAGAATATGTATGCATTAAAATATTTATTAACCACACCTGAAGAACAGCAGCTGTTTAGAAAGGAAAGGAACAGGAAAAGATCAGAAGATATAGACAGCTCCTTTCTTTTAGTGACTCCAAACGTCTAATACTTTTTGCCCAGCTAAGACTAAATTATCGTCAGAAAGCGTAACACGCAGCAGACAACTTACAGGCAATTCAGTGGGCCTCCCCAAAAGGATTTGTCTGGAGAGCTCTTGATTAGAAAATAAGCCTGTGAATCACTTTTTCTGCCCTTCTCATTTGAGATATTTATTTATATATCACAAAGACTTCAATGCTGCTTGAGACTACCTTCAGCTTACGCAGCCTCTTCATGCACGAAAACAAAGCAATGGTTTTTTTTTAAAAAAAATACTTTTTGCAGTCACCCAAACCATTTGGTTCTGTCTTCTTCTTCTTCTTCTTCTTCTTCTTCTTCTTCTTCTTCTTCTTCTTCTTCTTCTTCTTCTTCTTCTTCTTCTTCTTCTTCTTCTTCTTCTTCTTCCATGAAATTTCACTTCCTTGGAAGAGCTTTTTTTTAAAAAAAATTCTCCCACTTTCCAACTTCAGTCTGAGAGTCAGGATTTGGTTGACTCAAATGCAGATTGTTGAACATTAATATATTGATAATATAACATTAGTAATGATCAAAAGTAGCCAAGTCATTCATTTAATGAGCCTTGGCTGCACATGGATTCAAAAAAAGCTGAAGGCTATTTTGTTCCTGAAATGGTTAGATGGTTTCACTGAACACCTGGAGCGTCTTTAAAAAAAGAGACATCTGGAAAATAATCTCTTCCTCCAAGAAAAGCCCAGGAATTTCAGACATTTGTGAAATGAGGTTTTAGTCTTTTGTGCCTGGAATGCATAATACTGTGACAGTACACTGTAACATGTCTTATTTCTGTGCACTGAAAACTCTGTAGCAGACCATTGGAAAAGAACAGATCCTGATTTCGGTTTTAGTTTGCACGAAGCTAGAAGGAAAAGGTTTAGGACGGTTTTGCTGTTGCTCAGATATCAAGTGAAGAATGGAGGTTCACAGCGAGCATGGCAATGCTAACTGGAAAAGTTGTTGCTGGGCTCATGACTAGCACTATTGTTAGTACTTCTTGATGTTTGTAAGTGAAGAAATGTAGCCATGCAATTAATTCGAAACACATTGTAGGATCATGTAAAGATAAATCATGAAAGAGGACATATTTGACAGTTGGAGGATGATCACACATGTTAATGTGGATTCTGATTCCATTTACAATTCGGATATATTTTTTCTAAGTATATAATATTTTTATATAATTATTATTTTTCTCCCCCTCTCCACTTCTGATGCTAGCTTTGGTTAACTTCCTCCTTCCTTTCCTTTCCTTTCCCTTTCCTTCCTTTCCTGCCCTTCCTTTCCTCTCCTCTCCTTTCCTGTTCTGTCTTGTCCTTCCCTTCTCTTCTCTTCCCTTCCCTTCCCTTTCCTCCTCCACCTCTACCTCCTCTTCTTATAATATCCACTGGTTCCAAAGACTTGTATATTCTGTACAGTTTGCTTCTACACTTAATTTTTAGAAACATTCCTCCCCTATTTTTAGTTATTTTAATGTACCTATTTAAGGTATCAGTTTCACCATTTGATGCCTAGCAAAACTTAATAATACTGCAGATTGGCTGTTTATATTGAGATCAGGTGCAAGATAGTGATGGCAGGTAAATTATTTGGCAGTTTAGTTTGGAGTTTATTTCAATAGGCTGATTTTAGAAAGCTAATCAGGATCGGATGTAAGTACTTGGCTGGAAGCCAACACAAAATAGGGTGTGAGGAGGAATGGGGTTGAGAAGGAAAGAAGGAAGATAGGATGAGATCATCTTTGTTGTCATTTTTTACTGTAAGTACACTGGCACATATTAAAAGTTTATATATACATACATACACATATAACACACAGAGACATGCACACACATATATATAATAATTGTCCATTTTGAATACTAGCGGAAAGGAAGAAAGAGTATTAAATACACATGCATGAATCTGTGAAAAAACACTGCAAAGAAACTGGGTTATAAAGAAGCACCTTCCAATCTTCTTAGTAGCAGTTATAGGCACAGTATATTTTACCTTCTGTAATGTTACAGCATAATCTTCTTTTCACAGTCTATGCTTTCTAATCATCAAACCCATAAATCACAACTTCATTTTTTAATTTTTTTCAGCAAAAGATCCAGAGGGAATGTTCAGTTATGAATAAATGTGGTTATTGTCTTTTCTCTAATGAAACAAATCAATTTCGCCATCTCTGTTAATCCTGTCATCTTCATTCCTCCATTGTCAGTATTTCAGGTTCTTTAAAGAAAGAGTATTATTGACAGAGACTGCATGGATGTGTCTAGAAATCAAATGTCTGTTTGAGGGCATTTTTACTTTCACAATACATGATTTAGCAAAGGCAAGCAGACTCTCAGTGCTTTCAGATTAAGGCCTGAAATGCAAGTAAAACAGGTGGAGATGCCAATGTTAAAAACAACTGTTTTAGCAATCTGACTTCTGTTTGACTGTATATTTTTGCAGTACTGGTTTTATGAACTGTGCTGCTGTGGTTTATTTCAAAAACGGGTTTATCTCAAATTTATCATTCAGCTCCTTCTATTGCTTGTAATCAGATAAATCAGGTAATTGCCATGCAAATAATTATGTAAGTGCTGTTTGTTATATTTTGTAATTTATTATAAAATACAATTTCCCAAAGCTGTATGCATGCATATTTCTGTCAAATACCATCAATAGAGAAGAGGATGTATAGAATCTTGTTGGTTGAAGCTTGGTTTCATTAACAGGATATAATTTACTATTTACTAACAAAATATTAATTAATACAAGTCAAAGAAATGTTTCTTTTCTCCTTCCAAATCAGCTCTATGGCTTGAGCTATACCCAAACCTAGAGACATAAAGTCCTATTTAATTTCCATGTTTTTTTTGTTGGAGAATAAACATGGGCAGTTATTCCATTTTTTAGTTTCAGAGTTTTTCTTTTCTTTTTCATTTTTTTAAATTTCAAGCACAATAAAGTTATCTTCAAATGCATTCTACATAATATAACTGTGAAATATTCATCAACGGTGCTGGTGATTAATATACATTTGCAGAACGTGTTTACTGTATTTTTGTTTTACTATAAGACACATCGGAGTATAAGACGCACCTTAGTTTTGGGGGAGGAAAATAAGAAAAAAAAATTCTGCCTCTGCCTAACAGCATCCATGGTAGTCATCTGGCTAGCGTCCTGACAGTGTGTGAGAGAGCTGAGGATTGTTTGAAAACAAACAGTATTTGTTGTGTGAACAACCAGGAAGGAAACAGCAAGGAGCCAGGCCATGGCTTGTTCTGTACTAAAGCTGCATGCTGTGCTGATATCTGAAACTAAAACTGAAAGTGAAACTTCTTTCTTCTGCTGAATTACCGTGTTGGGAAACCTGGTTTTGGTATTGTGTATTTACTTAATCTGTTACGTTATATATAAGGAGAAGCTATTGAATCCTGCTGAATCAATTATTTGCGTGTGCTTTCTGAATGTGATCGCTGCGGCAAACTCTGACATGTCCTTGCACCAAATAGCGAACAGCCATATTATTGCAGCCTGATTCAGCATGAGCAGCTGATTGGTGGGTGGATTGGCCTCCTGGAATATTCCCAATCAGCTGTTCCAGGCTGCAAGGATTGCCACAGACCATTGCCTCCTCCGTGCCTTGCATTTTTGGCTACATTTGGTGTATAAGGCACACCTGAATTTTTACCCATTTTGAAGGGGGGGGGAAGAGTGTGTCTTATACTCCCAAAAATACAGCATGTGAATATACAGTATCTCCTGTCAGGCAAAAGCTGTTTGGATATGAGATTTTATCATTACCAATGGACAAAGAAAGAAAAAGAGCCAAAACTTGTATATTTTTGCTTTTCATATACAACCTAGACAGAGTTATGCAATACGTTAGTACTGAACGCTACGGTTCTTTCTTTCTTTTTTTTGCCTTAGGTGAAAGGCAAGACAAAGCTACACTGGAAAAATGGATGAAACAGAGACAAAAACCAAATTTTATCCAATTTTGCTCTAATGATATTTATTTTAAATGTCAAACAATTTAAGCAAACATTTACATTCAACTGAAATGAAACTTATCTAAAATAATATTGACTATGCTTATTTCTGTTTGTTCAATCATTTTATGTATTGTGACATTTTGGCTGCAGCTTTTGGAGAAGGTTTGTAGTTTTGTCCCGGGCTTTGGGGAACCCTCTGCAGCTCTGTTGTCAAACTTAGAGTTCTGCTCTAATGTAAAATCAGCTGCTTACAAAGGAGGTGCTAAGGAATGAAGTGAGAGGAGAAATGTAAAAAATGATTACTGTCATAATGGGTGTGTTTTAAATAAGGTAGGCCAAAAAGTTTGTGTCCGATGAGTCTGTTAATATTATTTTTCATGGGAAAATTATCAGCATAATATGAATAGAGCAGAGCAGAACAGAGCAGAAGCTTTCAGTGCACATATAAACAACAACGTTATGTAATCATAAGATACCAATAGGAGACGGTCATAGCAAAAATGAGAAGGATAATAGAAGTCTAATACATAGGTAAATATTGTTAGGCATGACACAGTGCTGTGGGAATTAGAAAGTTACCAACCAGTTCTCCCGAAGTGGTGCGAACTGGCTGAATCCCACCATTGCTTTGTATCTAGTTGTTTTGGCATGCAATGCCCTATAGTGCTGTCCCAAGGGTGGGAGTTGAAACTGTTTACGTGCAGGATGTGAGGGTCTCTGTAGATATTATCTGAGCCCTCTTTTTGACCGGTGCACTACAAAGGTACTCAGTGCAAGGCAAGCTGGTTGCAATTGTTTTTCTGCAGTCCTAACTATCCATTGAAGTCTGTACCTGTCCTGTTCAGCTACCAAACCAGACAGTTATGTAAGTACAGACTCAATAATCCCTTTGTAGAACTGTATCAACAGCTCATTTTACAATACAGTACACTTCCCTATGCATTTGTACATATTTTGTTGCTTGGCATTTAAAATCTGCAGAATGGATGAAAAATATCTAAGCTTGGGAATGTGAAACTAATCCAAAAACATCAGTTCTTCTTTCAGGCCATGTTAACCTTCTCATTCTCATGATCTTCCACTTTTCCAGGAAATCTAGAAAACTTTAGGAACAAAAAGTATTTTGCAGCTTTTCAGATATGTTTCATGATGTTTTAAATGTGGTATCCTAGAAATGGTTTGTGATGATTCAACAAAACTCCAGACTAGAACAAAAGTTGTCAGAGGAAGAATGGAATGTTTTGCAATTCCATAAAATATATCATTGCTGGAGATACCTAGAATGCTTTACATCTATATATATATATAAGCCAAGTACCATTCACTCATCACAAAATTTCCAGAACCATAAAGCCTACAAACTTGAAATTTGGCACATATGTTCTTCTTGACTTCTAGGTGCTTGCTAAGAAAGAATGTTTTGAACTGACCATCAGATCGTTAGTATTCATTATACAGTAATTAACATTCTCTGATGCTAAGAAGTTCTATTCCCACTCCGCACCTGAAAAGAACTCTGTTCCAACTGCCAATTGCCTCACATTCTGTTACCTCAGTTCAAACTGGCAGATGTTCCATTCCTTCACTAAGGAGCTCCTTAATCTGGGGCTCCTTACAGTACTAAACAATGGTACCTCACCAAAATGTGTACATCTTCCACTTATGGAACTGCTTCTGGACTCAAGGTGACAGGAGCGATATTTCCTTATGCGTTTCAATCACCAACCACCACTGAGCCAATGGATTGAACCTGATTTCTCCTGCATTGCCAATCACATAGTTTCACCACAAAGCACGGTATCCAGTTAGTATTGTACTATATCTAATTGTAATCAGTCATTTTTAATAATACCATTTTGAATAATATCATTTGAATAATACCACTAATAACATCATTTTTGTATTACAGTTAAACCTCACATGTGACCCCATTACACAGTTTGCTGCACATTTTCCAGTTATTAGCTTTGTTTCGTGGCTCTTTGCCTTCTCCTTCGTGACTTGGACACAGGCTATGTGTGCATATATATATGTGAGTGAAGAGTCTGGCAAGCAATAATACACAGCCATGAAACTGGATTCCACTTTACTGGGTTGCAAATTGTGGAGACCTGAAATGAGGCCATAGTGACATAAGTTATTTGTTATGTTCATGAGTTTGTCTAGTTTCAAAAAGAATTCAGAGCAGATGGGTTTATTGACAGCTATTAACCATGATAATTAAATGGAACCTACAACAGCATTTCTCAAGGAACCAGATGCTGGGAACAAGCCATCAAAAAAGTGGGTGGGTGGGAGAGGCTGCCTCTTTGACGGTCTGTTTGTGAATTTCTGGAAGCAACAGGGTAGTTCCTTTTGGAAACACAATGCTACATGGATCTCATATTTCATATAGGACCAATTAACAAAGGAATGAGGGCAGGGACAAAAAATTATAGAAGCCACTATTTGTTTTGTGTAAATAGTGGTAGTAGAACTGGATGATGAGATCCCCGACACAGATGCCCCACCGGCAAATATCAGAACATCCTTGAATGCCAAAAGAGGTAAAGTAGACTGTCAGGATCCATGGGCATATGGAGGAACAAAAGAACTAGGAAAGGAGGGAGGGAGGAAAGAAGGAAAGTAGGAAAGGAAGGAGGGAGGGATAAGGAAGGAAGGAAGGAAGGAAGGAAGGAAGGAAGGAAGGAATACTGTTGTATGATAAACATGTATGGAGGAAGAAAAGAGAAAATAAGGTCAAAGAGTGATCCAAGGCAGCGATAATTGTAGAAAAACCCAAGAAATTCTATCTCCCCCCCAATATGTTTAATCTAGTTATAGCCCTCACCAATGATTCTGAAAGCCCACAATTACACATTTCAGAGGATGCCCACCACACCTGCATACTAGCCAGGTGTGTGTGTGTGTGTATGTGTGTTTGTGTGTGTGTGTGTGTATGTGTGTGTAATGTCACATGCACTATATTAGGGGCAGGCCGGATACGTCATGCTCTGGCCATCCCCACCCATGTTTGAGCAAAAGGGGAAAAGGTTGCGATACGTCAGTTGACAATGTGTCATCGCGAGTTTGACACCCCTGTACTATATCCTCACACAATGTACCTGCATAATTTGGGGCTGCCAACACTTTGCCAGTGACATCTGTAATAGAGAACTTGTTTTCTTGAAATGTTCTCTACTACCAGCTCTTTCCCTTATAGACCTGACCAGTTAGGGCTTTAGAACCTCCCTACCTTTAACAATGTGAACATGTTTGCACAATATGATCAACTGGGTGTGAGTAGTTCAACCCAAAGAAAACCCAATCTGTTTTGAATTAAAACTATCTTCTGTTCCACTGCTGACCAAGTTGTACTGTTTCCATATGATTTCCTTGCTATTGACAGAGTGAAATCAGTTGTAGGCAACTAGAAAGAGGAAAGTGAAATGGAAACAAGGGGACTGAACAGAGGTGATATTCTGCTGGTTCACTCCAGTTCGGTCAGGCCAGGCTCAGGCCACGCCCACCCCAGCTCTGCAAAGGGAAAATACATCGCGATACGTCACATGACGGCAACGTGAGGCTGCGAGTTTGACACCCATGCCCTAAGAATTAAATGACGTGAACTTAATGTAAAACCACTCTGTAATTCTTGTGTGTGTGTATGTGTGTGTGTGTATATATGTATGTATGTATGTATGTATGTATGTATGTATGTATACATATATACATATACACATATACACATATACACATATACACATATACATATACATATACATATACATATACATATGCATATGCATATGCATATGCATATACATCTACATCTACATATACACATACACATACACATACACATACACATACACATACACATACACATACACATACACATACATATACATATATATATATATTAGATTTCTTTTACAACCCCCAGTATGCCCAAATATGGGAGGAAGATCACTACTTCCATTCTCTGTCCTTCGGCTAGTCACAAGAGAGTAAATATATATATATATTTACCATGATGTGACTGCAGAAATCCTTGTTGAATTACGCTTTTATTTTTTTATTTCTGGCTGACTCAGGACTTTGTTTTTTTAAGTCAAACTCCAGGAACTTGATTTGGTCTATTCTGAGTTTCAAACAAGCATGGACTGAATAATCAGAAAACACTTGAGCTATCTAACAGCATTCTGTGTTAAACATGGTTGCAACACCCAGTTGGCTACTCCCTGGCTATTTAATTTCAGAACGGATGCATAATTAATATTTAACTGGTTATATATACAATGAAAAAGAAATTATAAGAACACTACTGTACATTATGGTTGATTAGAACAGTGTTTTTCAACCACTGTGCTGCGGCACACTAGTGTGCCGTGACATAGTGTAAGGTGTGTCATGGGAAAAACACTTTATATATAGTCAATATAGGCACAGAATTAATTTTTTTTAACATTTTCTAATGGTGGTGTGCCTCGTGATTTTTTTCATGAAAAAAGTGTGCCTTTGCACAAAAAAGATTGAAAAACACTGGATTAGAAGTCCTTACATGTATCCGTCCCCAAAATCTATACGGTAGGCTGCAGTATATCTTCGCCTCTTCAATAGAACAAAGATCATGCTATTCAATGTGGTTTGACTCTGTATGCGTAGAGTGATGCTTAAAGATTAATGAAGCAAGCCACCACGAGCTGAAACTCATAGCACAAAATGACTGATCTGCACTGCCGTATGCAATGCCGTATTAACATTTATACACCAAATTAATAGGCAAGACACGTGTAATAATTTGTGTGTGAATATAGGCGGTCCTTGACTTACGACCACATTTCAGCCCAAAATTTATCTTGCTAAGCGAGACAATTAAGTGAGTTTTGTCCATTTTATGACCTTGCTTGACACGATTATCAAGTGAATCACTGCAGTTTATTTATTTATAAAATTGATTGGCCTCCCATCTTACCATAGGGTAACTCTGGGCCGCTTACAATCATAAGAATATATCTATACAGGTACAATTAAAACATAAATAATTAAAATCAACATTAAAACCTAAGGCCACATGGGGAAGGCAGGCGCAGAATGGGGGAGCTTGTTAAGTTAAGTTAGTAACACGGTTGTTAATGGAATCTGGCTTCCCCATTGATTTTGCTTGTCAGAAGGTTGCAAAAAGGGATCACAGGACCATCGTAAATATATTGTATGCTAGTTGCCAAGAGTCCAAATTCTAATCACGTGACCATGAGGATGCTGTAATGGTCGTGTTAGGCCTGGAAGCCATCTTTTGCTTTGGGCCTTCAGGCCTGCCACATTTACTGCTGTGGGAAAATGGGAGGGGGGATTATATGGAGTATGGGAGATATATAGTCTAAATAACATTCCTTTCTCAGAGAGTCAAGGACACCTTGCCCTGCAGCTGCGATGGTGTGACTGAGAGGCATCTCCAGTTGGGACGGTGCTTGATTGGATCATGTGATGGCCATGTGGGTGCTGGGCAGGGACTTGAACTTTCTTTTGTGTGAGGAAAACCTGGAAGCTTTCAGATTCGGGTTTTCCCAGATGTGCCAATATGACATCTCTAATAAAATGGAACTTGGAGGAAACTCAGAGTCTTCTTTGTTGGGGGTGTTACTTGAAACCCTGACAGGTCATAAGTGTGAAATATATCATAAGTCACTTTTTTCAGCACCATTGTAACTTCAGAGTCACTAAATGAATGATTATAAGTGGAGGACTGCCTGTATAGAAAGTCCCATGAGTTAACTTTTCAATCTGATATACTGTATGTCTCCTCAGAAATAAATCTCATTGTAATCCTAAGTAAGTACATAAAGGGTTGAAGCCTTATTGTCTTACATTGATCTAATCCTGCATCAAAATTCTAAATTGAAATGCAGTCAGTGACGTGCGGTGAGGTTTACGATTGGTGAAGCAAGAGCGCAGCAGCAGGGAGAAGCAGCGTTCCTGCCGCTGTCCCCAACAGAGGCGTCTTGCATTTATGTCCACCACAGACGCGAGACGCCTCTGTCGGACACAGCAGTGGGGATGGAGGAGGCGGGGGGCGAGGTGGCAGAGCACGGCAGTGGCGAGAAGCAGCATCCCCGCCACTGTCCCCGACAGAGGAGTCTTGCGTCTATGTCCACCATAGGTGGGGGGGGCGAGGCGGCAGCTGGCAAAGGAAGGGGAGAGGAAGAGGAGGAAAGGGAGAGGGGATCAGGATGGGGCTCCCGATGGAGGGGAGAGGAGAAAGGGAAGGGGGGCACAACAGGCAAAAGAAAGAAAGCGCCAGCCTGCCAGCAGAGGTGGATAAAAGACCCGCCTCTGCTAGCGGGCTGCCCCTCTCTTCTCAAACAAGGCTGCCCTCCCTGCCTCTCCCCCTTCCCTCTCTTCTCAGACAAACTCTCTCTCAAATTGAGAGAGTTTGTTTGAGTGAAGTGAAGAAACAAACACACGCACGCACGCACACACACACACACACACAAATTACTCACAATAAAAAATTACTTACAAATTACAATAATTTTGAATTCCTCCTCCCTCCCTCTGTCCGACCCACATACCTTTTCCAGCTGTGTCACAGAGGATTTCAACTCTCCTCATGTCTGCCATGATGAAAATGTAAAAAATGTAAAAAGAAAAAGGCAAGAGCTGCTGAAGTAAGGCTGGATTAGCTGCTGCCAGAGTCCCCAATGGATGACTCTGCTTAACTGTTTAAAAAAAGCCTCTAAAAAATGTGCCCTCTGCAGGAGGGGGCGAGAGGACCACGTGCCTCCTTTGCATAAGGGATTTTTCGCCTTTTAACCCTTGCTTAACTCTGCTCAAGTGATCATAAAGATAGAGTAAAGGAGGCACGTGGTTCTCTCGCCTCCTCCTGCAGTTAAGCACTAAGCAGAGTCATCCACTGTGACTCTGGCAGCAACTACCTCAGCCTTTTTCCTTTTAAATTTGTTTTTCTTTTACATGATGACAGTGGTGAGGCCCTGCCTCCCCTGCCTCCCCTGCCTCCCCCGACTGCACGTCCCTGAATGGAGTCAAACATTAAATGAATAACAGCAACATATGATGGAAATGAGAGCTTTTCTAAATATTTTTCCTAAGTTTATTGTTCATCATTAAAGAAATAAACAGGAATGTACAGCTTTTCTTTTATATGCAGCAATGTGGGAAAAGAGGATAGAAATGTCATCACACGGAAGGGTTAAGAAGCCTCCTCTCACACACCAATTTTCCAATTTAGGCCACAACTAAATTGCTACCTTTTGTGAAACAAAAGAAACTGGGCACAAGCTGCCTGTGACAAAAATTGTATTGGCTCAACTTAAACTCTGACAGAATTCAATAAGTTTGATTTTGGCTGCTCCTGTATTTTTCTTAGGCTTCCATTCATATTCTAGAGTGATTTATCTTGGATAAATGCTGTCAGCTGCAGGTATTCGAATCACCAAACCACAATGGTGTTTTCTTCTTCTTCTTCTTTTTTTTACGATGGAAGATAAATTCATAGTAGTGTGCAGTTTGCCTGCCCAAAACTTAACTTCAAAACTTTTCTGTCTGAATCCATGGAGAATTGCACTCAAGCAGTAGAATCAAGTTTAAGCTGCCTTAAGCTGCAACTTCATCATGTCTGATGAATCTAAACCTGGGGTGTCAAACTCAATTTCATTGACGGCCATATCGGGATTGTGTTTGACCTTGTGTGTTTGTGTGTGTGTGTGTGTGTGGCCAGGGTGGGCGTGGCCAACATTACATCACTTGTATTGGGGCCGCCTGTGGGGGGCCCCAGCACACTGCCAATGAAAATGGGCTCCTGAGCTCCATTTTTGGCTGTGATAGCCTCCTGCAACCCTCTGCCAGCGAAAATGGAGCTCAGGGGGAGGGGGCCACACATGGTCCTCGGGAGCTCTGTTTTTGGCTGGGACGTCCTCCTCCAACCCTCTGCCAGTGAAAATGGAGCTCGGGCAGGCCGGTCCTGTGCTATTTCCAGGATGGTCCCATGGGCCAGATATAAGTACCTCGCAGGCCAGATCCAGCCGCTGGGCTTTGAGTTTGACACCCCTGATCTAAACCATCTTCAAAATTCCATAATCATTGTCAATAGTGTTCGTATGCTGAATATGGGCAACAAATCTGGCGAAACCCCCATTTTTTTGGTTAGGGTTAACTAGAAATTGGAACCGTATTAGTTGTTTGTGTCAAATTCCAGTTAGTACTAGCCAGAAATGGTGGCTGCTTTGAGTCTAGATGACACCACCGCAGACACCATAAGCCACCCACTGTGAATAAGGAGTCATGAGAACTTGAGGTTAGCTGGCATTCACATTAATGAACCCGAGTGGCTTAGTTAAGGCTGTTTGAATTAGACTCTCTATTACTAATCTTCAGAAAGGCAGGAAAAAATAACACGTAAGCACAGGAGCAGCCTCATTGCATTAACACAAATAAAATGAAGTAGCTTTTGCTAGAATCCAGCCTTCTGTACAAGCAAAATCACTTGTCTTTTCTTGAAGCACATGTCTGTGTAAATTAGTGTCAGCTGCACAAACATTTAAAATGCAAATGAGAGATAATGAGAGTTATTCCTCAGTCTTACTGTTATGCTCCTGGATTCCTCCGCAAACTTCTTTTCCCACTGGGATGCTGGGATTTAGATGAATAATTGCTTCCCTTCTAATTAATGCTAATAGGATTTACCTATGTTATGTAAATCCACCTATCTATCTCATAAAGCCTATTGTAAAAACCCAGTCTTATGCTCCATCTAAAAATGCCAGAGAATAATAAATTCCTGTTACATTTCTTCTTTTAAAGAATAGAGAATCCAAAGGAATTGTTTCCAGTGGAAACAATTGGAATCTTTTCTTTAAGCGTAGCTATGATCAGCCAGACATTGGGTAATGAATGCAAAGGCCAATGATGTTTCCCCCCCCTAAAAAAATTAAATCCTATTTTGCTCAGTTTTCCACATTAATTGATAAAATGAGCAATGTGTTTTTAATTTTAAAAAAAAATCACATAAGCATTCCTAATAATAACCACAGATCATTAAATATCTACCGTGTCCTAGCTTTCAGGCTAACTAAACTACTTGTTTAGAAAAACAAAAGCTACCCAGAGAAGGCAGGCCACTTCCAAGCTTAAAAATTAATGTAAATGGTATTACGTATACATTATTCCTTCAAATCGTATTTCCCGTTATTGTTTTTTGATGATCAGAGGATTCTATTGTTTTAGTTGTATTTGGAAATGTTTCTGACATGCTGTAATGTGCAATCTGGAACATTTGGTTCCTTTAAAATAGCCACCTTTAAAGTCCAATTACAAAGCAAATCTTGTGCAATGCCTGCAGGGCCTATTGCAAATAGATTCAAGTAGGAAATGATTGGTCTTCTAGACCTGCCAAACTAAAGATTCTGATAGGGTTGAAATAAATCCTACATTAATTAATCCACTTTAACAGGAAATGCCCCAAATGTAAGCGGGGGCATTTTTCACTCAAGTATACAAATGTCCTACTACCAAATAAATTAGGGAATATCATAATGATAGAGATTGTTCCAATTATGAAAAATTCAGTGAAGAAATGTTTTTTTTTCTATGTCTTGTTCTAAGAAGATTTGGGAATCACCAGTGAAATTGACGAACAGACTATTACACAGAACTGATAAACTAAAGCAATTGTATAGCGAGTACAAAGCCATTCCTGCAAAGTGTTATTATGGCCTCCAGCCTTTTTTTTTTTAATAACAACAACCACAACCTTGGAGTTCTCTAGTTTTAAAAAAAATAAATGTTTAAGAATTCCTTTTAAAGTCCTATGTGAAACAGGAAGCTGAAAAAGGCAGAGGTTAAGTCTAATCCAGCTGGTTTGGAAACACATTTCAACAGGAAAACCATCCTCTATCATAGTTTCTGCATGATTGTAAATTACAAGCGCTAATTTAATTTCATGCATTGTAGCACAATTACTGAAACAGTGAGCAAACCCTTCCTTGAAAGAGAATATTGTGTGTATGTATGCATACATGTAGTCCTCAAGTTACAACAATTTGTTTAGTGATCGTTCAAAGTTACAACGTCACTGGAAAAAGTGACACTGCATCCATCACTACACTGATGGATGCAGTGTCCCAAGGTCACTTTTGCAACCTTCTGACAAGCAAAGTCAATGGGGAAGCCAGATTCACTTGACAAGTTAACATTACTAACTTTAACAAGTGCAGCGGTTCACATAACAATTGTGGCAAGGAAGGTCATAAAATGGGGGGAAACTTACTTCACCAATGTCTTAACTTAGCAACATAAATTTTGGGCTCAACTGTGGTCGTAAGTCGAGGACTACCTGCATGCGTATGTATGTATGAATGAAGTGGCCTACAGCAACTTACTCCTGCCTTGTAGAACAAGCAGAAAAGCCAGATTTGATTACTATGGTTGCAATCCGCAAATCACTTACCTGGAAAATCCAGTGAGATTATTCTTGAGTAAGTGGTTTGGGGACTAAGGCTTTATGTAAAGTTTCTGTTTTTCAGAAGACCATTTAACATCTTAGGTCAAGTGACTTGGGCTTTAATCTTTTAATTCTATTGCTGGATAAGATTCTTTGAAGGTTCATTGAACAAGGAATGTGGCTCTCTTTCTTGTCCCCCTAAAAGGAGTCACTAACTGGAACCATTGGAAATGAGTTGTATTTATAGAGGAGACTTGAACTGATTTGTTTCAATAGCAAGTTGAGAGGAAAAAAAGAAACAACCTTTCACGCTTCTATTCATGACTTCTTACAACAGCACACAGACAATACCTATGTAAAGGAGTTTAGAGGAGGCCCCAAAATGCTTCTTGTCATTACCGTCCTCCTGATCATCATATTTTTTTCCTCCTGTGTATAAATTTCTCGTGAAGATTTCCTGTTCTAAGATTTCTCTCCCTCAGCTTTCTCTTCTATTTCTGCCTCTCTTCAAGTAATTCATCTCTTAAAAATATACTCCCTCCCCCACTCCATTTGGACTTAGGGATGGGACGAAAAATGCTCGTGCTTAATAACTATTCCAAGCTTTTTAGTGTTTGCTTTTGAACTGTATGAATATGCAAATTAATGGATTAACTAATTGCAATTTATTTGCACTAAACTAGTCCAGTAAGGCTCATGCCCTGTTTCCCCAAAAATAAGACCTCCTTGGCTAATGAGCCCAATTGGGCTATTGAGCAATACGCTAAAATAATCCCTCCCCCGAAAATAAGCCCTTCCATGATCCATTTCTATGCAATGGAAATTCAGTTCACAATCAATTCGCTCAATGGTGGTCAGAATGTGAGGCAATTGGCAGTTGGAACAGAGTTCTTTTCAAGTGGGGAAGGGGAGTAGAACTCCTTAGCATCAGAGCATATTAATTACTAAATAAGAAATACTAATGATCTCATGGTCATTTTGAAAAATTCTTTCTCAGCGAGCACCTAGAAGACAAGAGAAACATACAGTATCTGCCAAATTTCAAGTTTGTAGGCTTTATGATTCTGGAGATTTGGTGATGAGTGAGTGGTACTTGGGGTTTATATATAGATTGTTTTACCTGTAAATGACTTTTTCTGTTTTAACCGCAATAATATGTGCATGATCAACTGCTTTTAAATTCAATTTAAATCATTCCAATCTTGTAAAAAATATGATTTCTGTAATAGAGTTGTCAAAGTCTGGAATGCCCTATCTGATTCAGTTGTCTCACCTATACATTTTCACAGTTTCAGTCACAAATTGACTAAGAGGTCAGTACAGGGGGCATACATAAGTACACTAATGTGCCTATCATCCCTCTCATTGTATTTTTATTCTCTTATTCTTGTTCTTGTTTTTGTTTGACAAATTCCAATAAATAAAATAAACAAACGAATGAATAAATAAATAAATAATCAGGGCCTTCTCACATTTCTCCTGCTAACTCTGCAAGCTGTCATGGGTTGAAGGGGTGCAAGAAAATGAGCTACTAGTTCTATCCAATGAAAGTATACAGGTAATCCTCGACTTAAGTCCGCAACGGAACCCAAAATTGCTCAGCAAGACAGTTGTTAAGTGAGTTTTGCCCCACTTTGCAACCTTTCTTGCTACAGTTGTTAAGTGAATCTGGCCTCCCATTGACTTTGCTTGTCAGAATATTGCAAAGAGTGATCACATGACCCTGGGACACTGCAACCATCATAAATATGAGTCACTTGCCAAGCATCTGAATTTTGATCACTTGACTATGGGGATGCTGGCAACACTCATAAGTGTGGAAAGCGGTCAGAAATCATCCTTTTCAGCGCTGTTGTAACTTTAAACATTCACTAAAGGAACAGTTGTAAACCAAGGGATCGCAGAGACATGTTGTGGGACAAGAAGTGGGGAGGAGTCGCTTCTTAGCTGCCACCTCCTAGGACAAAGTTAGGGAAATCAGGTCTTTTGGTTGCCAAAAAAAGATGTTCTTTTCTAGGTTCTTTTTTAGGTTCTGCAGAAAACAGATTACAACAGGGAAAGAAAAATATTTTGGTTTTTACAAGGATATCCATTCAATCATTCAATTTCTATAGCTGCCCAACTCTGTTGACTGACTCATAGGGAACTCACTGAATAGGAACTGACTGAAAAAAATAGCATAGAGGAAAATGTGAACCCCACACCTTGAATCATAGTCTTCGTGTTTCTTCAGTCATCCATACAAGAGTCATAGAGGAAGAGATTCTACATCTCCACAAAGATTTTCAACCAACTTGGTCATGGATGTCCCAAAGGTGCTTTTAAAAAGATAACTGGACTTACTTGTTGTTTTTCCCTTAAAAACATTTTGTTTCTCATCCAAGAAGCTTCTTCAGTTCTGAAGAAGAAGCTTGTTGGATGAGAAGAAAAACATTTTCAAGGGGGAAAAAAAGAAGAAAGTCCAGTTGCCTTTTTAAAAGCACCTTTGGGACAAGTGATTCTACACATTATTAGAAAATTGATAGCCAGTGATTCTGCAGATTCACATTACATCCCTTTGAGGCTTTTAAAATTATTTCAATGTGAAATTGCTGCTTTTCTAATAGAAATATCCACCAGTTTCAGTACAACACTGATTTTATTTTATTTTTAAATGATCTGCAGCGGATACAGGAAAGTTTAAGGAAGACTAAGCTTGCATATTGAAATATAAATTGATGAACTACATCATTAAGATCATCAGACATATGGAAGAATTAGTCTGGCAGCTTGGAAATTTCCCTGGGTTCTAGAAAAACACATCTTGTGATACCAAGCCTACCATGCACATGGAAAGGAATGGACTGACAGGCTTTCAATAACCATGTGATAAAGAGGCCTTTGCCACCACTGAATTGAAATCCTCTCTATCCATCCTCAAGTTGGCTAAATGCTAGTGTGAAAAGTGTGTTCCCCATTGCTGATCCTTATCCTGCCTCTGAGGTGCTTGTGTCAGGAAACTGCTATGCATGCTTTCCTTTTTGAGGTAACAGGAGATAAAGCATGACAGATTTTCACACACCTTGGACAGGGTTGGAATAAGAAGTTGCTAATGTAAGAAGGTAAGAATGTAAGAGAAGAAGACAACAGGCAGGAAAGTGGATAGACTTAGTTATAATGGCAGTGGGTGCACTGTTGTAGACTGAAGGATCAGGTTGTAGGAAGAATGTGATAGTGGCAAATTGGTATTGGTATTGGTATTGGTATTTTACTATTTGTATGCCGCCCTTCTCCTGGAGGACCCAGGGCGGCGAACAATTCAAAGGGGAAAGAAAGGGGGAACATAAAAGACAAAATACAAATAATAAAAGTAGACAACAGTCGCACAACCATACATGTCGAGAGGGGAGGGAACTCATCACCCCCAGGCCTGCCGGCAAAGCCAGGTTTTGACAGCTTTTCGGAATATCTGTAGCTTAGGTGTAGGATGAGGTTGGAGGTTCGTTCTCCAGGTTTGAGGATTGGTTTATGAACATTTCATTACCAAGCTAGGTAACATCTTCAATGGAATTTAGGGTATGTCAGTGTTGGTGTTTTGCTTATAAGGGCTTGGTGTGGCCAATAGGTCTTGTGCTTGTTAGGTCAGGTTCACATCAGGTCAGGGTCTTTTGATGGGTATTGTGATGGGTCAGGTATGGATTGTGCCGAGGTGGCGCAGTGGTTAAATGCAGCACTGCAGGCTACTTCAGCTGACTGCAGTTCTGCAGTTCGGCTGTTCAAATCTCACCGGCTCAGGGTTGACTCAGCCTTCCATCCTTCCGAGGTGGGTAAAATGAGGACCCGGATTGTTGTTGGGGGCAATATCCTGACTCTGTAAACCACTTAGAGAGGGCTGAAAACCCTTTGAAGTGGTATATAAGTCTAACTGCTATTGCTATTGTGACAAGTAAGGGTGCTGTGATGGGTGTTGTGGCGTGGGGTCAAATCAGGTGAGGGTCATTGGGAGGTGAAATGCTGGTTGGGGGTGTTGTATGGGATGGTTGAACATTGGTGCTGTCACTGGTTGGTTATGCGGTTGATTTGAATTCTCAGGGCTTCATTGGTTGGTTGTTGGTCAATGTGTCTGTTGATGGAATTGCTTATTGAAGCCAGGCTTCGATAAACTTGTGTGTGTGATGGGTGGTAGTGTGGCCAATGATTCTTGTATTGCTCCAATCAAATTGGTCCTTTCCGGTGTCAGTGTGAGTAACGATTAGGGATTTGAGATTGTGGCAATTGACTGCCAGCTGGTGTTCATGGATTCTGGTTTCCAATGGAAAGATTGTCATGGAGAACATCTCTTGTGTGGTGGCTAATTGTTCACATGGACTTGATAGATAATTGCCATTATCAACACCAGTACAGCCAAAAACAACTGAAGTTTATCTTTCCAGTTGGATATTAGATGGAGGCAGCTTCAGGGGAGCAGGGCAGATATGTCAAAGTATGCTTGTGCCATGGTTAGATCTCGGTAGAGAACAGCCCAAAGTTCTTCATTAAAGACTCCTGAGAAAACTTAGTAATAATGAGATTTGCTAAATGATTTCATGGATTTCCCAATGGACGGGGACATGACTACATATACATCATGATGCCAAAGACACAATTTACATAGTTGCATACCCTATGTATGATGATCCATGATGTTCATGTTTCATTTTTGTATCATTTTAAAATGTTTTTGTTGTTTTAATTGTAGGATATTTTTTAATTGTAAGTTCCCCAGAGTCATTGACTAAGATGGGCGGCTGTAGAAATTGAATAAACAAATAAGAGTTGATATCATTCTGAACTTGCTATGGATGATGAAGTTATGGCAGTAACTGGTTAAATTTTAGAAATAAACACAATGGAACTTCTGAGTTTTTTCTTGAGACTGATACTTTTTAATTTGTTCATACTGTAAATTATCGAATCCTTGGAATCAGTAACGAGTGAACAAATTAACTCCAAAAACATATTACGTAAGGTGTTAAAACAAAAAGAGTTTCTGAAGAACTAAAAAACTTCCCCAACTGAAATGTGGATTAAATGATGGATATGGTTCATTGTAATCAAGAATAACTTATTTATATTAAGAAAATGTCCACATTGCTCATATAAGCTGTTGGGGCTAAAAAGGAATCTTGTTGTAGAAACCTCACTAAAAATGCTGACTAAAATATGTCTCTGCTATGAAAAGTGTCCATTCCATGATGGCTTAGGTTTTTTTTTTTTCAAAGTGTGAAGATCATTTTGACTTTACACAAGCCTATTCTGTAACAATATTTGTAGTTGTATTTAAAAAACCCTGGTCATTACATTTCTAATTTAAATGATAAAGGTGGGAATAGCACAGAAAAATCAGTCAGACTAAACATCTGTTGGTGAGGTGGCAGTATTTGGTTTTTTTTTAGCTTCAAGAAAAGTGGTAAATAAAAGGATGTGAGACAAATAATGGAAAAGGAGATGTTAAAACCCAAGATCACTCATTAAGCTAAATAATGAGTGATACAGACCAGAAGAAACACATTTTCCCATAAGATCCTATTAAATTGTGGAATTGTCTTTTTCCAGCGCACAGGTATCTCCTCCAACATGAATAGACATACAGTGTATTCATGAGCAATGAAGCTCGTAGTGGTTCATAGTTATGATGGTTATAAGTAATACTGAATATTAGAAGCAATATGACCACTAAATAAATAGGATGCAGAGACTGTGTTGTGGCCAGTCGGCTGCTGGCGCCTCCAGCAGCCGAATCAGATAAGGAGGAGGTGTGGGAGTCAGGGTCAGCATCAAGGCAACCTGAGACTTCCAAGGGGAAAGAGGGAATGGAGCTGTCAGAAAGAGAGACAGAGGCAGAGCCTGGGCTGTCTGTCAGCCCTCAGATGGAGAGTCAACAGCTCCTAGGTCTGGAGGTGGCTAATGAGGGAGGAACAGCTGGGTCCAGTGCCTGACATGAGGATGTGCAGAAGGCAGAGGAGAGGAGAGCATTGGGAATCTGTTGGCCAGTCCTTGGGACGGAAGAGCCACTGCTGTTAGCGAAGCCCCACCTTAGCTTTGGGGATAAAAGGCAGGTGGTGGAGATGAGTAGATGTGGCAGACAAATATTCAACTTACTACCGAACAGACTTGTTAGCCTGCATTGAGAGAGAGCCTTCTTGCGGGGGCTGCTGGCACTCTTAATAAAGGAATCTTTGAGTTAACTTCAGAGGGTTTGTTGTGTTTGGGGAATTGGGTCAGAACAGACTGGCTAAGTCTTTGGTCTAGTAGGCTAACAGAAATGTCCTTCTGCGCAGATCTAAAACTCTCCTGATGGCAATTCAATAATTTAGTAATGAAAATATTGTGAAGTTCTTTTGCATGATTGCTCGGCAAAGTGCAGTGTCTGAACACCCGGTGAAGCTGTTAGACAATCAGTAAACTCAAGCTGATTGCTGCCTCCAGTTTCTCTAGTGTTGCAATAATAGAACAAATCACATTATGTGACATCACTTGACATCTTGTCTTTCTCTAATCCCATTCAGTTGGCAGTGGCAGGGGGAATGCTGACCTCAGCGATGACATGACATAGAAGTTGCTTCCCTTTGTTATAGTGAAATAAAGGTAAAGGTTCCCATCGCATATGTGCTAGTTCTTCCTGACTCTAGGGGGCGGTGCTCATCTCCATTTCAAAGCCAAAGATGCAGCGCTGTCTGAAGACGTCTCCGTGGTCATGTGGCTGACATGACTAAATGCTGAAGGCACACGGAATGCTGTTACCTTCCCACCATTTTTTCTACTTGCATTTTTATGTGCTTTCGAACTGCTAGATTGGCAGAAGCTGGGACAAGTAACAGGAGCTCACTCCGTTATGCGGCGCTAGGGATTCGAACCGCTGAACTGCCAACCTTTCTGATTGACAAGTTTAACCTCTTAGCCACTGAGCCCCTGGGTTCCTTTTTATAGTGAAACAGGTTGTTTTTTAAAGAAAAAAATTTTTTTTCTGTAGCTGTCTTGCAACTCCTATTCTGTGTAAATTGCCCAATAGTTTTTTCTGAAAAGAAAAGTGTAGGAATGTCACCATGGCCTATTCATAACAAGAAGGGGAAATATTTTTCATTCAAATACTGAGACATTTCATAAAAAACAAATGTGTGTAACATTTGACTCACATGTTCTGCTAAGCCAGAATGTGATTAGTTTAGATTTCTCTTAGATTGTAGTCAAATCTAGCCATTGTGATTTGGAAACCATAATTCATGGCTTGGCTTACTGAGTGACCCCCAGCCAATTGTGGTTTGCTCGTTGAGCAAACCATGGAATTTGGCACAGCATTGGAAATTAAATCCTGCCTAATAGGATTTTGGAACTGAATTCTGTGTTTGACATTTTATCTCTTTTTAACTTTGGAAAATCCATGTTTGCATTAATATCAATTATTCCAGCCTTCTGCAATTTATTTGGGCTTAAAATCCAAGCGGTGATCAACTCCTCCCAGCTAAGTCATTAAATCAAGAAGCATGTATCCAACAAATGATCTGAAATTCATGAAATATTGTCTAGCAACAGGGTCTCGTTATTTAATTTTCAATGACGGGAACTCAGGATTTGCAAAAGATAGGTTAATGGGAAAGCTGCTGGCGTTATGAAGTCTTTGTGTCTTTGCACCTTGAGGGGGTTTTCTTTCATAATTATGGGTCAACAGAAAGGAAGTCACAGTTGCTGTGACAGACTGGCTTTGAATGATTAATACCACGGGAGACCTGCAGCTGAGGGCTCTCCAAAGACAAGAGGGGAGGAGGGGGAACTCTTGCAGGCACATTTAAAGAGAAAACTCATTCAGGAAACTTTGCCTTGATCTTACAAATGAGGCAGCAACAAGATTGCCTCATAATCAGTTCTCACCCAGAAAACTATTTTGGCTTTTCATCAGCCCAGGTTGAATGCTTAAGACAACCACTGCAATAATTCCGGTTCATGGTGTTGGAAGAAATGTCCTTCTGGGTTCAGTTCCAAGTGGGGGAAAAGATGCTGGAAACATGGAGGCTGCT
Organism: Thamnophis sirtalis; assembly: GCF_051295495.1. NCBI lineage: Eukaryota > Metazoa > Chordata > Lepidosauria > Squamata > Natricidae > Thamnophis > Thamnophis sirtalis. The sequence goes on from NW_028261381.1 coordinate 30,228,752, forward strand.
TGGAAAGATGGTTTAATGGTGGATAGGATCACATGGCTTGAGCTCCTGAACAGAAAAGGGGGATCACATGCTTCCAGATGTTGGGTGAAGAGGAAAGAAGAGAAAAGGGGCTTGCTGAGAGTGCCTGAGTTTTTTATACTCTCTGTTCAGCCCCATCTCTCTGTTTCCTGTTCCTGTACAAGAAATGTATTCTGATTGGTTGTCAGACTCCCAGGGGTAAGGGGTGGAGTCTTAGCTAACTGTGTAGGTTGTATGTCTTTTGAGTCCCAAGCTTGGTTGAGTTCCCAGATGCCATGTGGTGAGTTTCATTTGCAGATGGATCTGCCTGAAGGAGGTAGATCTTCGTTATGTAGAATAGACAGGCTCAGGCCTTTTAATGGCCCATTGACAAAGGTGGGGGATATTAAGAGTGAGTCTTTTTCCTGCCTAAAAACACGTTTCTCCATTGTTTATCCAGAGAAATATAATATTCTGCCTTTTCAATATTTCCCAGGATATTTCATTCTTCAAGGAGAGGGGTGGGTGCTAACTTCCTACAATGGAAAGAACGTTTAAGAGGAATGTTTGAAAAACTCATGCAGTCTAAATGTGGCTCCTCTCTTTCTCTTACACTCCATCTCCCACCCAACCCCACCCACCCACCACCCCACATCAATTTCCTCAAGCAGCAGAATCTGACTCTGGAAAGAAGGCAGCTCAACAAAGTTAAGTGGGATGTGCAAAAGAAGATGTCTGCCTTCCTCTTCCATGGATGAGCAAAGGAGGTGGAGAACTCTGGTTGAGTGGTGGGAGGGCCACTTTGGAGATCTGGAGATAACTTCAGGAAAGTTCCAATCAACAAGAAAATGGGGAGTGGTGAGGAAGAAATATTCTCATGGCAAGTCGCTTCGATTAAAAATCTCATAGCATCTTTGCTCAGCTCAGGAAAGAATGTAAGCAGCTCCACTACAGTTTCTGGCATCTCTAAAGATAACAGTGGTTTGGGATAGTGCAGAGGTCTCCAAACTTGTCAACCTTAAGACTTGTGGACTTCAACTCCCAGAATTCCTCAGCCAGCATGGAATTCTGGGGGTTGAAGTCTACAAATCTTAAAGCTGCCAAATTTGGTTCTCCTACGGTGGCGCCATCTTGATTTTTGGAAATGGGAATTTAGCAGTATCCTTCCCCTGGAATAGGAGGGAATGGAGATTGTACAGTATCCTTCCCCTGCTGTGCCACCAAGCCACGCCCACAGAACTGGTAGCCAAAAAATTTGAATCCTACCACTGCTGCTGGTGTAGTGAGTGCTCTCAGTCCATGGTAGATGTGACCATCAATCTTTGAACTTTCAGTGCCAAGATCTATTAGCAGAAAATCTGAATATTTTCATCATGGTCAAAATGAGAACTCCTATTTTGAGTGCAGCATTTGTGTAAAATAATATGAAAAAAGAAGTCTTTTTTGGATTTATTGATGGCACAGTAGCAGACTTATGTTTCTTGATTCTCACACTATAAGAGAAGTTTTGGTCTAGAAATACTTACACTGAGTTGTGCTGGTAATGTGGCTTTCCCCAGTTCTATCCAAAGTCAGGGTGATTCCAGCAGCACTGAACCAATTTCCCATCCTCTGAAACATTTCGAAGTATTTTAAGGAGTGTTGATTGATTTTCGATCCCATCCAAAGAGAACCAGACAACAAAATCGTTTAGATCAGTCCCAGCAATGCAGCATGATAAATGCCCATGAAAACAGGTCTCTTGTCTTTTACAGATAAAATAAGATTTTTTAAAAAAAAATCCAGACTCATTTCTTTTCTTCTCTTTCTTAAAAGATCAAAACTATTTGTGTTTATCTTCTTTAGGTCCAGTCCCCACCCCCACCCCTCAATAAGCATTGCCCATCACTGAACACTAGCCATGTTTAATAAAACTGTTTCTAAATGATAGCTACACCAAAATGTTGAAGTTCAGCAAAAGGAAGTTGGCATGTTTTTTATTGACATGTTGCAGATAACAGAGCCTTGGATATATTAAGTTAAGAAAGTCCACAGTAGGATAACGTCCTGCTCTCTATCCTATATGCCACTTCTTGATCCTCTATCTGTCAAGCACCAGGAAAATCAGGAGAGCCAGACAGTTCAAATGGGTATAAAGATTTATTGTAAGCTTGAGCTTTCTATAACAATCTGAACTACTCTCTGCCAAGAGAAATTTCTGGGAGATAAGGGTAGAAGGAATTGAAGGTGGGCTGTGGGTGTGAAGGGATTTATGACTGATGAGGCATTTGATTTCTCCCTTGAGCTCAGCCTGGTCATCTCCTATACTATCCTGTGTGCCACTCCTGGAGCCTCTATCAAGGGGTGTCAAACTCATGGCCCGCAGGCCAGATGCGTTACGCACTGCCCATACCCGCCCTATTTTAGCAAGGGAGGGGAAGTCACAATACATCACGTGACAACAACATGACACCACAAGTTTGACACCACTTCTCTATCCTATGACCTTAGGGGCCAGTCTCACTTCTTCAAGTGTCCATCTGTACCAGGTCCTCTAAGAAACTTAGACAGAACATTTTCCTTTCAAGTTCTTAATTTTGTTAATAATGACACACCAGGGATTATTACTTTTTAAATAGCTTAAAATTGCTGGAGGATGCTGTAAAAAAGGACTTGCCTTCTCTCTTTACAGAGTTAAAATGTTTCAAGTATTCATTTTAAATGGCCTTTAATTGGTAGTGCCCTGCTTTACATCCATATCCTTAATTTAAATGTTATTGATGGATCAAAAATGGAAAATCCTGACTTGGATGCATTCAATATAAATTATACGACTTGATTCTAAGTATATTTACCCAGAAATAAATCCAACTACATCTACTGGGAATTCTCCCCGTGTAACTCCTCTTCCAACGTTCATATAAATGGTAAAACTGTATATAGGACAATGTTGCATAATCAAAGTCTCCGGGTGGATGGTGCATAATGGAAGCCCCATTGTGTATTCTGGGGTGCAATCAATCCATATTATTTTGCAGCATTATAGAACTGGAAGCAATTTCAGTAAGTATTTAAGATAGCGTTTTGGGCTGGAGAATTCTGGAAGTCCACACCTACCTCTTCCAAGTTTGAGTAACAGTGATCTAGGACAGCTTATTTAGTGCAGGATCTTGTACAATAACTCTGATAGATGGCGAGGTAAACGCTTTTTGGAGACTTCAAGAGAAGAATTCACCATGTGTCTACTTGTTCTACTGGCTGATAGCAAACGCAGTCAGGAATTTCCTGTTGGTATCTAGCCTGGTATTTGTTTCTTTGACTCCGCCACTGAGTCAGTAGGAAAAAAAGTCCACTGTCTATTCTATGTATTAACCATCCAGATGTTTGAAGTCTAGTACTGCAGAAGTGGTATTCAGCAGGTTCTGACCAGTTCTGGAGAACCAGTAGTGGAAATTTTGAGTAGTTCGGAGAACTGGTAAATATCACCTCTGACTGGTCCCGCACCGATCTCTTCTCTGCTTCCCGAGTCCCAGCTGATCGGGAGCAAATGGGGATTTTACAGTAACCTTCGCCTCAATGGTGGGTTCCTACCAGTTTGGACCAGTTCAGCCAAACCAGTAGTGGTTTGGCAGTCTGGATCACTGGAACCAACAGCGACCAGGGTTGCCGTGTCTCCAAATTGGTTCTCCTATGGCGGCGCCATCTTGATTTTTGGTTCTGCACATGCGCAGAACAATTTTCATTGCACAAATTAAAAAAAATTAAAAAAATTGCACCCACCAAACCAGCAGTAATGCCGGCAGCAAACCACTCCTGCTTCCCCTGGAGTTGGGTGGGAATGGAGATTTTACAATATTCTTCCCCTGCCACACCCACCAAGCCATGCCCACTGAACCAGTGGTAAAAAATGTTTGAATCCCACCACTGTGGGTCTCTACCTTAGTCATTTCTTCCATCTTATTAATTGATTAATTTATATGCTGCCCAAATAAATTGAAGTGAAAATACATCCAGATCCTTTAACCGTTTCCATTGTTTGGGTCTGAATCTTGTCTTGCTTTGCATGTCCATATCTATTTTGAAGATTTGAACAAACATTGCTTTCATTAAATCTTGGGCAGAATTATTTAAATATTTTCTATGGGTTTTTGTTGTTGTTGTTCTAGCAGAATCCGCAACCAAGCAGCTTTGAAAGTTTATTGCTGCCAAGACGAATAATAAACTTTCCTTTCACTCCCCCCACATTTTGGGGAGGGGGGAATAAGTTTCTTTCATTCTGGTGGCATTTTTGTCTAGGACTGCAGATGTTTCATAGCATGAAAACATATACATATAATGTTATCCTAATTTATCTGCTTTTTCTTCTCTCATATCTTTGCAAAAAATGGGCTGGAGCCTTCTAACAACTATGGCTTGGAATTTCCTGCCATATCAAAGGCGTTTCAAGGAAGCAAAAATTCAGTGCAAAAACTGATCAGTTCAACAGTTCACTGTTCTTTCAAAATATACGTTTTGCATAGAATACTTGCATCTATCAGAATAATCATTGGCGGCTTTCCCCGCTCCCCTTTCCCCCCCTCTAAGATAAGCTTTGCTTGTTATTTCTATACTTAACTCATGTCTGATTCTGATCCTGCTGAAATGATAGAGCCTTGTTTCATGCCAGCAAGTTCTTGGTGTTCTCATGAGCCTTTGTTAAGTTGTGGGTGTTGGAAATGTAAACAAACTGCTGTAGGTCTTTTATGATGAAGGCACAGTCAGATGAGACTGTCCTGAATGTTTAAGGGGAGCTATTTGGAAAGCATTTGCAAAGCTCGAGGTATCATTTTACGGCTGACCCGAGAAAACAGGAATGAACTGGCTAAATAAACGAGTAGTAAATTTATCCTATCTTCAGCTGTAGGCGAAATCTATCTGCTGGCCTAGTTATGACTCATCAGATAAATATGTTTTCTACCATTGGAAAAGCTTGCTTTTATATTAAATCTGAGCAGCCCTTAAAAATAGGTAATTATTTTCAGGAACAAACGGAACATGCCTGAGGTATTTCCTGAAATTAACTAATTTGAACTAAACAACCTATTGTGGGACCTAAAAACAACAAAAAAGGTGTTGAGAGTAATAATTGTTGCTTTCATTCCAAAGACTATTAAATAAAGGAAGTCTGATTCTGGGCAAGTGGGGGCGGGGGTGTGTGTGATTTTATTATATTAATTTATTGGAGTCTTTTATTAGTTTTACTGTTTTAAATGGGATTTTATACTTTGTTAGCCACCTTGAGTCACCATGGGCGAATAGGAGGCAATATAAATTAAATTATAAGTAAGTAAGTAAGTAAGTAATATTTGTTGTGGCCATTCCATAGAATTGAGCATCTTGATTATTACCGTATTTTTCGGGCTTTAAGACGCACCAGAGTACAAGATGCACCATGATTTTGAAGAGGTATATTAAAAAAATGTTTTTGCACTCTGCAGGCCTCCCAAACCCTCTGCATGCCTCATTTTTTGCAAAAAAGAAAGGTGGGGGCATGCCGAGCTTTGGGAAGTTTGTAGAGTGCTCCTGGGGACTGTGGGGGTGGGTTCCAAAAACGAGCAAAAATTGGCCCATTTTTTGCAAAAAAGAGCCATCTTTTGCAAAACAAAATGGGCATACAGAGCTTTTGGGAGGCTTTTAGAGTGCTCCTGGGGCCTGGGGGGGGGGGGCAAGACCTGGTCTGTTTTTTGCTGATTTTTCCCTTTGCAAGCCTCCCAAAGTCTCTGAATGTCCATTTTTGCAAAGGGGGCAGGGTTTCGGTAGGCAAAAAATGCTGTATTCAGTGTATAAGACGCACCCAGATTTTCACCCTCTTGAGAGAAAAGGTGTGTCTTATACTCTGAAAAATACGGTACTTGTTTAATTCTTACATTCCTATGGCCAAAAGTTTCAAGATTTTCTTAGAAAAGATAGGGGCTGTCCTGTAGGCCTTAGCAGTATAATTATTCACTCCAAAATCTTTTAGCTAATTTTAGTGAATCTTGAATACATATATATCCATTGCCCACCATCACCTCTCTGGACCAGGACCAGACCTGTAGAACTTCGGGTAGGAACAGCCTCTCTGCAAACTGATTTGGGGCCATTCCCATTGTCCAACTCAGAATCTGGACCTATTTTTTTACCAAAGGGGGTGTTAGATTGGGTAATGGATAGGCACACACAGGCTTAACGGTAACAACAGCTCTTTATTGAATGCAACAAGTGAGAACAATCCAGCAAAGGTTGAGTCTGACAGCAGCCCTTTTATAGGGAGCTGTCAGACCCTTCGACCAATAGATTGAACCTCTGTTCCCACCGGAACAGAGGATCTTGGTGGAAACCACTGTAGATAGTGTGAATATATAACAGGGGGGACCCCCAAAAGATATTTTTATTTCCTTCAGTATTTTTGTACTTTCTATTGCATACTTTATATTGTGGCCCCTTGCATTCCTTTGATCTCACTAGAATTTCAACTCTGTTGGATTTGTACCTTCAGAAGCATTGGATCTATCCATTTTGCATAGCTAAATGTCTATGGAGATTCTCAGTCATCCAGGTCATTGTTGTCTGAAATGTGCTTTTTCAAAAGGCATCTGGGCTTTGTTTTTCCTTGAAGGTGTTTCGCTTCTCATCCAAGATGCTTCTTCAGTCCTTCATTTTAATTTAGTCTGCTCCTGCTAGGGACAGTAGGAGCAGAGGCAGCAAACAAGAATTTCTTTTCATTTCTTTCTTTGTCTCTATTTTGCTTTTCTCTAATTGAAAGCTAATACTTTTGGTTCTCCCTTCCAGATTCTTCCTTTTCCTCTCTTGAAAAGAAAATTCAGATATGCAGGTTTTTTGTTGGAGCATGGAACCATCAAATTCACACATCCTTTGCAGAGGTGGATTGCTGCCGGTTCAGCCCGCATCAGATGAACTGGTAGTAGCAGCGGCGGAAGGCTCCGCCCACCTGCCCCGACGTTTCTGTGCATGTGCAGAAGCATCATGCACGGGAGTGTGCCCAAACCGGCAGTAAAAAGATTAGCAATCCACCTCTGATCCTTTGGTCTTAAGCACCTATCTCTAGATACTCCCAATGACTTTGGTCCTATTACTTCCATAAATTCATCAGGGCTGGTATTCCCTTCCCTTCCCTAATGTGACCATGCGTGCACACTTCACTCACATTCTGTGCAAGCACTAAAAAAGGGTCTAAATGGGATGTCATAGAGGCGGGCCAAGTGGGCAGAGCTACCCACCATTTCCATTACCGGTTGGGGTGAACCATTGTGAACTGGCAGAATATCACTTCTGAAATGCATCTAGTTAATAGGAACTCTAAACAATATTTTCTCATGTTTCCTTATAAGCTAGATCAACTTTGAACCTCTCTAGCAGCTTCCATCCAGAATGCAGTCAACCATTGCTATCTCTTTCCTCCTAGCAAATTGCTCCTAGAGGAGCAGTTACTGTGGAATAGCAGAAAATGTAGCAATTTTACTTAGCACACCTTACAAGGGAGTTCAGTTTTAAAATGGATGAAACAATTTAAAAATTAATTGTGAAGATAGAAGGAGGAAGATTAGGGGGGCATGCCAGTTTTAAATGAACCCATCCTCTAGACTTAAAGACAGGAAGCCCTTAAGAAATGTTAGCAAGTTCAACAACTTATTATTTCTCCTACATGAAACTTACCTTCAATAGGACAATGCAGACTGTTCACTTCAAAGTAAATATATAAATACTCAATGCAGAGATAATCACCTTGAAGCTAAAAGTCAATGGCTACTGCCCCTTCTGTATGTTCAAAGTTTCCATCCTAAACCCCACAGATTCTTTGTCTGTAGCCAAGCTCTACACAGCTTACTGCTTATCAGAGAAGGACTCAATTTTTACATATTTTACAGTTACATATTACAGTTAAGAATCGTAGAGTTCTTATGTATTACAGTTAATGAACTAAAATAGATAATAAGAGCTTTATCCATAGTGCTCTGTTACTTCCTTGCTTGAACTGGCTATCAACTATTTATCAAGGGCAGGAATGACTGGTGTTGCTGTGCGCAAACATTGTAAACAAGACCTCTAGGAATGTTTTCCTGCCACGGTTTTCAAATACTCTTTTAGATTTTATATTATCATGATCATTCCTGTCCATTTGGGCCAGTGGTCTTTTAGAAGCCATAATAACTCCAGCAGTCCATTGGCTTTTTGTAGAAGCACAAATATCCCCTTAGTAGAGTCAACAGTTCCCACAATCTTTCTGTGTACCCTTGTACTAGTATTACTAGAGTGTTGCAACAGTTGTAACATTTGCTTTGGAAAAATAAGATTTCTGGCTTGAACCCCAATAGATTTTTGTTATCATTATCTCTTTTCTTTCTCTGAAACACTTATATTCCCTGTGCTGTTTTTATTTCTTTTTCTCGATGTGCAAACTTTTTTATTTCAAGTGATAGGAAAAATTATGAAATAGTGAATGACTAGACATTAGAGAAAAAGCTCCTAGAAAAGTAGGCAGCTCAGGAAAAGAAAAATAGTAATAAACATTTTTGTTACAACTTTCCCTTTCTTTCAATCCTGGCTGCACTATTGTTGGACCTATTAGCATCAGCAATAGTATCAGAGACTTATTTACATACTGATTGTTCAGTGTGCTTTCATTTGCCATTCTTAATCAGAAAAAGAGATTGATTTCAATGCAAAAATGGAAGGGAGGGAGGGGGGGAGAAATGAAGAAGAAAGAAAAGAAAGAAAGAAGGAAGGAAAGAGAAAGAAAGAAAGAAAGAAAGAAAGAAAGAAAGAAAGAAAGAAAGAAAGAAAGAAAAGCAAACCAAAAACAAGCATAACCTAATAGCCTTTTAGAAACCACTGGGAGCTGATTTCACTCCACTTCTGCTGTGAAAGTGGCAGTTCTCCAACAGAGGAAATTCAAAGGCAAACTTCAGTACAAAACAGCTTTTCAGAACTGGCTGACAAATTTTATTTTAACTGTTTAGGCATGACCATAACCAATTATTTCCTGCCCCAATATAGGCATGAAGTAACCCAGAAAAACAATAAGAATTATTGTATTATCCTTATATACTTGTATGACACAGTTACATATGTGCGCCACACAGAATATAATATAAGCTTATTCTACAGTCAGTCTGTTATTTTTCATGGTGAATCTGAACAAACTTTATTTGTTACTCTCCAAATGAACTACAACTCCCAGAAGTCCTAAAGCTACACATCCTCCAATTATGGGTAAAACTAGCAACAGCACTTAAACTTATATACTGCTTCACGATTTGATGATGATAGTGTTATTGATTAGCCTATAGGCCATATCAAAGCACAAGGTTCAAACACATACCACCAATAAAATCTTATACAAACAATTTAAAATAAGAGTAAGGTAAAATACAATAGTTATAGGATAAGATACAATATAATTTAATACATAAATATATAAAATAGAATAAAATGGCATAAAATTATATTTCGGTGTCACTCTTACAATCTACCCCAATCAGTTCCACTTATGCAGATTTCAACTGAACGATTTTGTTTAAGTACTGTGCTGTGTTAAATATTATTTTCACATTCTGTCCACAAATAAAGTAAGTTGTTTTGAGATGGGGATTCCAAATGGTCATATACGGCTTCATAATGTTTCACAGCCCTCTCTAAGCAGTTTAGACAGCCAGCACATGGTCCCCAACAATCTGGCTCCTCATTTTACCGACCTCGGAAGGATGAAAGGCTGAGTCAACCTTGAGCCAGGTGAGAATTGAACTGCTGGCAGTTGGCAGAATTAGCCTGCAATACTGCATTCTAACCACTGTGCCACTATGGTTCAGTGATGTGATTGGTAATGTAATAAGGAGCATGGATCTGCCCAGGTGCACTGTACTTGTGGGGATATTTGCTCTCTGTAGGTCACTGCCCTTCCTAGCCATTTGTTTTGGGCTGCAGGAGAGATAGGGAATACAATCTATGCAGAAGCATCTGCTCACACAGTGTCTGACCATCATGTTCCAAAGCATTGTCAGGTTTTATCTTGGCTTATTAGATCTTAAAATGTGCTAGACCTGTGAGAGAAAACTACTGCTCTCTCCTGGGAGAACACTAGTTCGATTCCGCCAAGAAGGCAGCCTTGGGCAGAACAGACGGTTTCCCAGGCAGACGGGGAAAGGCAGGTTCTGTCAGCTGTTGTTTTGGATCCTGTGCATCGCAGGTTTTCCATGACTTTTTCCATGCCAATCAGAGTTTTTAACTGTCTAAAGTACTAGGGCAGCACTATTTCGAACTTCTCCTATGCATTTGGCCAACTGTCAGCTGAGCAATTTTTGGATTTGGGTCTAGCATTCTTTTTAAAAAATCACTATATCTCTGTTCAGAAATAGCCCAAATGGCTGGTCACAGATAATGGTATCCAGAGGTGGGTTCCTACCGGTTCAGCCTGGTTCAACCAAAATTGGTGGCCTGGGGTGCTGGAACCTGCAGCAACCCCAGACCTGCCACGCCCCCAAACCGGTTCTCTCGGTGGCGCCATCTTGTTTTTGCCTTCTGCGCATGCAGCAATTTTTGTTGCAATGCACATGCAGTCACGCTCACAGCGCATCTCTGAGCGAAGTGGCAGTAGCAGCAGCTGAAACCCACCTGGTGCCGTCCACAAAGTGTGATATCTGTGTATGTGTGTTTGTGTGTGTGTGTGTGTGTGTGTGTGTGTGTGTGTGTGTGTGTTGTTAGTATCAAAGCCAGGTGCTCAAACTTCTGTTCCTTTTTATAGGTATGCAATGCATGCAATCATGTCTAAAAGTGGTAGTTTTTTTAATAGGCTGTTCATGCTTGGCATTTTGATATCATTGACCCCTCCTTGAAAATACCCCTAATTCCAGATATGGAGCACCTCTGCTCCTGTTAGTAGTCTAATATGACTATTCTAATCCCCAGCCTATTTTCACTCATTCCACCCCAACCCCATGTAAAAGAAGCCAGTTGATTGGTTGCTTTTTCCACTGATGTCAGGTATGGATTTGAAATGAATCTAGTGGAATTCCCCGTTGTTTTCTTTAATTTGCCCATAAGGACTGCACCCCTTGTGAGCCTTCCTGGAGCAGAATAGGGACCAGCAATGAGGGCAGTGGAAAGCACACTAGCATACCTTTCTGCCCGCCCGCAGATTAATGATGGGAAGCTCTTTAAACATAGCTATCTGGCTGAGTCTTTAGATTCCTGGAAAATTGAACTTGCTTGGTGTTTCCTTCTGTTCATTAGAATTCAGCTCTACAGGCTTTCTGGTCTTTGCAAACTCATTATGGGAACAAAGAGGGGTGCAGAACAAGAGTCCCCAACCTCAGAGCACATTCATCAACCTCTCCTCTCTGTCTAGTAGTTCCCTTTTCTTCTAATGGCTGCGTTGGCAGCTTATCTTTGGCTGCGTTCCCAGAGACAATACAGAGCAAAAAAAGTCAATGCCATAGAATCCAATTACCAGACTAATTAAACTTTGGAGCCACCTTACTGAAAGCTGTTCGTTCGTCCTGGGACATTTGACTAGAATTCCCCATATTTTGTTTTGTAAAATTAGTGTGTGGTGATTCCACTTCTTCTTGACAGCTCTTTTAACTGAATCCCCAATAATGAGAAATTAGAAATGCTACCATCTCCAAATCATGCTATTTCAATAGAATAAATTATTTCTGTTGCACTGAAAGGACCTTAAATTTTCCATGTTGGTAAAAAGAACATGCTCGTTTCTTGAGAAATGATGCAAATAAGTTCAACTGGAAGGGTAGATGATACACCATAAAAGTAATAGGGTTCTAGAAGTAGGAGTCCTTTCCTATTTCCTTTCAAAATAATGAGCTGTTTTCTTTAGAATTTTTTGAAAACTAACTTTTCCCACATCAAGACTCTATGTAAAGAATATAAACTGGAAACACAAAATGGCCATTAATTCATCTATGCTTCCTTATTTTTTAAATATTTGAAAGGATGGATTGCACTTGGCATCCATTTAGAATCCTTGCCTTTGACTTCATTACTCATGGAGTTGAATAAAAAGGGTTTTTAAGAAAACCCCAAATCAAATAATTTATTTTCCTCCCTTCAAAAAAAATCCTTCCATTTTTGGAAATAGAAATTCTACCCTTTACTAAAGAAAAGGCAGCTGTCTGAACTCAACACAGCTCATTTGATTAAAGCAATACTTCAAGTGCCAGAGACATCATTTGGAAAATGAAGTGAAAGATGCTAAGGGTATATTTTAGAATAGTTGGCCCAGAATTTTTAAAAGAAGCCCTCCTGACCTTTGGCATATACCTCTCTTAAACCCTGTCATTTTCCTTGTATGTGAGTGCTACACAGGAAAATGTGGAACAGGTAGGACTATTCAGTAACTCTCTGTCTCTCCCTCTGTCTTGTTTCATCTTACCCTGACAAGATAATTTAGGGAAGATATTTGGTCATGGAAGGAAGTCTGTTCTATAACCACAAGATTTTAGGGCAGGGCAGGACAGGGCAAGGCAGGATAGGATAGAGTAGCAGTGTTTTGTAATTTATTTTATTTGATTTATTTGATTTGTCAATAGTTTACAAGATAATAGGTATAAGAATAAACATGAGTATGAATGGAATGGCTACGAATAAGCGAAGATAGTAGGACAGGGATGGTAGGCACCAGTGGTGGGTTTCAAAAAATTTTAGAACCTATTCTGTGGGTGTGGCTTGGTGGTCATGTGACAGGGCAGGTATGGCCAGCTTGACACCACTAATGCACACTCAGTCACATGACACCCCCCCCCAAGCCATGCCTACAGTGGCAAACAATTTGGGACTCCAATGAAGTGGGGGGAAGAGAAGGGGAAAGCTCCCAAAAATAGACAACTGGAGGATAAAGGGACAAAATTAGGGAGATAGGAGAAGGCAGGACAGAGAGAAATCCAGGAGAAAGCTATGACAGGCTGGGGAAAGAACTTTGGGAGATCGGAGGAGGGGGGACAGAGAGAAATCCAGGAGAAAGCTATCTTAGGCTGGGGAAAGAACTTTGGGAGATCGGAGGAGGGAGGACAGAGAAGAATCTAGTAGAAAGCTATCACATGCTGGGACCAGTGAATGAGGCAGAAGGAGAATGAAAGGAGATAGCGTAGCTGAGGGCAAAGGAGCCTGCAGCCTCCTTCATTCACATGTTTGGGCAATGTGGGGGGCTTTCTCACACGCCTTCGGAGAAAGAAAGAAGGAATGCGAGAAAGCCGTTTGAATGAAGGAGGCTGCAGACTGTGCAATATCCTTTCGTTCTCTGCTACCCAAATGAGTGAATGAGGCAGACGGAGAATGAAAGGAGATCACATCGGGTGGGGGGGAGCGAGTGAGGGGGGGCAGCCGGGAGGCAGCGTTCCGGTACTGTGCCACTGGATGAACGGGTTCTAAAGCGTATGCTGAATTTCACGAACAGGTTCTAGCGTACCAGTTAGAACCGTCTGAAACCCACCCCTGGTAGGTACGGTGGCGCGCTTATGCATACCCCCTTTACGGACCACTTAGGAATGGGGGTGAGATCAATAGTAGACAGTTTAAGGTTAAGGTGTTTGAAGATGTAACAACAGAGTCAGGTAGAGCATTCCAGGCATTGACCACTCTGTTGCTGAAGTCGTATTTTCTGGAATCAGGTTTGGAGCGGTTTACATTGAGTTTATATCTGCTGTGTGCTCTTGTATTATTGTGGTTGGAGCTGAAGTAGTTATTGACCAGTAAGACATTGTAGTGGATAGTTCTGTGTGCTACGCTTGGGTCAGACCGTAGGCGGCATAGTTCTAGGTTGTCCAAGAGCAAAATTTCAAGCCTGGTGGTGTAGGGTATTTGTGTCAGTGTTCTATTTTGTCCAGACAATTCAGCCACAGAAGAACATGGGAGTAATAAAGGAGAATATTTGTAGCTCAGGTTTGGAAATGAAGGGACTTTGATGCTCTCTGATTGTTTTCTTGCAGACATTTCATTACCCAAACCAGGCAACAACCAAAACCTAGTTTAGGTAATAAAACATCTACAAGAAAGCAATCAAACCTCAGAGAGCATCATGGACCCCTCAGAACAAGAGGACTTTGGATAGAAATCCCAAAAAATTACATCAGTTTGATTTATTATTCATTTCTATTCATTAAAAAAAGTTAAATTGCCTGTATCTGAAACTCTATTAAACATATTTCAATTTTTTTTAAAAAAAAAAGACTACAAAACCCAGACAGACACCTTAAAAAAATACAATCAGAATAATTTGCCCATGGCTGCAGCATCAGCATGAGGTGATTCAGAAATGTTATATTTGGTTACTATTTGGAAATCGAACAGAAAGGAAAACCATGTTTGAACTCCTTGGGTCAGGTGGTTAGGGAGAGAAAACAGTGCCTAGCAATGGTTGTTTTTTTAAAAATCAGGACATGATGATTAACTTAATAATGATGACTGGCTTGTAGGGAAAAGGTTAAGATATTTCCCTCCAAAAGAGCTTGCAGTTAGTATAATAAGAATGAGCTGCTATGAGCTGGGAAGGAGAGGGTGGGTGGGTGGGGGGTGTCGCACATTCTTGTAATGCTAAACCATGAGTGGGCCCCTTGCAGAAACAAAGTTGGAAAGAAGAATGAGAAAGAAAGGGTAACCTCTCCCCCCCACACACACACACACTTTTCACTGTGGTCCTGGTTCTAACAAACACAAACCACAACAGAAGAAACCGTTCCTGTCCCTTTTTACCAAACCACAGTTTGGTGTTGTGTCTGCACACAACCCCTGTTTTGTAGTAGTACTAGTAATATGTGAGTCTTTTTGTCTTTATATGTAGCTTTGCATCATAACAATAATTAACAAATAATTTTTCCTGCCTCTGTTCCAAACCCCTGCCACCTTTTATTTATTTATTTTATTTATTCTTTGTAAACATGTACAACATGTAACAGGTATTAGTGTAGACATGGGCATTTTCACATGAGATTAGTACAAATAGATGGATATAAATAGGTATAGCATGGCCATGAACACATAAAATGAGTACACATCAATGGGGACAGTAGGACAGGGAGGGTAGGCACATTGGTGCACTTATGCATGCCTCCTTAGGGACCTCTTAGGAAACATGCGAGGTCCACGGTGGACAGTTTAAGGTTAAATTCCTTCCTTCCTCCCTCTCTCCCTTCCCTCCCTTTTTTATTTTTTACAAATAACTCAAGACGGTATATCCAACATATCCAACACATTCTCCTGTTCCTATTTTCCCCATAATAACAAGAATCCTGTTATTGTGAGGTGAGTAAGACTGAGAGAGAGTGACTGGCCCAGAGTCGCCCAGCTGGCTTTCATGGCTAAGGTGGGACATTCTAGCCTCGTGCCTTAACCACTAAACCAGCCCTTCCTTCCTTCCTTCCTTCCTTCCTTCCTTCCTTCCTTCCTTCCTTCCTTCCTTCCTTCCTTCCTTCCTTCCTTCCTTATTTTTTATGTATTTATCCATTTGTCCACATGTACAAGTTAACAGGTATTAATATAGACATGGACATTATCACATGAGATTGGTACAAATAGATGGATATAAATAAGTATAACATGGCCATGAACACATAAAATGAGTGCATATCAATGGGGATAGTGGGACAGGAACGGTAGGCATGTTGGTGTGCTTATGCATGCCCCCTCAGGGACCTCTTAGGAAACATGTGAGGTTCATGGTGGACATTTTAAGGTTAAATATGGACCTCCAGAGATTTGGGGGTTCTTCATGGCCATGGTACAGTCTCTCTCATCATAAGAACTTGTTTGGGGAAGGGGGGAGCTTGCTTTCTAATGACAAGGTAACTACTGTTAAAGTCTTTGGGTTCTCTTTGAATCCACGAAATAATTTTCATAGTTTAATGTTTTATGGGTTGCTTATTGAAGGAGAAAGTTACTAATGCAGAAAGCAACTAATGCATTAATATAGGATGTCATTCTGATAGTTCCTTTTCAGATGACATTAACATTTTAATCTGACTCATGAACTGATTCTCACCCACTATGAAAAATGTAATAGCAATGTGTTTCACCTATTCCCCCCCCCCCCCATTTAATGAATAAACAAACTAAGACAGTCTATAAAAAAAATACTGTAGCCTGAAAAAATTATCCAAGTGGAGAAATAGGCCAGTTGAGGCTCACTATTCCAGTACTATGACTGGTTGGGCATCTGGGATTTGAATCAGCTTCTGGAAAGAATGAACCACTAATCTTGCTACTAAGGCCTATGTTCTAAAGCGGAGGTGAGGAATGATGGCCCTTCCCCCCCTTTTAATAGTATTTATACATTTTCATTTTACATACATAAGTGCTTAATGAATAGTGTATTGTTTGGATCATTTTGCTTATACAATAGTACTTTTCCCACTCCTAATTTCTACCACTATTATCCAACCATTTGTAAAACAAATCACATGTTTGAAAACACTCCGTATCTTCTTCATGGCCCTTTTATGCTTATGGACTTCCACTCCCAAAATTCCTGAGCCAGCATAAGTCATAAAAGGGTCATTGTTCCTCATCCCTGTTATAAAGCAAACAGACTCCTCAATAAAACCTTGTGTCTTATAAAAGTTACTTAGATAATTATTTCAAGTGCTTGCTTCTAGAGGAGAGTGCAGTCTTCAATTCAGGACTTTAAAAGATTGCCTTATATATCTTTTTAAAAAATTATTTTGGATTTCACTCCAATTCTATAATTTTTTTGTTCCTCCTGGTTTCTTGATTTCTTCAAATTCCCATATTCTTGTTTTGATTTTACTAAAATAATTTCAATAACACAGACTTATACAGCTCTCCATAGTGCTTTACAGCTACTCTCTGAGTGGTTTACAAATGCCAGCATATTGTCCCCAACAATCTGAGTCCTCATTTCACTGGCCTAAGAAGGATGGCAGACTGAGTCAACCTTGAGCCAGTTAGGCTCAAACACCTGGCTGTGGGCAGAGTTATCTTACAATATTGAATTCTGACCACTGCACCATCATGGCTCTATAAATTATAACATTAAAAAAGGGAAAAACAAAGATATAAAATGTATTCCAATGAAGAGTTTTTCCCGATGGACAATTAATAGTGCCATCCACCACTCTGAGTCGGCAGAAACCTATGTGGCAGCTTGGAATGCCAATCAACTACCAGTCAAATTTCCCAACTAATAGAATGCAAGTATAGAGGAGAAGGCATAAAGTAAAGTGGGAGTATTAGACACAACTCCTTATCAATTCCTATGATCCATCAGTCAGATTATTTCTGAAACTAGCATTCTTTAAAAGAATACTAAACCTACTGTCAAAAATAACATAAAGAAGGGATCCTGGGTTAAATAAGAGACCGATTAATAATGAGAGCACTTCTACAGTATTTGTGATTACTGCCATAGGGGAATCTAAAGTTTGGATATTCTGACTTGGAATTGAGTGAGCTAAGAGTATGGACATCAAAAATAGTTGTGACTGATAATAACACTCATCATCATGGCACCTGACATCCCCCATACCAGAATGAAGTAGCTGACATATTGGCCCAAAAGCTTAACTTCTCTATGACAGGAGTTTTAGAACATTTCAAGGTATAGAATCTTTTAGAGGGTTTTTTTATTTCCATAATTTCTTTTCAAAAGCCAAAGCTCTAATTACAAAAATTGTCTGGGTTATGTTTTTTTTCCCTTGAGTCTTTCACAGAAACCTCTCAAATTCTTATGGAATCCTAGAGTCCCACTGAATACAGCCTGAAAAACCGTGATTCAAGTGGCCACGATATGTTAGAGATTGGATAACCGTTTGTAAAGATTGAACAACTATTTATCTGAAATGGTATATGATTTCTTGCTTGAGCGGGAAATCTCCAAGATCCCTTCCAACTCTGTTATTCTGTCAGGTTTGCACAAACAGCCATAGGATCTGCAACTGGTGACCCTTGTTTTCAGAGTAAAAATCAGTCAGAGAGACAACTATGCCACTCTTGCAAGAATCCAAAAAATACTGAAGAAGTGAAAAGAGTTAAAAGTGCCACTATAAAAAACCTCTTCTCATCAGAAGCAGCAGGAAACATGTAAAGCCAGCAACAGTAACAGAAATGGCAGTACAAGGCCTGCAGAACATAGAGAGCAGTGGTGGGTTATGACTGGTACGCCCCGGTACGGGCATACCGGTGCCTGCTCGGACCACCAGGTACCGTTTTGGTACAGTACTCTGGAGGGCCCGCCCGCGCTCTTTACCGGTATTTGAGCTCTTCCACACACACTCACCGAGTGTACAGTGCCTGCATGACGCTCCGCTGAGCAGCTGGAGCATCACAGGTGGTACATATTGCTATTGCTACATATGCATGCGCATGCACACGCACTGCACACATTCATGTAGTGGATGCCGGGGCCCATTGCACTGTACCAGTTGTACCAGGATCCGGAACCCACCACTGATAGAGAGCTAGTTGTATTTATTAAAGACAGGACTAATGGCTCCCCAGAAGAAGATTAAATGTATTTATGATGATACTATGGAAAGTGCTTATCTGCGTTATGCAGCCAGATGCCTCTACAGAGGATAGGCGTCCAATCTCTTTCCTCATCTGAGTCAAAATGTCATGGAGGTTCAGGTCAGTTACCAGGGCAGACTTGAATAGGCAATTGGGGCAGGACAGGTTTAACTGTGATTCAATCAGCAACAAAACTGATGTTGGAGTATGTTAGGTCACATCTGCGTCCAAGAGGCAAAATGCTACTTCAAAGCTTGAGCGACTGAAAACAACTTGTATTCTTGCATTAACTGTGGCCTTTGTGGGGTGTGTGTGTGTGAGATGAAGGTAATGTCATGAGGACGTATTAGCAAGGCTGAGGGAAAATGATGCAGAGCTCCAAGTGGTATGCTATATTTCGTTGGTAAATCTGGAATATATAACATAAGAGAAGAGTTGGTATTTACATTGTCTAATCCTCTGCTGATATTAAAAGAGATTCTAAAAAGACCAAGTATTTCTAGAAACAACAGACCGGCAGTATTCGCGGCTTATGTGTGTGCCTTTCAAGTATCCAGAGAGCAATGTTTGCTTTTGCTGAAGGTGAAATACAGTCAGCGTTTTCATGGATCAAATATCATTTGAAAAGAACAGTAGGGGAAAAGGTTATTTTAAGGATTTTTCTATTTAAATGAAATGAAATATTTATGCAGCAGGCAAGCTTCTTGAACAGAGGAGGGAAATGAGTGTTCATGGAGAGTTGATTCTCTAGGCCAGGGGTCGGCAAACCTAAACACTCAAAAAGCCATTTGGACCCATTTCCCGCAGAAAAGAAAACACCGGGATCCACAAAGGTCCTAACCGGAAGCCCCCTGTTCAATTCTGGAGCTGACCGGAAGTTCAGTTCCCCCACCATAGAGTCTCCTCCTACCACAGCGTACTTTTTCCTCTACCTGTCATAACTGAAAGCTCTATTAATTGTGGAGACAACTGGAAAACTCTCCCCTTGCCATAGAGTCTTCTCCTGGCGCACTGTGCTTCTCTCCCCCCCCCCCCACTGGAAGCTCATCTCAAAATTGTGGTGCTGACCGGTGATGGAGCCGCAGCAGAGGGAGGAAAGAGCCACATGTGGCTCCAGAGTTACAGTTTGCAGACCCCTGCTCTAGGCCTTTAAGTGGATGATGCACCCAGTACAAAGATGATGTGAAGATCATGAAATCCTCCGCCTCCCCATTTCTGTATTTAACTCTGGGTTCATGTTTTATCTGGCAAATTAGTTTTCAATTCCCCGACTATAATATTATAGGTAATCCTCGACTTACGACCACAATTTAGCCAAGAATTTTTGTTGCTAAGTGAAAACTTGGTTAAGTGAACTTTGCCCCATTTTTTTACTTTTCTTGCGAGATTTCTTAAGTGAATCACTACAGTTGTTTAATTGGTAACACAGTTGTTAAGTGAATCTGGCTTCCCCATTAACTTTCCTTTTCAGAAGGTCCCAAAAGATGATCACATGACCTCAGTACACTGCAACCGTCATAAATATAATCCAGTTGGCAAGCATCCAAATGTAAATCCCATAGGGATGCTGCAACGGTCATAAGTGTGAAATATGATCATGTCACTTTTTTCCGTGATGTTGTAAACTTTGAATGGTCACTAAATAACAATAGCATTTAGACTTATATACCACTTCACAGCGCTTTACAGGCCTCTCTAAGTGGTTTACAGAGTCAGCCTATTGCCCCCAACAATTTGGGTCCTCATTTTACCCACCTTGGAAGGATGGAAGGGTGAGTCAACCTTGAGCCTGGTGAGATTCGATGTGCCAAATTGCAGGCAGCTGGTGATCAGCAGAAGTAGCCTGCAGTACTGCACTCTAACCACTGTGCCACCATGGCTCTAAATGAACTGTTGTAAGTTGAGGTGAAATTCAATTTTTTTACTACCGGTTCTGTGGGCGTGGCTTGGTGGGCATAGCAGGGGAAGGATATTACAAAATCTCCATTCCCACCCCACTCTGGGGCCAGCCAGGGGTGGTATTTACCAGTTCTCCAAACTACTTAAAATTTCTGCTACCAGTTCTCCAAAACCTGTCAGAACCTGCTGAATTTCACCCCTGTTGAGTACTACCTATATTATAACTGTGAAAGTCAACCTCCAAGGAGTAAATAGAGCATACAGTGCTACATCATGAAGAAGTGCTAAAGTGCATGATGTCTCAAGATATGCAGTAAACTTATTTGCTGCATAAAGTGTGAACTGATCCTCAGATATGCTGGCCACACTCAATTTATGGACATTAGATGCACATCCAGAAATGAGCAAAAAACACTCCCTATAGATAATCCTTAATTTACAAGAACAATTCGGACTGAAAAATTCATCATGAAGTGGCACGATGGTGAAGCGAGGCTCATGTGACCACACCAGTGGTGGGTTGCAGGCGGTACGCCACGGTACCGGCATACTGGAGCCTGCCCGGAGCACCAGGTACCATTCTGGTATGGTGCTCCAGAGGGCCCACTCGCCTGCCCACCCTCCTTAACTGTCTTTAAAGTCTTCGGCACTTCCATGCACGTGCACAGTATGTACAGCGCCTGCGCAACACTCCTCTGAGCAGATGGAGCATTGTGGAGGCTCGCGGTGGTGTCGCTGGACAGTATGACGCATATGTGCGCTGCGCACATGTGCGTGCACACTGCGCCGTCCATGTGGATGACGCTGGGCCCATTCCAACCATACTGATTGGAACAGGATCCGGAACCCACCACTGGACCACCCCCAATTTTATGACCTTGTTTGCCGTGGTTGTTAAGCAAGACCCATGTGATCGCGATTTGCAGTCTTCCCTGCCAGCTTTCCAATTGACTTTGCTGGTCTGAAGCCACCTGGGAAGGTCACCAATGGTGATCATGTGATTGTGAGAGGTTGCAACTATCATGTATACATGCTGGCTGCCAATCATCTGGATTGTGATTATGTGACCACAAGGAAACTGCTATGGGAGTAAGGGCAAAGATTGGTCATCAGTCAATTTTTCAGCGCCGTCATAACTCTGACCAGTTGCTAAATAATGGTCATACATTGAGGATTACCCTGGTATAATAACCTAGAACTGCGTAAACCTGAAATAGACTATATAAGATGTTCATATAACACAAGAGATAAATATGCAACTTTAACAAAATGGCTTTAATATTTCTATCTATTTTGATTAGTATTAATATATGCCACCCAGAGTCACTATGTGAGATTAAAATAAAAATATGATTAAATAATAAAAGCACCTGTTCATACAAGTACACAACCCCCCAAAGTGGTAATTCCAAAGACAAAACAGGAGTTTCTTACAATATATAATAAAAGGACTATGAATATGCATGGGATTGGGCAAACAGGCAGAAAACTGAGAGAGAGTACGTTCATGAACATCATCTGGCAATTAGGAGACATACAATGAAATTTCCTTAATTTTATAACACACTAATTAAGTCCAACCACAATTTCAGTTGAAAAACTATAGTCATCTTAGACCTAGCCGGACTCCAAAATGAAGAATTCCTAAAGGCATGGTACTCTGATAAACCAGCCATTAGCAGATTCATTCATGTAAGTTTCATTTATGAATCGTTTAAGTAAGGAAACAGCAGGAAAGGAAGGAAGGGAGGGAGGGAGGGAGGGAGGGGTGGGAGGAAGGAAGAAAGGGAGGGAGGAAGGAAGGAAGCTAAGCACAACCTTCCTCATTAACTATTAACCAACATCCCCAATAACTAGGAACTAGCATCAGATAAACAGGAACAAAGAAGAAACAATATCTCACAAAAAAAACAATCAAGGAAGAAGCAATCCCTTAATTAAGCCTAATAAGACAAACTACCACATATAAATAACCAGCAAGCTCCATTCTCCCCCATGCACTGATGATGTTACTAAACCTGGTAGTGAAATACTGGTAGGAGGAAACACACAAGCTCAGAGAAGTCCAAGAACCCACAATTTAACCCCAAACTCCATATGTTCATGTTCAATGACATCCAGGGGGTGAGCACTAATGACTCAAACTTGATTTGTTTTTGGTTTTTTGCTCATTAGCCTTTTTTCTCTGCCCCTTTCATCTACTCTCCTCCTGTGGGAAAATTGGCTTCAAAAAGAAACAGCACTGAAGTAGCCACTCTTAATTTCCACTCTTCAGATGTTACAGGAGGTTTGGGTTGCTGAATGTCTTTTTTTCTCCAACAATATTGAGAGACTGCCTTCTGCCAATTACCTCCCTACAACCAATTAGATCCCACAGATTAGGCCTCCTCCGGATTCCATCAACTAGCCAGTGTCGACTGTCGACCCACCGGGGGAGGGCCTTCTCTGTGGCTGCTCCGGCCCTCTGGAACGATCTCCCCATGGAGATTCGGACCCTCACCACCCTTCAGGCTTTCCGCAAAGCCGTCAAGACCTGGCTGTTCTGGCAGGCCTGGGGCTGATGAGTTCCCAGCCCCACTCGAATTGTTGCGGCTGTTGATGAGTTTTTTAATCTGTTTTTTGTATTTTGTTTGTCTTGTTTGTTTGCTTTGTATTGCCCCCCCCCTTTCCTATTTTGGTTTGTTAGCCACCCTGAGTCCCCTTGGGAATAGGGCAGCTTACAAGTTTAATAAACTATAACTAAACTATAAACTAGTATGTACTCCATGTTCCGGAAAGAGAAATATATATTAATGCTTTATATTTTACCAGAGCCTAGGAGATACACACTCTTTCCAAAGAAGAGGAAATGTTCAAGCTATGGTGGATGTAAAACAATCGTAGTAGTAGCAGCAGTAACTTTTCTCCTTCTTTTGAACTCATAAAAACCCTAAAACAAACTCTATTTATTTTAATGAGTAGGAAACTTTCACTGAAAGGAAAGATGGAAGATTCAGCAGCTACTTCTGATATGGTTTTAGAAAAGAGAGAAATCACAGGAGCAACGCATCACAACCCTTGCATTCCTGACTTTCTGACTTATTACAACCCATTTTATCTGACTCGAAGCCACATGCCTTGAACAGCTTCCAGTTAGCGCAAAGTACAACTCCTCCCTTTGTTACTAAAATGTGTAATAAATTCTACTTCTCCCTAATGAGTACATTCCCCAGATATTTTGGGCTGGCTCTGTCTGAATTAAAAGTCCATGATCTCTCACTCACTTAAGCAAATGGCTGAACATTTCTAGAAAACTGTAAGGCAACACTTAGAAAGACTAAAGGCTACTCAGCAGATATACATTAATGTGCTTCTGGCAAGAATAACATGTGCCAGATGGAGAAGTAGTAGATAGTCCAGGAAACAGCTACTGCAAACACCATGTAAGGTTTTTCCAGAACCAAGGAAAGCAAAGATAAATATGGTTCCATAAAACAATAAATAGGCATTTGTGCCAAATATTAGCAGGGACCCTTTTATATATGCATTATTTTGTTCATTGGTAAATGTCTCACCCCACTTTTCACAGATAAACTATCATGTAGCTATCCCTAACCTGTTATAGCTTGTGCAAAAATATTGACAACCCAGCTCTCAATCAACATCATGCTGGCTGTGGAATTCTGGGAGTTGAAGTCCACACATTTTAAAGTTGCCAAATTTGAAAAATACTGATCTAGATTCTGCTATAATGACTAGGAAAAACAGAGGTGGCAATGAAATGTTTCAGATGTATACACAAGTAGGCTGAACACTAGTGGCAGGATGCAATAAAGACTGTATTGTGTGAGGGCTATGGGAAGAGATGAGGAGGAAACCAAAGGAGACTTTACATACTTCAAATTTGGATGAAGTGAATGAGCAAAAACTAATACAGTACATCCAAGATATTGTTGATTCAGAGTGACTATTTTAAGAGTGCAATTTAGTGGAGTTTACCATGTTGATTGGTTCATTTAAGTTCTTCTTATGATGGAATAAACTTCACTGTATTCACTTCCTAGTTCAAGTAATGCGTCCATTACTGGACACCACATTTTAAGACAGATTCAGTCATACTAGATAGAACTGGCTATTTAGAGAAAAGGTGAAGAAAGAGGCCTTTATAACATTTTTAAGTACTCCCATGAGTATTAACAGAAGAAATCCATGATCTAGCCATTGCCAGCTCAGAGTGCATGACATGGACTAAATTAGAGAAAGGCAGGTTCTGGGTGAACAACATTAAGGAAAGTGTAAGAGCAGTTTTGACAATGAACTCAATTACTAAGGGAACTGATGTAGTCACCGAATGTATTCAAAGCGGTATTGGATAGACATCTGAATTCCTGCATAGAGCAAGGAGCTGGGTCAAACAATTTTAGGGCATCAGTCCTATGAGAAGTCAATGAATACCCCAAAGTTGCAAGTATTTGTTTGTGGGATGTTGCTAGCTTGCCTTAAACAGTATTTCTCAAGATAATTCATGTGTTTGAGTTTCTATTATCCTACATTGGTTTGAATAGAATTGATACGTGAATACTTTTTATTTTATTTTGCCACTGATTGCACAGTTTAGCTGTTGAAAGGAAAGTTTAGTTATTACTAAACTTGAATAGGTAATAATGTTTAGTTAGCCCCATTTAATGACTAATTTCTATCTCCAGAAATGGGCAATAAATGTATAACTGTGAAACAATCATATTTGATTTCAGCAATTCTAAACTCTTTGAGATATTTCCTTGCCTCTGGGGACTGAATTTATTCTTATGGTTGCATAAATTTAGTGTAAAGAATAATTTCGATATCTGTTTTATGTAAATGAGGGGTTTGGGGGAGGGGATCCCATTAATGTGCTTAAATCTTACTGGTTTTATTTGTTTGTAGATTTAACATGGCAGAAATGTTTCTCTGTTCACAAAGCTTCTTCTTATACCTATTATCTTCTTATACCTATTATCTTGTAAACAATTGACAATTCAAATAAATAAAAATAAATAAATAAAATATTTTCAAATTGGAAAAGGCTCCCACAGAAAGGCACATTTTTTATTTTCTGTTAGCAATGTTGACGTTTCCCATGCATGTTAATGTATAGTATTAAGCATTATAAACAGACATTGTTTCTGACTGAGATTGTTGGCCTGTATCCTGACTCTGACATCCTACAAAAAGCAACCTGCAATTAGATTCTCACACAAATAGAGAGATCTTTGACTGTAATAAAGGGCTGAGTTATAAAACAAACAGGCTAGTGAGCAGGTGCACGCTTGGAAAACAAGAACGGTCTTCTTGAAGGTATCTACAGGTAGATGACAGAGAGCCTCCAGCATCAGAGGGCAAAAGACAATCCTTTTTAAAGGTAGTCAACCTTTTTATACCTACCACCCACTTTTGTATCTCTGTTAGTAGTAAAATTTTCTAACCGCCCACCAGTTCCACAGTAATGGTGATTTATAAAGTAGGGAAGAAACTTTATAAAATTTATAAAGCAGAGTTACAGCAAACCCCTACCGCCCACCATGAAAGCTGAAACACCCACTAGTGGGCAGTAGGGACCAGGTTGACTACCACTGGTTTAGTGTTTTTATAAACCAATTATCTCACATTAGTTGCAGTGGGAAGGAGTCTGTAGGCCCAACTTCAGGGACAGTGTTTATTTCCACCAATATCAGTGACAAATCAAAGACCTAGGGCAAAAATGAATTCCCATAGTTTCCCCAAGGGTTGACATTTGCAGATGCTTATGGCACTCATTTCATCCATTAGAAGTCTGAAGCTCCCCAAAAAGGTTTTGCTCTTTTGGGGACCTAAACCATCCCCAGACACTCCAAGGAACTAAAATTCACTCAGGGTATGTTATATCTCCAGGTATGCTCCCTTTAGCCTAGTGGTGTCAAACTGGCTGCCCATGGGCCACATGTCTCACGTGCAGGCCACACCCATCCCAGCTATGTGAAGGGGGAAAACGTTGCAATATGTCATGTGATGACAAAGTGATGCCACAAGTTTGATACTCATGCTTTTGTGATCTGCCCTCAGCAGATCACAAGAATGATGTGTGTGACCTCTCATTCCTAAAAGGTTGTCCATTCCTGTATTAGGTGTTGCAATTGTGTGTGTATAATTCAGGCAATGTATGGCTGTTAAAGTTGGACCATAAGAAAGGCTGAGCGCCAAAGAATTGAGGCATTTGAACTCTGGTGCTGGAGAAGACGCCTGTGAGTCCCTTTGACTGCAAGGCGATCAAACCGGTCAGACCTAGAGGAGATCAATCTTGACGGCTCTTTAGAAGGCCAGATCCTGAGGATGAAACTCAAATACTTTGGCCACCTAATGAGAAGGAAGGACTGACTAGAGAAGAGTGTATTTGTTCGAGGGATCACGCAAGAGCCATGGATTCAGAAATAGGTGTTTATTAAAGATGTTAGCGATTCAAAGAACAGAACGAACGCCAAAGGTATTTATATGAAATGTAACAATACACTAACCAATCAGGGGCCGGGTACTGCACAGCAACTGCTGGTGCAGTACCTCGGCCAATCAGGACAGATTAGGTATGTCATGGAGGCTAGCAACAGCCTCCAATGACTCCTGACCAAACAGGGCCCAGCAAAGTGGTTGCTGGCCCTTTCTCATGTATCCAAATACACAACACCCCTTCCCCCCAGATCTGTTGATGGGGGGGGGTGGACCCACAAATCATAACTAGCAACTTTGAAATTTCAAGAACATTGTAAAATTTCCCTTTACATTTTCCCCAGGTTAAGTGCCCATTTTTATTAATTCATTCAAGCAGTTTCCCCATTTTTATTAATTAATATCACACATCAGTTCCTTGAATGTACAACTACATGTGTGTGCGTGTGGTTCACTTAATACATGTGTGTGTGTGATTCACTTAAGAAGCAATTCTATGTCTCTTTCTCCTTCCCTCCAGCTCATTTATTCGTATTTGCATTGCTCCTCCCTCCAGTAATTTATTCCCATTACGTTACGTTCCTCCTTCCCTCCAGTTAATTTATTCACATTACGTTACGTTTCTCCTTCTCTCCAGCTAAGTACACTTTATTCTCTATTAGCCCACTTTTTCCGAGTTCTCAATTCATATTCCTCCCTTTCCCTCCAGCTA
The DNA here is from genome assembly GCF_051295495.1 of Thamnophis sirtalis. Classification (NCBI taxonomy): domain Eukaryota; kingdom Metazoa; phylum Chordata; class Lepidosauria; order Squamata; family Natricidae; genus Thamnophis; species Thamnophis sirtalis. The sequence goes on from NW_028261381.1 coordinate 30,256,287, forward strand.
ATTTATTTGCATTACGTTTCTCCTTCCCTCCAGTTAAGTACACTTAAGTCTTTATTAGCTCAATTTACATTTCCCTTTTCTCAATTCAGATTTCATTCCTCCCCTTTCCCTCCAGCTAAGTACACCCTTTGTTAGCTCCATTTTAAGTTCCTCATTTCTTCGTTTCCCCCAAGTTGCTTTACACACATTTTATTTATTTAAATTTCCCCCAATTTTACTGCGCATGCCCAACAGAGTTTTTTTAACAGTCCTGGCTTGCAAAACGGCCCTGGAGGCGGCTCCCGGCTTGCTGAGAGCTTTCACGGAGGTGTGGATTGGCCAGGCAGCATGGAGATCGGTGAGGCAGGCAGGAGGGATTTCAGGCCCCTGAAGGCAGCTAAGACAGCTGAGGCAAGACAGCGCGGAGGTCTAGGAGGAGCGCTGAGAGAGGCTCCATGGCTTCCCGCTGGGAAGCAGGCTCGCGGGGAGGCAGGGAGGGGCGGCTTTCCCTCCAGGCAGAGAACGGAGTTCGCAGGGAATGACAGCTTCCCTCCCAGCATCGGGAGGCTTTGGCCGGAGGAGTGGCACAGCGGCAAGGCTCGGGGAGGCCGTGGAGGCAGGCGCGGAGGCATTTGGGGCCCTTCTGGGAGGGCGGAGAAGGCCGTGGGAGGCCGTAGTGCATCGGGAGGCCGACGAGGCTGGCGCGGAGGCCGCGGAGACATCGGGGCCCTTCTGGGAGGTCGCGGAGGCCGCGGGAGGCCGTAGAGGCGACGGGAGGCCGAGAGGGCTGGCGTGGAGGCCGCAGAGACATCGGGGCCCTTCTGGGAGGTCGCGGAGGCCGCGGGAGGCCGTAGAGGCGACGGACGGCCGAGGAGGCCGTAGAGGCGACGGGAGGCCGAGAGGGCTGGTGTGGAGGCCGCGGAGACATCGGGGCCCTTCTGGGAGGTCGCGGAGGCCGCGGGAGGCCGTAGAGGCGACGGACGGCCGAGGAGGCTGGCGCGGAGCAGACGGGAGGCCGAGGAAGCAAGGCAGGAGACGGACGGCTGGGACATGCCTCTGTCCTCCTCCTTCTTTCTCTCTCTCTCTCTCCGAGTCAGGCAGGCATCTCCTTTCCCTTCGTTGTGGCGCGGAGCAGACGGGAGGCCGAGGAAGCAAGGCAGGAGACAGACGGCAGGGACACGCCTCTGTCCTCCTCCTTCTTTCTCTCTCTCTCTCTCTGGGTCAGGCAACGAGGCTTTAATGTGTTCTGGCTGGCTGGTGGGCAGCCTCCGCGGGCAGGCTAAGTTTCTGGATCTCGACGCGACTTGGGCGACCGGAACAGCTGGCTTGCTCCGTGAGGTGCACGGGCAGCCCAACGACCTCGGGCCCAGACAGTTCCAGCTGGCTTTCGCAGATTGAAGCCTCTCGAGTGCTGGTAACTGCTTCAGCTGGGCGCATGCTGGCCGTGGGGTCCGGCGGTCCTTCACGAGCCCTTCCAACTGTAGTTTAATCAGGTAGCCTATGGTGTTGCGCTGCGACTGCTCTCTCCTCATTCCAGGCCCTGCGGAATCGCCAGATCCCACCTTCGTCGCCAGTTTTTGTGTATTTGTTCGAGGGATCACGCAAGAGCCATGGATTCAGAAATAGGTGTTTATTAAAGATGTTAGCGATTCAAAGAACAGAACGAACGCCAAAGGTATTTATATGAAATGTAACAATACACTAACCAATCAGGGGCCGGGTACTGCACAGCAACTGCTGGTGCAGTACCTCGGCCAATCAGGACAGATTAGGTATGTCATGGAGGCTAGCAACAGCCTCCAATGACTCCTGACCAAACAGGGCCCAGCAAAGTGGTTGCTGGCCCTTTCTCATGTATCCAAATACACAACAAGGACTGACTAGAGAAGAGCCTAATGCTGGGAAAGATTGAGGGCAAAAGAAGAAGGGGACGACAGAGAATGAGGTGGCTGGATGGAGTCACTGAAGCAGTAGGCTTGAGCTTAAATGAGCTTAGCAGAGAATGGTAGAGAACAGGAAGGCCTGGAGGAACATTGTCCATGGGGTTACGGATGGGTTGGACATGACTTTGCAACTAACAACAACAATAGTTTTCTCAGCAATAAAAGTGCTACAGCCATTTTGGGCGAATGCTCTTTTGAGTTCCTCAAAAGCTAATGGCCCCTCAATTTCTTTGAGGCCTCCCATCTGTGGCCCCCTTCTTAGTTTACTTAAAATCAGCCAAGGTTGCCTAGGAGCTGCTACTCTCAGTCTAGTTAAAAAAAAAAAATAACAGTGTGTTGATTAAACCCTGAAAATGGCTGGCTCTTTGTAAGATTACTTGGAAACAATCTTTTATTAAACATACTGAGAAAAGAAAGATTTACGGGGCTTCCACTGGAAATTTGTTAAGAAATTAAGTATATGAATTTGATACAGAAGCATTTCTTTAAAATATCAGAGGAAATTTGTTAAAGACAATGTTGATTTGTTTTTTTAAATGAGCAAGTCAAAAGGAGTAATTAATTAATTGCAGAAACAGATCAAAGTGAGAATGCAGGGTATTGATTAGAATATTTGGAACAAAACCATTATAAGTCTGTTTGTTTTTTTAAAAAAAAACCATTGCCTGGGGGAAAAAAGTACAACAAAATTAGATTGATATAGAGGCAACCTTATTTAGAAATCTTGGTATTAAACGATACAGAGCCAGGAAAAGTGCTGAATAAAATTTGAGGTCGAAGGGCTGTCTTTATTCCCTTGAGCCCCACTAAACTCAAATCTTTCTTTGTTCTACTCTGTTCCTTATAAGAGGAGGCAGAGAAACTGCATGGCTATGAAGAAAGAGGATTAACTATTAAAAAAAACAGTTGCATAAACTTACTTCCACTCTTTTAGTGCCATTGGGGAAAACCCAGCCTCCTTTAATACTAAAAAAAAAATGCATCATTTTTCAGTATTAGTATCAGTTTTCAGCTTTGCATCAGTTGAAGTATTAAGGCTTTCACTGAAGTAAGATGAAATATAAATTCATTTTCCTTATAAAATGGCTTGCCCAGATTTGTCAAGACAAACACATTTGTACTCGTACACGGTTGTCAAACCTCCGGCGTCATGTTGCCATCACCTGATGTTTCATGACATTTGCAGAGCTGGGGTGGATGTGGCCTGTGCATGACACATCTGGCCCACGGGCTGCCAGTTTGACACCCCTGTGACTAGTATCTTCCACTGGCTGCTTAGGCTATCAGCTTTCTTTAAAGTACAATCAAACAAACAGGAATAAGAACCTTAATGATCATATTTGAAACCAACTATCCAATTTTTAATTCTGGCTGAGCCAGTAACTAAGGGGGACTTTAAGAGCAATGATTTGCGCTTATCTATTTGCTGCATACAGAAAATGAACCAGGGTTGCAATTATTGTTGTGGCTCAGATCTCATCCTTATACTTATGCTACTCAAGAGAACCAGATACTGTCACTTTGGATGCAGCAACAGCTGTTTATCATTGGCCTTAAGAAGGAATATTCTTATGATACAATAATGCACTGTAACTTAATCAGCTTTACAGTGGCTGACCACAAATGGGTTTTTACTAGGATGAAAATGCTCTAACAGACTATATAGTTGCCAGGAGCAATTAAAGCTATGCTGAAAAGAACTAGAGCTCTGCTTTTGGTTGATGCAATCAGGTATTCTGCAATATTGATGAGATTCAATGCTGAGTAAATGTGATCAACCAAACAACAGGGTAGCTTTTGACTCTGGGTGGATTAAGTCAGTGTTTTTCAACCTTTTTTGTGCAAAGGCACACTTTTTTCACGAAAAAAATCACGAGGCACACCACCATTAGAAAATGTTAAAAATATTTAACTCTGTGCCTATATTGACTATATCTTCTCAATTTACAATTATCTCAATTTGCAATTGTCTTTCGTGAAGTATAAATCAATTTATCAATTTAAAATCCACTCTCTTGAGATTATACTTCCTAGAATGCTAGCATCCATCCAAGGGTATGAGGTAGGTATTACCTAGTTCCTCACTCATTATTCCAAAACTGAAAGCTAACAACAGCATCACTGAAGTATAGGAACAGTATTGGGAGAGGACCAATTGAGGGCATTCAAAATCTTGGAACTGTTTTGCATGAGTATAGCCTGTGCTTTAGCTTCGGAGCCATCCTACAGGAACGAGTCCAGTGAATTTGACGGGGGGGGAGCAAAGCTGCTCCCTGAGGCGCCGCAGGGAAGAGGCGGCAGAGGTGGGTGATTGCGGGAGAAACTGCGCTTGGGGCGGCGGGGCTTGTGCTCCCTTTCCGAGGCAGCGCAGAGAAGAGAGCAGCGTCTGCGCTGCTTTTGCTGGAGGTGGGGGAGCGCATGGGAGTCTGCGGTCTTCTGCCTTTCAGGGTTCAGGGCGAGGCTCGTGCGCGGAGTTGCCCCTTTGGGCTCGTGTTCATCGCGGAAGGTCTCCCGTTCCAGCTTTGCGATTTCCCCCTTCCTGAGTTTGCCTTGAACCTTGCTCCTTCCTCCCTTCCTCCCTTCCTCCCTTCCCAGGACGAGAAGAGCCCCGTCGGCTTGTCTGGGCCAAAATCTGCCTGCGGGAGGGTGACGGGAACGGGGAGGAGGAGGAGACATTGCTAGGAAAGCGGGGGTGCTGGCTTCGTTCCTCTTGCTTTGCGTTCAATCTCCTTGTCCTGATTTCTCTGCCGGGAAATAAGCCCGGAGGAGCCAGGTGCAAGTCAGCGGGCATTTGCGTTGTGCCGCGAACGCGATCCCGGAATCCCCGGCTGGGGTTGTCAAGCAGACCAATCTGCAGCGCTCCTGAAACAGCGGGCTTATTGGGGGAAGCAGTGGTTTTTTTTGGAAGTGAATGGCCTCAAAACCTGCGGAATTCAACAAGTCTTGTTTTGAAGAGCTCCGCTGAAAACACCCGGCGGGTGTTTTTCCCACGGCACACCTTACACTATGTCACGGCACACTAGTGTGCCGCGGCACAGTGGTTGAAAAACACTGGATTAAGTGAATTGCTGGGCAGTAAGAAAAGGAGCCTTTTTAGAACTTTTCTCTCTCAACAGCCTATATACCAGTAATGGTGAACCTTTCCCCCCCTCAGGTGCCAAAAGCATATGCCCACCCTCATGCCATGACCCCTGCGCATGCGTGCGTGACCCCACCCACCCCCGCTGCCCTGCGCATGTTTGGCTTTTTTGGAGCCTGGGGAGGGCAAAAAATGGGCCAACATGCAAACCGGAAGTTCGGGAATGGACCCTCTGGGGCTTTTTTCTCCCTCTGGAGACTTCCCTGAAAAACGACTGAAAATCAAGGCTGAAAATCAGTTGGCCAGCGCACGCATGCACACTGGAGCTGATAGGACAACGCCTTGGGTGCCCTCAGAAATGGCTCCGTAGGTTCGCCATCACAGACCCATACTGATGAGGGTATTCATCAGCATACTTGGCCTATAATAAAGCTATTCTGTTCTATCCCGTCCCGTCCCATCTCAAAAACAAAGTTCAGTTGCCTTTTGAAGAAGCACCTTTGGGACAACCATGACCTAGATCAGTGTTTCCCAACCTTGGCAATCTGAAGATGTCCGGACTTCAACTCCCAGAATTCCCCAGCCAGCGAATGCTGGCTGGGGAATTCTGGGAGTTGAAGTCCGGACATCTTCAAGTTGCCAAGGTTGGGAAACACTGACCTAGATGACTGAAAATCTTGATAGATATTCCATTCATTCATAAAATATGAACCAGTTGCCAAGTATATGAATTTTGATCATATCATCACCGGGATACTGCAAAGGTTGTAACTGTGAAAAACGGTCACTTTTTTCAGTGCTGTTGTAACTTTGAATGGTCACTAAACAAACTGTTGTAAGTCGAGAACTGCCTGTAATTCCTTTTTTCAAGAATACTGAAAGTGCCGTGTAACAAACCTAACAACCTAACATGTGTTCGTTTGCCACAAACCCCAGAGAAATTTTGTATGCACTTTTTTTTAATGATAGCTTAGGGGGAAAAAAGTAAGTTTGCACATCTATGGGAATAATCATTTTTTTGTTTTTAAAATATGTTTTTTTCTCCTTCATGTAGATTTTATTGCAGATTATTTCTGCTGAACATGGCATAACTTAGAATAACGTTTTAATACCTTTGATATCAGTGGGGAAGATTTAAACAGGTGCTTGATTTTTCTTTTAAAATCCATGGGACAAGCACTAGACTTTCAAAACCCATTTCATCATAAAATAACATTTGTCTTGTAAATGTGCATTCAAGTGCAACCTTAAAGGTTTATTCTTTGGGCTGGCCATCAATTTTGATGATAATGATTTAAACATTTTTTCCCTTCCCCTTTTCTCCCATGTTACATTTTGCTGTTCTAGTGTGGGCCTATTTCAGAAGTTTCAAAGAGAAAGTGATGCCTCAAATAGCAATAGCACTGTTGTGGCCCGTCAGCGGCCAACAGAGCTGGTAGCAGACTCAGACAATAAGGAGGTTGGGGAGGAACATGGGCCAGTCCTGGAGTCTGGGGAAGGCTCTGACGAGGGCTCTGTGTCAGAGGCAGAGAAGAGGCCAGGGCCGTCCGACAGTTATCAGCTGCCTTTGGAGTTGGATATCAGTGGGACAGAACAACAGCTGTAGCCTGTTCCTGATGTGGACATGTGCAGAGCTGCCAGGAGAAGGGAAGAAGGGCCGACTCAGGAGTAAAGCCACAGTGGATGGTGAATGGCCCCTCCCATAGGGAATAAAGAGGAGTGAAAGGGGAAGGGAGTTTGCAGGAGACAATTAGTTCAATTCATTAGAGTGAAGATCTGTTCCTGACTTCTTGCCTAGTAATTGCTGCTACAGAGTGGCGTTTGGAAGATATCGGCCTGGCAACACTCCAAGCCTGATAAAGGTCTGTAGTAGTGAAATATGTTGAAAGACTGTTGGCCAGGACTTTGCTGGAGAGGAATTCCCTTTAACCTAAATAAAAGTGGGGTTATCGGGACAAGGAGTCTGCTTCATGATCTTGGGAAGCCTAGGTCAGAACAAGCACTTAGAAAAGGCCTCATCTTCTTTACTTACAAAAGCCTCTGCTCGATCAAACAGCCTCCCTCTAAAAGAGAGAAAACCATTTGATGACATCATGCCAAAATCATTATTAATAAATAGCATAGCCAATGAAGGGTATGCATGTCTAGGTGTATATGATCTAGCAACACATTTCCATGGAATTACTGACTCAGACAAGATGATGTGATGGAGGAGAGGAGGAACAAGCTTTCCAGGGCAGCTGTAGTGAATGAAGTGCCCAACTTGTTAACTTTCCAGTCACCTTTCTACCTTATGCATCCTCTAGTTCAGAGGTGTCAAATTCAAGGCCCGTGGGCTAGATCCAGCCCGCGAGGTGCTTAGATCTGGCCCCGTAGGGCCACCCTGGAAACCAGCCCATGGTGCCTCTGCCATGATGCCTCTGCCAGTGAAGGACCGCACTGTGGTTCCTCTGCCAGCAAAAACAGGCTCCTGAGCTCAATTTCTGGTTGTGACGGCCTCCTGCAATTCTCTGCCAGCAGCCAACCTTCACTGGCAGAGGGTTGCAGGAGGCCTTCGCAGATGGAAATGGAGCTCGGGAGCCTGTTTTTGCTAGCAGAGCACTTGGGCTGCCACAGGCACCCCCAACATGAATGACATCAAGCAGACCACACCCACTCTGGCCACACCCACCCTCCCCTCCCAAGGGCAAACCCAACCCTGATGTGGCCCTCGAGTTTGACATCCCTGCTCTAATTTATTTTAGTCTTAATATTCCTTCATCTCATAAGAAATCAACTGAGTTTGAAATAAACGGTATCCCTAAATTTGGCTGAATTAGTTATAAATTTTCCATGAAAAATCTGATACAGGAGAATGGAAGGACTAAGAATTCTAATTCTTGGCAGTGATTCTCAACTTCAGCAGCTTTAAGATTGGCGGACCTCAACTCCCAGAATTCCTCACCCAGTGCTAAGGTTGAGAAGCGCTGATGTTGGTTAAGAAGAAAAAAATACACAGGCTGGAGAGAGAGAACAATCTTTAGTGAAAATGGCCAAGATATTTTAGTTGCTCTTCAGAAATGCTGCTGAGGAAGACTTCGTATCCATACATCCTCAAGTCATTTGCTGAGGTGCAATTTTTGCCTTCATCCTTTGGTTAAAATGATATATTGCATAAATTTGAGGAGGGTTTTTCTTCATCACAGGTGTTACATGATAGGCCTGACAGAAGCAATTTTGCCAGTTTCATGGAATGTACTGCACAGCTGATTTACAATACAATGGCATACTATGAGTAGTAGATAACACATATGGATCTAATTATCCTGTTTCAGACATGTGATTATTTTGTGTTGAAAACCTTATTTAGAAACCACATTGAGTTAAATCCAAATCAGTAATTCTTGCAGATTGTCAATGAAACAAACTGAATTCCTAAGTAATAACTAATAACTAATTTACTCTTTATTGATTTCAAAGGGGTTCCCCTGCACATGATTCTATTCTAAGCTGAAGAAGGTTGAATCCTCTCTTTTATCCCAAACGCGGGGGGAGGGGGAGATAATATTGAGAAATCCTCTTATAAGATCAGACATGATCCTTTATGAACCAAGATTTTAATTTAGTAATTTTCTACAGCTTTCTGAAATGATTGATCATCTTATGATACATCAAGTTAAGCTTTATTTTGCAGCAATTGTTCAGTAACAAAGATCTATCCTGCAAGCAGAGGTGGGCTGCTCCCGGTTCGGCCCGGATCGGGCAAACCGGTAATAGCGGTGGTGGGAGGTTCTGCCCACCCTCCTGGATGCTTCTGTGCATGCACAGAAGCGTCACACATGCACAGGAGCATGCCCGAACCGGTAGTAAAAAAATTGGCAACCCACCCCTGCCTGCAAGGTATATTCTGGTACGTCAAACAAGCATAAACATATCCTAGTATTGTTGTTGAAAATATGATGTGTTTGAGAGGGGATAGGTGCATGTGATATTTGCTGCAGATTCATTTTCAAAGAGTGCTGACAAAATTAGAAAACCCTTGTAACTGATACCTCTGATTTACAAAAGAAAAAAGAAAAAAAGAAAATGTGCCCTCAAAGTTAGTGAATTTAAAGGATAATTTCCAATCCCTAGTGAATAACTTAAGAACTTGGTTCACTGTGGGGTCACTGCAAAACACAGAGTGTAATAGAAATATATCTGAAGGAAGTTAAAAGAGATTTTATGCTGGAATGGTGGACATTGTTGCCTGAGAAACAGAAACCGTGTATGTTTTCACAAGGAAATGAGTCATTTGTTTCTGTTGGCCAAAACTTTGTTTTCTTTTCATTTCATATTTGAGCTGCTTCATATATTTTGAAAAAGACCCAGCTTTCCAGTCTTTTGACAAAGATAACTTGTTTAATTAAATGCTCAGCAGAAGGTTTGCATAGTAGTAACAACAAGCCAAATAAAAGTTAGAGTAAAGAAAACACTTCGGTGTCTCAGTCCAAGAAATGAAGCTTGTTTGACTCATCAGTACTAATTAATATTTAGTTTAATCGCCAGACTATTTTTAATGATGGAACATAATTGAGTTAGAGTTAAATGTAATCAAATGACATTATTTCTAGTGATATGGTTAACATATCTGGGTACAAACATTAAGATAACCACTAGGTCCCTGATGGCAAACCTATGGCACACATGCCAGAGTTGGCACGCAGCATTCTCTCTGTGGGCACGTGAGCTGCCGCCCCAGTTCAGCTATGCCATGCATGCGGGTGTGACTCCCTCTGGCCAGCTGGTCTTCGGGTCTCTGCCATGCATGCATGGGGTGTGTGGGGCGTGCAGGGGTGTGTGCATATGCGAAGGGTGCATGCGGGGGACACGGGAAGAGGGAGCATGCATGCGTGGGGGAAATGCAAGGGGAGAGCAGGGGGCTCGTGCACATTGCATTTTGGGGGTTCGTGCGTGCTTTGGGCACACTGTCTGGAAAAAGTTAGCCATCACTGCACTAGGTGATAGGAAGGAGATGCAGAAAGCTTTTGATGATTTGCTACCATCTTCTGGTCATCTGGATTTTTGTAGCCTAGGCTAAGATCGCTTTATGAAATAGTCCATTTAGCTCCTCCATTCAAATAAATATTGATTTATTTCAAATCTATTTCAAAATGTATTTTGTTTCAAAATGTATTTCTAGTTTATGTGTTCCTGAAATTAAGCTCTGAAGGCAATTAGTGCTCAACTGTTATATGCTCATAACATCCACATTCAGAAGCATTCAGGTCCTGGATTTGGGGCTTTGATATTGAAAGTGATTTATGAAATATTTTATGTTATAATCAGAATTAAAAATTCGTATCTACATATTGATATGAATCTACTGTTTCCATACATATTGAAGTTCTAGGAGATCTGGAATATTTGTATGCATATGACTGCATTTGTTCTTCAAAACATATGCCGGTTTTCACATTAAACCATTTATTTCAATATGAATATTAAAGTAAAATGCACCCATATATGTATTCTTTTGGGACAAACATGCTTGCAATACATGTGCTGGGAAATGAACAGAAAAGTGTTTCCAAGTTTTCATGATGTTTGTAGACTTACTTAATATGAAATGAAACGCAATTTGAAGCCAATGAAATAAAAGTGAATTAAATAGAAATGCCGTGCCCATTTGTTTGTGATCCAGATAAATTTGGATTGGATAGAGGATAAACCAGATGAGTTCTATTTTTCTGGTCAGAGAATCCTGGCTTGCTTGGGAACAAGGAAAAGGGACTCCAGTTTGGCTTTTTCAACAATATGATAACTTCTTGGAGAGTTCTACTCAGCGTCATAAAGCCAGGAGTGAAAAGGGCTGCTTGTCCCAACAGGCTGCTTAATCATAGGAAGGTCAGAATATGCAACCCCAGCATGATGTGCCAAGACAGCCATTGTATCTCTGCCCGTAGCATATTTCTTTGAGGGGATGATCTTTCAAGAGGGACATTTCCCACAAGGCACTCTCTTCTGCACATGGCTCAGGCCATCTAAAACCAAGCTTTCCCCATTCTCCCTGGTTCCCTCTGAGCTGCTCATTATGGGAAAAGCTTTCTTTCAAACAAAGAAGGGACAGGATGAATCTTGATCGTGAGGCAGTGTTGATAAGGCAAGACACCTGAAGTTCCCCTGGGGCTTAAAAGGGTTGTGAAATTCTGCTCAGAGACTACAGATGAGAGCGATTACTGAGGCGGAATCCCATGAGGTTGTTCAGGCTGCTGGAACTGCAAGCAGGCCTTTAACATTGTGCAGGCCTATAATTGTTCAAGTATTGTATGGCTTCAGGAAAGTACGCCAGGCTAATCACACATGCATGTTCAATTTTCCCTCATTTTCACTGTTGTAGGAGACAGAGAATCAATTGTCAAACTTTTAACATCAAGGGAGGTTCCAATCTCTATATCTCTCACTTGATTGATTGGTTGATGGATTGATGAAATGCCGTGAAGTTGGGGTTGATTGTTAGCAGCCACATGGATAGACTCCCTCCAGAATGCCTCAGCTTTGTGCATTGCTGTCATAAGCAGATCTGACCACCTTAATGTTGGTGGTCCTTTTTCTCTCTCTCTCTTTTTGTTTGTTTTTCTTTACTTTTTAAGTGTTAGGGACTTCGCAACAGAACTGAATCTCTGAATGATGTGTGAGAAATATAATAGATCTGGCACATCTATATATAAATCCCCCTTTATGAGAATCCCACTCAGCTGAAGTTAAAATTCAGGCAACTTTTCAATTAGAACAGGGGTGTCAAACTCATGTCATCATGTTGGTGTCACGTGATGTATGGGGACTTTTCCCCCCCTCGCTAAACTGGGCATGGGCATGGCCAGCGTGTCACGCATCTGGCCCACAGGCCGGGAGTTTGAAAGCCCTGAATTAGAACCAGTAGCTGGGTTGATATTCCATGTAATTCCTTCCTACAACATACCCATAAATGCTGCACAAATCACAAATGTATATTATAAAATGTGAAAATTAGTCTATGGACAAGAATCCTGACATTAAATATTCTGAAAAGGCAGAGGTATCATACTGATGCTAAGTGCTATTATGTTTCTAATGTTCCTGTATGCCTGGCGTTCAAAAATATTCTAGCCTAAAATATACCCCAATTTCGATATACCCTTCTCTATTATTTGGTAAACTCTTTAATTCAGAAGGAACTGATCTAGAATAAGGATAAATTCCATTTCATGCACTTTATTTTTCATTTTAATGTTTCAAAGGCTGCTAATATGAAACCGCTATTATTGATTGTTGCAATGTGATAACAAAGGGGTAATCTGGTGGAGGGAGGAAAACCAAAATGAAACAATGAACTGACATAACATTAGTTTCCATGCAGTAATTGCAGTAAATTTCAGGCTTAGCATCTTCCCACTGTCACTCTAATATCATCCACCTGCAGGCCTTTAAAAAGGCAATTAAGAGCTGGCTTTTCTCCGGGGCCTCTGGGTCGATGAGCAGAACTTCCCACCTGGAAGAATTATACTGTAGTATATTTTAGTTCTGACCTCCATTTTGTTGTCAGTTGGTTCTCCTGTGTTGTTTTCTGTGGGTATGCAATTCAGAGTCATGTGACCTGAACTGAAAAGCCACATACCAGTAGTGAGTTTTGGCTCCCATTGCAACCGGTACCTCCAAATGAAATGCCGCTGGTTTGTAATTCTCTGGGGGTTCCACCACAAAACCGCGGTAGACTAAAGCGCGTGTGACTAAAGTGCGGTGACAAAACCGCACCGTCAAAACCGCGCGACAACAGCGCGCCGACAACAGCACGCCGACAGAAGCTCACTGTAACATAACCCTAAAAATAACCCTAAACCTAACGCTAAACCTAACCCTAAACCTAACCCTAAACCTAACCCTAAACCTAACCCTAAACCTAACCCTAAACCTAACCCTAAACCTAACCCTAAACCTTACCTTAAGTTAAATCGCGCTTCTGTCGGCACGCTGTTGTCGGCGCGCTGTTGTCGGCGCGCTTTTGATGTTCGCAGTTATGTCGTGCCACGTTCTCTGGGAACAGTTTCCATAGAGCACACCTCCTAACACAGGGGGTTGTGTACAGGCCCACTAGTGAACTAGTACAGGGAGGTGGCAGTGTGTGGGGCTGCAGGATTGCAACTGTGGTGTGAACGTGTCACATGCTAGTAGAAGGCCCAGAGGGAGTTTCCAGGTGGGGGCTAAGCTGGCAAATCCAGACCTCCGTTTCAGTTCCCCTTCTCTGCCCCCTCCCCTGTTGTGTTTATATATGCCACTAACCCATCCTCCTGTGTTTTGTTTTATACACTGCAGTGGCTTAGTGACGGGGGAGTCAAGCAGATGGCAACGAGCAAACAAAACAACTGCTTTGAAAGGAATGAGGCTTTGATTGCACAGTCACTGTCACTCTCTAGACTTTTGGCACATATCCCTCCCCAGGGAGACACTGCTTAGTGAAGAGTAAGGACACTATTCTGTCTTTTTTCCTCTCTTTTTCTGCCCTGGCAGGAAAAATATCTTTCTTGCCTGACTTTTAAACTGAGCACATGCCCAGGGCGTTTTGCAATTAGGGGGACAGGGGGATACTTGTCCAATGGAGAAGGGTAGACTTGAAACCATGACCTCTCCCTCCCTGGATACATCCCTGGTCAACCTTGTGGCAGTCTGGAATATTAGGAGCCATGCTCTAATCAAGAGACTAACTAAATCAGGGGTGGGAAACTATGGTCCCTTTATGACCTGTGGACTTCACCTCCCAGAATTCCTGAGCCAGCATGGAATTCTGGGAGTTGAAGTACACAGGTCATAAGGGGGGCATAGTTCTCTGGCCCTGCACTAAATGAACCAGCCATAAAGCTGTAGCTATGTCTACTATCTCTGGCATAGCAATACCAGATTCAACATTTTTATATTCTCCTGCCAAAGTACACTGTCTCAAAAGCAAGGTGAAGACGTGGGCTAATAGAGGCATAGAAACCAACCAAACAAATAGGCCTCTTAGGACAATGGGTGTGATGTTCTCTAAGGAAGGGTGACTCTCATCTATCAACAGAAGAAAGATTAAACAGAAAAAACTTTTAATCTACCCCTATTATCATACTCTCAGGAAATGTAAAAATGACCCTCCCATTTTAAAGGTTAATTTGCGGAAAGGAAATGCTTATCTTCTCCTTTTTTGATGAATGAATATATATATCAGAGATGGCGAACCTATGCACAAGTGCCACAGGTGGCATGCGGAGCCATTTGTCAGGGCATGTGAGTCGCTGCCCTGTCAGCTGGGCAGCACACATGAGCGCACTCGCCAGCTGAGTTCACCCTTTTTAAGGCCATTTTTTGCCCTCCCCAGGCTCCAGAGGCTTTATAGGAGCCTGGGGAGGGCAAAAAGAGCCTCCCCCACCCCCACCCCCCGGAGGCCCTCCGGAGGCTTCATGAACTTCTGTGAAGCCTCCGGAGCGCAAAACACCGGCCCTATGAGCAAACCGGAAGTTCGGGAATGGACTTCTGGTTTACTCAGAGCGTCATTTTGACTGCTCCGGAGGCTTCAGGGAAGCCTCCTGAAGGTCCCTGAAGCCTCCGGGGGGGGGGGGGGAGGCTGTTTTCATCCTCCCCAGGCTCCTATAAAGCCTCTGGAGCCTGAGGAGGGTGAAAAAAGCATGCAAAAAATTGGGGAGAAGTGCCTGTAGTGCGTGCATGGGAGGGTCGTGTATTGCATTAAAGGTGCGGCACACCTGCACATGGCCCCCCTGCACTCCTTCCACTTATGGCATGTGAGCCAAAAAAGGTTCACCATCGTCACGTTTATTCATGTTGTGGGGGTGTTTCTCTATTTCAATGGCTTCCATAATTATTCTCTTGTTGAAGTGTTGTTTTGGAGATTAATTTGGTTCCCTCAAAATCAATTTCATGTCCTGTTGCTGGAAAAGGGAGGAAGTTTTTTTTCTTTTTTCTGACTGCGTTCTTGTGTTCTGCGATGCGTGCATTTATTCTCCTGTTCGTTTGTCCTATGTATGTTGCTGGGCAGATTTTGCATAGTATTTCATAGACTCCTTGGTTTTCTAGTTGGATCTTGTCTTTGGGGTTTCTTAAGATGTTGGCTATTTTTTGGTCAGTGCTGAAGGCTGTCTTGATATTGTGCTTGTGGAGAATTTTGCTGATTTTATCTGTGGTGCCCTTGATGTAAGGGGGGAGGGCGATGCCATTGCCCTGTTTTGTGTCTCGGTTCTTGGGGGAGTCTCCCTTTGGATTAGGTTGGTAATTGAATTGAATTGAATTGAATTGATTTTATTTGTAGGCCGCCCTTTTCCCTGAGGGGACTCAGGGCGGCTCACAGAAAACCAGGGAAGGGGGAATACAACACTAAGACGACAACACATAATAAAAATAATACGCAACATGCATACAACATTCGGGCGGGGTAATGGTCCTTATCCCCAGGCCTGACGGGCGAGCCAGTTCTTCAAGGCTGTGCGGAAGGCCTGGACGGTGGAGAGGGTACGAATCTCTACGGGGAGCTCGTTCCAAAGGGTCGGGGCCGCTGCTGAGAAGGCCCTCCTCCTTGTGGTTGCCAGCCGACACTGGCTGGCCGATGGAGTGCGGAGGAGGCCTAACCTATGAGATCTTATAGGTCGTAGGGAGGTAATTGGCAGAAGGCGGTCTCTCAAGTATTGTTTTCTTTGGAATCCGTTGGAGATTAATATGTTTGTGAGAGCGTGTAATTCAGTTTTCAGGTGGCATTTGTCGGCTAGGTGTTTGGTTCCGGAGATGAGGGTCTTGGCTACAGAGTTGATCTGCGCAGGGTGGTGATGGGATTGTGAGTTTAAGTAGCAGTTGGTGTGTGGTTTTTTTCGGTACATGGTGTGTCTTAGGGAGCCATTGGGTTTTTTTGTAGATTAGGATGTCCAGAAAGGGAAGTTGGTTGTTTGCTTCTATTTCCATAGTGAATTGTATTTTGGGGTGTAGGCTGTTGAGATGTGCGAGGAAGTTGTCCAGTTTTTCTTTCCTTTATGGCCAAATCATGAAAGTGTCATCAACATATCTAAGCCAGAGCACTCCACACACCCCCATCAAAATTTATAGAAAGACGACAGCTCCGACTACGCCTTACTCGCACAAGCACAAAGCCGAAAACACCAGCCTGAAGATGGATATATATAGTCCTCGACTTACAATAGTTCACTTAGTGACCATTTGAAGTTACCACAGCACTGACATAACCATTTTTCACATTTCTGACAAGCAAAGCCAATGGGGAAACCAGATTCACTTGACAACTTGTTACTAATGAAACAACTGCAGTGATTCACTTAACAAATGTGGCAAGAAAAGTCATAATATTGTGGTCATAAATTGAGGACTATCTGTAGTAAGAGGGATTTTTCTAGGGCAGCGATGGTGAACCTTTTTTGGCTCGCATGCCATAAGGAGGAGGAGCGCAAGGGGGTCGTGCACGGACGTGCTGCACCTATAATGCAATGCGCGACCCCGCATTTTTTGCATGCTTTTTCACCCTCCCCAGATTCCAGAGGCTTTATAGGAGCCTTGGGAGGGTGAAAACAGCCTTCCCCGCCCTCCCGGAGGCCCTCCAGAGGCTTCAGGAGCTTCCCTGAAGCCTGCGGAGCACAAAAAACCAGCCCTACGGGCAAACTGCAAATTCAGGAATGGACTTCCGGTTTGCTCGTAGGGCCGGTTTAAACCCTCCAGAGCCTTCAGGGGCCTTCCAGAGGCTTCCCTGAAGGCTCCGGAAGATTAAAAACAGCCCTACGAGCAAACCAGAAGTGCATCCCACATGCCCTTACCTAACGGCGGCTGCTGCTGCATCCCTCGCCATCATGCCGCTTCTGTCACGCTAATGGTTGCCGCAAAAAGAGCAGTACGCCCAGCAACACGCCACGTGCCTCGGTGCCACAGCAGCACAACTGCAACCTGAGGTAACCATGCTCACTGCCTCCTGCACTTCAAAAATAGTAAGACGTCCCAGAAAATAAGGCCAAGCGCTTATTTCAGGGGTCAAAAGAAAATAAGACCCTGTCTTATTTTTGAGAAAACACGGTAGTCCTTGATTTACGACTGATCGCTTGGTGATTGTTTAAAATTACAATGGACCTACCTCAGGGGTTGTTTATGACCTGGATCTGCAATTCTAACATTCCATAGTCTATAGTCTACTGAATTAGTCTATAGTCTATTATTCAATTTTCTATAGTCACGTCACCGCACTTCGGTGCTCAGCAGGATGATGGTCATATTTACAGCCATTTGCAGTATGCCATGGTGATGTGACCACACTTTATGATGGTTTGGCTGAAAACCAATACTTACCTCTTGTTTTCTATGCCCATAGTGGACCATGGCAGGGGTTTCCAACCTTGGCAACTTTAAGATTTGTGGACTTCAATTCCCAGAATTGTTCAGCCAGCTTTGCTGGAAGGACTCTCAGAGGAACTCTGAGAGTTGGAAGTCCACAAGTCTTAAAGTTGCCAAGATTGGAGCTGGACCATGGAGTTCACTTAATAACTGTAGTGGCTGCTTTCCAGTGGTGGGTTTCAAAAATGTTTGGAACCTCTTCTGTAGGTGTGGCCTGCTTTCCGGGTCCACTGGTGGAACCTCTTCTAACCGGTTCGGTAGATTTGACGAACCGGTTCTACAGAATAGGTGCAAATTGGTAGGAACCCACCTCTGCTGCTTTCCAACCACAGCTTTTGCTTAATGACCACCACAAAAAAGTTAATAAAAATCACGTTTGGTCATGTGACGGACCTGTTTTATGACTGTCACAACTTATGACCGTCATGGGCAAGTTCCATTATAGTTGTACATTGAGGACTACCTATATCTGTTTGTGTGACTGAGAATCAGATGGTGCCTGGGCAGAGTATCACTAATTTGCACTTCCTTCTCCTGCATTTGCTCTGCCTGCAGGGTTGATGTTCAATGCAATTATCCTGTGTGGAAAAATTTAGGCTGTGTAGAATTCAAAATGTTCTCCTGTCTGTTAAGGCCATAATATAGTGACAGACCCTCAGAAACTAGAATACCCAGACTTCTAGACCCATTATAATTCTGTTGAACATAGGGAACCTGATCTATAAACAGATTGAGGTAGCAAAGCAAAAAGGTTTGTGTTTAAATGTTTAAATGTGTATTAACCCATGTAGTATGGCTGTAGTATTATTATAGTATTGTTATATTATTACCTTCCCTACTCCCCCTCTTATTGATATTATTATCGTCATCATTATTCCGTTGCTTTGTATGGACACTGAGAGTTTATGCACCAGAGTCAAATTTCTTGTGTGTTTAATCACACTTGGTAAATAAAGTATAAAGTATCAATTCAGTTCAATTCACTTCAAGTGTTCTGCACTGAAGACATTTTAGATCCTCCCTCTGAGATCATCTGAGCATTTCCATTTTACTTAATGGTGTTCAGCTTTCAGTACCGCCCATTCTTCCTTCTCACACAATACTATATCTAACTGACAGATTTACAAATGCTCTTTGGGAAAGAAAGAAAGAAAGAAAAATTAAATTAGCAAAAATTCAGGTTCTATTTAATGAAATTTCTCTTGGGATTTTAGAAATCCAAAATTATTTGTTCCTCGTATGCAGCCAGACCTTTTTACTATTATTATTTGATTGTCAGTGTTCCAGAGGACACATTTATACAAAAGATTGTATCATAAAAAATGCATGCAACTCATTTCAGGCTATGATAGCAGTTCTGCTCCAGAAATATGAATCTTCACAAGAAGACTGAAGGTCAAAGAGGAGAAAAATACATTTAAAACAAGGGACATTTTTATTTAGTTCATAGAATCATATGTGCAAACAAACAGAAAACTGTTCTTTAGAAATATCCAGTTCATGCACGAGCACGTTCTGTGACCAGCCAACCAAATGTTATTTGCCATTTCCCTTTCCACCTTCTTTTGTTATTCTCAGTCAGGTAAGAGCATTGCAGTTGTGTGCTGTATGTATGGGTTGTGTCCTACACCAATTGTATCATATGTCATTTTGGAGTTCTTGGGGGAAAAAAAGCTTTATTTCTGGAAGAACCTTGCTATTTTTGAATGGCTGCAAAAAACAAGGTTGGATCTGAATAGCATGTAGCTATAAGATAAACAGGAGATTATAAGCAATAAGTTAGAGTGGGAAACTGGGGAGGGGCACACTGACCATGGAGTGAGACACTCACTCAGTTCTGTACTGTTGCCAAAACAACAAGTGGAGCTCAACTTGAACCACACTTTGCTTTTGCAGAAGAGTTGCAAGAGATATTATAGATTTTTTTTAAAAAAACCACGTAATTTCGTAGACTAAAAAAGCCTCTCCAGCAGCATCTTCTTTAAGAGTCACTGGAGGGGCATCACAGTTGTAATGTTAATTTTTTTTTCATCATGCTAATGACACACAATCAATGGCTTGTCTAAAGGAATCCATGCAAGCAATTTGGACCGGTGTGTGTGTGTGTGTTCAACTAAAGCTTAAACTAGGTAAGATAGAAGTTCTGGGGTGGGAGAATTTGTGAATCTGCAAATAACAGAACAGAACAACAGAATTGGAAGGGACCTTGGAGGTCTTGTAGTCCAACTCTCTGTTCAAGCAAGATACCCTATACCATTTCAGACAAGTGGCTGTCCAGTCTCTTCTTAAAATGTTCAGTGATGGAGCACCCATAACTTCTGAATGCAAGCCATTCCACTGGTTAATTGTTAGGAAATGTCTTCTTAGTTCTTGGTTGCTTGTCTCCTTGATTAGTTTCTATCCATTTTTACTTGTCTTGCCTTTTGCTCCTTTGGGAAATAGGTTGCCCCCTCCCCTCTTCTTTCTGGCAGCTATGGGAAACTGCTGTCATGTCACCCCTAGTCCTTCTTTTTTTTCTTGCGCTCCATAAAATGTCATTTCCCCCATAGGACCTACTAGTGCTAATGCAGTTCTCTTCACATCTTCTCCCTTCTCAATTCTATGGCTTCCAGTTTATTGTTTTCTTAGGATTGACTGTGGGAAAAGCAAGGAAGAGGAAAAGTAATCTCTACTTTTGATTCATCTGTGAAATGACGATGGGTTCAGAGGGAATAATAATCAAATGGGCAGGACTAAGGTTCAGAAGCAGGGGTCCTGTGAGACAAATTCTATAGGTGAGTGAAAAATAACTTGGTACTATCTGGGAATGATTCCATCATTTCTAAACATAATAGTTAAGCTGTGGGATTCTTAGTGTTCTGAGCTTATTTGTTTTCTTGCAGACATTTCATTACCTAACTAGGTAACATCATCCGTCCTAGTAAGTAGTGAGATCATGAAAAATGCAATATGTTTCTGGACTGCACTGCTTTGGATAATTTCGGACTCATCTTCAATATTCATTTCTTATAGAAGGTGTTGGTAGTTTCAAGGTGTTTCTTGCTGCCATAGATTTTTAGATAGATTATCAATTTGACTTCAGGATTGGATGTGGGATAGAAACTGCTTTGGCCCCTTGATGAATGGTATGCTACAAGAACCATGTATCCCCATTGGCTCTTCTGGATATCTTAATGGCTTTTGATACTGTCAAACATGGAATCCTTTAGATTTGCTTATACGGAATAAGAGTTGTGCACAGGACATTCCACATTAGAGAAACATTCATATATTTCAGCTTACCTAGAATATCAGAGCCAAGTTAGAGTCATTTTTCAGGAGCATATACAAAATTTACCTTACAATAACTTCCCCAAATACTGGATTGTAAATATACTGGATTTTGTTCCATATTGTTGGTAGTTTTAAATTCTCAAAAGAAAAACTTTTTCTTCTGCCTCCACAGCAAAATGGATGTACGGTAAGTTCTGGGACTCAGCTTTAAGCGTGTAGAGTTTTTAAAACACTGTTTTATTGAAATTGATTTTTATTTCAATTTTAACCTTTCTTTTTAAATCTACATTTATAATTAGTGTCATACTTAGTTGAAGACAAGACATAAATTGAATTACCCTTCATGTACTGCAGCTAACAGTTGTCTAGTGATCTTGTTCTTTCGTTGTGCAACTTTGTTGACAAACTTCTAGCATGAAATGGATTTATTTACTGTGGCTTTTTGTAAATCTGGAAATGACATTCATTTGACTGACTGCATTAATTTATTCACATGATCAGGCAGGAGATTGCTTTTCAGAACATAAAATTATGAATCTTTACTTTGTTCTGGGAATAATAATAATAGCACCGCTAAGATTGGGCTGGAAAAGAACATTGAACTAGAAAATAGAGTTGGAACAACATTCATTAAAAAATGAAAAATTGATTAAAGATAAGATGTTTCAAATGGGCACATTTGGAATATTGATAAATCTCTTTTTTTCTTGAACCAAAATGATTAATTAAAAAATGATCCTCACCCTACTCTCTAGATTCCTAGATGCTTCTTAACCATCCCTCTTTCCCTCGTCTCTTTTCTGGACAGGTGGGCCTATTTCCAAAGAAAGCAATTGTCTATAGCTATTAATAATTTTTATTTTCTCAATATGCATATGGGAGCAATTTGGACTCTAGGTCATTCTTGGGAATAAGGAAGAAACAGCAGGAAGCTGTCACTTTGCTTTGTAACTGGGCAGCTTCCCACTTCAAAATGAAAGGATTTTAGTCAACTCTTAAAATGCAGGTGGGCAGAAGATCTGGTAAGCACTACGGGATGTTTCTGCAGGGATCCTACTGGGAACACAGAACTACAAAGAAAATATGCAAGGGGTAGGTTACTCACTAGTTGGAAAGATATTTTCTGATCTCATTATTGTGAAAAACATTGTTATATTCCCATGACCATAGTCAGGACTGAAAGAAAGGCTACGTTTTAGCATGTCAAAACAATATTGCTAAATACATCAGCTTACATGTTCAAAGAAGAGAACTTTGATGGATAGAACCGAACTGAAATGTTCTGCTTTTCTTTCTTGAGGATCAATGAAACTATAAAATGCTTGTCTAGAGATATGTTGAATAGAAGGGAAGATGACAAATTTCTGGACTTACTTGCCTAAATCAAGACACTGAAAATTAATTGTTGAGCAAGCAAGCATCAAGCAAAGTCAACAAGCTTCTTTCCCTGTCATTTGGGCTGAAATGCAATACTTCAATATAACAAACTGTTTCAGTTGGCACAATCTTGTTTTGAGTTTTTATGACAACTTGCAGAGGTATCTGTATCTTTATGTCCGGCCGTAGTAGTTCGAAACTTCACTAGTCCAGTACTATTTAATCAGCATGGTTTATGGCAAAAAATAGAAACAGAATCACACTACATTTCCCAACCTTGAGGTTCACCCACGTTACACCTATCCTCCGCGAGCTGCACTGGTTACCGATCGGTCTCCGGATACTCTTCAAAGTGCTAGTCATAACTTATAAAGCCCTTCATGGTATTGGACCTGGGTACTTGAGAGGCCGCCTGCTGCCAATTACCTCCCACAGACCCGTTAGATCGCACAGGGTCAGCCTCCTCCAGGTTCCGTCTACCAGCCAATGCCATCTGGCTACCACCCAGGGGAGGGCCTTCTCTGTTGCAGCTCCAGCCCTTTGGAATGAACTCCCCGCGGAGATTCGGACCCTCACCCCTCTCCAGGCCTTCCGGAAAGCCGTCAAAACCTGGCTGTGCCGGCAGGCCTGGGGTTGATGAGTTCCCCTCCCCTCTCGACTTGTATAGCTGTATGACTCTTGTGTATTTTAATTACGTGTATTGTGTTTGTATCCCCTTTCCCCTTTTGAGTTGTTTGCCGCCCTGAGTCCCTCCCGGAGAAGGGCGACATACAAATAAATTAAATCTTAAATCTTAAATCTGATTTGACAGATTTAGGGCTTTAAAAGTAAGAACCATCTTCCTCTGTAATAAGAGTGCAGAGAAGGGCAACAAAGATAATTATGGGACTGGAGGCTAAAATATATGAAGAACAGTTGCAGGAAATGGGTATGTCTAGTTTGATAAAAAGAAGGACTAGAGGATACATGATAGCTGTGTTCCAATATCTCAAGGGTTGCCACAAAGAAGAGGGAGTCAAGCTATTCTCTAAAGCACCTGAGGGTAGAACAAGAAGCAATGGGTGAAAACTAATCAAGGAGAGGAGCAACTTAGAACTAAGGAGAAATTTCCTGACAGTTAGAACAATTAATCAGTGGAACAACTTGCAGAAGTTGTGAATGCTCCAACATTGGAAGTTTTTAAGAAGTTGTTGGATAACCATTTGTCTGAGATGATGTTGGGTTTCCTGCCTAAGCCAGGGTTTGGACTAGAAGGCCTCCAAGGTGCCTTCCAATTCAGCTATTCTATTCTATTCTATTCTAATATGCAAGTATTCTCCCTATATACTCACATGTGGATACCAAGTAAACATCTCTTCCCACTATCTGTTATAAAACCACCTTGTCGTATATACCTTTCAAAAGAGTCTTGCAGAATGATGTGCTGTTTTGTCTAACAGGTTTACCTTGTTATAACTGGAGAAAAAGTAGAACAATGTCAAATCTAAGTCAACTTTCCCAACCTAATTTGCTTTGGGGATTACAAAAACCAATATTGGGGCTAAAATTCCCAGAATTCTCTGCCACCACGATCTTGGGAAAGAAGCCAGTAAGTAAACTAACCGGAGGTCAAGGAAATTAAGCATAGCTTTTTATATTGAGTTCTAGTGTTTCCAGATAGATCTACTAAAGAACATAATAGGGATTTAGAACACATTTCAGACAGGAAATTTAGGAGATTTTATAAAATCTTCTCAAAAAGGGAAACAATGGCTCAGCAGTTAAAAACGCTAAGCTTGTCCATTGGAAAGCTGACACTCCAAGTTCAAGACCCAAGTGCCAAACAATGGGGTGAGCTCCCGTTACTTTGCCCCAGCTCCTTCCTGCCTAGCAGTTCAAAAGCATGCAAATGTGAGTAGGTAAATAGGTACCACTTGAGTTGGAGAGGTAACAGCGTTCCATGCACCTTGGTGTATACATGCTGACCACATGACTACAGAAAATGTCTTCAGACAATGTTGACTCCCTCAGTTAAGAAACAGAGATGAGCACCAACCCCTAGAGACAGACACAACTGGACAGGGGAAACATCTGAAACTGCCAATTCATCCTCAAGTTTTGTGCTAAATATATCTTTGCAGTGATCACTGTCTGTTCACTTGCAGCATTTTCTATCTTGCCTCTACCTGAGCCCCCAACACTGTGAATTTCTTTCTTCTCTCGCAGCCTTCTGGCCTTTAGACCTGACTAGATGTCCCAGTTGCTACTTCATCACAGCTCCCTGTCATATGACAAGAAAGCTATTCCCCTCTTCCTTAGATTAGTCAGTATTTGTGTTTCTGAGTTCTTACAACATACTTCTTTCTGTAGCAGATATCTCAACAAGAGTTAATAATAATGCAATTCAATCCAAAATGTACATAGAAGTAGATAAACTATGAACATATTGGAAAATAAAGAGTGATGTGCTAGGAGAGCAGGAGCTGGGAAAGTAACTAAAACATCTGATTTTTATTCTCCTTAAGCTTAAGCCAACACATTTGTTCTTCCTAGTGCAAAGCGTTGGTTAAGTGCTTTGGAGAAACCGTGCCTCCACAAAAGGAACAGTTTACAGTTTTATTAACAGTTTAAGCAAATGTATATTTATAATGAGGCTTATAATTAAATTTAAAAGAATCCCCCATTTCTATATTTGTACAAAGTTGGATTTTCTGTTTTCTAATCCAAATGAACCACTGTTAGCTGTTCCATTAAATTAATTTCTGGGCAACTCTGTCCATGCACGAGCATTCTTGCGATCAGGAATTATATGTGAGCAAAGCAGGTTCAGTAACTATAAAACAGACCTATTTGCATGAACTATATTATATGGATATTACCTTGGAAGGGTCTTGGAAGGATCAGAATATGAAGAAAATGGATGCTTTTGAACTTTGTATTGGAGATGATTCCCGAGAATGGGTTTTGCAGCCAAAAATACAAAGAAATGGATCATTGAACAAATCAACCCAATGTTCCCACTTGAGGCACAAATGATCCTATTCTGGACACATAATGTAAAGTCTTAGCTCACTGGGGAAGACTCTAATACTGGGAAAGGTGGAAGGAAAAAGAAGGGGCAACCAATACAAGGTAGATGTGTATTCTTAGAAGACTTGAAGAACAACATTAGGAACAGATCTTTATAGGAAAAAAAATATCTATGTCAGGGATGTCAAACTCAAGGCCCGGGGGCCAGATCCATCCCGCAGAGTGTTTCAATCTGGTCCATGGGGCTGCCCTCGAAACAGCAAAGGACTGGCCCGCACTCCCCCCCCCCCCGAGCTCTGTTTTTGCTGGCAGAGGGCTAGCAAAACAAAGTAAAAACAAAACAAAAGGAGAAACGTTTCCCCTTTTGCATATGAGCATGCAAGAAGGGATAGGAAAGGAGAAAGGAAAAGAGGAAAGGAAAAAAAAGAAGATGGGAAGAGAGCAAGGAAGGAAAAATAAGGAAAGAGGGGAAGGAAGAAGAAAGAATGAAGGGGAAGGAAAAAGAAGAAAAGGAAGGAAGGAAGGAAGGAAGGAAGGAAGGAAGGAAGGAAGGAAGGAAGGAAGGAAGGAGGGAGGGAAGGAAGGAAGGAAGGAAGGAAGGAAGGAAGGAAGGAGATTTTAATGAGAATGAGGGAGGGTCAGTGAGAAATCTTGCCTTAGCACTTGGCCACCACAGGTGTCCCTGACAGGAGTGTTGTCGAGCTGGCCATGCCCACCCCAGCACCCCAAGGTCAAACACAACCTGGATGTGGCCCTCAATTAATTTGAGTTTGATACCCCTGATCTATGTGGATGTTTTGACAATTGCTTGTAGTCACATAATCAGTCACCTCTCTAACTATGTCCTTCTAGGAGGAACATAAAAGAGTGTGTGAATGAAGACAGAAGAAAATTATTTAAGAGCAGGCAGAGTGATAGAAAATGAGGGGGACACAGAGTACCATATATCTTCTCCATCTCTATCCTTCTGTCCCCTTATGGATCAGTAGGTCATGAGGCATTGAAGAGTCAATGTCAATTAGACAGATGCAAGTTACACGTGAGAGAGGTTATCTTATCTCCATATGGTTACAATTTCATATTAAAATACCTTATTTGCAAAAACAACTTATTTTCACCAGCCTTCCTCCCAACATTCTCCCCCACAATTTAAACCCTACAACAGTTTAGCCCCTCTACGCCAGAGGTGGTATTCGACAGGTTCTGATCAGTTCTGGAGAACCGGTAGCGGAAATTTCTAGTAGTTCGCAGAACCTGTAAATCCCACCTCTGACTGGCCCCGCCCCCATCTATTTTCTGCCTTCCGAGTCCCAGCTGATTGGGAGGAAATGGAGATTCCCTGCCATGCCCACCAAGCTACGCCCACCAAGCCAAGCCACACCCAAGCCATGCCCCCAGAACCAGTAGTAAAAAAAATGTGAATCCCACTACTGCTCTACACATCTGATGAAGTCATCTGCAGCTCACAAAAGATTAGGCCTTTTAATAAAACGGATGATGATTTTGCATTAGTAAGATATTCATGTTACTAGTGGCAGCATCTAGCTATTACCTCTTTTTCTTTAAATTGCAGTATGATCCCACTGCTTTTAATTTCCAAACTATAATTTCAAAAATCTATGACACAAATGGGACTTCTAAGGACAGTCTGTATTCAGCATCATCTGTAGATCAAGCCCATAAGCTCACCAGACCTCTTTCAGAATAAAAATAATAATAAACTGATTTAATTGACTTAATATTCATGAGATAGCCATCTTATAAGATCGCAGATATTTTCATAAGACACTGGATAGATGCAGAGTTGCATTATGATACCTACTGACCCTTTCATTTAGAACCTGCTGACAATATTAATGTCGCTTTTAACAGAATTAGTCTTCCTGTTTCTACCGAGCATTCAAGACTCTGAATTGCTGTATCCATTTCTGTTTTGACAACAGCAATAGAAATTTCCATTTGCAAAAGCATCTTTTTATTGTACCATAAAAAAATAAAACGGATATAATAATTAAAGGAGGCAAAGCAGCTATAGAAGAGATTAGAAGGATAAAAGACAGACAGTGATACTAGCATTCTCTCTTCTTGGCTGTGAGCTAGCTATGCTCCTGTTTGGGAGTTCCTTAGTCAGGGAAATTCTTTGAGCAAAATATCCATGCCATCTTAAGAAGAGCCCTGGGGCACAACAGGAGAAGCAAAAATAGCATTATCTGATGATGAGGTTCTCAAGAGCCCTTTTCTAGCTAGATATTAAGAAAATCAGGAGAAGGAGAAAAGAGCTACAGTGCTGAAGCTGTTGCATTCTGTTTAAAGAGATAACACAGGAAGGCTTGGGCAGAGGTAGCTAAATGAATTTGCTTGCTGGATGTAGAATAGATTAGAGTTGCCTGGAAAATCCGCTGAGACAAAACCAGTGAAGGCTTCCCCTTGTAATTTTCAGAAGGTAGCAACCTGTCAGTTCCATCCCTCGCACTATTGGAAACCCACAGCAGCCCCTAATGGAGCATAGAACAGAAGTTTAAGAGAAAGGTGTTAGTCTAGACAAACTGGAAATTAATTGAAGATGACAAGCTAAGGAAAGAGTCAAGAGAAGTCAAATTGGATAGAATTATCTAATGAGGGGGGGCATGTGGAATCCTTCTCCCCCCCCCCCCCAATTAAGTCCCATGTACCTAAACTTTGCCCTCTGGAAATCTTGTTCTTTGTAACCCAAATATATTTGGTTGCCCAAATATTTCATTTTGGGGGAGGGGAAATCTGCTCCTCTAATGAGTTGCAGGCACCACAAACTTTTGCATTCCCTAAAGCGCATTATTGCTTGTAAGATGTGTGGTGGAGCAGTTGGCACTCCATAAATTATAAAGTGATAATTATATTCGTGCCCTTGAAACAAGAAGAAAATCCTCTGCTAACAGCAGATTTCTTCCCAAAAGTGGTAATGAGATGGGTTACACCTCTTTGAGGAGAAACCTGCAAGATTGGTGCTCTGCTTCCGGCATGCAGATCTATTTTCAGCTGCAATCCCCATTGCCGGATTGACAGTAGTCATTTTGCTAACCCAACAAATGAGGGCTTATTATGCATGAAAGGAAGCTGTTGGGGAGAGGGGCAAAGTCCAGTTGAGCCGTAATATGCTTTGATGAAAGGATGGAGTTGGAAAAGAAACATTTTGTCCACAAAGGTTGCTGATTGCCGGATGGTTTAGAAAGCAAATTCTGTTTAGAATCGGAAAAACAAGCACACATACAAATGAGTTAAGCAATCAAATCCTGCTGCTTTACTATTTACATTTTCTCTTTTATCTTCCTTTGATTTGATTTTTGTAAATCCTTGCAAATGGCCTTCTCAGGGTGTTGGTGCTGATAAAGGTTATCTAGGCAAGTGTTATAGTTAGCCAGGGAAATAATCAATTCACATTTGAAGAGGCCCTCATACACCTCCCTTCCAGGGATGAAATCCAGCAGGTTTGGACAGGTTCTTGAGAAGCGGTAGAGGAAATTTTGAGTAGTTCAGAGAGCCAGTAGCAGAAATGTTGAGTAGTTTGGAGAACTGGCAAATGCCACCTCTGGCTGGCCCAAAAGTAGGGTGAGAATGGGGATTTTGCAGTATCCTTCTTCTGCAACACCCACCAAGCCATACCTACCAAGCCAAGCCACACTCAACAAGCCACGCCCACAGAACCGGTAGTAAAAAAAATTGATTTCCCCACCAGTGCTCCCTTCCCTACCGGTTCGCAAATGTGAGCACATGCATGCACTTTTGCCAAAAAAAAAAAAAAATGGCCTGAATGGGATGCCATAGAGCCACCAACAATTTCCGCTACCGGTCCGAACTGGTAAAATACTACCTCTGGCCCTCAGGGGAGTATTTTCCATAGAGTCCAGTCCTACACAGTTAATTATATAACCATTTTTATGATTTGAAGTTACAATGGCACTGAAAAAAGTGACCATTTTTAACACTTGCAACCATTGCAGCATCCCCACGGTCATGTGATTAAAATTCAGATGCTTGGCAACTGACTCATATTTGTGACATGTCCCAGGATCATGTCATCTTTTGCAATCTTCTGGACCAGCAAAGCCAATGGGAAGCCAGATTCACTTAACAATCATGTAACTAGCTTAATAACTGATGTGGTTCATTTAACCACTGAGGGAAGAAAAGTCATAAAATGGGGCAAAACTCCCTTAACAACAGAAATTTTGGGCTTAATTGTGGCCGTAAGATGAGGACTTCCTGTAATAGATGCATTTATTAGCACCTGCAATGCTGTGGTGAGACTGAAGTGATTTTGGGGAAATCCTGGGATATTCCGGCGTGGCGATTTCCCCAAGAAGTTTGATGGATATCGAGTCCTGGGTTGACTGTCAAATTATGGGACAGCTGGAACTGCTTTACAAATGTTTCCTGAAAGTGTACAGGATTATGACACCAAGTCTCGGTAGGTTAAGAGTATTCTCAGTGATTCAAGATGTTTTCTCATTCTAATGAACTCTTTGAAATCACTATTTTCATCCCCGTAGCATTTATTGGTCGATTGCTTGTTCACGGTCAACAAGGGGGTAACGTGAGCCGAAACAAAAGAACTAATGCAGCTTCTTTCTCTGCTGTCAATCTACCTTCTCAGTAAAGAAAAAAAAAACTAATAAAGGGATATGATATGGGCATGGCTGTATTCTATGCACATTGTCGCCCAGCAGGAAGTCTGCAAGATTTCCGATCAATAAAAATACCTTTGTTTTCAAGGCAACCTGACAGTGATCCTTTAAATTGTTTCTTTAAATTGTGCTGCTCTTCCTTGTTGCAAGGGGGTAATGCATCACCATAGTTGTGAGGGGAGGGGGTTTGGGATCGTCATTCTCTCTATTTCGTGGAGAAAAATCTCATCACAAAATTATTATTTTTTTACTTCCTAGGCAAATCTAAAAATACATTGGGAAGGCGTTAATACTCCTGTCTTTGATTTACAACAGTTTGTTTAGTGACTGTTTGAAGTTACTGGAGCACTTTTAAAAATGATTTATGACCATTTTTCACACTTATGACAGTTGCAGCATCTCCATGGTCACATAATCAAAATCCAGACACTTGGCTTGACTCGTACCTATGATGGTTGCAATCTCAGCACCCTGTAAACTACCTTTTGAGAACATTTGACAAGCAAAATCAATGGGGAAGCCAGATTCACTTAACAACCGGGTTACTAATTTAACAGCTGAAGTGGATTCACTTAATAAGTGTGGCAAGAAAGGTTGTAAAATGGGGCAAAACTCACTTAACAACTGTCTTGCTTAGCAACAGAAATTTTGGGCTCAATTGTGGCGGTAAGTCGAGGACTAGCTGTACAGTTAGTCGAGAGAGGATTGGTCAGAATGAAAACCAATCAATGGCAGCCGTCCAGCAGCATACAGTGGATGCTGGCTAGTATTCCAGATTCCACCTAGCAATAAATGGTGATTGTCACTTTCTCAAGTCCAATTCTTGAAAACCATTGTATTGTTTGATGGTTGCAACTATGGACAGTGAGAATCAGCTCTATCTGAGTATAATCGTGGATTCAGCTTTCTTTAATGCAAACCCTTTCCAACCAACCTACCGTATTGGGTAAGGAATTCTTCCATGTTCTGGATTTGCACAGAACATTGGTCCATAAAGCATGTTAAGACCCTTTTCTCCAGCAAACATTTCTTACTTGCTTAGTAGCCCAAAAGTAATTGTGGTGAGTCCTTCATTTCCTTTTCAGTTTTTATGCTGCAGACTTTATTTGTGGCTACGTTTATTTTTTTAGTAAATGTACATATATGGTCCCCCATCTCCCCTTAAAATGATCTTGGCAAGACACAACCATTATAATAGCAATGGCACTTAGATGTATATTCCGGTTCATAGTGCTTTTACAGCCCTCTCTAAGCATATTTCACAGAGTCAGCCTCTTGGCCCCAACAATCTGGGTCCTCATTTTACCCACCTCGGAAGGATGGAAGGCTGAGTCAATCTTGAGCCAGTGACATTTGAACTGCTGAATTGTAGCTAGCAATCAGCTGAAGCAGCCTGCAGTACTGCACTCTAACCACAAAATAAAGTAATACATTATTAACATGTAAAAACAATAATTATGCATAATTCTCAATTTATGACCACAATGGAACCCACAATTTATGTTACTAAGTGAGACAGTTGTTAAGCGAATTTTGTCCCATTTTTTGACCTTTCTTGCCACAGTTCTTAAGTGAATCTTTGGATTTATTACATTTGTAACCCGGTCGTTAATCTGGCTTCCCCATTGACTTTGCTTGTCAGGAGGTTGCAAAAGCTGATCACATGATCCCAGGCCACAGCAATCTTCATAAATTGGAGTTAATTGCCAAGTGTCTGAATTTTGGTTAGGTGACCATGGAAATGCTACAACTGTCAGAAGTGTGAAAAACAGTCATAAGTCACTTTTTTCAATGCCATTGTAACTTTGAATAGTCACCAAAAAAACTTGTAAGTCAAGGACTAAGTATATTAAAAATACAACCATTGTATACATGAGAGAATAAATACAATATAGAACCATCTTAACAGGTGGCTTTCCAAGGGGTCTGTTTAATCCTCAAACCAGCGTCATGTTAAATCCCAACGAATTGTATGTGCAGAATTAATAAAGGGACATAGGATTGCACAGCTCAGATGCAATGCCCAGGTGCCTCAAAAACCTTTGGAGTGGAACTTTCTCCAAAGTAAACATATATGAGAATTGCTGTTGCAAAGGCTACACTGGATCTAATGTTCCGTGAAGTGAATTCCCCTTGACAGACGGACATAGGATTTGCTCTGTTGTATCATAGAAAGGAATTATGCAAAAAAAAATTTAAAAAAACAGCAATATAATCATCATTTAAATTCCTAGAAGATACCTTTAAAAATAAGGGAGAGGAAGATGCTGTGTTTATGTGTCAGAGTAGAATTTCACTCAGGGCCCTGGTGGATGACCAACCATCTGCCATTCCCTTAGTGGTGATTTGGTCGAACTTCAATGTCATCTAGGGAATTGGGAGGGCCACTGTTAAAGTGGAAGTTTTGTCTACATCCTAATTACTCCACTGTTACGCAAGGCATCTGTACCAGACTGGAAAACAGCCTTCTGGCTAGCCAAGTAATCTCTGCAGGTAATCTGCCTACCATAGTATGTGATTTGGAATTAAGAGCTTCCTCCAGATGATCTTGAAAAAAAAATGAGCAGAATCAGTTTTTGGTTAGTAATTAGATAGAAGACCATTGGAAATTCCAGCCCTGTAGGCTAGACAGAAAACTGAGGCAACATCTCTGAATGCAATCATGGCAAATGATGTTCATGTTGTTACAAATAAAATTATATTATTATGTCCAAGTAGTTACCAGGTGTCAACCTTGACTTGAAGGGGGGGTTACCATTTATATCATATAGCCTCGGAAAATAAACACTCCCAGCGATTTAACACACTTCTTATTGCTGTTCTACTGTACAGCTGTTTACTGTGTGATGGTTGCGTTTTCATTTTATTCTCAGTGAGTTAGCTAAAGAAAGAATAATAAAGGGACTCTGCATGTTGCATTTTTGTAATATGTTTTTTTTAAAAAAAGGGAACACTTTAAAGTGTAATTAGCTTCTCCCTTTATCCTTCGCTGACTCTGACACTCTGCATGCTTCAAATCTGTATTATGTAAACACTTGTAGAATACATCCATGGAGAAACATTTTTATTTAATGTGATTTTATGAAAGATGAAAAAGGAAACAATTCAACAGATCGTTTCAGCATTCTCTCTCCCTCCCTCTCTCTCTCTCTGTTGACTCATACAAATACCCACACCCATTCTAGCGAGACTAAATCAGTTTTAGTTTCGAGAAAGCAAAATGTTCAAGATATCTTACATATGATGTCTTCATGTGCTCAGGGCTTCTCACATATAGTATCGTATTAACAATCCTAACACATCTAAAAGATGCCAGGTATTTAAGCTAGAGAAAAAAATTGATCAGGAATGTCTCTTTGCTCTGTTTCCTGACAAATATTCTATTTTACCTTCACAGCAAATTACACTTTAGTGAATGTTTGTGAGCATGGAACCTCACTTCTGTGCTAGGAGAACATTTTTTTTTCTGATCCTGTCATATGCGAGGCATTTGCTATCTGCTTTCTTGATGTCTTGGCCTTTGTCATGTTTTTTTCGGTGCTCTTTAAGGAAAGATAGAAAGAAAACAGTTGCTTTTTCTCCCTCCCGCTCCTAAATCTTTACATATTTGGCAAGAATAGATCAACTGATGTCTCAAATCTGCTCAAGATACTGGTCATCTTAATTTGCCTAATTGCTTAATTGGGTCACAGAACTGCAAAACTGAGTTAACAGACCAAGCCAATTAATTCCTGGAGGTGTTTATTTTAATCAGATTCAGTCAACTGATTTCTCCCATGTTATGCAAATCATTGGCTGAATATTATTCATTTATTTATTTATTTCATAATCAAACCTGTGTGGCCGTTCATCTCACAGAAAATGATTGTGCAAGGCATACAACAACCCAATAAAACAGTAAAATAACTGAAACAATAATTAAACCATTATATAATGATTATGGATTGTGATTTCGGGATTCTTTCCTGCAACCAGCTATTTAAACTTGCCTTCCTTGCCTCTCCTAATATGAAATTTCAGTTCCTATAATCCTCCATATGATGGGAGGCAAGCAGCCAGGAGTTATGGGAATAAGGAAGCCCCATAATAATGAGAATTAACGGGTTGTGGAAGGTATATTGGGTAAGATTTAATTAAAATAACCACTGTACCAGACTCAAAAGGATCAGTGGTTCATTTAAACCAGGAAAAGATTTCTTGCTTAGTTTAGTCTCTCTTAATTGTAAATGAAAAGACCCTGCTGTTGGGAAAGATGGAAGGAAAAAGGAAAAAGGGATGGCAGAGAATTGAAATGGTTAGATAGTGTCATTGATGCAATGGACATGAATTTGGGCAAGCTCTGGGAAACACTGGAGGACAGGGAAATCTGATGTGCTATGATCAATGGGTTGGCAAAGAGTTGGATATGAGTTGGAGACTGAATAACAAATTGTAAGCTATTATTTATTACAAAAGTAGATGACCTATGTTGTTGAAATTGGACAATTAAGCCATCAAATAATAGCAAGCAATGACACTTGTACTGTTTTACAGTGCTTTATAGCCCTCTCTAAGCTGTTTACAGAATCAGCATATTGCCCTCCAACAATCTGGGTCTTCATTTTGCCCACCTCTGAAGGATGGAAAGCTGAGTCAACCTTCAGCATGGTGAGATTCGAACTGCCAAATTGCAGTCAGCTAGCAGTCAGCAGAAGTAGCCTGCAGTATTGCACTCTAACCACTGCACCACCATGGCTCATGCACTAATTATGTTAACATGCTTTATTTTTTATTTTCTTTAGGAATGTTAAATGTTCAATGGAGTTATTAAGCATTTAAGTCTCTAAATTATGGGGGGGGCACAAAAAGTCTTCAGGAGATTTCATTTCATTGAGCCTTTTGTGGCTCCTGGCTGCCAATGCAATGATCATATTTTTCAGAGTATAAGATGCTCCAAAGTATAAGATGCACCTAGCTTTTGGGGAGGAAAACAAGAAAAAAAATCTGCTTCTGCCTCCCAGCAATTTGCCTCCTTGCAGCAAACAGCAAACAACCCGTTTCAGTTTCAGCACAGCCTGATTAACACAAGCAGCTGATGATCAGCTGTTTCAGGCTGCAGGGATTGCCATAGCCTATTGCTATCTCCCACATGCCCTATTTTCAGTCTCTGCATCCCATTTTCAGACTCTGCACCAGGACGTGCAGTCAGGGGAGGCAGGGGAGGCAGAGCCTCACCACTGTCATCATGAAAAGAAAAAAAAATGTAAAAGAAAAAAGGCAAGAGTTGAGGTCAGGCTGAGCTAGTTGCTGCCAGAGTCACCATGGATGACTCCGCTTAGTGCTTAACTGTTTTAAAAAGCCTCTAAAAAAGTGCCCTCTACAGGAGGCAGCAGGAGAACAATGTGCCTCATCTAGTCTGACTTTTTATGATCACTTGAGCAGAGTTAAGCAAGGGTTAAAGGCCAAAAAAATCCTGACATAGATGACGCACATCGTTCTCCCACCTCTTCCTGTAGAGGGTGCTTTTTAGATGTTTTTTTAAACAGTTAAGCAGAGTCATCCACGGTGACTCTGGCAGCAACTAATCTAGCCTGACCTCAGCTCTTGCCTTTTTCCTTTTACATTTTTTTTCTTTTCATGATGACAGGCAAGAGCAGAGTTGCAATCCTCTCTGAAACCGTGGAACGACATAACCGCGAACGTCAAAAGCGCCGACAACACCACGGCGCTAAAACCGCGATGTCAAAAGCGCGCCGACAACAGCGCGCCGACAGAAGCGCGATTTAACTTAAGGTAAGGTTTAGGGTTAGGTTTAGGGTTATTTTTAGGGTTAGGTTTAGGGTTATTTTTAGGGTTATGTTACAGCGCGCTTCTGTCGGCTGTAATGCACATTAGTCAATGTGCCCAAATACACATCTGCCTAAGAGGCAATAGAGCACAGGTTCGATTCCCAGCAAGGGTATGGCTAGCTGATGAGAGCTAAATAGCTTGAAATAGATCTATACTAGTCTCCCTTTATTTATTTATCAGCACAAACATAACAAATGTGACAAAAAGGCAACGGTAAAAATATTGGGTTTCTGTCTGGATGGTCTCTTGTGAGGAGCCGAATGACAGAGAATGGAAGTGTGACCTTCCTCCCATATTTGGGCATACCAGGGGTTGTGACTTTAAATATATACCTTTCACCCTGGCCTGGCTGATAAGGAGTCGAGCTCTGTAGCTCAATGGTTAACACATCTGCCTAAGAGGCAATAGAGCACATGTTCGATTCCCAGCAGGGGTATGGCTAGCTGATGAGAGCTAAATAGCTTGAAATAGATCTATACTAGTCTCCCTTTATTTATTTATCAGCACAAACATAACAAATGTGACAAAAAGGCAACGGTAAAAATATTGGGTTTCTGTCTGGATGGTCTCTTGTGAGGAGCCGAATGACAGAGAATGGAAGTGTGACCTTCCTCCCATATTTGGGCATACCAGGGGTTGCGACTTTAAATATATACCTTTCACCCTGGCCTGGCTGATAAGGAGTCGAGCTCTGTAGCTCAATGGTTAACACATCTGCCTAAGAGGCAATAGAGCACAGGTTCGATTCCCAGCAAGGGTATGGCTAGCTGATGAGAGCTAAATAGCTTGAAATAGATCTATACTAGTCTCCCTTTATTTATTTATCAGCACAAACATAACATAACATAACATAACATAACATAACATAACATAACATAACATAACATAACATACATACATACATACATACATACATACATACATACATACATATATATATATATATATATATATATATATATATATATATATATACTAGTCTCCCTTTATTTAAATAGATCTATACTAGTCTCCCTTTATTTATTTATCAGCACAAATAAAAAAACACAAATCTAACAAAGGCAACAGTAAAAATATTGGGTTTCTGTCGTGACGGACTCTTGTGACGAGCCGATAGACAGATGATGGAAGCAGTTAGCTTTCTCCCATAATTGGGGCTTACCAGGGGTTGTAAAACGGCTCGTCATTTATTTATCAGCACAAATAAAATAAAAAAACATATATATATATATATATATATATATATATATATGTATGTATGTATGTATGTATGTATGTATGTATGTATGTATGTATGTATATGTATATGTATATGTATATGTATATGTATATGTATATGTATATGTATATGTATATGTATATGTATATGTGTGTGTATATATATATGTATGTATGTATGTATGTATGTGTATATATATATATATATATATATATATATATATATATATATATGTATGTATGTATGTGTATATATATGTATGTATGTATGTATGTATGTATGTATGTGTGTGTGTGTATATATATATATATTATATATATATATATATATATATCTTACAGTATTTAGCATGAAGAAGATACCGGTACCTATTTAGTTCTGGGTATCTTTTACTAAGGGTGGGAGAAAAACTGTGCATGAAACCCAAGAGAGACCATGCCAGGAGTCTGATTCAGCTTAAAGCAATTGCCAGCCAACACTGACTCAGTGTAAAGAGGTTTCTTTGTCCTGGTTGACTTTGCATGCTTGCTGTCCACCCTACGATTTGCCTCTGACATTTTCAGTTTCACAGATCAGGTGACATTGTGAGTCATGTCTGCCTAAAAAAAGCCCCCGGTTGACTGAAAAAAATAATAAAAACAGCCACTACCCCCAACCTGGCATTCAAAGAGATGCTTCTTTATTCATCATCCACAAAACGTCTGCAGAATAGCTGTCTTAGTCACCTCCGAAAGATTCTCAGGAAGAACCTCCTGAGATAAATGATTTCATAGAACTGAAGCATCTCTGGAGAAATATCGTAGTATGAAGTGTGTTATATATAGCCTGACCCCACCAAAAAAAAATCTGTGGTGTGTATTTTGATATAATCTTCCAAGCATGTACAGCAGGGGGGGGGTCCAACCTTGACATCTTTAAAACCTGTGAACTTCAACTCCCAGAATTCCCCAGCCAACATGGCTGGCTGGGGAATTCTGGGAAATTGAAGTCTACAAATCTTAAATCTTACTGCTATTAAAGTTGCCAAGATTGGACACCCCTGACATAGAGCTTTAAATGCATTGCTGACATTGCTGCTACTAGCATTATCCCCTCTCCCCTCCCCACAAAAATATTGCTATTCTCCTGTACATCATCATGATCAACACCAGTGGTGGGATTCAGCCAGTTCGCACCTATTCGGGAGAACAGGTTGTTAACTTTCTAAACAGCTTGGAGAACCGATTGTTGGAAGAAATCTCATTTTGTTTTGTTTTTTCACTTTACAGGGCTAATCCTGTAAGGAAACATTTTGCTGTTGTTTCTAGCCTAATCTTCATTGCCCTGCTTACAGAAACTGCCTCTCCTGTTAATCCTTATTTCATTGTAACAGCTAAGGCAAAGCGCCCATTGATGTGAGTGACGCTGCGTTGGTCACACCCACCCAGTCACATGACTACTGAGCCACGCCTACTCAGCTGGTCATTAGGGCAGAGAACTGGTTGTTAAATTATTTGAATCCCATCACTGATCAACGCTATCATTCTATGTCATGCCATCCCATCTTCCTTCCGAAAACCCCAGATGGGTCTTCCTTAATGTTGGCACAACAGCAAAACCCTATGAGAAAATGGAGGGAATATTATGGACTGAGTGTTAGGGCTACTGCTGATCGGCTCTTAATGCTCATGACCTACATTAGATCACATTACAGTTTTACAGGTTGTCATCAGCAACCCCAACTTTATTTAGACTCCTCATGAGATTTATCTAGGGCAGCGGTTCTCAACCTGTGAGTTGTGACCCCTTTGGGGGTCGAACAACCTTTTCACAGGGGCTGCCTAAGATCATCGGAACGCTTAAATCTTTAGACTCTAAAGCATGCTGTGTCACACTCTCTCACATGCGCACACTCACGCGCATGCACACACCCACAAATACACATGCAAGCACACATGCAATTCCATCCCTCTCCATCTTGTAATTATAATTTAATTATAATTTGTATTTCATTGTTATTAGAAAGCTTTCTTTTTCATGGTTTTATTGTTTTGAATGCTGCAAGCCACTCAGAGTCTCTTTGTGGTGAGATGGGCAGCAAACAAATTTAATAATAAATAATAATAAGATGGAAAGCCCTTGTGGAATCCTCCCTTGCCAATTCTCCTATATATTTTTCTTTTAAAAGGTGGTTCCCTGTATGAAGCCCATGATAGGATAGGATAGGATAGGATAGGATAGGATAGGATAGGATAGGATAGGATAGGATAGGATAGGATAGAATAGAATAGAATAGAATAGAATAGAATTCTTTATTGGCCAAGTGTGATTGGACACACAAGGAATTTGTCTTTGGTGCATATGCTCTCGGTGTACATAAAGAGACAAGATATATTCATCAAGAATCATAAGTTACAACAATGATAGTCATAGGGTACAAATAAGCAATCCGGAAACCATCACTATCAATATAAATCGTAAGGATACAAGCAAGAAAGTTACAGTCCTGCAGTCATAAATGGGAGGAGATGGGTGATAGGAACAATGAGAAGACTAATAGTAATAGTAATGCAGCCTTAGTGAATAGTTATAATGATTATAGACTCCCAAACTATGCAAGCATTAGGAATCACTGTCCTTTCATTTTGTTTTCAGACTCTTTTTGAAACAGCAGAAGGCACACATTTTCATCAAGTTTGATTTCAGAAGACTTATAATTTAATCCTCATGAAAGTGTCACAACTACCTTTCTTTCTTGCTATGGAAAATTTGAATCATTAGTAACACTATTTGGATTACATTGTACTCCTTTGGTCTTTAACTGACATAAATATTATGTTCCAGTGTTGTACCCACTGATTTATTTGCAGGATACTATTTCTCACAATGATCAATTCAAGCAGTTCTTCAAAATATTTGTGATTACAACTTCTATATTAAGATGGAGGACTGTGCCTCTGATCTTGTCTAAATTAAAGTGATTTTCTGAAAAGAATCCAAAGAGATCCAGCTAAGGTAGAATCCATTCTATTCTGGCAGTTCCCTTATTCATCAGAAATATACATTGATTTTTCTGGGCTATACCAATCTTTACCAAAATTTTATTCTTAACTTTCTTTCACTGGTCACACCATTAACTCATTTTACCCAGAAATAGGAAGGATCACCTTTAAGTTTATTCTAGAAGCCAATAATTTTTTTTTAAATTCCAACAAGCATTCACTCTTCAGTCCATTTTCTGTCCTCCAGATTTTACCCACCCATTTCTTGTACAGGCTGAGACTTTCATTTTACCTGTATTTTGCAGCTAGATCCTTTCAATTGCAAATAACTAAATTTTTAAAACAAAGGTCTTTGGGCAAAATATCTTACTGAGATCTGAACCAATTAAAAGAATTTGGAATTCTTAAAGATTTCTGACAAGGTCACACAGTCCCACGTTAGATGGACACAACATTTCTCTTCTTTTAATTTTTGCCTTTTTTTACATTCCTAATTCACAGGGCAAGCAGGCTGATACTTTATTATCCAGTCCACAATATTTCTTCCCCAACCATTTTCTTCCCCACTCCTTCTTGTTATGACTGACTTTGATCTTTCCTCCTTCCAACACCTGGCCTATGTGACTCTTGGAGAAAGAAGAGAGATTGCTTATCTTACTTGTCCAAATCCATACTCTGCAATAGCAAAATTAATACATGCAGATATCAATAGAAGACCTTCAAGGCATCCTTATTTTGCCCCTCCTCACAATATATCATAATAACTGGTTATGATGATAATGATGTTATCCTTCAGTCATGTCCGACAGTATGGCGATTGTATGGGCCAGGTCTTCTGATCTTGCACAACTTGTTTGAGATGTTCTATGCTCTGGCTGGTGTCAGTTTTGATGGTGTCCGTGTTCTTTGGTAGCCTGGTTTCCTTCTACCGCTAACTCTTCCAAACATAATTGCTTTCTCCAGTGACTTCCCTTGCATAACAAGATCAAAGTAAGTGAGATGCAGTTTCAAGATTTTGCCTTCCAGGGACATGTCTGGTATTATGCACTCCAATACTTGCTTGTTAGTCACCTTTGCTGTCCAAGGAATATGCAGGAGCCTTCTCCAGTACCAATGAATGACTGGTTGTATGTTCCCCTTTCCTTAAAGGAAGGGTTGTAGTTGTAATCCTTGATAGTTAGAAAATAGATGTTTTTTTTTTTTCCTTTTGGAGCCTTCATCCTTTGGAGGTATATTCACCTTCTCCTGTTCTGTATATTTGGTGACCTTGTGTAAAAGAAGATACCAAATCATATGTTTCTTTTTGCCATGCTTGTCTCCTTGTCAAACCTCTAACCAAGTGTTTCTTAATCTTGACAATTTTAAGATATGTGGACTTTATCTCGTAGAATTCCCTAGCCAGTGGGAGTTGAAGTCCACACACTTTAAAGTTGCCAATATTGAGAAACATTGTTCTAACCAATGAACAATGTGGTTTGTTGCATTCCCTTTCTTTTCCCAGTGGCCTTATAGAGGATATTTGGACTTTGTAACTGATCATACCACTTGCCAAAGCCTTGGGTACCATTCTGGTAGTAATTAACTGGTCCTTTAAGAAGGCTACTTCATTCTCTCTATCATGGCATCCCTTCCAATCCTGAAATGGCTCTCCTGATGATTCAATAAAATTCTCCAGTAATTTCCTAATCATCTCATTTCTGATAAAGGCTCACAATTCATGACATGTTTTTTGAAAACTCTGTTTGAACAATATATGAACTATATGTCCATAGAACTCTAGTTGTCACTGCCTTTAAGTGGATGAAATGATGCATCATGGGGCAATAGTTTTTGAACCAAACTACCTCAAATGGGTTAACTTACAACATGAGTCCAAAATCTGAGATTCATGGCTCCTGTGGAATTGAAATTTAGCAAATTTTATGAGTTATTTTATGACATAAACATTATCATAAAGCACTTTATGACATAATACAAAATGTCGTAAAACCTTCCCCTATGTTGATGTTTGACTGGGCTGTACATTTCAATGTGGGCTAAACAGTTTATGGCGTAATACAAAATGTCATAAAATCTTTGTGCTGATATTTGACTGTGTTGTATAGTTGTGCATGGGCTGCTTTCTAGGCAGATACATTTCTGAATGTGTTCCAGTTTTTTCCAGTGAAGGCAACACATTAGAAACTCTTTCGTTATTGAAGACATTAAGAGATCTGATAAGAAAATAGGTGATCCAGCAGGGGAAGAATTCTCTAATTCAGGAGTCCACTACCATGAGCTGAACAGAACTGGGCTATGTAAGCAATGGATGAGCGTGTGGGCATGCACGCATCCCCACTGCTCACACAGAACCATCCTTTCCCCACTGCTGGTCTGCAATGCTGGAAATGTTGGGGAACTCTGATCTAGTTAAATATAAAATTCCACCTATTTCTGTCCATTGCTCACAGTAAGAAGACAAAATCCATCTAAGAGTAAAATTGCTATATAAATTACCAGCAAGATCATTGGTGTGCTCTTTTGCCTATGATGGAATCCACTTACAATAATTCAGTTCATTCCTCCATCAAAATGTTGCCTACTGGTACCAACTTCCAAATGGTTCCCAACTCCCTACTGTTTTAGAGACCTCCTACTTTCTCCACGCATGTCAAGCTGCATAGTAACAGTTCAAGGATGAATTGGATTATTTCAAGGTCTCTTTCTCTCTCTTGTTTTTTTAAAGTTTTATTGGATTTTTAAAAATATACTTCAGTATCAGTACATGAACACTGTAGCCTCTGGGTATAATTCATTTTGATAAAAACAGCAATAATAGTGATAATCATACTTGTTACATTAATCAAACTTATGTAATATACATGATTGTTTTTTAGATTATATTCAATTTTTCAATGTTCCATTTTAATGCTAATGATATTCTGAAGCATACATATTCATACTATCTTTCAACTTTTAAATATTCCCCCTATTTCTTATTTCTACCTCTATTCAAACTTCTAATCAGGCCACCATTACTAATTCTAGCATTAATACACTTCTTCATATTAAGACAGTCCTTCATTATTTGGTTGTTCAAAGTCACAATACACCATTCCAGTAGCAGTCATCCTATTATTTAAACATAGCTAATAATATCATCTTTCAAACTCCAATTTTCCCATCTAACTCTTACTTTATATAAAGGTGTATGTTCTTATTTCTACTTCTATTTTTAATCAGGTCCTCATTGTATTAACAAGAGAAAAAGAAAGTAGTGATAATTCCTTTCTATCTATCATCTCTTGCCCTTTTTAATACTTCAATTCTTATTCGTTTTTTGGCTTGCCTCCCATACTCCTCTCTTAGATCTTTGTCTCTATCAGCATCTGTGTCTTCATCATTCAGTCTGAATATTTCTCCCATCTCTATCCTCCTAGGCTGCCAGGTCTCCTGAGTACCCAAGATCTTCTGTAAAGGATCTACTGATGGTCATTGCCAGGAAAGCCCCACTCACAATTGTTGTTGAGGACCACATCTAGTTTTCTATGACTTTTCTACACGTAACTATATAAGAAGCTAGATGTCAGGTTTATTGGATTATTCCTTGTAATTGCACGGATCAGTCATATGATGTTTTGTCTATACTTTCTATCCACACTGTTAATACATCTGGTTTCCATCATTCCTTTCAAGGCCTGAAACTCCTTTCTCGCCCCCTAAGAATCTTCTCTCACCTCAACTTCCTCCTTGGTGGTGGAAGAAAGAGTTTGAAAGGGAACATAGTTTGGACTTTTAGCAAAGGCCAAGTACTCACCCCACACTTCCTTAATGCTGCAATACCCTCCATGTCTTCTGATTACATTCAATCAAGTTTCAGCAGGGTGAAATCCAGCAGGTTCTGGAGAAGCGGTAGTGGAATTTTTAAGTAGTTTGGAGAACTGGCAAATACTACCTTTGGCTGGCCCAGAGTGGGGAGGGAATGGCGATTTTTCAGTATCCTTCCCCTGCCACGCCCACCAAGCCATGCTCACCAAGCCACACCACGCCACACGCACAGAACCAATAGTAAAAAAAATTGAATTTCACCACTGTTCAGCACCTATTACCAATCCTGATTCTGTAGGACAGAGAGACTTATTTGGATGGTGAGAGAGATTAGGCCTCCTCCAGATTCCATCTGCCAGTCAATGTTGGCTGGCGACTCCCCGGGGGAGGGCCTTCTCTGTAGCTGCTCCGGCCCTATGGAACTATCTTCCCATGGAGATCCGGACCCTTACTACTCTTCTGGCCTTCCGCAAAGCGATTAAGACCTGGCTGTTCTGGCAGGCCTGGGGCTGTTGATTTATCCAGCCCCATCCTAAGTTATATGAATGATGTGTAATTTTAATGTCTGTTTTTTTAAAAAAATTTATATGTTCCCCCTCCCTGTTTTCATCTGTAAGCCACCCTGAGTCTCTCGAGAGCGGGCGGCATACAAATGCTAATAAACCGTAAACCGTAAAATTTATATGTATTGATAGAAAAATAAGGACTGCCTATCAAAGAAGTAAAATAAATGGTAATAGCTCTCTACAGTCTAGTGCCAGAAAGAAACAAGAGTGGAAAACCAAAAAAGGGAC
Organism: Thamnophis sirtalis; assembly: GCF_051295495.1. Taxonomy (NCBI): domain Eukaryota; kingdom Metazoa; phylum Chordata; class Lepidosauria; order Squamata; family Natricidae; genus Thamnophis; species Thamnophis sirtalis. Next base: position 30,300,601 of record NW_028261381.1, read on the forward strand.
ATTATTTTACTGGTTCCAACCAAACAATAAATAAAAGTCCTCCCTGACTCCTGACTTAGGCAGGATGGGGGAAAGATAGAAGGGAGCAAAGAGGAGGAGTGGAATATCTCATCAGCTTTAGCAGCTTCCTTGATCAGCTGAGGAAGAAATGGAAAGGAAGAAAGGGTCATCACAATGCTCTTTAGCTTGTGACACCTAGAATGAGGGAGTGGGAGAAGCTCCTGGCACTTCTCAACTCAGAAGGGGAAAGGAAGGAGAAAAGAGAGGGGGAGGTGATATCAGGAATGAATGACATGCAGCAGAAACATCAGGAGCCACTTACTGCATACCAGAAAAATGCTGTAGAAATCGTAAAACCATAATACACTAAAAAATGAAATCAGGAAAGAAAAGGAAGGGAAAAGAAGAAGAAAGAGAGAGAAAGCGAAAGAAAAGAAGAAGAAAGAGAGAGAGAGAAACAGAGAAAGAAAGGAAGGAAGGAAGGAAGGAAGGAAGGAAGAAAGAAAGAAAGAAAGAAAGAAAGAAAGAAAGAAAGAAAGAAAGAAAGAAAGAAAGAAAGAAAGAACCAACCAAATCTTGCATAGGCAGGAGCAGAAAGTCAGAAAAAAAACTAGAAAGAAAATGTTTGACATATTGTTGGATATATCAATGGCAGAAAAAAGAAAGGCTAATTGAATACAAAAAGCTAAGCAGACAAGATGAGATAGTTAAATATTTAAATTCTTAATCTGAAAGTTTAATGATTAACTATTATATTTTTATATTAGTCTGTCATTCCTACTTAATTTTCTAAAAACATTAAAAACATTTCTAATTTTCCAGGTCTTCTTTAACTTATTATCTCCTCTTCTATTCTTTTTCCTATTTATCCTTCTTTTCTTGCCCTTCTGCTTCCCTTTAGATTTTAACCCTGTAAGCAGAATTTTGACATAATTAAACTTATAATTTTTCTACAGTGACTTATGCTATTATTAAATAAGACCTGGGTCTAATTTAGAGTTTTTCTGAATTGCGTCTTTAACCGATCATCAGGGCTGTGGAATATCTGAAAAGTCTTTTCAAAAAATGAAAGTGGTGGGGAAACAAGTGGATTTGTTTTTATTTGATTGTCTACAATAACTTTTGGTTTTGAAATGAATTTTCCACTTAGAATTTACAATTCTCATTTTGTCACATTTTTAATTGTTTTATTTCTTTGCTGTAGTAATACAAAGCATGGCAGTAACATGGTACCATGGTGACACAGTGATTAGAATGCAATTTTGCAGGCAAAATCTTCCCCGTCAGGATCAAATCAGGAGTTCGATCCTGACCGACTCAAGGTTGACTCAGCCTTCCATCCTTCTGAGATCAGTAAAATGAAGACCTAGATTGTTGGTGGCAATATGCAAATAATGCTTCTATATTGTAAACCTCCCCTCCCCGAGAGTCCTGTAAAGCATTATGAGGCAGTATATAAGTCCAAATGTGATTGCTATTGCTTTAATGTACAGTAGTCTTGATCTGTTGCAAAGTTTTGATGTGATGTGATTTGTGGTTTCTAAACCTCAAGTCACATCACATCAAATTAGATTCTTGTTATAGAACAGGGTAGTATCCTACTGAAATTTGCAGTGGCCGTGTCTAATAAGAAATAATTATGGGATGCACTCATGGGAGAACGGTAGGGTGAAAAGAAAAGGATGCAAAGTCTTGTTGAAATCTTTTTCAGGAACAATGGATGCGGTTTAGGAACTATGACACTATTACAATAGATGCACTATTATTTAAAAGTTGTCACTATTGCTTTTTCTTTGCTTCAAGGTTTTTAGTAGATCATTACAATTACCGTATTTTATGCACATGAAGCGTTTAACATGCTTGATTGAAGCCTAAGGTTTTAAAAATAATTAAGTTTCTTAAGCAGGTTGAAGACAGATTCAAACAACTTAAATGGAAGATGAAACTGTTGTTTAAAAGGATACTTTATTAACAAATTATTGATAAAAGGATACATTAACACATCACCTAACCTGTTCAAGATATAACAAAATATACAATAAAACAAGAGCAGAGAGTTTAAAAAAAGTAGTAAAAATGTTAAAATATCACACTGGGATTAAAAAAAGATTCCGATGTCTGGAAGAAATAAAGGCTCCGAAAAGACAATAAAGATTATGCTATGACTGAATTGCAATGGCATTCCTAAATCAGGGGCTACCACTGAAAAACCTGGGTATCTCTTGGGCACTTTAGCATAGGAAGGTACCCAGAGTTGGCATTTTGAAGAAAATCTGTGCCAACAGAAGGTGGCATTCCTTCAGATATTTTAGACATTGATCAAGTCCTACCCACACCTTGACACTTCTCAGGCACAAACTTACTTTTCATGTTTGTTTGTTTTTTTTAAAAAATAATAATGTCCCCACTTAAGTAGATTTTAAAACAAAGCAAGAAAACCTGTATTCGCCTCCCACCACCCCATCATTATATATATGTAACAAAGGCAACAGTAAAAATATTGGCTTTCTGTCTGGATGGTCTTTTGTGATGGGCCGATAGACAGAGAAAGGAAGCAGTATGCCTCCTCCCATGTTTGGGCATACCAGGGGTTGTGACACTAAATACATACATACATACATACATACATACATACATACATACATACATACATACATACATACATACTTATCGCAAAATAGTCAGTTCCTCTGATTGGTGTAAGTCATAAAATCAGGCCATACGTTAGAGAAGGCTTCAAATTCAATTTGCCCCATTTAAAGGCGAAGAATGTCAGCTAGCTTCTCTGTTAGAGCAATATAGTTTTGAAACCACAGCTGCAGCATCATAATATTGTCTTTCTAGTGTTTGGCTTCAGACATTCTGGCAGCAGTCAGCAAAACTACTACTGGCTCATTAGAGTAAATATGTGCAATGGAGCTTAAAATATATATTCAACAAGGAAGCTACGGATGCATATTCATTATTTGATTTATAATACATTACCAATCTTCCAGAACAATCTCAGATCAGAAGGAAAAGACTTGGGGCAAGGACCACAAGCATGAAAATGTAGATTTCAATTTAAATAAAAATAAATAAATGCAGATCCTTCCCCTCACAGCCATTGCAACATAAAGCAGAGCTTTCCTTATTCATACATTCTAATTTATAGGCAGTGATGTACCAGCTATAAAAAAAAATGAAACATTTCCCTTTAATTTGAGCTGAAGAAGAAGCTCTATTAGTTTCATTTTTATACTTTATTCCCCTCTTGACTGCTGTGAATCCTTTTCCCAGGTCGTTCTTTGTTAGATGAATTTAGGGGTGATATGTTTGTTCCATAATAATTTAGAAATAAGGTCTACAATTGCATCTGGAAGGTTCAATATCAATGTTTCAAAAATCGTCAAGGGTCTATTTGCTTGGGTTTTTATTTCTGAATTTAAAAAATCCAAACCAAGGGTTGGTAACCTTCTTTTGCAGAGGAGCCAAAGGCCAAACCATCACCATCATTTCTGGATGGATATGTTGCTCTACCCGTGCTGAGGTAGCTGGTGACTCACCAAAAAGGCTACCCAAGTAGGTGGCAATTGCTCTATCCCTTTCTTGAATAACCCGTATAAATATACTTGTTTTGGGGACCACAGGTTGGATGACTTCCAACCACATCCGATCATTAGGCCATATGCTGTCAAGCCTTGATCTAAACTGGAAAAGATATGGCCAAGTACATTTTAGAGGAATTAGTTCATCAATTATTATCTCCAGATGGATACGTTGCCAGAATTAATAGAAGTGCTTAAATTGGTATGATTGCTTATTAATCCCAGTAGAAAAAGTAAAGGAACAGATATAGGGAATTTAGGACGATTAAAAATAGAAAAGAAAGGGGAACAAAGAGGAGCAAATGCTTTAGGCATGTTGCCCACATTTGAAAATTAGCATTCCATAAAGGATTGTGATCAGCTTTAAACCTTTAAGAGGGTCTAGTAAAAAGGAGGAGCTATTATTATGCCAGAAGTAGTTTAGGTGGGATAAGATGTGATTTAGCACCTTATTAGTTTTGCTGGGTTTTAAAAGTGCCCTCTTTCTAATTGCAATACAAAAATCAGTTGGGTAAATATTGTTGATGGACCTGTTCTGGAAGGATGCCCGAGAAACTGTTGCATTGATAAGTTCGAAGTAGAAAGTCAGTCTGTAAAAAAAAAAAAAACCTAAAAAGGGGAGAAAAAGATCTATACACTAACCCAGTACAGATTTTAAACACTATGGTGGGAGCCAGAATATTTCATTGCTTGCTTCACTTTTGTACATGAAATGTCATAGTTTTATCTGATACAGGAATGAGAAGCACTTTTTTAAAAAAAGAAAAGAAAGAAAAAAATGAAAAGAAAGCTGCTTTATATTTTAGCGCATCTGACTGTGCCAAAATCAGGAAGTGCTAAAAATATTTTTTGTCAGATTTGCAATGTTCCCAGCCTCAAAGCCAGTGAACAGAACACTTGAACTGGTGTTTCCGTAAATCTCTTGTCTTTTTCTTGTCCATCATCAGCCTTGTCAACCACAGACACATGGATCCATGAAGATGTCATTACTGAGATGATCCTCTTGACAACGTGGAAGCTTTGATTATTGTTTTTTTTTAATAAGCTAGAACATTGGCTTTATAATGCTATAAATATTAATTTATAATGATGAGGCAATTAACTCTCCAAATAAATGCCAAAGGACACAGTGATGAAGTATTAGGGAAAATACACTCATTGTAGCATGAAAATGTCAGAAACCTACACATACCAAAAGACATATCTGTAAAAATACCAGTCTGCTTGCCTAGGGGAACAACATGATTTTTGACCAAGGCATATTTCTCATTAGGAACCGGATGAATCAATTCCCACCCCTTTCTATATAATAAGTCAGAAGATTTTTCTGCTTTCCAGGAAAGTCCAATGTGAACAATCTTTTGCTGAAAAAGCACAAAGGGCTTTTGTGAAAAAGAGTTGTCTCTTGCATTCTTTGAAACTGGGTTGGGCAGCAACGTGACCTGGGCCACCCTAGCCTCTTTGCAATTTATGTTGCTCTCCCTAAATAGCCATAAACTGCCACAATTAGGCAACTAATATGAACACTCAGAGAAGGGATCTTTCCTTGTTCTGTGCAAAAACATCAAGCAAAATAAGTGTATTAAAAACATAGTGAATAGGTGCTTCATACATACATTTTAAAATACTTTAGGCATGAGCCACTTCAACCCCAATAACTACATATTTCCAAAGTTGCCCCAAATCCAATCTATGTCAGGGTTCCAAGTAATAGATCCATTGCAAGCAAAAACTCCGAGGCAATTGGTTTTCACCTAATTAAAAGTTTTCCTCTCAACCCCAAACAATCAGTCACATGGCCCAATCCGCTGGTCTGGAGACATCACTCCTTCCTCTGGCCAGGTGTGAGAAGGTCCTTGATTCCCAAGAAAAAGTATTTTATTTTGACTATACAACCCCAGCTATCTCTAATCCCCACCTCCCTATCCCTCGCTCCAGTGTGGCAGCACTAAAGCCTTAAGATGGCTCTGGCCAGATCAGCTTCAAGGTTGACAATCTAAACAACTTGGTCCCTCTAAACAATTCCCTCTTTGGAAATGCCACATCGCATCCTGCCCTCTAAAGACTGAAATTTCCCGCTTGGCCTAGAGCAGTGGTTCTCAACGTGAGGCCCATGCTGTACAGGGGGGCAATTTGATTTTTAATCGTGGCAATTTGAACCTTGTTTAAACTAAGTTAATGGCCTTTTAGGCTTCCTCCATGTGAGTAAAGTTAACTTTTTGAATAAAGTAAAAATTATATGTCATGTGTGGGGGGGGGCATCAGGATTTTAGAGATGCTTAGGTGGGGCATGGCCAAAAAAGGTTAAGAACCACTTGCCTAGAGTATCAAAAAGATGCCTTAAAACAAGGCATCTTGTTTTATCAAATGATGCCTTAAAACAAGAGGATGGTGGTTTTAGCAACACAATAAAAGCCCTCCTCCTTTTCACTTGTGGACAATATTTAGATATACACAGAAGGGGCAGGACTTTGCTCATGCTGCCACAATGACTATCTCAATCTTTTTGATCCCTCTATGATATAAAGCACTTTTAGGGATTACCCAGCAGATGAAGCGGTGAAGAATGCTCACTTTTTAACTTCAGGCACCCTTCAAGTTCATTGTCAAGATTATTGCAATACATTTTTCTTTGAGCACTACTCAACTGCCATTAAGTATTTCGGAAAAATCAAGGAGGAGGTACAGTTCTATTGAAGGTAATGCAAATACTGATGTAGATTTGCTTTTAAAGAGTTACGAATTATATAGCCCTATATATGTACATGCAGCCTTGGGTTTTAAAACCTGAGTCTATTTCTCCTATTCTTTCCACATGAGCTCTAGTAGCCTGTTTCTCGTTCTTGGCTCTTGATGGCACTCGTAGATTTACACTCTGTCCCTGAGTTGTGTCTCCTTTCTTGACAGCTTCTGCACTTAAAGCTGCTTGAAAAAGGCATGGGTCATCTTGGTACTGCAACAGAGGGGCTGTTCTCAAATGAAGACTGGGAAGATCCAACTTCAAGTCAATATTAATCTTTTTCCCCCTTACCAGAAGGAAGCCCCCTTGTGGAGTACTGTGAAGCCATTACCATGGCAACTCCACTGCGCTGTACAGTAGAAGCATTTTACGTCAGTATGGTAGAAACTATTTTAAGGCACAACAGGCTGTATCTTAACAGAACACACATCCTGGGGGGGGGGGTATTAGGAGTATCTTATCCACACAGTATTTTTTCCCAGAGGGTAAGTCATTTGTTTACTAAATTTGGTTAAAATTGCTCAAGGCATTCCAGAGGGGGGGAGGGAGAGAGAGAGAGGGAGAGAGAGAGAGGGAGAGGGAGAGGGAGAGAGAGAGAATTCTGCAGACTTTTGGATACACATAGAATGCATATTCCATGAGGGAGAAATGTAAAGGCAAATGCCACCTCCCCAGCCTTTCCATCTACTGGAGAACAAAATGTGAGTCCTTTTAAAAACAAATAACAGAAGTCTGGAAGGTTCCAAGGCCAAGAGAGAAAAGGGTTTGTTCCATCTCTCCCACAGCCTCAGTCTAAAGCTTAGATTTTCAGATAAAAAGAAAATCCAGAGAGGCTGAAGCAAAAGAACAGACACTTCAGAAGCAGCTGCCTAAAGAAAAAGGTAACACAAAAGAAATAAAAAGGGAAAATGGTTAAAAATATGTTTAGTAAGGATTATCTTCCTTCATACAAAATCTTGATAGGGCCTCTCAACATTTTTGTTTATTGTCTGCTTTTGAGATGAATGTGTGTGGGGGGCGGGGAAGCAAAGAGGCAAGCATTACAATAAGGCTTTAATATCTGGCATTGAACATTCATTTGACTGACACCTTCACATCTGGGAGCAGAAGGGTAGCAACATATGTAAATGCTGGCTTATGGCTCTTTCCACACATGGCAGCCAGCATGAGTGTCCTTATAGCAGGTTGAGTGTGAGAAGATGGTTTTAATGGGCAGCCCTTTCTGCCTGGTGGAATCTGAGATTGATTGGTTGATTGATTGATTGATTGATTGATCGATCCTGCCTTCCTTATTTCTATAAATAATTCAAGCTGGCAAACATATCCAACATACCTTTCTCCTCCTATTTTTTCTATAGCAACAGTCCTGTGAGGTGAGTTGGGCTGAGAGAGAGGGAGAGAGGGACTGAGAGAGCTCAAGGTCAGTCAGAAAAAAAGAGCATGTATTCAGAAGCTAGAAATTGGTAGCTTTTTGAACTGGTCAAGAGCTTCACATAATATTGGGAGTGGCGACAGGCTACAAGACGGATATTTCATATTTGGGTCTGGTATTATAGAGGGTTTGATAAGAATCTTCATTATTCCTTGTCCCATTTGCGGTTAAAAAATCTCTCATTCCTTTATCAACCACTTTAATTCCATTCTACTCATTTAGTATTTAGCAACTGTATTATTTTTATTTTTTATTTTCTTTGAAAGGATTGGGGGAAACAGGGGAAACTTATTTCTCATTTAGATACATTACCTTCTGTCACATCACTTAATGATGAATATATGTGTGTGTGTGTGTGTATGTCTGTGTGTGTGTGTATATATATATGTATGTATGTATGTATGTATATATGTATGTATGTATGTATATATGTTTGTGTATGTGTATGTATGTATATATATATATATATATGTGTTTGTGTGTATGCATGTATGTATGTGTGTATGTATGTATGTATATATGTGTGTGTATGTATGTATGTATGTATACACACACATGCATACATACATACATACATACATACATACATACACATACACATATATTCGTAGATTTTCACGGATATAGGTATGACGGTCTTGGCGTACTTGGGTCTTTTCCCGTATAAGATTGACAGTATCTTGACGATGTTTCGACGAGGTCACACTCGTCATCTTCAGGCTGGCCCTAGTCAATAAACAAGTCGCAGCCACAAAAACTGGCACAAGACCCAGAACAACACAGGATACCATCACCAATCATCCTCACCAATCATCAATTCCATCAACCAATCAAGATGTGACAACACAGCCAACCAATCCGTTTAAAGCAACAAAGCCAACATTCCACACACACACACACACCTATATATATAGAAAAATGGCAGCTCTGATCATGCTTTGCTTGCACAAGCACGAAGCCAAAGGCACCAGCCTGAAGATGACCCAAATAATGGAGGGAGCGTACACACACACACACATATTAGAATATGTTGAGACAAAATTAGCCCTTATCAGGCTATTTGAATCATATAATAATATTTGTTTCTAATCTTCACCAGATGATTTTTATAGTTGAAATCTAGTTTGTTATGGCATTAACACCACTTAAAAACATATTGTTAATCTTCATTATAACTGAAGATCTCTCATCAAATTAAAAATTATTTAAAGCAATTATAATACAATTCAAAGCCTATAAACCCCTTGTGTTTTCTCAGTGAGTCTTTTGCCTTTTTTTTCTCCACGAAATGTCCAATTTGGAGCACAGTCCATTTAATGGAGAGTTTTAGATCTATCTATCTATCTATCTATCATCTATCTATCTATCTATCTATCTATCTATCTATCTATCTATCTATCTATTATCCATCTATCTATCAATCTATTTATATCCATCCATCCATTTAACATATTATTGAACTCCAGGAATTCCAGAAAATATAGCAAGGGAATATTTTGCAAAATGTTGTTGGGGTCAAGAGGAAATAATAGGCCTAACCAAAGATGCAGTCAAGGCAGCAGAAGTGGCATTCATAACATTGTAAAAAGAGCCCAGACATTCTTTGGGACATAAAGGTAGTGTGACCATTCAAAGTTACAACAGCATTGGAAAAAGTGACTTTTATAACCATTTTTCACACTTATGATAGTGGCAGCATTCCCACGGTCATGTGATCAAAATCCAGACACTTGGCAAAAAACTCATATTTATGATGGTTGTAATATCCTGGGGTTATACAATAATCTTTTGCGACCTTCTGACAAGCAAAGAGAAGCCAGATTCACTTAACAACTGTGTTACTAACTTAACAACTGAATGGATTCACTTAACAACTGTGGCAAGAAAGATGGTAAAATGGGGCAAAATTAACTTAACCGTCTCACTTAACAACAGAATGTTGGGCTCAAATGTGGTCATAAATCAAGGACTATCTGCATTAGGCAAAGTGATGCTGAGGGAGGAAACAGTAGCAATATGGTAAAGCATGCACCATTTAGCACAGGGGTCCCTAACCCCTGGTCCTGAACCGACACTGGGCCACAAACAAAACCAAGTACAGAGATAGTGAAGGATGCTGCATCATGCAAGAATCACTGAGAGACAAGTTCCAAACCATATCAGTATCCCACATGTTGCTTGTTTTAGCAAAACTGTGTTCTCTTGTTGGTGTACATTGACAGGAAGTTATAAAGCAATGGCTGAAATTGGTACCCATAGTGTCACTCTTGCCAAAACTCTTCAAAATATGGCAAATCTCCTGTGTTAAAACTATAATTCTGCAACCCATTTACATGTTTAATCAGCATACTTTTCCTCAGGATTGTATTAACATATTTTAACTTAAAATCAAAAGGGAAGTGTGTTTGTATTAGACCAAATCATGAAAATCAAAAAGCCCTAATATTTCTTACATCAAGACAAAAAAAATTAGAATACTTTTTCAAACATTCTTTGAGAAATGGCTCTCAAAATTTAGCCATTGGTTTTTCTTTATGAAGATAAATATTTTATGAAAGGGGAAGAAACATATTATCCTGATGTTAAGGAATAATTTCAAAATATGTGTTTGTCATCAGCTGAGATGTCTTCAGAGTCAAGAGATGAGAAGATGGAGCAGTATATAATCTCTAATTGCAAATTTAAAAATCAAATTAATAATAATACAGAGGACTTTAAAGATTCATGTACAATTGAAACCAGAGATTTTTTTTAAAATGTTTCTTTTCTTTCTTTTAGGATTGAGGGATAAGCAGCTAGAAAAAAAAGTATGGGACTTTGATTTATATATGATGCAGTCATACATAAGAGAGACTATTCTTTTAAAAAAAGATAAAACTTTTCCCAGAATGAAGAAGTGGATAGTGAAGATGATGGGACTAGCTGAGTTGGCCAAATGGACTGCTTTAATTAGCGATAGGATATTGTATAAATTTAATGATGATTGGAAACGCCTTATTGATCTTTCTGGAAACAAAAAAAAATGATATTATGGTATATTGTTTTGCAGATTAGAATAAAAATGATAGAGTTATAAAATATAAACAATGCTGTAACCATAGGAAAAGTTATTTTATATTTTTATCTATAACTGCTGTAAAATAAAATGAAAAATCATTTCTTTATTTTTTCTTTTCTTTGATTTATGCATGTTTGCTCTTTTCTTCTTTCATTTTTCCTCTTTTTTCACTCTAAGTATATATTATTTTTATGCTGTATTAATAAATTTGTATTTAAACAAAGATTGAATTAGTCTCATACAGATATTTTATGGATTTCATTCTCTCCTTTTCCTTTCTTCATTTCTTCCCTGGATTTATGTTCAATTTATTTTAATATTGTGATGGATATAATTCTTTTTTTACAGTACAATTATGGATGCATTATTTTTGCTATACTTTCCCAATAAAAATGATTTTAAAAAATTAAAATAAAAAAAAACAACTCTTGTCAACATTTTTCAAGATGGTTCTGTCTTTCCACATTACTAAGCAGCTGAAATTATGTCCTGTTTTCGGTAGGATTAAGATGTCATCCAATGCACCAATATTGCTGTCTTTGGTTGCTTTTCAAATGTTTAGTTAAATTGAAATCTACGGTATTGTATGGTGGCTGTCTCATTGTTTCATGTTCATAAAGACTGATGAAAAAAAATCAAAAAAATATTGTTAATGAGGTGGAATTTTGTAATTAGCACTACTCCTTCCCCTAAAAAGTAGGCAATGAAAAATTATCATAAAAGAGATGCAAGGAACATTCATCACGTTTTGTATAGCTGAAGTACATTGTTTACTATAGTGACTCATTGTTACCATTTTTCTGACAGAGTAGTAGAAAAAGAAAGAATGTAGACAAGCCTTTGACACATTTAATTAACACATGAATATTAGTGTGATTATACTCTAATTTCTTTTTAATTAGTAAAATTATACTGCACGGATGGACTATAATATATGAAATGTAGCTACAGAATAACTTTGAATTCTAAATACTATTAGGAAGACATCAAAGATTAGAGAAATAAATATCATTCATCCAGTAACTATATTCCACATTTTTACCTCATGCAATTAAAATAATCCCCTAGGTATGCCGCTCACCATTAGGAGATTTCCTTACTTGGTGCTCTTCAAAGATATTGGGCTGTATATCCCAAGGGTCTCTTCCTGCATAGCTGAAATAGCTTTTTTTTGTAATATTGTAGGTTTAACAAAGGACTACAATGACTCACTGCATCTAGCAATAGCAATAGCAATAGCAGTTAGACTTATATACCGCTTCATAGGGCTTTGAGCCCTCTCTAAGCGGTTTACAGAGTCAGCATATCGCCCCACAGTCTGGGTCCTCATTTCACCCACCTCGGAAGGATGGAAGGCTGAGTGAACCTCGAGCCGGTGAGATTAGAACCGCTGAACTGCAGATAACAGTCAGCTGAAGTGGCCTGCAGTACTGCATCCTAACCACTGCGCCACCTCTGCTCTACCCACTGGGTGGTTTAAAGAAGGTTGACCACCAAGAAATACTAAGTACCCTACAAGATAGAAGTACACATACATACATACATACATACATACATACATACATACATACATACATACCAGACGTGGGTTCCTACCAGTTCGCACCTATTCGGTAGAACCAGTTCGTCAAATCTACCGAACCGGTTAGAAGAGGTTCCACCAGTGGGCCCGGAAAGCAGGCCACACCTACAGAAGAGATTCCAAATTTTTTTGAAACCCACCACTGATACATACATACATATATATATATATTATGGTATTGAAAGAGATGGTTGATTCTATCCCAAGCAATGGAAGAAGCAAGAACAATCTTTCACTGCCCAGTTAGCATTTATGCTGATTAAAATATAGAGCAATAATACCTCACTGCCGGACTGATAGACAGCTTAGGCTGGATATCTAAGTAAATCTCTACCTCAGGAGGAAGCAAGCTCTATTTTGGCTCTTCTTTCAAATTCTTCATTACATGCAGATTTGGGAATTGTGTCTATTGGAAGTTAGCTTGGCTTTATTGATTAAACTGTAGTATCAAATTAACTTTTATCTATGGTTTTCTGGCATACCTATGAAGGGAGATTTTAAATCATTCTAGAAAGGAGTATTGAAAGGGGATATATATGACAGGGTTTTTTAAAACCAATATTTGATCTCACTAGAATACCCATTAAGTAATGAGCTTTGGACACTGTTTTCCAGAAAGGGAGCATAATGGCAACAGATAGAAGTCTGAAACATGTTGTCTTAAATTAAATTCTAAATCTTGGTGCTCCTGAAGGGGAAATGTGGCAACACCCACATCCCATGAGATGGATGTGCATGCATGCAAACCTGGCAGCCTAGAACAGTGGGGCCTAGGAATTAGGATATTGCGCATTTTATAATGACTTCCATCATATTAACGCAGTTCCCTACAAAGTCATTGTGGCTCAGCAGGTGGTGCCCTTGCTAGGCTTGGAAATGTAAGTAGGGCTTACCCCGATGGTTATTTGAATGAGAGACTACCATGCAACACTTGAAGCTGGAGGTTAAGGCACTAGAAAGCAGAAGATTGTGAGTTCACGTCCCATTTTTCCATGAAAACCAGTGGGAGACTTTGGGCTAGTTACTCCCTCTCAGGCCAACTCACTTCATAGAGTTGTTGTGAGGAAAATAGGAGGAGGAAGGTACATACATACATAAACATGTTTGCTGCTTTATTTATAAAAATAATAAAGATGTGATATAAATATATAAATAAAACCCGAGAATTAAAAAAATCAGGAAAAAGGCAATAGCAAGCTATTATTATCATGCCTCTAAAAAAAACATGAAGGCATCAGGAATCAAGTTCAATCTGAAGGAGACTACCTTTGCATGATGCTGGACAGAAGTAATATATATCTCATGTTATCAGATCAATATTCAGGGGTTATCAACAATTTTGCCAGCTTTTGCTTAAACAACATGCATTCTGTATATGTTATGGTAGATTGTTTAAAGTACTTTAGGAGCATTTGTAAAAAATTAAATTCTTATTTAATGGCTTATTGAATTTTGCTATATTGCCTCATCTTGGATTATAATAGACATTATGATGATGATGATGATGATGATTAAAAATGATTTGTTGTATAAACCATTTTTTCTGGTTCACACTAGAAGAGGTATTCAGCCAGTTCTGACAGGATCTGGAGAACTGGTAGTGGAAATTTTGAGTGTGGTCAAGGAATGGGGATTTTGCAGTATCCTTCCCCTGCCACACTAACAAAGTCACGCCCACAGAACCAGTAGTAAAAATTTTTGAATCCCACCACTAGTTCACACATTGAACTAAGCCAGGGGTCAGCAAACTTAAACACTCAAAGAGCCACAAAGGTCCTAATCAGAAGCCCCCCATTCAATTCTGGAGCCGACCAGAAGTCTGGTTCCCCCACTATAGTGTCTCCTCCTAGCACAGCATCCTCTTCCTGTCCTAATCAAAAGCCCTATCAATTATGGAGCTGACTGGCAAAAGGGAGCCACAGCAGACAGATGAAAGAGCCACATGTGGCTACAGAGCGGCAGATTGCTGACCCCTGAACTAAGCTATAAAGTCTGTTTTACAAAACAAAATGATTGGAGGCACACAGAACATTGAGTCTTGTAGCTTAGCACAATCATTGAACAGTATTGTTGTCACTGAATCCTAACATCTTTACAGAAAACATTGGAAATCTATCAAAAGAATCATGAGAAATCATTCTTCAAGAGGTTCAAATAACTGGAAATGAAGAGCATATAGCTACTGGATGCATTTCCCTTCCTGAAATAGTGAAAAGAAGAAATTGTCATATATACATGTGCTACATAAGCGAAACATTATGCTCCCAGCTAACCCAAATGAAGGAAGTGACAGGAATGATTAAGTTGTTAACTGAAGCAAGTGCTTAATTTTTATTGATTTCCTATTTGAAGAAATCGGATGATTCCGAAAATAGATCAATCATCAAATGCCAGTTTGGTGACAGTACAAACAGCTATGAGATCAGTAGGCCTCAATTGATTAGGCCAGTGATGAGTATCTGACATAAAAGGGAAAGAGCAAAGTTCAAATCCCTAGCCGTCTGCATTATATGCAAAGTTACACCTCTCTCTCATTGACTGTGGGGACACCACAAGGAAGAGAGCCACAGGCCCTGCCTAGATCAGCTGGGAGGAAAATCTAGATATAAAAGTAATAATATAAATATAAATATTACCAAAGGTTGGGTGAAAGTATGATTGTCAGGCCTGGAAGCCATCTTTTACATTGGGCCTTCAGGTCTGCCACAATTTCTACTGTGGGAAAATAGGAGGGGGGATTATCTGGAATATGGGTGAGATATACTCAAAATAACATTATTTTCTCAGAGAGTCAAGGATATCTTGCCCTGCAACTATGATGGCGTGACTGGGAGGCATCTCCAGTTTTGGATGGTGCTTGATTGGATCACGTGATGGACATGTGGGTGCTGGGCAGGGACTTGAACTTTCAATTGGGTGGGAAAAACCTGGAAACTTTCAGATTTGGGTTTTCCCAGATGTGCCAATATGACATCTCTAATAAAATGGAACTTTGAGGAAACTCAAGTCTCGGAGTCTTCTTTTGTTGGGGGGGGGTGTTACTTGGAACCCTGACAATGATTGCATTTAAAAACATAGTTGAACGATTTCTACCCAGCTTAGACCAAGATGAATAGACCATGTCCCAGCTTGTTCACTGTTAAAAATCAACCAGAATTTGTCTGTACGTCTAGGAAGATCAGGTACTATCACTTCACTCACCCTCTCAATTATCTCCCAACACATCTCAGCTGTTAAAACATGCTTCAGAGCACTTGTGTGACACTGTCAATTAACTAGTATTAATATGCTACAAAATATTCAATCCTCCACTTCCTTCCCTGTTAATTGGGTAAAGGAAAGGCACACTCAGGCTTAGGCAACAACAGCTCTTTATTGTAACAGAACAACTATGTACAATCCAGCGAAGGTTCAGTCTGACAGCAGCCCTTTTATAGGGAGCTGTCAGACCCTTCAACCAATGAGATTGAATTTCTGTTCCCGCCGGAACAGAGGACCTTGGTGAAAACCATTATAACAGTTGCTAATATCTAACATTCCCTCCCCCCTTTAAAAAAATCATTTGCTCTTTCTCCATGCTTTTTCAGAGATGAAATCCTGCCTTTGTTATTGAATTGACTGTTTGCTTGACCTCTTCCTGTAATGCAGCCCTGTGTGGGGAGGAGGGAGGGAGAGAAACCAGGGGTTTGCCAGTGTGCTAGTTTGCACGATGTTCTGCTGGGCTCTGGCTTGTACCCTTCACGAAACTTGAGCTTTCTTTTCCGCTTTAGCAGTTTCCTTGGTGGATGGAAGAGCTGTTTGGTGAATCACAGAAGGCAGGGTGTTCTGAAGGGGATTATTGGACTCAATGACTGGAATGCTGATAGGTTGACTGTTTCACGCTGCCATTGAAGTACTTGGACCAAGGATTAAAGGGTTAAAGGTGCCTTCTGCAATCTCACAGCCAGGATAAATACATTTGGCATCCTGAAACAGGTAGGACCATTTGGAGACAATGCACATTTGGCTTAAGAAGCTGTGTCAGCAGTGGATTGTCTCATTAGAACACAACTGCAACAATTTTAAAAAACAACCACCATTTTTTATTGTAAGAAAAATTTGCGTAAAAGCTACTGAAATATAAATGTAAAGTAGGAAGAAAGAAATATGAGAAATATAAGAAAAGAAATATAAAGAAAAGTATCTAAAGAAGCAACTTCTGATCATTTTGCAGCAGTTACAAACACAGTAATTACCATTTCCACCTTCCCAAGTTATATATCATAGCTTCCATCTTTCCAGAAATCTTTTTAATAAATATGTCCCGAAATCATTTCTATCGATTTTTCAGAAAAGGTCTTCCATAAAAGGTTTTCAGTTTTTTTAAAATCAAAATAATTGTAGTTTCCATCTTAATCACATCAGTCTTTCTGCCTCTACTCCATTTAACATTTACATACAAAATCCCACAGCATTTGGATTAATTGAAAAAAAAAGATCATATTTTATACTTTGGCTGGAAGGTGTTATATAAAAGTAAGAAATCAATATTTGGTCAAATAGATATGTTGCATTTAAGTGAATAATCTGCACCTCATCTAATTTGGTTTTAGTGTTTTAGGACATTTTATTGAATTAATGATACTGTACCAGACTGTCTTATCTAATGCAGTGTTTTTCAACCTTTTTTGTGCAAAGGCACACTTTTTTCATGAAAAAAAATCACGAGGCACACCACCATTAGAAAATGTTAAAAAAATTTAACTCTGTGCCTATATTGACTATATATAAAGTAATTCTCCCATGGCACACCTTACACTATGTCACGGCACACTAGTGTGCCACGGCACAGTGGTTGAAAAACACTGATCTAATGAGAGCTACATTACATTATATAATGTATTCATGTATTGTATATGTATTCATAGAAACACATAAACATAAATGTGCACAAAGCACACTACATATCTACAGATTAAAGATATATGTGGACTGATAGTAATTTAAAAAACTGTCTCAAAATCACTTTCAAATATTTCTATTTTAATAATCCCATTTTTAAACAAGGAGAAAAAAAAATGAAATCAACAGTGTCTCTGAACTTTCTTTTGCTGTGCATCAGTAAGACGGACTACTTGCTGCAGATGCTTCCTTGCACAACAGGGGAGACTCTGCTCTATTGTAGCCATATATAATTGGTTGCATAATTTACACATGGTTTCTCCTAAAATTACTTTTGAAATGCACCAATACTCATTTTAATTCTAGGCAGAAAAGGGAAGAATGCTTCTAGGGATGGAAGGTTTGAGGCAAATAGTTTCACTTCAACTGTGTTTTAGCACAAATCCATTACTCTCAAAGGATGTCAGATAAAGTACAATTCCACACAAAAGACTGAAACACACTTAAAGCCATTGAAATCAATTGGCTTAAGTGCCCTTAACTCTGCATTTGGATTGGAGTTCAAATATTCATGATCTGAATTCAAAGAGCTACTTTAGTTACACCCAAGAATTTAGGTCTGCATCCTGGGAAGAGCCTTTTTTCCCCTTTTCTTTTCCAAAATACCTTTTCATTTGAACCGCGGATATGTGTTCTGCACTGCAGTTTGCTTTCAATAATCCCTTTAGTTCAAGCAATTTTCCATTTAATACAGTACAGTGTGATGGTTGCTTAAGACATACAGATGCATACAAGTTCCCTGAGGTCACAGAGCAACTCTCTGGCCTGGGATTATTTTAGGACAGGTCCTCTTGATCTGGTACTGTTCTGGGATGGCACCTTCTAAATTTCCTAGTCAGCAGGCCCAACAACTACCCTGCTTCCCCGAAAATAACACCTCCCTTGATAAGCCCAATCAGGCTTTTGAGTGCATGCGCTAAAATAAGCCCTCCCTGCAAAATAAGCCCTCCCAAAAATATTTCAACACAGTAGCAGCCATGAGGTGACCATGCTCACCACGTCCTGCACCTCAAAAATAATAAGACACCCCGCCCTGAAAATGGCAAGCATTTATTCAGGGGTCAAAAGAAAATAAGACCCTGTCTTATTTTGGGGAAAACACAGTATGGACAACATTCTTACAGGGTGCCACATTGGAGACAATAATCTTGGACAGGTTTTCTCAGTCTTGACGGAATAGCCTCAATGGGGGAATAGCAGAGTAGAGACGGTTGATCAAGTAACAACAGATTCCACATCCCCCCATTTTACCCACCGCCCTATGCACATGTGCCTGATTTTAATATTTGGTTTTAGTTTATGTTTGAATATAATTTTTTTAAATGTCCATAAGCCGCGCAGAATTACCTTATGGTGAAATGGGCGGCCAGTAAATTTTATAAATAAAGACAACAGAAGATCCGCTTTCAGTTGTTCAAAACTTCAGATTTCCAGCTGCTGCACTACTTCCTTTTATATTGTTAAGAATGGAAAGACTTGCATTGCTGGCGAAATCAGATGGTAAAGGTGTGCTATTCCCAACTAATGCCATGCCAGCCATATCATTAGGCATAATGAGAAGGCAGATGAAATGCAGAATATAACAGTCATGGGACCTGCTCTACTGAAACTCTATCATTTCCCCCATGTTAAAAAATACATTTCAATAGTCGGTCTGGTCACACTATATTATGGAGAGAAGAAAGCACTCTTGCCTTTAGCCAGTGAAATGTTTTGATGATGGTCTGAACTTCGGTGTCACTGAAATTTATGCGTGGGTTTTTGTTTGTTTTTTTAAGCAGTATTTGGGCCTAGTAGAAAAGATACGAAGATGAGAGAATCACCTGATAAAATTTTCAACTAAGGGTTTCTGGTTTGAATCATGATTTAACTTTCCACAAATCCCCATCTACACTGGTGCTTCTCTGAGGCAAATTATCCTTCCAAGAAATCATTGCTCCAGAAGCTGATCTATTTATGCTTTACTCCCACCATTAGCAGCAGGAAATACTTTAAAAAAAAAAAGAATCCTCTTATACAGAGATCATCTGAACTAAGGAATGCTTTAAGGGTCTGAAAATGCCAGGAAATGCAATCTTAGCTGTCTTGCATAAAGTGTGGGCTGGATCTTACTAAAATGTAGGATGTAACAAGAAATTGCAGCAACAGAATCCACTAGTTCCCTCTAAAACAGAGATGGAAAGCCCACTTTTTCTAGGGAGTTCATCAGAAGAATGATTTAAAAAAGAAAAAAAACTAAAGCAAAAATGTGCCACTGGTAAATTATTCTTCTCTGTCTTAGCATTTACGTGGTGCTTCTCTTCAGAACTACTTCCCAAAGATTCATGGCAGGAGATCCAATTCCCCACAGGGGTTTGTTACTACACCTTTCCCATCTGTCTTAGTCTTTTAGTTCTAAGCCTGAAGCAACCTTGAACAGTTCTCACATCTTACACTAGCTTTTCCACTGCTCTGGATGCAATCTGATTTTTTGATTAAGCTATTCTCAAAATATAATTTATGGCATGGATTACTTACAATGGAAGGAAAAATGGTGATGGGAAAGCACTATGAAGTCCATCAAATATTACTGGAAAAGGGACTAATCTTTTCCCCAGCTATCCTGCTTAGTACTTCCCAAAACAAAGTAGGAGAAAGAAATTCAAAGATTTAGAAAGCATGGGAGAGAGAGTCGACACCAGCAGAAGCAAAAGACAGACAGCTGACTTTGCCTTTGCTAAATAAGGAAAAGGAGTAGGAACAGGCTGAGGGCTGAATTATGAAGAATGACATTTGTATCAGAAAGTTAGCCCAAGAGAATAAATCCTGTAGCATCCTAAACTCTTAACACATTAGTAAAGAATTAGCCTAGATTTAAAAAACTAAAAGGTAAGTTTATTTGTCCAGTTGTGTCCAGCTCTAGGGCACAGTATTTATCTCTGTTTCTTGGCTGAGGGAGCCAGCGTTGTCCAAAGACATTTTCCGTGGTTATATGGTGAGCAGGGCTACATGCTAATGGCACATGGAACGCTGTTACTTTCCCATCGAAATGGTACCTATTTATCTACTTGCATTTGCATGTTTTTGGACTGCTAGGTGGGCAGGAGCTGGGGTGGAACAGGATCTCAGACCTGTTGCATGGTACTCAGATCTGAAACTCGGGCTGTCAGCTTTCCACCTCACAAGCTCAGCATCTTTAACTACTGAGCCATCACGCCCCCTTATTTAAAAAAACTAGTATCCTCCAAATACATTGTTCTGTACCTCCAATGTTATAAGCTTGGCATTCACTTTCATATAACAGAAATCACTTCATCAGATGCACGGTTAACTTCAGATGACAAGTATATTCAGATGGCAAGTATATTCACTAAAGAAAGGAAAGCAGATAACAGTTCAATTTGCTAGCTAGAAGGTATAAAAAAGTATACATGTAGTCCTTTGTTTCTTTGTTAGTGGCTGTTATTGTTGTGTCCGAGCCATGGCAACTATGTAGTGTCAATCAGCACCAGCAGGTGCCTGGATTGGCTGATTCGCGTGGGCGTCGTCAACAGAAGCGGGCGTTGTCTGATTGATTGCCGGTTTGACAGCCGCACTATAAATAGCTGTCAAACCAGAGTTCTTGGTTCTGTTCTTATTAGATTGTTGAAGTAATAAATAAAGTGTGTTGTACCAGAAAGGATCGGCTCAGACTATTCTCATTACTCTGAGTATTTAATAGTTATGACGGTGATGAAAAAGTAACTTTACAACCTATCCTTCCATTTATGACCTTGACACATCTGTAAAGTATAGCTGAAGTAAAATAGTAACACATTTGCAATTTCACTTGGCAAATACTTTAACAACAGGTTACAATTTTGGTTACTAATTAAGGACCACCTGTCGTCCCTTGGGTGTTCCCATTATTATTGTAAAGAAACAACAGACATTCCATCATAATCAACTTTATATAAAACAAGTCTTCCACAATGAGATCTCTTGCAATTACTATTATTTGAGCTTGTTGAATGAGAAAGTTGAAAAACCAAGTTAGCATCTAAACACAATCTTGCTTTATATTTAAATATATGTACATATTTTAACATTTGAATTTTGTCATTGTTGTGCAACATTGTGGGCACTGAGACTTGTGCATACAGGTAGTCCTTGACTTCCAATCATTCGTTTAGTGACCAAAATTACAACTGCACTGAAAAAAGTGCAGACCTATGACCGTTTTCACACTTGCAACTGCTGTAGTATCTCCATGGTCGCACGATCAAAATTTGGGCATTTGGTAACTGGCATGTATTTATGACAGCTGCACTGTCGGGGGGGGGGGGCGTTCCATGTGATCATCATGTCATCTTCCCAGTTGACTTCTGACAAGCAGTCAGTGGGGGAAGCCAGATTCGCTTAACAATTGTATCAAAAAAGGGTGTAAATTGGGGACACAATTCACTTAACATCTGTCTCGTTTAGCCATGGAAATTTTGGACTCAATTGTGATAGTAAGTCAAGGACTACCTCTACATGTAAGTCTAACAAAAGAAAAAGGCTGCTGAGAATGTAATTTAAGTGGCCCTATGTGGGGATGATCTTGGGAGACAGGGGAAAAGACCCCCAACCAGGACAACAGAGGCAACTTAGCCTGCCAAAGTAGACATGGCAAACCTCACAAGAGACCCTCCCTAGTTTCTTCGGCTGTAAAGACTCAGAACTGTACTTTCAGACTTGCAAGGTGTCAACATTATAATATAGTTGAACAGAAAGCATGTCCAGATGAACCAATGCTACTTTATTGTAAAGTTACATTATGAGAATCTTGCAAATATCTGAAACTACTGTAATTCAGTTAATATATGAAGATGTATGAGTCTCAGCTGTCTTAGCCAGTAAACTAAGAGATGCTTGGATATGTATTTTACTATCTCTTGAACTTGGGAGTGGGATAAATTAGATGTCAGGGTTCCAAGTCCATTACAAGCAAAAACTTCGAAGTAGGTGGATTCCTCAAAGAATAGCTTTATTGGAAATATATTGACACATATCTGGTGAAAACCATCTCTGAGGGGCCCCTTGGTTTTCATCTAATTAAAAGTAAAAGTTTTTCCCTCAATCCCAATCAATCAGCCTCATGGCCCAACCAATGCAGCTTCCGCTGGTCTGGTGACATCACTCCTCCTTTTTCCAGCCAGGTGTGAGAACATCTTTAGTTCCCTAGAGAAAGTGTTTTATTTTGACTACACAACCCCAGCTATCTCTTATCCCCCCTCCCTCCCTCGCTCCAGTGTAATAGCACTGAAGCCTCAAGATGGCTACGGCCAGATCAGAACATAAGAATATGGGATCATAAATATCTTAAATCAGTGATGATTTCTCAGTGATGGTGATTTCACACCTTTTTCACTGTTCATATGCATTTAAAGAATAGCATAATGGAAACTTTATTGAAAATCTGTATCTTTAGATTGGCCATTTTTATACATTTAAATACTGCTTGGATGTGCAGTAGATGTTAGTATGACCTAAATTATTTTTCCTCCCTGTGCTGGAAACAAGAGAAAATACGTTATAACACACTCTTAATAACCAGTTCTTTTTCTGTCTTTTCAACTTCTTTCAACTTCTTCCAGCCATATATCGTATTTTTCAGAGTATAAGACACTCCGAAGTATAAGACGCACCTAGCTTTTGGGGAGGAAAACAAGGGAAAAATATCTGCCTCTGCCTCCCAGCAGTTTGCCTCCTTGCAACAAACAGCAAATAGTACAGGCAATATAGTTTGTAGTGTTACGTTTCATACTATACTTGTACAGATGCTGTTAAAATTGATGTGCTTTCTGGGAGTATAGTTATTCTCTCCTATTTAAAAAAAGATACAATAGCACTTGGTCTCTTCAGATCAAGCATTTATTTTAAAAATCTTCATTTTGTTAAGATGTCCAGAACAATAATAAAGCAGCCTTTAAAAAAATAAGTCTAATAATTTGAACATTATATAGGAATTTAGTTATTGATTTACCTCCTTGCAGCAAACAGCTTGATTAGCACAAGAAAAAAAATCTGCCTCAGCCTCCCAGCAATTTGCTTCATGGAGCAAACAGCAAGTTTCACTTTCAATTTCAGCCAGCCTCCCGATCATCATCTGTTTCAGGCTGCAGGGATTGCTATGACCTATTGCTGGCTCTGCAAGCCCCATTTTCCCATTTGCTGCAAGGAGGTAAATTGCTGGGAGGCAGAGGCCAGTGGGTGGGGCTACATTCAGTGTATAAGACACACCCAAATTTTCACCCTCTTTTAGTGTGGGGAAAGGTACATCTTATACTCCGAAAAATACGTTAACTCTCTTCATACTCAACTATTTATCCAGTGGTTCTAAACATTTATGGCATTTCTTGCTTTGCTCTTAAACCTTTCAGAAGTCCAGCTCTGTGAGTACATATTCAGAATTGAGTCCCAAAGAACTTCCTGGGCTCTAAAGATAAAGGTTCCCCCGCACATATATGCTAGTCATTTCCAACTCTAGAGTGTGGCGTTCATCTCCATTTCAAAACCGAAGAGCCAGTGCTGTCCGAAGATGTCTCTGTGGTCATATGGCTGGCATAACTAAATGCCAAAGGCGCATAGAACGCTGTTACCTTCCCACCAAAGGTGGTCCCTATTTTTCTACTTGCATTTTTATGTGCTTTCGAACTGGTAGGTTGGCAGATGCTGGGACAAGTAAAGGGAGTTCACACTGTTACATGGTGCTAGGGATTTGAACTGCCAAACCTTTCTGATCGACAAGTTCAGTGTCTTAGCCACTGAGCCACTGCTAATCTCATGTAAATGTGGTGTGTCACCTTCATCTTTTCCAGTTGTTAGCATTTTCTATGTGTCTGGTGAAGCTTCTCAATATGGAAACATTATCTTCTTTATTCACTCACCCAAGAAAAGGATGATGTTTGGTTAGGAATAAGAACATTAGCCTAAAAAAAATAACCCTGAAACAGTTGTACAAGGAATTTAGTAAGTATATTAGATGAATTTTGAAGATGGGAAATCCCCATGAAGTTGTAGAAAATATCATGGGAAAAGTTTCACTGTACAATCCTATCACCACCATCATTTTAGCCATCGCCCATCTACCGCAGGATGAAGGCCTCTTGCGCATGTTTGTTGGAACCCATTCTTGAGTTTTAGGTTGGGGAATCGGAAGGAAGAAACCTCCTACCAACTGCTAAACTAGTAACTCTTATTTCCCCGCTTGTGCCCCAAGTACATCAGTCATTGTACATCCGAGGCCAGCCGCTTAAAGGACAAGCTGTACGTCTCTGAAAAAGACCGCCCCCAAAAGAACATTTTTTTAAAAAGACGCACAAGAGTTCTCCTCGGGCAGCATCGTAAAAACCCGAACTGTAGAAATCCCGGGGAAAATGCTAAGGCCCCATCAATTTTGCACCAGTGACAAGCGGCAACGGGAGTTCTTTCTAAGGGCCAGCAAGAGACGTATCCGCCTCCTGTCCTACAGCGAGGAGCCTGAAAAGGAGCAATCGCGGTAGTCAGCAAGCAAGAGGAGTTTCCCCCTCCGCCTGTTGGGGAGATTTGCAACCCGGGCGAGGGTCGCAATTACAGTTGCCCTTGCCTTCCAACAATCCCTCCTTAAGACGACTCCGGCAGAGCTGGTGAGTCCGAACCCGCCAGTTCTCACGCCCCGGTCCTTCGTCGCGGGGTCTCTGAGTCCTCCGGCGCCGCCTCGATGCCCACCCCCGCACCCCCTATCCCCGCCGAAGTATTCGCCGCCTTCCTGCTCGGATCTGCTCTCCCCGTGTTTGCCGCAGCGGCTTCCCCCCGACTCCCTTCTCGTAGGAGAAGCCCATCCCACCCGCGGAGCCCAGACTAGGGATCGAAGCGCCGCCCCGCTCCTCCTCGCGCGCGCCGCTCCCCTTTCTCCCCCTCCCTGGCCTGCTTCTCAATCCCTCCTTCCTTCCCTCAGCCGTTCTGCTCTCCCATCTCTCTTTTCCCTCCCCAGCCCGCCTCCCGCTTTCCTTTCACCCCTTCGGTTGGCAAGGAGTCCTTTGCCGCATCCGCAGTTCGCACTTGTCTTGACCGCTTCCCTTAGCGGCGCTGGGAACCGACCGGGCGCTACTCCCTCTCTCGTGAGGCGGGGGGGGGGGCGTGGGGAGAGAAAAAACTCTTGCAGCGGGCGCGCGCTCGTGCTCGCGCGAGTCCCCGGGCCGAGAGAGAGAGGGAGAGAGGGAGGGGGCGAGCGAGCGCTCTTGTCCTTGGTGCCCTCTGCAGCTCCCTTCTCTTGCCGCTGCTCCCACCGCAGCTGCCGCCTTCCGAGGGTCGGAGGAAGGAAAGGAAAGGAAAGGAAAGGAGGATTGGGCTCGGCGGAGAAAGCGGGAGCGCACCCAGACCGTCGCCGTCGGGAAGAAAGAAGCCCGAGGAGGGGGAAGAGCGCGAGGGAGCCAGCGAGCAGGCGCGTGCGGGGAGGGGAAGGAGCGCGAGCCCCCTCCCTTTCGCCATCGCTTTCCTCTCTCCCCCCCACCCCCTCCCTCTGGTCAAGTGCCCTCCCTCATCCCTGCGCTGCGGGCTCCCTTATTCCAGCTTCATGGGCAAAGTGTGGAAACAGCAGATGTACCCCCAGTACACCACCTACTACTACCCCCAGTATCTGCAGGCGAAGGTATGGTGCGGTCGCCGGGCAGGGTCTTTCGCCTTCTTTTTCTTGCCAGAGAAGGGCACCGGGGGCGGGCAGGGCAGGGCAGGGCTGGGCTGGGCTACACTTTGCAGTCTTGCTAACTATAGCTTCGGAGGAAGAGGAAAGGAGGATTGGGGGGGGGGTTCCTGGGGCGGGGAGGAGGGGGCTCTTAGGGTGGCATCGGGTTACAGGCGCGCTCCCTGTTTGGGGGGGGGGCGCACATAGCGCCGGCAGCCTGACTCTGCCTCGCCTGTTCCCTTTTAGGATGTACGTGATTGTGTGTGCGTGTGTGTGTGCTAGGGAAGGAAAGAAAGAAAAGAAATGTAGCAGGCTTTCGAGCGGAAGCGCCGGGGTCTTGAGAGCATCCTTCACCTTCCTCAGACCGATGTCCTCACGGTCCCCTCCCAGCCATTCCCTTTTCTCTGACTCTTGACCCCTTTCCTCAACTGCCTCCCCTGCTCTTTCTTACTCTCCCCCCCCCACTTTCTTCCTACGCCCGAAGATAATTCGATTTTTTCTCCCCTCCTTCTGATACATATCCCAGTTGCTCCCCTCCTCCCTTCCCCTTCCCATGGTTAAATAGAGATCGGTGTCCTGATAGGCATTTTGTTGGCTCTGGGAATGTAATGAAACCTCCCTTTTCCTTCCCCCTAGGTTTTGTATTCTGAGCAGAAATAACAGGATTAAGTTTTATCATCCCGTATCCCTAATTTACTGCTTTTTCTCTCTTACCATAACTTTCGACTAACCAGGAAACTACTTTAAACTCGGGAACTAGTTGGATTAGGAGAGATAATACATATGCACATACATACATACATACATTTCCAGAAGAACCCTGAGTTTTATTTTAAATAATAAAATCATCCATCTTGAACAAGATAATGAAAGTACAAATAATTAAAACAAAATTATTTTTTGGAAAGCATCTATGTAGGCAATCTGTTCCCGGAATGTTTTATTCTGCAAATTTCAAAATCTGCTTTTGGAAAAGGTAACGTTTAACTGGCCTGTCTAAAATTAAATTGGTTACCAGAGTCTCTGCCATACATTTTGCTTTCTCCGCATTACTGAAAAGAAAAACGAAGTGGAGGTTGATACGTTAATTTTTCCCAAGATCTTTGACATCTCTGGTATGTGTCTGTGGATGCATGTGGAATGTCCAAAACTGATCAGTGTAGCTGCTCTGGCAAATCATGCTGCAAATCTGGCAAATGCAGGGAGATTGCATTCTCTGTCTGGAATATTTGATATCTAAGTGTTCTCCAGTGAACAGCGCTGCGTGAAACATGCGTGCACACAATATGTCACATGTGTAGTCTATTCTTCTTGAATTGCAATAATACAGCACTGGATATGAAGATTCACTATCACAGCTTTTTTAAAAAATATGTTTATTCATATCTTAGGGTCATCAGTAAATGTTAAAATGCTCTATAAATTATCTATCTTTCTATCTGTCTGTCATCTGCCTACCTATCTACCTACTGACTGATCTGCCTACCTACCTACATACATACCTACCTACCTACCTATCTACCATAGTCATCTGGAAGCAGAGCATTCAGTACTGTTCATTATATTAATCTGATGAATCACATGGCTACATCAGCTACATTCCAGTTTAAGGTGTATGTTATCTATGAATTATCTTGATTGTGAGAATTACAACCAAAGCTTTCCTCCATGTGTATATGAATTACAAATGAAGCAATTATGAGTGGCAAGAATGCTGAGTTTATGGTTGTTGGGAGTAGAGAGTATTCAAGAGCTCCTCTAGCAATTGTGGGTTTCCCCTTAGAGGGTTCTTAGCTTTTTGTTTTGAGAACCATGGATTTCTTTTACTTGGTGTCCTTTGTAGTAAGGAGACATTTTCATTTTGAACTTGACAAATGCATCTGAAATCGAATTGCTCCACATCAAGTTGTGAATCATAACATTTCCACCAAAAGTAGACTCATGTATAAAATATATGACCTTTTGAATTTTGACCTTTTGAATTTTGAAGTGATGGTTGATAAATTTTATAAGGATTGATAACGTTTCATTTTCAGTAACACAATAATTCAAATGCATAATGACATGTGATTTAATATCAGTGGGACTTACTTTCATGTATGGGTGGTATATACTCAAGCTCCTACATGGCAGTGCAAACTAGAAGCCTATATGTCATTTGAAAATACACAAACACAACAATTGCCAACATGCTACATTATGAATAATTAATTTAAAAATACAGGTAAACAAAACCACATTTTTGCACAAGAATGTTTTTCCGATTCATTTTTGTATGCCATTATGGTAACAGTAAAGAAACTGCATACATATTTTAATATGGCTAGTGCAGTCTTTCTTATCCTTTTGCACTGTAAATAATTGAAGAGAGAAACTGTAATAAGCTTGCACTTGTAATTAGGATATCATCCACAGAAAAGCCTTAAGGACCATCATCTGAAAATGTGTTTCCTCTATAAAGTATTTAATATTGATTTATGCTACAGTCAATGACATCTCCAAAACATGTATTGCAATAATCCCTATTAAAATTATAGTCTTTATCTCTTTGCTTGATAAAAGAGGTACACACAGCCATTTAGCCTACATATGTGAACTATTATGGTACATACGATGATTGTATTCACAATTCACAATTCCTGTTTCAGTGTAATTCTGTCTGGGGAGGAGGGGAATGCAGGAAAGACAACAAATTAGAGACAGTTGTGGTTGAAAAGGGACAGACATCCCAGCAATAAGCTCCATTAGTTCCAGTGCCTTCAGGTTTGTCACACATCAGTAAGCTTCCACATGCTTTACATATTATATTGAGATAAATTTTAATAAACTTTTTAGAAAGCTGTTCCAAATAAAAATTGCATAGCAACTACTCCATGATTATCTGTCTACAGTTAAGCAGAGAGAGAAAAAATGAGGGAAATGTCCAACCCTACAGAGTGTAGGCTGCAGGGAAATGATCTACTCAAATATCAGATATCAGATCTACTCAAAGACAGATCTCTAGCCCATCTCAGAATGACCAATCAGATGCCCGTAGTAAGCTGGTAAATTGCTTCTGTCCTCTTTCCACTGCTAAGTTCAAAGTGACTTCTAGTGTGTAGAGTCACATCAGTTGTGAATATGACCTATAGCTATAAAAATAAAAGCAATAACAAATTAACGTGCAACCTATGGTCAATAGAAATCGGGGTTTCATTTAAAGAGTCTTAATTTAGTAGAATAGAGCAATTACCAATTTCAAACCAAAATACAATGGATTTATATTTTCTAGTGATTTTAAGACTCTATCCTATTTAAAATGTATAAAGCTGCTGGAACGATTCTGTCTCCATTTTTAATATCTTCATTGCAAATAGTCATGAAACATTTTAATTATTTCTTCAGTATGGATGAAAGCACAGAGCTGTAGACCTTGCTATGATTTAGTATTCCTGTCTCCAATTTAAAGAGTAAATTTTGTGGATTAAGGACAGAATGACTTTCCTCAGAATAGGAGGAGTTAGTTAAATAGTTATTGAATAATTCATTTAAGATAATTCATTTTTAGGAAGTTATTGGGAAGCAGAATAATTTTATTACTGACAATTCGCAGATTAACACATAAATCTGTACTATTTCAATTGAAAACTAACTATACTAGCATCTTTCTTCTTGAAGGACTTGTCTTTGGCTGGATTCTTCTCAGAATAGTAAACGTGGTTGTGAACCAACTTAATTTTTGCAATAAAACATGAGCGTTCACATTAATATTCAAAAAGGGCCATTTGTAAACATTGATATCTATATAGCAAATCTGTACCCTTCTCTAAAGATTTTTTTAATGTAAAGCTACATAATAGTTGCTGAAAAGGAGTATCCCATCTTCCCTAAAGGACAACTACATTTTCACACACACACACACACACCCTATTTTAGCAGCTCCAGGCATCTATGCAAAATATTCAGTGAGAAAATGTTAGGCCAGCATTCCTATTTAAAGAGATATTTAGCATATTTTTTCTAATTTCTTATCATATGGTCATAAACTAACTCCATCATTAAATATGTTGAGTTGTAACTTCATTGCTTTATTTTAAAATTAATCATTTATTCACACTGAGACTAAGCACCACATGATCTCTGTAATAAAATAATTATATCAATACAGCATTTTGTTTCAATATAATCATTAACCCCCTTTTTTCCTTATTGAAACTTATTGGATTGATTGTATAAGAGTTTGAAAGAAACAAAGTGAATTATGTTCCAGAATACATCTGCAATATTTACATCATAATGTGGAAAGTTCAAGGACCCTTACATACGTGTTCAAGGACCCTTACATACGTGGTGTTGAGAATTTAATGTTAGACCCATTTCTTAAATTAAAATTTTACAAGAAATACTTTTAATAATTTATTTTAGAAGAAATGTTGACTGGGAATCTCATTTGAATGTGGACCAACTACAGGCAGAGCAAGATTTATCACAGAAAAGTAATACTTTATAATTTATTTCATTTCATCATAGAGAAAAAGCTATGGTAAAATACTCTACCAGGAGCAATGGGAACAGTTGCTCTATGGAGAGGAGTAACTATTCTGAATTCAGGAACCCTGATGTTGATCTGGAGAATGAATGAATAAAACAAATCAATTGGGGAAAAAAACCTCTATAAACACTTCTTGGATAGCTACTTGTATAATAGCATTTCTGATTACTTATCAACTTTAAAACAATCTGAGGATATTTTGATGAAATCTACTGCCTTTCTCACATGAAACTTCATTTTTCAAAAAGGAACTATACCTAATATCACCTAAGCAGAAATTTGCTTGACAGCAGGAGTTCCCCTTTCTCTTTGATGTCTTTCCTGGAGCCATCCCCTAGTCTTCTAAGGTTTGAGGAGTGTGGAGGCAGGAGAATAATCTTACAGTGTTGTTCATTCTTTTGACAGTCAAGCATAATTAGATACAATCCATTTCCTTACATGCCAGATTATTAATCAATATAACAAAATGATTTCTTTTGATATGGCTATAGTACCCCAAATTAATAGGGTTTATTGTAAAGGGCTGCATCTGGCTGTGGTCTGCCAATAGTAAGGGGTGAAGCATGAGTGTTTAAAGAAACATTATACTAATCAAATTCTCTTAATAAACCCACTGGGTCACTTCCATTTTCTCAGGACTTTATTCTTAAAAGAGGTGTTTAAAGGAGTAGCACAAATTCTCTTTGAGGCATCAAAATCTAAGCTTCTGAAATCTGACCAGATTATCCATTGTTTCATTGCTGTAAGGTTATGCTGGGGTCATTTGTCATCTTTGTACCAGATTGCTTATTAGCGTTTCAGTCATTTAATCTGTAAGCACCCTGTGGTGTGGTTCTTCTTCTGATTCTTAGTGTAAGATTTGTTAGGTAGATGAGGTTTTCCTGTTGAACCTACAAGTTAAAGATACTTCAGTCTTCAGGAAAATGATGGAATCCAACTTAAATCTCAAAATCTATTACCCTCATTTGCACCAATTCTTTCTCCAGCTTTCTTTTAAAAACCTATAGTTTATTTGTCAATTTTGGTGAAAGATCTCTATGAATAATGATGCAATATTATTGTTATAATTTATTGTTTTATCCCTTTTAATGTTTAGTGGTTTTGCTGTTTGCAAGTTGCCCAAAGCCTAGATCAGATCAGTGACAAACAAATTTAATAAATAAATAAATATTGTCTACTTGGACTGGATGATGATTGTAATTCTAAATACTTCTCTAATTATTTCAATGCTGGTCCTGTTGAACTTTAATGATCAGTGATTTCTAATACATTTTTCCCTTGTTAATATTGTCACAAGAAGTACACAATGCCAACTATACTAACTGTAGTAAAACTGTTTTGCAACCCACTTATTTCTTGCACATTTTACTGTTTAAGCAGTGATGAACTGAAAATCAACTTCTTGAGTGTTTCTTTAAAATGTTATATTAAATGTATTTTCTATTTTTTGTATTGTTTTTTTCCCCAGTGTTTAGAATGAAGCCAGGTTTCCTGTACAATTCTGGAACA
This sequence comes from Thamnophis sirtalis, assembly GCF_051295495.1. Classification (NCBI taxonomy): domain Eukaryota; kingdom Metazoa; phylum Chordata; class Lepidosauria; order Squamata; family Natricidae; genus Thamnophis; species Thamnophis sirtalis. The sequence continues at coordinate 30,332,646 of NW_028261381.1, forward strand.
TAACAGAATATGTTAGATTACTTTGTATTTTCAATATTTATATTTATTTGTTTATTTGTCTACAATATTAATGTACTGATATTACATAATGAGGCTTTTTCAGTGATGCAATGTCCTGCAATGAAGTATAAGAATTAAAAACAAAAAGAAACACAAGTATATTTGTTACTTTTTCCAAGAATATTTGTCATGGTTTGGGGCAAGAGGTAAAATAATACAGGTTTTAAGGACTGAGGCTGGACAGGAGTGAGCTAACAGTTTCCAAGCTCAGCTGCCCATTACATAAATGTATCTTGAGTGTCTTGAGACTATCAAGTGATCCAAAAGTACCTGTTAATTCACAAGGAAGAACCTTAGTGTTTAAAACTTGAGCTCCCAACTCAAATTGTCTCCAGGGCTGAATACCCTGGATCAGTTATTTAGCAGAGAAAGCTAATATAGAAAGTACATCAGTAAGAATTCTGTTAAATCAATTCCGATCATGATCCGCTCATCATTTTATTGACTTTCTTCTCAGCTGAAGCATGGGCTACATTGGTGGTATAGAACTACTCTGTATGCACTAAACCATGAAAAGTAATTAAACAATTGCTGGCAACAAAATGAATGATGAATATATTTTATATAATAGCTGGACTTAACCATAAATGTTGTGCTTAACTGTGCAACATTGATTCTTATGTGCAGCAAATTAATATTCACTCTCTGCGAAACTGATTATAGTATGTGAATAAAACATAAAGAGGCCCCTTTTCTTTTTATGAGATTAACCAGTTATTATTTATGAAGTGATTACAATTCTGGCTATTTTGTTTCATTGCTTGCAGATTGTTGATAATTAATCCTTCATTACAAACACTGAGAAAGTTACCTGGAAAAGAACAATTTCACAACAGTTTCTGTCTTATTTTCACTTATAGTGTAGAATTTGACTCCATGACCTTTATATATAGTAGATATAATTAAGAACTGTAAATTTGTCTTTTTTCTTTCTTTCTAAAAATCCACTTCTGTTTTGGATTTCTCTTTCTCTTTCTTTTGCTTTGTATTTGTTATTTTAAAAGCACAATATAATAATAAGAGTATCTCCAGCATTCAGGAAGATTTCATTACTCTATTTCATTACTTTACACTGAAACAACAGTGTCCAAAGTGAAAGCTTCAAGGTCAGGACTGATTGGTTGCTGAAACAGAGCTTTCAAGCTCAAATCACTTCCTGAGTGGTCATAAAAACCCGACTGAGTTCAAAATACTTCGTAATTGATGTTTATCCTTACATATTTGATTTGAGTGGGTTTTGGAGAAATTTTTGAAAATTGTGCCTTGGCTCAATCAGAGAGGCAGCCACAGAGTGATAATTTGCCTAGGTGTTTTTGTACTTGGTGTTCGTGACATCAGAAGAAAAGATAAATGATGCTATAGGTAAAATGCAATTATACAATCAAAGTTTGTTCAACAGCTCTTATTCTTTCCTTATACCAAAGTTGAACAAACATTTTTTTAGTTGAGCAAAGTGATCTTTTTTTCTGGAAGGGGAAAGTTTTTTATTGGGAGTTGATGTAAATTGAGCCTGTCAAACATTAGCTGAGGCCATTTTTCTCTTACTTGAGGGCAGTGTTTGTCAATCTTGGCAACTGTAAGATGTGTGGACTCCAACTCCCAGAATTGCCTAGCCAGAAGAGCGGCAACCAAGACAACATTTGGATAAAAGAAATCTGAGCCCTGGGCAGAAATGTAATTTTAAAAAAGCATCTGACTCTCCCTAGGTATCATGAAAATAAAAAGAGGGATAGGAAAGCGCATTCAGTCTTGCAAGATTCTATTACAATAATCTTTCTATTCTATTCTATTTTCTTTCTACATATGCATGCATGCATACATACATACGTGTGTGTGTGTGTATATGTATGTTCTAGCATAACTCTGGAACTCCTCGAGCAATTTCAACCAAACTTGGTACACAGATGACTTACTCCCTGGGAAAAATATTGTGGGGGGGGGAAACACCTCTAACACCCCTTGGGGTGTGTGTTCTGTTAAGATACAGCATGTTGTGCCTTAAAATGACTTCTACTGTACAGCGCAATAGAATTGCCATGGTAACAGCTTCACAATACTCTACAAGGGGGCTCCCTCTGGTAAAGGGGGAAAATCCTTAAAGCCATTAAAAATTATGTTTGGTCCAGACATTTTCTCCCAATAAATAAATACAAGGGCAACTCCTGGTTATCAACTATCCTATAATAAAAATAATATTGGCTTTCCACAAGTTTGGCTTACATTGGAAGGTTTATAGGAGGGAAGAGAACACAGTACAGTTGGAACTAGGTTCTGAAACTGCTTCTCTTCACTCTTCTGAGAGTACCCAGATAGACATAGCCTTGCTTTGCAAAAGGAAACAGGGTTTTATTCTTTTGCCTTTCTCCAATATCTTTCACTGATTTTTTTTCCAGGTCTTTTTCAATGATCCTTTTCACCAAGCAGTTGGCTATTATGGCATTGTAGAGTGGGAAGGAAATGGTGTACTATTTTTAAAAGCAATGTTTCCCCGGATTTGCCTCTACAGTTTTAAATTAGAGAGGTATATTTGGGTTTAATGGAGAATAATGAGCAATTATCTCAGTTCAAAATTAGTTACATAACTTCTGGTTTTATATGTATGTATGTATGTATGTATGTATGTATGTATGTATGTATACTGGTAAAATTCCAATGTAGTTTTAGCTACTCTAAGCCCACTGATTTCAATGAATGGGTTATGACTATATTAAATGCTGATGACTCAGTCTATTTTTACAGTAGCCCTTAGCCTATTGATTATTGGTGCTTGTGTAATACAATTCCTTCCTATCCAGTTTCCCAATCTAAATTGGGCCCCCAGAGGCTCTCCTTTTCTTGTAAAGGAGAAGCCCAACAGCACCCCCATCCTACCCCCATCAGCACAGAATCAAAGAAGAAAGTCCCAGAGAAGTAGGTGAGATCTTTGAAGAGCCTATTCTAATTTACAGATTTGAGATTTCCCATACTCTACCTAAAGCACTTCCCATTCATTAGCTCTGTACATTTTCATACCCCTGGAAAAGAGGCCAGCACTATTTCAGGATAATAGTGTTGGCTAAGAATGAGAGTAACGCCTAAAGCAACTTAATGAGGTCATGGTTAAGTGATACTTTGAATGAAGGACTTCCTATTGTGTAGTCTTGCTTTTATGCATTTGTTACAACTGTTTTTAGTATGTAAAGTAGAATGTTCAGGAATCTAGTGTGCAGCTGGTAGATATAATCTGTCTTTAATTACAATTTGTGTGTGTTTGTATGTGTGTGTGTGTGTGTATATGTGTTTATTAAAGTTCTTAAAAAGTAAGATTAAGAACTAAATATTTAGAATAAAGAAAATAGTCCCTTCTTGTTTACATTTGCAACATAAATTTGAATGACCTTTATACAGTCTAGACAATTTTTCCGGTGTCATTTTATAAATATTCTCTTTAACATTGTAATATAAATTTCAATTGCTTTAACTATATATTCATTTGTAACCAAAATTCCCATTTTAACCCATTTTATATTGTTCTCATTCTTCTTTTTCAAATTTCTCATTCTTTTTCAAATTTCTCATTCTTCTTTTTCAAATTTTAGTAGAAGTCTATACCTTTCAACAATAATATGTTCATCATTTGTAGATAGTTCTCTTTCAAATTCAGTCTTATAATAGACAAAACAAAGAGTTCTTTTATCTATTTTATTTTTTTCTAATAAATGCGCATAGCAAACCTATTGACAAGTGCATCCCCTTGTGCCAAATCTTCGTTTGATTTTATTGCATTCTCCTTAACAGAATTCTATTAAGGAATATATGTCACATTAAGTTAGCATTTATATTTACTTATCATTTCTCCCCCATAAAATGCTTCTTGTGCTAAGAGCCACAAAGCTATTTTGGGGCACAACCTGAGTTTATATCTATTTGGTGTCAGGGTTCCAAGTAACACCCCCCATGAACCAGGACTCAGAGGCTTGAAATTCCTCAAAGTTCCATTTTATTAGAGATGTCATATTGGCACATCTGGAAAAACCCAAATCTGAAAGCTTCCAGGTTTTCCCCACCTAAGTGAATGTCCAAGCCTCTACCCAGCATCCACATGTCCATCACATGGCCCAATCAGGAACTGTCCCAAATGGAGATGCCTCCTAGTCACACTACTCCAGGTGCAGGGCAAGATGTCCTTGACTCTCTGAGAAAGGAATGTTATTTAGACTATATATCTCCATACTCCATATAATCCTCCTCCCATTTTCCTACAACATTGAACGTGGCAGGCCTGAAGGCCCAGTGCAAAAGATGGTTTCCAGGCCTGACATTTGGCATATCTAACAAAGTGATTTTTAAAATCACATTAACCTTAGCCTTATTATACCATAAACATCCATGCCACACAACAATTCACAAGTTTCTTAAAAAGGAATTTTATTTAAAATAAATGGTACATTTGATTTAGATTTTATTACCATATTTATTTGGTGAATTTATATATTCACCTATCTCACACATCTGATTTTGGACAATACACAAAAGAATACAACAAAATAAAAACAGCAACAAAAAGCAAAATTAAATTAATTAAAAACCATGCAAAACTATGAAACTATAATTTTCAGGGAAAGCATACCTATTTTGCTAGCATTACAACCATGTTGCAGGCTCCATCCAGTATCCATTACTGGTCTCACCCCAGACCAGGTAGCAAAACCATGTCTTAGCCCTTCCAGAAGACCAAAAAGTTCAATGCCAATTGAGCTCAGAGGAAATAATGTTTCAAAGGGGAAAAAACAAAAGTTTTGATGGAAAATTTATACTTTGGATCTTGTTTCCACTCTGCAAGAGTTCAGGTACTTTGGAAAAAATAGCACTGTATTTAACAATGGTAAAAAAAATAATCTTATTTCTAAAAAAAAAGAAAGAAATAGAAATTGTTATGGCACTTACTCTTATATACCACTTCACAGTGCTTTACAGCCCTCTCTAAGCAGTTTACAGAGTCAGCATATTGGCCCTAACCATCTGGGTCCTCATTTTACCGACTTCGGAAGGATGGAAAGCCGAGTCAACCTTGAGTGAGAATTGAACTTCTGGCAGTCAGCAGAATTAGCCAGCAATATTGCATTCTAACCACAATAAAGACTACAGGACAGAAATCCTGAGTGAATGCAGTTTTTAAAAACGTGCTTTTTCTGAATAAGTTATGTGCTTTTTAGCTAGTTAGAACATAACATTTGGTTTATGTCTAAATATTTTAATTCACCTGTACTTTACTATGAAACACATTTAATATAGGGCAAATTCATTTTAGAAATTCATTTTACTATTTTGAAATTTTCATTATCAGCATTGGCTCCAGACCGTATTGAAATGTTAAATCTGATAATATTTGAGTCAGTTTCAATTACAGGGCATTATTGCCCTCCAAAGTCTTAATTCTGCCCAGAAAATAAGCATTTTTAAAGATGAGAAATAAGTTGTATTACCACTGAAAAATTCAAACAACTTACAAGAGAGTTATTCGTCATTAAATTATTTTTTTGCACTGCAGAGGAAAGTTGAGCATCCCACCATTAGGACAAATATAATTTGCAAAATGGGAGTTAGATGGGAGGTTCCACTGGGTAATTTGCATATTGTATTAACATATCATGTGCTTTGCTGCCTCTAATGAGTTGCCTTTGCACAAAAAAGGTTGAAAAACACTGGTATAAACAATGTGATTTTAAGGGGTGATGAACCTAGCCAATTTTGTTTAAGAAACCCTAAGTAAATTTAGTTTAGCATAAAGTCTAAACCAATGGAAGTTAATCTGATTTTAACTTTTTAAATGCTTTATTTGGAAAGTCTGCTTTTCTTTGGCTAGAATATAAACAGAATGTGAGTTGTTTTCAGAATATTTTCATATTAAATCAAATGGAAAGGTTTCAGGACTGAAAAGTGTTGTCTTGAATTCAAAACAGTTGCTTTGAGTTGGGAAGGTTACCTTGTATTCATGATGCACCACTCCAACCATTAACAGGGGCAGTGGTATTAGTTGAAAACAATCCAGTTTAAAGATGAGAACATTTCAAGGGTGTTTAGCGCATCCAGCCTACGGGCCACCAGTTTGACACCCCTGTCCTATACCATTCCAGACAAATGGCTGTTCAGTCTCTTATTGTTATCTATTTCCACAACCTACAGTTCATTATTTTGCTACTCTATAGGTATAGTAAACTGCCTGTTTGCAAGGAAGGTCAACCAAAATACATCTCGGTATCCCTGAAACTTTGCCAAGAGGTACATAATAAATTTGCTGTAACAAATCTGCATTCTGTTTTAATTTAGTTGATGTTGCCATGCATTGCCTTGTGAATTAATATTTAGTCATGGGTCTTGCATCCAAGGTAAAGTGACATTAGCCACATCTCTGCCAGGTTTTTGGAAGTCACTTAAAACATGGTTATCTCCACAGTTTGGGGATCTCAGGGAGATGGAGAACTCGTGAGATGGCTATATTGTACATAATATCAAAGATGCTCTCTCTTAGTCCATTGAATTACTATTAATGTTTTTATTATGCAGTGGTTTTTAATGAATTACATTCATGAGATGGATGGTTATATAAATGGGATTAATGGATGGATGGATGGATGGATGACTAAAAATGACGAAACGGGTACTTTAAAAAAAAATTTTCAAGCTATCATATATAAACAGAATCTTATTCTAGGACTAGAAGTGGTAGATTTTAATCGTATAAGAGAAAAAAAATCAATCAAAAGCATAAAGTTAGATTCAGAAGTTCAGGAAAAGAAATGTAAATGCTAAAGAAGAAGTAACAGTTGCTTTTGGTTTTGCACACAAAGCATGAGCCCGCTTATTGTGCTGATCTTGGCAAATCTTACATAGTGTTTACAATAACGTTATGGAAATTTGCCTAGTACTGGAGAATGCACAAATAAACCACATAGTTGTATGATTTTCTTGTGTCAGCATGCTGCTAAAAGACAGCCATTGTGTCCCTATGATAGACATTCTTCGATTTTTTTCACATAAACAGGAATAGAAAACAGCTATTTGTTACTGTCCTCTATGCTCTCTAAAAGGATGGAAGATAATATTTTAGACTGAACATACTGAAATTAGACTGAAATTAGAAATCAAGTAATACATAATAATGAAAAACTAAGATATTTATGCCATCGTGCTTCTATTTTTTAATTTTCAGCAATATCCATAATCTATTCAACTACTACACATATTGTAATATTAATCGGTATATTTTCACTTCATCTCCCTATAGGAAGTATAAGTAAATGTTAGCATTTTTTGTCCTTCCAAGAAAGTCCTTTATGAATATAAAAGATTAGCACACAAAAGTACTAATACCTTTTACTGAATATCTTTTTCTACTAAATATCTTACTTGAACGTGCTTTAATTATATTTGATGTCAACCATATTCATAGGTGACAGTCATGCTGATATGTTTATTGTAGAGTATCAGATTTCTTGCCAAAATTCCAAACAATGAAACAAACATATGCCAAGTAGGTATTCCTATCACCTTGTATATAAATGAGAAATGCAAGAATATATTTCTCTACATATTTTTGTAAATATTTTTCAAGGATTTTTAACACATTTTAATAAGAGGTTATATTGAACATTTGTTGAATTCACACAACATTCCAAGTATAGTTTATTTAATTATGGTTTATTGATTAAACCACAATTATCTGAGTTCATAGAAATATTAAGTCATGAGCCCATATGAAGCTACAATAGTTGGATTCACTCAAACACACCTGGAGATCAAAAGGAGAACCATTAATTCCACATGGATTACTCCTTAAATTTTCCTATTATATAGTGAAATGTATGAGAGTTGCATTTTGTAAAAGAAAATGGAATACTTGAATTATGTATTACAGTATATTGAAGTTATTCAAGATTAGGTAAATTACAGCATTGGCAAAAAAAGGGAATAACAATCAGAGTATAATACACTGTTAAGCTTCTCTTGTTGTGGAACAGGCTGTATAAATATAGAATTGATTCTTATATTTCATTATACAGGGCTGTGTAATTCAAGTAATTATATAGACTATTACAGTAAGTCAAGCTTTTGTCAAGGTTATTTCTTAATGGAAGAGAAATAATGTTTCTGTTAGGAACATTTTCTGTTATGAATCATTTTCTATTGGAATTTCTCACAATTGGGAAAAGAAATGGGAAGAGTCAACTAAACTTAATATGATCGTAACTTAGACTGACTGTTACAATCTATTCAGTTTAAGCATTGGAAGTCTGTTTATATTCATGCACCTTTGACCAAATTCTGTTCCAGTTTAATCAATATAAGGTGAGTAACAATGTTAATAATTTAAATGTAATATTTTAAAAAACTAAACCTAGCCTATGAATATTCTTTTTAAAAATTCATAACTTTTGTGAAAAAAGCTATTCACTTAGACTCAGAAGTAAGTCTTATTGATTTCAGTGAAATCACTTCCAAATAATTTGATATAGAATTGCAGCTGTAATGACAGTGGCTGGTATAGTAGCTGCTAATGGCTCTCCTTTGTGCTAGTATTGTTCATCCTGAGTAGATAAAAGGCTGTCAGTATTACTGTAATAAATCCTTATTACTACAGAAGCTGGTAGAGGAAGCCTCTGTAGAGTGCAACTCAGCAAATCAGGGGCAGTTGAATAATTACAAAGATTAAGGAAGTGTTTTGATGCGTGCAAATGGATGTTTAGTATTAATTAGATAGCACACCGATGTTTATGTGTGAGTACCAGCATAAGGTTTACATGTCATTTATCAGAACGTTTCTTATTGGAACTTTCCAAATGTCCTCTGGAACTGTTCAGGGGTTTGTACTTGATATAGGGAAGAGAAAACTACATCCTCTTTTTAGCTGTATTAGTCAGAAATTCTGGAAATTGTTGTATAGTGCTTTGGAGGATGGTTGAATGAAGGCTTGCAATAGTTAGTGAGAATTAGCCACTCTGACGAATCTTACATTGCTATTTTTAACATTTTAATATTTTTAACATTTGGTTCATACATTGGGCTAAATCATAATGTAATAACTTAAATGAACCATGACTTAGGGTGATCTCTGATCTCCTAATGATGAGGCTGTTTTCAACTACAAATATCAAATGAACATTAGGCATTTTCTGTTAGCTACCAATAATCTTTGTCTTTGATATCCTGTCTGATGATAGATAGGAAGTTTTAGTACAAATTTCTGTTTCAATAATTTAATTATAATTTGCCATGATTAAATTAACTTTTGTATCAAATTAGATTTTATATCAGGGTTATGTTAGATTTGTGTTGTATGTAATACAAATTAGAACAACTGTCTCCATGAGTTATGACTTTCATCATTCAAAGACAAATCCTTGCTTCTTCTATATTTTATATTTTTATATTTTATATTATCAGGAATTTTCCTTGTGCCATGGTCTATGATCCCTTTGAGATGGTTAAGAATCAGATGAAATTGATGCTATTGAAGGACTATATTTGATAAAATTGTGCCCATGTTTTAATATTGGACGTTACCAAAGCACCTCTGGACCATTCTGAGTAATGATATCTAAATTTGGAACTGGAATATCATACTCTTTTACTTTGGATTTATTGAGTCTTGATTAAAGAGTTTAATGCTGTTCTTCAATAGGTTTTTTAAAACTTATTTTTAGTAATTTTTATTCACAACTGTTATTGTAATCACTGCAGTTTTTTAAATTGAACAGTGAAATGCTTCAAATAAATACATTAAAATGTACATGTTCAGTTGATCTCCAGTACAATAAAGCAGTGTAAATGTTTATTTTATATAGGAAATTGTTGGATAGAGCAAGAAACATAGATTAAGATACACAGCAAAGCAAAATAAATTAATATTTATTAATGGAAGTTTCTGAGTACTGCAGATACAGCAGATAAAGGACTTCTGTGGCTGTTACATGGAAGTAAATATCAACAAAACAGTAAGATTTATTTACAAATAATAAAATTGGGTAGATCAGAGTATGTTTTCTCCAGTTAGCCATTTGAAATTTTGCTTGAGGTGAAGCAGGATGTTGTGAACAACTAGGGTTGATAAAGAGTGAAATGTCTGGAACCTTCATTTTTGCCATTAAAAAAATAATGTGTAGATAGATGAAAAATCATTCTTATAATCCTTCTAATATATTGTTGTTAAAAATGATGTGATTTTGAAGAAATCACCTAGCATTTTTGTATAAATTTTGTATGACAAAATTTTTAATAGTTAAATTTTGCTATGAAAATTTGATTTTCTCTAAAATCCAAATTTTATATTTTGATCTTTTTTTCCAAAATGTCTGTGGCCTATATACGTGGTAAGGTGATTCTGTGCAGAAATAAAGTCTTGCTACCACTGTGCCTTTGGTTTTTCTTTTTTTTAAAAAAATGCTTGCTTGATTAGTTAATGGAAACAGGGCAAAGAATGCTGAACTTCGTATCTGTGGTTAGCATATTAGCAAGGCCATGATACTTTGTGGTTCTTTCACATGTTGGAAGATGTTGGTCACAAGGTGTAGCATTATGCCAAAGGGACAGTTCCTTTCCTCATACACATAAAACATTATTTACTGTCCTTTCTTATAAAGGTGCATTCTTCAAAACCTTTGACTAAAACATACAGTAAGTAAGGGGATTTGTAGCAACAAAGCCCAGAGTTTCCTTGGAGATGGAAATAAGCTTATAGCTTTAGTTCATTTGTTAGAATTTAAACATATGTTGCCTTAACAATATCGAAATGATTTTATATGTTTCTTGATTTTTATATCTGGAACACCTAGTTTTTCAATTTTACCTTTGTCACCTTCATTTTACTACAAACATCAGAATAGAGAAGATTCCAGCTAGGATAGGGTAATTTACAATAGAGTATTAATTTAAAGGGAATAATAAATGCTCTATTTAACAAAATAATCTGCCACAAATAACAAAAAATCAAAAATATTGTGGTCGATAACTATTGGAAACATGTCTTTTAAGGGTAGTAACTGACCATTAAATATTAGTTTATTTGTATTGGTTAGATTTTTATGCTGTCTTTCCTCCAGGAGCTCAAAGTAGCATACTGATAGTCCTTGAAATACAACAGTGGGCTTAGTGGCCATTCAAAGTTACAATGGCACTTTAAAAAAGGTGACTTAACTTACAACCATTGCAGCATCCCCATGGTCATGTGATCAAAATTCAGACCCTTGGCAACTGATGCATATTTATGGTGGTTGCTGTGTCCTGGAAGCATGTGGTCACCTTTCATGACCTTCAGACAAGCAAAGTCAATAGGGAAGCCACATTCATGTAACAACCATGCTACTAACTTAACAACTGCAAGTAATTCACTTAAAAGCTGTGGCAAGAAAGGTTGTAAAATGGGGCAAACCCCACTTAACAAATGTCTTACTTAGCAACAGAAATTTTGGGCTCAATTGTGTTCATTAGTCGAAGAGAACCTGTACTGAGTATCCCTTGTTTAATTTCCCCCATAATAATATCCTTGTGAGATAAACTGGCTGATAATGAATGATTGTCCCAAAACCTCCCATAGCTCAATGTGGACAGGACCCTCAGTATAGCAACTGTGTTAAAGGGCCAGGGGCTGTTTGTTGATCTGAACGGCTCTTAGAGCCATGATGGCGAACCTATGGTATGTGTGCCACAGTTGGCACGTGGAGCCCTCTCTGAGGGCCTGCGAGCCGTCAACCAGCTCAGCTCCACCACACATGTGTGCATGCCTCCTGCCGGCCATTTGATTTTCAGGTCTCTGCCACGCATGTGGGAGATGTGTGTGCATGCATGGGGGGGAGCACGAGGGCACACCCCTGCACCCTGTTTTTGGTCCCAGGAGGCTTCAGGGAGGCCTGCTAGGCCCAAAATGGGGTGTGGGGAGGTCATACACACATGTGGAGGGGCACGGGGCACGCACATTGCATTATGCATGTGAGTACATGTGTGTGCTCTGTCGTGCGTGTGCACATACTTTTGGCACATGAGGACAAAAAGATTAGCAATCACTTTCTTAGACTTTAATGAAATTAGGGAACAAGTATTCTACAGCAAGGAAATACTGTTATAAACCAGATATAGTATCTTACAAATTCTCATTCTGAAGATTTAACAAGAGCCCCTGAAGATGAGATACTCCTTTCCAAGTGTGCCTCTGCTTGACATAATGGAGGAATGCTGCTGGCTGTTTCCACTGTTACTATTTTTATCCATGGAAGTCCACTTGCAAATAACCACTGTGATAAAAATAGTAATGTTTGGAAAACCTTGAGAAAGAGAAGGTGTTTTCCATTTCCGAGAGACAATGAAACTTCGCCTAGTTTATCAAACTTTGAATAGAAACATCTTCAATACAAATATACGTATATTCATTTATCTCAGAATTGTTGGTTCTTCTAAGGGTGTTCCATCTTCTCCTTCAATATGGCTACTTTTTCTTCAGGAGTAGAAAATCAAAATGAGTCTGGCGGCACCTTTTCTGATAGACATAAAAAGGCCCAAGCTTTTGTGAACTGCAGCTCACTTGATCAGATGCATAAAGTGGCTTGGATGATGAAGGATTTAAGTGGAGGTCTGTGAAGGGAGCTGAAGACAATGTGATTATGCAGATTACACGAAAGATGAACTAACAGTAGTTTTTTCAATGAACTATTGTAATGTAAAAAAAAAAAACCTATTACATTTGTCGAAACCTTTTGATATCTGTTTGTTCAGCAATCTCTTTTTCCATGATGCTGTTAAGTCTCAATTTTTAAAAAAATAGTTCCTTTGAGGTCTGTTCAGTCCTGTCTTTTTTCCTCCTCATCCCATCCCACTTCAAACCATACATCAGTCTAGCTACTCCATTCATTTGATAAAAGTTAACTGAAGTGCCAGATAATGCTATATGAAGTACAATCTGTAAACTCTTCAAACTATTATACTGATTAACTATTTTAGTCTGTCATAAGGACAACTGAAATTTAACTTTTTTCTGATTCCCTGAGATTTGAAAATGTGTGATTTAGTTATCCAGGGCCCTTTCCATTGTTGCTTTAATTTGTTTTTGTGAGGATTTTTAAAATATATAATTACTTCAAATAAGTATTGATCATAGATACAGAGCAAAGAAGAAAGAATTTACTGGATGAATTTATTGAAAAACGTTCATTAAATGAAGATCAAGATAATACTTAGTTCCCCAAATGTATCTAGCAATTCTTTTTATGTTCCAAAAGTCTGCAAGGGGGTATAAATCAATTTCTTCATCTATTATCCTTATTGGCTATTGCCTTTTTTTCTTAATTGTGCCACTGTACAGCTATATAAAGCTGAATTTCAGTTCTTTTGAGTATTATGCAACTTTTTCAAAGCTAAGGGGCTTGATAGCATGATCTTAGTTTTCTTTTTACCATATAATTTAAAGAATATAATTTCCTATTCATCTCAAGGAGCCATATTAGGCAATAATTTAAACTCTCTGAGTGTTTTCTTTGTCTACTTGAAAATGAATATAAGCAATTAGAGAAGGATCTTCAAAATGTGGTCAGAGCGTTTGAATACATTTCATTAAAGAAAGCTTGATTAAACAAGAAGCAGATCTCAAACACGGAGGAGTTTCCTTGTCTGGTAAATGACAATTTACAATGTTATGTTGCGTTATTTGATAAGAGGTGCTTATAATTTTCTCAATCATACATTTTATGGCATTTTGTCTAAAGTCAGTTTTTAATTTCCACAGTGGCTGTGTGATAAATGTAAAGCAAATCTTTGGTTAGCAAAGTTTATGTTTAACTTCTTCCCCTTTAATAATACACTGATTGCCAAAGTATAGCAATCTAGTTTTCCACCGTTCAAAGGAGGTGAACTGAGAATAGCATTTTAAAGAATATTATGGGGAGGAAATGAGAACAATATGCCGCATTAGCAAAAAACTAATTCTTGATCACACACACAGTTATAATAGTTTGCCAGATAAATATATCTTATAGGGATAATATGTGATTATTCCCACACAGCTGACCTCACAATTACAAGTCCCTCTCAGTAATTGATTATAATTAAATAATATTTTCTTAAATCTTTAAAAAATACGACTAAGGTTTCCATTCTTTCCCTGCCTCCAAGTGTTTATACTGTTCATAATCTAGGGCTGATAGACATTTTGAAGTCTTAACACATCTGGAGTTTATCTTCTGTTACAGTAGCATACACTTTTCTAATTTCTGAGTACATTGTTCCCAAATAGTCAGATAATATTGTCCTTTTATATTAAGGGCTCTCCTCTTTTAATTACAATCCTTAGCTATCTCTGGTTCTTTCTAGTCCCCTCTTATCATCTGTTTATTTTCCAATCAACAAAACTTTCCCATGGGAGGCTATCTTACAGTTATAATTTCAAAGTCTTCATATATTCTGCTGAGTCCATTAGATCATCCCATAATCTTCCTTTTTCCCAAGCTAAATATATGATGCATTGCCTGCAAGTATTCCTTATAAGCCTTTCTTTCTTAGTATCTTATAATCTTCGTTCTCATCTGGACATGGTCCAGTTTGTCAATATCTTTCATAAAATGTAGCACTGAGCAATTTTAGGCATAGTCTGATCAATGCAAAATAAGAGAAGAAAATGGTTTATCTTCATCTTGGCACTGTAACAAACTTAACGTATTAATCCTCCTGTAGTTTTTGCATTCCTACTACCTTTCCCTTTGTACAGGAGGTCAGAATTGGCATTCTTCCCATTGTTAGACTGTGATACAGGTTTTTGTATATCTGTTATTTTCTGCATTTCTTGCCTTTTAACAGACTATTATCTGATGCATTCTAGGACAGCTGCCCCCAACCTTTGGGCACTGGTTCCATGGAGAGAGGTTTTTCCGCAGACTGGAGGGAGGGTGGTTTCATGTGCTGCCTGCATCCCGCGCATGGAGCTTGGTTTGTTTGTGCAAACCAGTTTCTGGCATGAGGGAGTAGAAGTCATAGGACCGTGATGGCGAATCTATGGCACATGTGCCACAGGTGGCATGCGGAGCCATTCGTTAGTGCATGCGAGGCATTGCCCTGTCAGCTCCAGTGCGCATGTGCACAGTGGCCAACTGACATTGGCCTTCTTTTTCAGCTATTTTTCGCCCTCTAGAGGCTTCCCTACATGAGATGGACCCTTTTTTGCCTTCCCCAGGTTCTAGAGGCTTTCTAGGAGCCTGGGGAGAATGAAAACAGCCTCCCCCTCCTCGAGGCCCTCCGGAGGCTTCCCTGAAGTCTCCGGAGCGCAAAAAATGATCCTACCAGCAAACAGGAAGTTCAGGAACCCCTACTTAATTGCTTGAGGACGTTACAGGTAGTCATCAACTTACAACTAGAATTAGGACTAGAATTTCCATTGCTAAGCAAGGTGGTTATTAAATGAACTGCAACAGGGATGTTATGACAATCGTAAGTATAAGTGCTGGTCATGTTACTTCAGTACTGTTGTAACTTGGAACACTAACTAAGCAAATGGTTGTGAGTCACAAATTACCTGTACATTTGTGCTAGGACATCCTTGGATTTATTTTAGAAGTCCATAAAAAATATTTTATTTGATCCTGAAGTGTTACGGAATTTGAGAGGAGATGAAGTACTTTGTTCATGCTGTTTATATCTTCCACAAAATCCATCACTCACATAAATCCTTGGATATGCAATGAATATGGAGGAGTGCCTATTAATCAACATGAGCATGTATAGATAGTGCATTTAAGAAAAAAATGTTCACATTCTGGACAGAGTGGACCACTGGTTTCAAAGTGGGGTCAAAGGGGCCCTCTCTGTTAAAATTGAACAGCCCCTGCTGAACAGAGGGGAAGGCACAACACCACCCATCTCCTATTTACAACACAGTCCTTTCAGCATTCCCAAGAAGGTTCTGTCGTAGCCCGTGGGCTGCTGGCAGAGCTAGCAGCAGAGGCAGATGAGGAGGAGATGGAGGGGGAGCCTGGGCCAGCTTCGGAGTCTTTGGAAGGCTCTGATGAGGAAGCAGAATCAGAGGCAGATGCAGAGCAGGGGCCTTCTGCCCACCCCCAGGTGAAAAGGCAGCTGTCTTCTGGGCCTGAGCTGAGTGAGGAGGAGGAGAAACAGATGGGGCCCATCCCAGATGCACGTAAGGAAAAGACTTTCATTTGTGCCTAATTATTTTTGGTTCTGTATCCAATGTGAATAAAGACTGTTCGTGCCCTGTTTTAAGGGGAAAGGGGGTTTGTTTTACTTGTGAGTAAGCAGTTTCTCATTGCTAAGGCTGGGCCAGAACAGGTTCCAAAGCCATTTGCACTCTGATTCAGGTGACTCTAAGGACACAGATTAACCCTCAAGTGGCCCCAACCACTCTCAGAGTGCTAACTACAAGCAGATTGCAAACAATAAAAATCTTTCCATTCCCTACCAATCAGAACTGAAGAAACCTCTTGGAGGAAAAGTGAAATGTTTTCAAAGACAAAAAAAATCCAAGAAAGTCCCGTTGTATTTTGGGAAAAAGCACCTTTGGGACAACCATGACCTGAATGATTGAGAATCTCCATAAGCCTGCATTTCAGTTGAGGCTTTAGATCCTGAATTCTTGCTAAATGTGAGTAATTTAGACAAACATAAAGACTGTGCACATATTTGAATGCTTCACTTAGTGAAGGTTGAACACAACATTCTTTTGGAGATGCCTTATGAAGTATCATGGCTGCCTCATTTCGAAGAGCAAGGAGAAAAGAGGCCATGTTTGTTTGCTTTGCTCCATTGCCCAAAGGCAGGAAAACACAGCATCCTCTAGCACTTGTGAAAACCTGTAGAGGCTTCAGCATGTTGACAACATCTGCACCTGAGCTGCTTCTGTCTTGGAGGAATGCTGCAGAAGAATGTGGAGGGAAGGCAGCTGCAAGGCAATGCTCTCCTTTCCACATTCCCCAGCTGTACTTATCCAAACCATGTGGGGGGGGAGGGTTCAAGGTAGGGCAGAGTGCTTCATTACAGATTCTTTGTTTCAGTGAAAAGAATCCTATCACCTTTACTGTATGGCACTCTTCACTGAAACAAATCTAGGTTGCCTCACACAGGCCTACCTAATGAGTAAAGTAGCTACCCAATATGATAGGACTGCCAGCAGTTAACATTATACCACAAAGTTCCACAATAGATTACCAATAAGATACCCATGCTAGAAAACAACAGTAACAATAAAACATCGAACATAAGAACAAATGAAATACAAATTGTAAAAGTTAAAACTGAATAAATCCTCATTTAGTCATCACAGCTGAGACTGGCATTTCAGTTGTTAGAAGTAAAACCACGACTGTGCTTACAATCTTACTTCAGCATTCCTTCGCTCTACAGATCTGAGAAACTTATAAATGTGAGTATTGTTGTCTTTTCATCACTGTTGTAATGGTGCTGAAAGAAGCAGTCACTAAACAAGGATTACCTGTAACAAAATGGAATAGTAGAACAGCAAAAATCATCACTTCCTGCTACATTCAAATTCAGATAGCTCTGGTAAATAAAGAATTAGAGTATGGAAGAGCAGAAGTTTTTTTAAATATATAACTTTATTAACTTTTTAAAAAATACAAACTAAAAGGGAGAAGGCAAAGTGATAAAAGAAAAAAGTTAAAAACTAATAAAACCCATAAAACAAATATATCATAAAAGAAATGATTTTTCTGACTTTTTTCAGTGCAGAGAGAATGATAAAAAGAGCAACTTCTGTCTAAGTTTAGGTAAATATCAATTGCTAAAGATCTGAAAAATATTAATAATTAATATTAGAAAAATATTTATATATTCTTAGTTTAACTAACATATAAAAACATATTAATTACAGGTAGATCATTGCTATATATTTTAACAATCACAATATTTAGATGATCTAATCTAATCCTGAAATCCCAAAGTCAAAAGTATTTTTCACATTTTCCTGTAGGAAGTCTGACCATGCCTCAAGAAATCTAATCATACTATTATCTCCAATCAAATCAGTCAATTTTGCCATCTCAGCTAACTCCACTACCATTGTTACTTATTTTAATTTTTGGAATCTTAAATAGAGACATTAGAAGTGATGCCCACATAGCTGGCTTCAAGGTTAATAACAAATATAAATTGTTTTAAGATGCTAAAGAAAGTGGTGGGTTAACCTGGTTTAAAATTATATTTTGAAATATGTTGTTTGGTGTGGATGAAAGAATGGGTAACTTTTGGGGGGGCTTTTGGAATTAGAAGATCATGAATTGAGATTTGGGTGGCATGGTTGCTTAAGGTATCAGAGGTTGAAAGCTACCTTAGTGTTAAAGAATTATTTTGTTAGATGTGTCATGCTGACAATCTGGAACAGATATAAAAGGAAGTTATTTCCTAAATGCCTTTGTGAGTATCACATCAAGAAGCCTTTTTAGAAGGGAAATGACAGCCAACAGCCCGAGTTAACTTAACTTTATCAATTGGTTTTTGGTGAAATGCAGTTTAGACTTAAAATTAAGAGATGAATTGGAAAAAGAGGGTTATGTTTGCTACTAGTTTATTTATGTACAGTTGTATGAAAGATTTAAATTAGTGAAAAAGAACTAGATTGAAAGACATCTTTGAAAAAGTATTATGCATTATATTATATATTATACAATATACATACATACATACATACATACATACATACATACATACATACATACACGCACAAACATATTGTATAGTTAAATGGGCAAAAAACAGATTTAGTATTATGTTTGATCAATAGGAAACTATGGACACGAGGTTTTGAGATTTACAGTGAATTATAATTTGAAAGAAATTTTGTATACAATGATGTATCAATGGTATTTTAAGTTCTGTTAAACTATGGAAGATGTATAAGGAAATTTCAAATACATGTTGGCAATCAATCTGAAGGTACTTTCTATTATCTTTGGTGAATTTATAAGAACTTATCAGATATGCATTTTGGTTCAGAAAATTTTGAAAATGAATATAAAACTAGAACTGGAGTTTTTTTTAAGGAATGGTAACTAAACAAGTGGAAAAATGGTACTTTAATTTTATACATTATATCAGCTGCAAGGATGCAATATTCACTTAGATGGAAAGAGGAGCATATATCTACAATAGAAGATAGAATGGATTTTGGAAGAGCTGAGTTTTCAACATTCTCCAGAATGAAATCAAGATGTGGTTGACCAGATTTCAATGGGGCTTTGGCTATTCCAAAGATCAGGCATTACTATAGAAAAGTGACACATTTATACTTTGCTACCCCTGATTTTACAGAAATAGGGAATACAAGCAGGGTAACCAAGTTCATCAAGTCAATTCTTATTGTAGAGTGTGAATCTGCAAGTAACAAGATATCAAATCATTATTTCAATTATGTTTATTCCAACTTTATTAGTTTTTTATAAATAACTCAAGATGACAAATGTACCTAATATTCCTTTCTTTTCTAATTTTCCCCACAATAACAACCTTGTAAGGTGGGTTGGATTGAGAGAAAGTAACTGATCCAAAGTCACCCAGTCATTTTTGTTTGTTAGACTTGGAATAAAGTGATGTGTTTTCCCAGCAATACCTGCTGCGATTTTGTAAGTCATAATGTGACAGTCCAAAACCCTGCAATAAAGTGCAGGTGTTAATCAATATTAGGCTGCAGCCTTACCCAGTAGAAACAAATAATCTTTCCAGGCCATTGGCTGTACTCAGCCTTTAAATAGCTGGGTTGAAGATTTTAAAAGTAGATTTAATTTAATACAATTAAGTTTAATTAAATGCACATGATTATGCCACCATTTATTTAATAACTCCTTTAAAAATCAGAAATATTTGAAAATGATTTGGGGGCTGTACTCACAGCTTTAGCACACTCCATGTTGTGCACTACCAGTATACATTTTTTTCCTTCTGTTCAATCGTGTCCAGTTTCAGAGACTCCTTGGACAAATCTTTGCAGCTTTCTTGGCAATGTTATTCAGGTTTGCCATTGCCTGCTTCCTAGGGCTGAGAGAGAATGCCTGGCCCAAAGTCAGCAATTGGCTTTGTGAATAAGGAGGGACTAGAACTCATGGTCTCCCAGTCTCTAGTCTGTCACCTTAGCCAGTACACCAAAATGGCTCCCAACACAATGATAAACTCATACACAAATGCTATAATAGTACTATTTTATAGTTTCTTTCTTACAACTGAACTTAACATCACATTTCTTATATACATTTCAGGTCTTCTAAATCTTTTGCTTTCTTCTCCCCATTAATATCTACATACTATACTTAGGGATATTGTTAGTTGAGACTGGCCTGATGAATCAAATAAAGTCCCAGCTTTCTCGCTTCTAGTCAGAGTTTCATTTCAAAAATGGCCTAGAGGCGGAAACTGAAGCCCTTACAGTAGAAACCAAAAGGCTAAAGTGGGATTTTGTGTGTTACCATCATTGGTGAAAAATGAGCATCCAAGGTTTGCAGGGGAGTAGAGCTCCTTTATTTTTCACTGGTGAAAGTAGTAGTTAAGTTTGGTGGTGGCCTAAAAGCAAGAAATTTTAAGTTCTAGACCCTCTTAGGCATGAAAGCCAGTTGGGTAGCATTTTCTCTCAGCCCAAAACCTTCTCATAGTTGCTAGTGAAGAAAACTGGAGGCAGGAGAATTAGGTATGCTTGCTGCTTTGAGTTATATACAAGTAGTCCTTGATTTATGGCCAGTCACTTAGTGACCATTTGGAGTTCAAACAAACCTCCCCAAAAGCTACTTATGATCTGATTCTGGAGTTCCAACAACTGTGTGCACAAACACAGACACATTTTCACATGACTGCATTTTAGCGGTTTGAGAACTGGCTCATCTTTAAAGCTGGTTACAACATTCGGAGGTCACATGACTCTGATGGAGGTTTTTTTTTTGCAGGTTTCCAGTCTTTTTGGCTGCTTTCTCACAAAACAACCCCCTAGAAACACATTTATTTGCTTGATGGCTGCCAGGTTTACTTAATATCTACTTCATTCACTTAATAGCTGTGGTGTTTGCTTAATATTCATTACAAAAAAGTGATAAAATTGAGTCCAGTTATATGGGTGCTTAGACTTAAAAACATCATGACTTATAATGGGAATTCCAGGTTTTATTTGGTTGTAAATCAAAGACTAACTATATAAAAAAGGTGTGATGAACTATAATAATATTAAGATTACAACTAGATCACAAAATTCCAAGATCTGAAAATCAAAGTTGAAAGATTATGGCATAAGCTACTCTGTTTGCCTGAAAACAAGACCTCTACGGATAATAAGCCCTCTCCCAAAATATTGTAACACAGCAGCAATCATGAGGTGACCATGCTCGCCACCTCCTGCACCGCAAAAATAATAAGACCTCCCTAAAAATAAGGCCAAGCGCTTATTTTGGGGGGGGGGTGTCAAAAGAAAATAAGACCCTGTCTTAGTGATGGTCCCAGTGGCACACTGGCCGCAATACTAAAGAGCCTTAGACAGCACTTAAAAAATTTGTATATTGACAAAATTTCAATACAACAAATATGTCAGGGTTCAAAATAGCATCCAAAATTAAATCAGAGTCTGAGGTAAAGGATTCCTCAAAGTTCCAATTTATTAAAAGAGCCATCTTGGCACATCTGGGAAAACCCGAATCTAAAAGCTTCTCAGTTTTCCCACCCAGTTGACAGTTCAAGATCCTGCCCCAATATCCACAAGTTCATCACATGGTCCAATCTTCCACTACCACGAAGACAGATTCCTCCCATCCAGTTCCGGCCAGGTGCAGTGACAAAGATGACCTTGAGTTTCTAAGAAGAATGTTGTTATGGCTACATATTACCCAACTTCATATAATCCCCCCTCCCATTTTCCCACAATAGAAAATAGAAAGTGTGGCAGGCCTGAAGTCCAAAAGAAAAGATGGCTTGCAGGCATGACAAAATGTTGTCTTTGTGACAAAAAGGATGAAACAATTGAACATTTGATCAGTGACTGCAGCAACATTTCGGATGGATTGCAAGTTGCCAAAATTATTCACTGGAAATTTGACAGAGATTTGGATAAAAATGTTGTAAAAACTACTGAGACCATCAAATTGAGTATTTGAGAAGGTTTTGGAAAATGATCTTATGGGGCTTTAAGATACAAACAGACAGGTATCTTGTTCATAACTAGCCTGACATAACGTTTTGTTATTTTATTTATAAATTTTATTTGCCATCTATCTCATATCCAACGACTCTGAATTTATTAGATTCACACATCCTAATTTTACAAAAATAACCAGCTTGGAATTGCCTATATTCTTACTGCTACCTTAATAATTCTTAGGTCCTTGGTTAGGACTTGAATTATTAAATTTCTACCAGAGGTAGACTGTGAATCTAACTGTAGCTTACTCACACATAATAACAAATAGAATGTATATCTCTCACAGTGATTACAGTCCTGTTCTAATAGCCAGCAGCATTTCTTCTCCTCACAATCTTTTATCCAGGATCCAATTTCCCACACATTCAGTATAAAGGATTAGTGAAATATGTGGATTGTTTTTTAAGGGTATGATTTTATATTTTAATATAATAAGGCAGCACAAACAAATGTTGATGTTTTCTTTGTAATAAAAATAATCATACAGTAAAAGTTATGGCTTTTGTAGAACTATTCTTAAGGACAATGCGTTTTCCTATAGACAAATGGAGAAAAATGTGAATGGGCTGCTTATAAAATATTTTATATTACTGTGGCTATATATGTGGCTATATATCTTGATATATTAGAATCATTTTCAATTGCATTCAGTCTAGAATAAAGTCACTTCCAGGAATTAGTAAAATTTAATGTAATATGCAAGCTTATTTGACCATCAAGTTATGAAACCTAAAATGTAGAATCTGTGGGGGTAATTTCTTATAAACACTTTACTGTGGCTATACTTAATATTACAAATTTAGGATAAGGATTTGTGATCTTTATAAAAATTCTCTTGTATCTGTAGTCAGATGATCTCTTTTTAAAAACATTTATTGGGAGCTGTATTGATTCCATGAATGCATTGAAACATGGGCATTCTGAACTGAAATACTTAA
The DNA here is from genome assembly GCF_051295495.1 of Thamnophis sirtalis. Classification (NCBI taxonomy): domain Eukaryota; kingdom Metazoa; phylum Chordata; class Lepidosauria; order Squamata; family Natricidae; genus Thamnophis; species Thamnophis sirtalis. Next base: position 30,355,794 of record NW_028261381.1, read on the forward strand.
ACTTAACATGAGAGCACTAGATTACCCTGTCAGTGTTTTTAAAATCATATAGCAGCAATGTTAATTATTTTTAGAATTTAGGAAGTATTTATTGCTTTGCCAAAGTAATCATACTGATATTTTAAAATAATTTTACTAGATCCACATATTGTGCTAAGCCATAGTTTATGATTTATTAAATAAATTACATGATATGAACAGAGCTCGTGTATTTTGAGTTTCTTACTTTTTCTTGGCAGTCTTGACATCTTAAAAATAAAGGAAGTTTGCTACTTGTTATCTTACCTCATTAATGCTGTTAGACTTGGATGAGTGGATAAAAGTATCTTTTGAGCCACTGATTGCTGAACCACTTCTAAGCAACAGTTCAATTTATTTTGAAAGTAATTGCTACATAACAGCAACCTGATTTAAGAATACAGAGTATGAAATTAACAGAGGCAAAAGAAGGATAGTTTAACTCCTGTAAGTGATCTTAAATCATTACCAGCATTTAGTGAACAAGTTCACTATTAAAACTCTTCGTCTGATATCTAGCTTCTTATTTCTTGAAATAAGAGCCATTTTTAGAGCACAGGTAATCCCTAAGTAACAATGGTCTTCAATGCGTGTTACTGTATTTTTAACCAAGTGTCTAGATATTCAATTTATTGTACTCTCCTGATTTCTGATTGTTATCGAACTGAATTTTTCTCTGTGTATGTGAAATGACAAAATTATTTTATTGAGGGAATACACATGCCCTCCCAAAGCCTTTCTTACAGCCCTTTAATTCCCCTCCAAATGGCATTGCCAAATATCGGCAGTTCAATTGTTAATTAGATAATGGGAAAGGAGGACAAAATTAAACTGTGTGAAGTGGAGATAGACAGCCATAGTGTTGCTGTTTCATTTAATCGCAACCTCCTCAACACTGGAACTTTAACAGCAGTAATATTTAGTAGGCTACACTTATAGATTAGCAGATAGTAATTTCTCTGCTGTTATACAAAAACAGGTTTAATAATTGGGAGTTACATTGTGGGTATGAGTAACCAAGTATATATTTATTTCAACCACAGATAATTTATCCAGACTAATTGAGTAAGGATCCTTTCTGTCCTCTCACATTAGCTCAAAGTTTATGGATGTCAGTGGCTCTGGTCCAAGAAAGGTTAGTCATGCTTAAATTCCTTGAAATAAATGGAACATTAGTGGCAGCTAACTGGTTCTATTAATCTCAGTAGTCTTTAATGTCAGTTAGCTTTTCAGGACTGAGGCCACTGGGTTGCTCTTCCTACTCAGTAGAAGTTATATTTGCGCTCTTTTTGAAAGAGAAGTTATTCTCTTATTTGAAGAATAAACAAAGTTTATAGGTCTTAATATAAAGATGTCTGTGGGTTGAGCTTGAGTCTTGGTGACTGCACCTAGGCAGTTTTCTTGGCAGCTTGGCAGTTATGGAAGTGGTTTGCTGCTGCTTTGGGGGGTTTGTTTTCTTTTTTCTTTTCAATGCTAGACTACCCGTTGGCAGCACTTACTCAGTGTCTGCGCCCAGAAACTAAATAGCATTGAGCTGCTTAATTCTGTACATTCAGAAAGGACCTTCAGGGAATACCAGTGCTCTGGGCTAGATTGGCAAATTTGAAATATTTCCTAAAAGAAGGCAATAGCAAAACACTTCCATTTTGCAGCCTAGAAAACTAGGAGGATGTGTCCATGAAGTCACCAGAAATGATTTGTTTATCTTGTTAGCTATAATGTTCTCTCCCTTACATGCATTATAACAACATCCTAATTAAAAGGGATCTCTCCAATTCTAGATACTTAAGAAATATAGGGAAAGTTCTGCTTTAGATCACGCCATTCCTCACATTTTTATTATTTCTACATATTTATTATTGCCTATGGTTTGCCAGTAAAAGACTACTAATCAAGACATCATTAAAATTACCATAGAATTGTTGCTGTTCTTTAAAATAAATATAAGTCAAAACACTGGATTGAGAAATGTGTGAATGTGAAAAAGATAATTACTGTATATTCACTGATTTAGAGAAAATCTATGGTAGTGAGGAGGCTTAAATTATGAAATATTTTGCATCAATACAGAATTTAAGGTTGGTTGCTGAGCATGAAAACAAATATACATGGTATACATGGAATGCCTAGAAAATTGCTCAGAATAAAATAAATCAGTGTGATGTCCTTTTGTTTAATGTATTTATGGATGAATGTCTAAAGAATAGCTGTAGTTATATTAAATACGCTTGGAGTAGGATCCTGAATTTTTGCATGCAGATCGATTTGTTAGCTGAGACCCCAAATGATTTGATATGAATTTAGTATTTCCTATGATTAGGATGCAACAAAGAATATAGGCCTGAGAATTAATATATCACAGAGCAAATTAGTTGTATCTGAAATGTAAAATGAAGAAAAGTTATAAATTAAGATGAAAAAGTAGAACAAGTTAATTTGTGTACTGTAGTTTACTAAAGATGGGGAAATGGATGAAGAGATTTGAAGATGTGCAAATGCTGATAGTAAATTTATGGGCAATACGAGATCAGATACAGAAATGTACTTGAAGCAATGAGAGGTGAAAAGTTTAGAACAGGGATCGCCAACCCTCAGACCACCACCCACTACCAGCCCGTAGGTTGGGCTGCGTCAGTGGCTGGGCAGAGTGCCCACATGCGCATAATCCTCCCCCCGGCTTGGACACCAAGCCGTAAAGATTGGGGACCGCTGGTTTAGAGAACAAAATGCAATGCATGAAGTAGTGCTTGGCCACCATGGAGCAAGAATAATTGACAACTATAAAGAGGAATGGAAAAGAATAGTGAATAATATTTCTGTGAATAGTTTTGCCTATGTTTTCTTTTCTTTTCTTTTCTCATTTCCTTGATTCTTGATTTACTATTTCTTAATCTTTTCCTGCCCTCCAAAGAATGTTGCTGATCCCAAAAGGAAATAGTGTGATGCATATGTATATAGTGATCTCTAGCAAGCAAATAAACTTCAGGAAAACAATTTTTAAAAAACTGTATAAATACAATCTGTATTCATTAAACGTTTAGAGTATTTCATTGGTTCATTATGTTTAGATAACATATTTAGAAAAATCCTTACATTGTGAAAGCATATGTTACAATGTTTTTGTTTTAAAACAGTACTGTATTCCCTATCCCTGGTATTATTTTATTCAGATTTCTTTGTATTGTTTAGACTCAAGACAGATACTAGCTTGGCTGTATTTAATGACATCACTAACAAACATCTCTACAATAAGTTTAATTAATAAGCTAATGATTAATGTTAATTAGTTCATTAATTAATTAATGAGTTACTTGATGGGAAGTTTATAATATTTTAATGGTATTATTCCTGCAAATTTTTGATCTTGGCACAGTGCGCCTTAGAACAATGCATATATATATATATATACAGTTTGTTCTGAACTGAAAATAAAATTTGAAACGCATATTTAACCATTTTCATCTCAGGTCTACAAAAGAGTGGCTGATCATTTTAAGCACTATTGTACACAAAACCTGTATAAAAAAAATAAGGGGATTATTTTTGAAAAAGATGAGAATGCTGAAAGAGTGCCACAACAAGCAATAGTATCAGGAAATAATTTTGCAAACCAGTATCTAAACTTAGCAACAGAACTGTACTTAATAAATAGGCAACACCAAAACATTTACTTTAATCACTGTAAATAATATAAAAACAGCATATATGTGTGCATGTACACACACATACACACACTTTCCCATGGGTGACAAACATCTTGGTAGCACCCAGACGCCTACCAATATCCCCTGCAGCTCATGTGATATGGGCAGCAGTACATGGAATACCAAGATACGGAGGCCTACTATAGCTTCCAAATGTTCCTCAAGAGCTAATCCATGTAGAAGTACATTGCAGTAGTATCAGGTAAACTTTGACTTATGATTTTAGAAACCATTCAAAGTTATGACAGAGGCGTTCATTCATTCCTTACATATTCAGCCAATACATTGTATTTGGCTCATCCTGTAAACAAACACACACAAAAAAATTGCATGTTGAAACAGAATATTCAACAGTTAAAGAACTACCTGTAATGCACTCTATAGTGCAGTTGTTCAGTGAATCATCACATGTCTGCAACAGATTTTAATATTATTTTGTCACAGTGGTTAAGCAAATCATATGATTAAGTGAATCTACTTTCCTCCATTAACTTGGTTAAAAGCTGGCTGAAAGGGTCACAAATGGCATTCACATGACCCTGTGATGCTGCAGTAATAATCATGTGACTCTGGAGATGCAGCAATTGTTGTAAGTGCGAGAACTGGTTGTAAGTGATTTTTTTCAGGGCTGTCATAACTATAGCGCCTATTGTCTCTGCTTGTCCAAGAATAGCCAAGATTGGCATGCTCCAGTCCCATCTATTAAATAGTGAGAGGCAGAAAGCATACATTCTCTGTCTCTGAGACTGCTCAGTATTCCCCTGAGATCTGGGGGGGGGGGGCTCTACCCTTGGCCACTGAGCCAGGATGCTGCATTATTAAAATGCATGAAATGAATTTTCACCTTAGCACTGTAGGTGTTTATATATGGTTTTATTGTTATTGCTGGGGTTTTGTTGTTGTTGCTTTTACATTTTTATTATTTTCAACATTGTTAGCCACCCAAGAATTGCTTGGTAAGTAAGCAGCCAAGCAAACTAATTTATTAATTAAGACCTTTCAGATAGATCTCTGTTGTGGCCCAGCAGGAGCCATTGGAGCTCCTTTGTCGCTTGCTCTGCTTTCCATCTATTAATCAGAAACTGGTTGGTTTGTAGTTTTCTGAATCCCCACCACCACCACCATTTTTCTATATTTTAAGGCAGTGACATTTGTTCTTCTCCAGTGTTCTCGCTTTTTACCACCTTTCCAATTTTTCAAAGACAGTACATATAGGTTTTGGCATACGTAGCTTTTTCAGTATTCTAGGAAAAAAATTATCTGGGCCTGAACATTTAAAGTCCAAGTTAGGAGGTATTACATGATCAAGTATCTGTTAAACTCCCATCCTGCACTTTGATCCTGCTTGTCACAATTTCCTGTGGAACACATACTTTCTTGTTGGAAAAGACTGACCAAAATAGGAGATGAGTAGATCTGACTTTTCTTTAATGCCTCCTAGCAATTTGCTATCTTTATGGAACAAATGGTACCTTGGTTCTTTTGTTTTTATTTTGATAATACCTAAAGATGTCTGTGTTGTTGTTCTTACACAATTTGCCAAACTTTGTTCTTTCTAAACATCAGCATTTCAGATAGCCTCTCTGCAGTTAAGCCCGTGGTGGCTCAGTGGTTAGCATGCAATATTGCAGGATAATTCTGCCGACTGCCAGAAATTTGATCCTGACACTATGAAGTCGTATATAAGTCTGAATGCTATTGCTAATGCCATTGGTCACCTGGACTCTCTTCCCATTACTGCAATTCTATTGATATTGAGAAAGAATTCTTCCAATTAAAATGAAGGTATTTATTCCTGAAGATACAGTATAAAACTAAGTATCGATAAATATAAATCTAGCTGCATGTAAAACCATAGCAGAACATTTTTTAAAAATGTTACATAGAAACTTAAAGTATTTTGTCAAAGAAGAGCACTTCTGCCACATGTACAGACTGTCATAAGTGCCCTGAGTTGTGCAGATAATGTGAGGAATGCAATTGTAATAATAATGTTATTTAGATTTTAATCAGTTTAGGAACTAAACTTCCATTGCCATTCTTATGTTTCTATAGCAAATTTTGCCCCTGTGTGAACATTGGTGAGAGGCTGGAATTTGAAGATTTTTTTTTTTTTTGGAAGGTTTTGTTACTTTGTATAATAATCGAACAATGTAAACAGGATTCTTGATTGTCCTCCTTAAAGAGGCATGTCCAGGGTCTTTTGATGGATTTTTACACTGGTAGATTTTGCTTTACTATTTTTCTAATTTGAATGCAAACCCTCTGTTGCATTTGATTACAATATTATTATTATTATTATTATATTGAGTTACATAAAACATTACAGAAGAGGAGTCGTGCTACTTGGAATATTCATTTTCATTTTTACCACCCTTCCTTCACATCTTTTGTAAACCCCAAAGCAAATTGGGGAGGGGGGATGGAGTTGTATGGAGAACGGAGGATGAATCTGATGTACTTGGAAGTTGCCATGTCACCAAAGGAAGGGGAAAAAGTCAGGAGGCTAGTAACATCTTTTCCAATTGACATATGTTAATTAAAAGACATAAGCTGGAGCTCACTTCTTCAGATAGGATGCATTCCATTGCATTTCTATAAAGCTTTGATCATCCTTTTGTACACTGCTCTAAAATCTGTGGGTGAGGTCTATTCAGTAATTTTTTAAGTACTAATAATTTAGATTGCAGTCTTGCTTAGTTAAGTGGGTTTTAATTCTAAATAATTCTGCATAGGATAGTACCACAAAGTAATTGTTTTCTTTATGTCAACCTTCTGGAGGTTTTACTGAGATACTGCAGAAAACCCTGGAATGCTTTCTAAGTAATAGCATCCTGTGACACAAAAGGCCAAGACTCTCCTTTCAGAGCACTCTTTTCAGGATTAAGCGCCTAATCCTTTAATTCCTATAATTGGGTCTAGGTATCATAGGGACTAGGGTTTTAGGAAATATTAGAATTGTATGTAGAATGATTGAATTTCTCCAAATTCTAATTTTAGTTCAGAAATTTTAAAAAAGGTAGACACATTTTTTAATGGAAACCTTTATCTTCTGGAAGCAACAGAATGCCATTGCAGGATCTCTCTACTTTTCCACTCCACTTTGTAGATGAGCCTGGTATGGATAAAGTATGTGAAAAGTCTTCATATTTTTTATTCGACCATCAGAACTTTGAACCCTAATGCTAAAGTCCTCTAATCTGCAACATTAGATACAGCAGCAGCAAAAGCCGACTTAAGTACAGTATAATATATGAGGGACAATTAACTATACACTGAGTTGTGTCAATTTTCTTTTAAAATGCTGTCCTAGCAAAATCTGCACATACTTAACCAGGGTTTACAACTGCAACCGAGTGTTCACACAACATATTAAACAAACAAAAAAATCACATTTAGTTTATTTTCTTAAGAGCTATTTAAAAGATCCCATTGATGGTGGAAGCAGTTTGAGCACCAGTGGTGTGAGAACATGAGCTAATACCAATTACATTGAAATGATGTATTTCTGATGAGCACTCAGTAGAATGAACAGTGAGTGAAACGAACTGGATTTCCCCTTACTGCTTTAAACTATTTTTAAGAGTTGTGTGAGTACTGTCACGCTACAGAATGATTTGGATAGTGCTGCACTGTCATTCATAGTCTGGATTTAGAAAGTAGTTGTAAGGTCTGAATGTAATTCTTGATTCATTTGCTATTTGATGCATACCAGTTGCACAGCAACAAGTCCTATTTTGCCAGAAATAAAACATTTACATTCCAGTGTTTCTAATTCTTCACAAGAGTGAGATTAAGCTTCCCAAATTACAAAACTCTTTAGCTGGCATAACTCTTTAGCTGTGCAATTTTGCAAGGCAGTGTTTAATATATAGCAAACTAATAAATGCTTCTAGAATGGGAATAAAAACCAATGCATTCTTATTTCAGAAGAAGAAATCCCAATGAACTTAGAACCTAGTTGACATACATAATTACATGTTTATATTTCCTTAAGTGCTGAACCTTTTACATTTCAAGGTAACCATTAATGTTACCCAAATGTCTATTTTAAGACTTTTTTTAAAGCGTATTTTGGGCCAGTTATTCTCTCAACCCTAGGAAAAAGACAATGGCAAACCACTTCCGAATTCTTGTCAAGACAACTGCAGAGGCTTGTTCAGGCAGTTGCCAGGAGTCAATACTGACTCAAAGGCACACACAGAGACATTTTTTGTTATTGTTGAAATTCTGGAATTAGGGTAAAGGTTATCTTGCCCTGTAGTTTCTGAGTTCAGTCTTTCAACTTGCTGTCAAAAGCCATCAGTATCCCCAGGGGCAGGAAACTGTTGCGTTTCAAACATCTAGCACGTAACCATTACAAATATATTTTCGTTTGCAATTTTTCTTATCTGTATGGAAAGACTTAACTTATATCCTATTCTTTTAATTTGGAATTAAATTTCTGAGTAAATTTCCTTGTCACATCATAACAGTTCCCTTAACAGGGAAGTTTGCACAGAAATGCACCCATAACAATAAAGCACAATCAACGCTACACTTTACATTTGAGAAAGCGCATTTATTCATCTTCTCGTGTAGTCTAATGAAAGCACCTCTTCTCTCACGTAGCACGCAGACTTAATCGTTTAGCAGCAACCTGCTTGCATGGCGAACAGCGGGGTATGGGGCTTTCAGAGCATTTTCACATTCCAGGTCTGCGCCCCTATAAGGATCCTGTTACTGGAGATCATATGGCTTTAGCCAAGCTCTGAGTTTCTATTGAGAGTGGGCGGTGGCTTCTATTCGTCCCTGCCCGTTCGCTCTCCTGCCGCCAGGGTATTTTCGAGGGAAAGAGCTCTGCGTTTTAGTTTCAGCCCTTGGTGGGGCGCTAATCATAAGTTTTACTTCAAACACTCCAGTAAGCTCTTTGCGGCGGCGCGGATGTCTCCTTCAGGGATTTTAGGTTAAAATCATGGTTAAAACAATGTTTAGGTTAAAACAATGTTTCCCAATCTTGGCAATTTGAAGATGTCTGAACTTCAATTTCCAGAATTCCGCAGTCAGGGAATACTGGCTGGGGAATTCTGGGAGTTGAAGTCCAGACATCTTCAAGTTGCCAGGGTTGAGAAACACTGCTCTAAAAGCATCAAACTGTTTTCCTCTCCTCTCCTATTACGGTATCAGAGAAGCCTATTCGGTGGCATGAACTCCTGGCTCTAGTTTCCAGTAGTTTGGGACGATGGTTTGTCTTAAAAAAACACTTAAAAAGAGCGGCCCATTTCCCACCAGTTTGCCCCTGGAGTTTATGCAAAACTTGTTTCGTCGTCGCCCACGCCGAAATTCCCTTTGGCCATTGCCCCGCTGCCCCCTTCCCACCCAAGGAATACCACCCACCACCCCTTTTTTTTTATGTCGCCGGAGGTTTTTAGTTGTCACACGCACATATGGGGATCCCGGGATCGCCCTTCGCGCGCCCGCAGAAAAGAGGGCTCCCTGCCTGCGGAACGCGGTACTGCTGCCCTTGGCGCACAGCGCGCGGATCGACGGAGTGCGCGCCGACTGACTGGCTACCCCGAGGAATGCGCGGTATGCAAGAGGCCAGAAGCAACCATTCGACGGGATGGAGAGGGGGGAGGACGGGAGCGGCCCATGTCTGCGGCGGGCTCAGGGAGCACGCACGTTCCGAGCCGTGGCGCGCGGTCCGGAGCGGGGAAAAAACCCCTGGGCGGCGTGTGCCTAGCCGCCGCGTGGGAGCGGCTCGGTGTCTTCCGATTTAGTTGTTTCGACTCCCCCCCCCCTCTGCTCGGTTGCGCGCTCTCTGTATGTTTTTCCTCTCTCTCTCTCTCTCTCTCTCTTGCTGGGCGGTGGTTGAGGCCGCTGGTAGTTAGGATCGATTCTGCTGTTGCTTAAGTCGCCGCGGCGGACAGCAGCAGCAGCAGCGAGAAGCAGCAGTGGTAGTATCGAGTAGATCAACGAAGAAGGGACATTTATGGCAGGCTGGCCAGCTGAAGCTGTAGGCTCAGCGCGGCTCCTTCTCTGCCGCCGGTGATCCCAGGAGAAGGGAAGGAAGGAGGGCGAGCGGGCGCGCGTTGCACGAGAGACTCAGCCCGGGGAGAGAAGGGGGTGGAGGCAGAGCAGGCGGAGGCGTCGAGCCAGCAGCCAGCTGCAGGAGCAGAGACCCGTCCCAGCAGCCCGGGAGAGAGAGAAGCGTTTTCCAGCGGCCGCCTCCCTGAATCGTGCCCCAGCCAAGTTGCTTCCCGTCCGCAGGGGAAGTTCGGGCTTCGGCTGGGCGATGATTTTCCCCAATAGCAGCAGCAACTCTGCGGGCGGCAGCCGGACTCCGTATAGGAAACAGGTAAAAAAAAAAAAAGGAGAGAGAGACAGGGGGAGGAATCAAGTTACAGTTTCGGGGGGGGGGGCAGGTTTGCTGGTAGGGAGGGGCGCGGAGGAAGAAGAAGAAGAAGAAGAAGGGGTGGGGACTTAATTGTAGTTGGGACTCGATCTTGAGGATCTAATCTAAGCGAATCGAGCGCTCCTTTTCTTTTTCCTCCCCTCCCCGGGACGAGCTTAGCTGTCTTTTTCCTCTTTGCTTCTTGCCTTTCCTTCCTCTTAAGATTGTATCACGCGGATTCCCACTCAAAAAAAAGAGAAAGAAATAACGCCGCCTCTTTGTGTTCCGGCAGGGCAACGTATACAAGTCTTTCAGAAAGCGATGTTGTTTCAGGGTAGAGAAGCCCAAGATCGAGTAATATAGCCTCCTCTTCCTCCTCTTCCCGATTACTTTCAGGGGAAAAGAGTGTACGGACAAACGTCTTAGAAAACGAAAGTTTCAGCTCGGTAGTGTCTGTGTGGAAATAGTAAAGAGGGAGAGACGTACCTCAAACAAAAAAGGCATTTTTTTTTCATTTGGAGGAAAAACAAAAGAAGGGAAAAATTAGACATTATTTATACCACGGGGCGGATGTGGATATCGTGCCAAGGCGCGGGTTTCTCTCAGTTAAAATTAATTTGTAATAAGACACCCCTTTAAGTAATTCTCGGAAATATGTAATTGAAATGGCATACAATAGTGCCCTTCATCCATTTGCTATCTGTATTGAAGAAGTTGTTAAAACGGCGCACGCACAAAATTACTCTTGCTTTATTTGTTTCCTCTTCCTTTCCAGACTACAAGAAAATTGGATTCTGAGAAATATGACGAGTTTCAGTCTGACATGTTGATTTAATTCTGCCCCAAACAGACATTCTAGTAGACTGTGCTCCTAGAATGGTTATGTCAATATCCTGTTCTAAAAAAAAAAGGTGGTTGGAGAAAGGATGTCTAGCTGTCTTCCAAAGTATTCCTTATTCATATGAAACAGATCTCTCTCTCATTCCATTTTACTTTAGCCTCTTCATAAAACTATTTTTCTCTTCTGGGCATGCATGTGCAGTTTAGGAACAATATCTTTGTTAAACGTGAATAGCAAGAAATTTGACTGGAACAAAAATTAATCAGTGTCTTTAGAACTGGACTTTCTATCATTAGAGCTGTGCTCCTGATTGCTTCAGTGAGATTGCCCTGTGACAGAATACTCCTTTATTTTAATTTAATTATGTATAAGTGTAGGGCTTGTTGACGGATGTTGCTAAAGGTTTCGTGGAATATTAGTTTAATCTTTAATGTTTCTCATTTTGTACCTAGCCTGATGTTAACAATCTCATAAAACATTTTGAAGAATGGGCAGATTTCTAGCATATTTTTATAGTATGTTCTGCTTTTAAATTAATTGATCAGTTGATTTAATTAGGAGGTCTTCCTTCTAAAGAAAAAAAAGGCTACGTAAATAATACAGTAGTGATCACAGGGTTCCGCTTTTTTTTTTTTGCAAATACAATGTAAAACAAGCTTTTGAGGGAGTCAAAAAGTAAGCCAAATCTTTTTAAAAGTTTTGTTCACTGATCCATGAGTGATACCATAAGATGGTAGTGATGAAGGTGAAGCTGCTGAGAGAGAAAAGAGAATGAACCTTTTACTGGAATGGTTTGCATGCGGATGCTAATCAGATGATGGACTGGAACACACTGATAAGGATAAGATGCTCTTCTTTCACAGTCTACTCCTTGAATTCAAAGAGCTAAAAGGGCTGAATGAATCAGAAAAACAAACAGACTTCCCTTTCAATGGGGAGAGGGAGAAAATGAATATAGGCCTAAGGCCCTGGGTACCAAAGGTTTGTTTCATTGGTGTCCAGCCGTTCTTTAGTGAAACACTTCCTACTTAGGCTGGGGAAAGCTGAGTGTGAAGGCATTCTAGCTTGTATAAGCTCCTGTTGATTTTAATTGGGGCAGACTTTCGCCCATTGTCATTCAAAACATGCTTCTTTATTTCTCATTCTTGCTAAAGTCTTTATCAGTTCTTGTCATAAGATCTCCAGAGATTTGGAGGAGCTATTATCAAATATAAAATCTGATTCTAATGTGCAAATAATGCTACTGTACTACACTTTTACAATCATAGGGATGCTTTTCTTTTTCAGCAGTGATGTATTTCTGCATGTTTTTTAAGTATTTTTTTTTAAAAAAACATTGAAATGAACTACTACTATTCTTGTAGTGCTAAATTCCTTTTTAAGCCACTCTCTATTGCTTTGAGCCATGCCATAATTTAAGGAAATTTTTTTTTCTTGATAGTTTTTCACCCCATATTCATGAAGATGCAGGAATGAATTTAACATTAAGTTTTCAAGAATACCATAAGCTTCTATGTGACTTCTTTTGACCACATTGGTAATTTATAATGTGGTCTTATAAATGTTCACTAACTGACTGATGACTTAAGCATGGAAAAGAATAAGGAATTGTCCAAAGTGATAATTTGGGGTACTATGCAAAGAAACCCAAAAATATATTTTTATTAGATGGCAATTACCTTGTGCAGGTACTCCTCGACTTGTGACCACAATTGGACTCAAAATTTATGTTGCTAAGCGGGACATTTTATGACCTTTCTTGCCACATTTGTTAAGTGAATCACTGAAGTTAAGTTAGTAACATGGTTGTTAAGTGACTCTGACTTCCCCATTGACTGTTTGTCAGAAGGTCACAAAAGGTGATCACATGACCCATAAATATGAATCGATTGCCTGAATTCTGAATTCTGATCACATGACCATAACATGCAACAGTTGTAAGCGTAAAAAATGATCATAAGTCAGGTTTTTTTCACTGTTGTTGTAACTTCGAATGAACTGTTGTAAGTCAAGGACTACCTATAATTTGTCTCTGTTCAGTCTTTGCAAATATGCCTATGTTTCTTTCACATACGTAGAAACATAATGTTACTTAAACAACCTGTTCATTTCATTAAGCAATATGTAATTACACTACAGTGCTTTGAATAGACCTGCCATGCTTCTTTCTGTGCTTGTACTCATTTGTAGGAGCATATAACATACACACTTTTGTTTTTTGTCATTTGAGAAGAAGATAATGGTGTCTATTCTTTTTGTACTCCATAATGTTTTAGCAAGGCTTGTACACGGATCTTTGAAATCATTTCTTGGAACAGGGTTTTCCTATATCATGAAAACAACAAAGCATGCTGAAATATTTCAGTTAAGATGTAAGTTCAAAATACTTGAAAAGCTGCTGAGGATAGATAGGTCAGCTGATAGTTTAGATTTATGCTTAACATAAATGTACATACTCCCTTTCTTCCAGTTCATTATATTTAAGACAATAGTAGTGGTTCTCAAAGTTCTAATTGCTTCTCAGTTGATAATATATAAAACAACATTTTAGTAATAATAATAGCAGCCCAACTTAATCCTAATTCATGTTAATCCATTTTAATCAGACAATTCTAGAAATACCTTTAACACCCATGAAGAACTTACTTGCTTAATGTAAATTAAATCTGTTTCTGGGGCATTTAAAAATAAGGATTTTTGAATAGGAGATGCAAATAATTTTGGGAAGAGGCAAATAGCTGTGGGAAATCTTAACATGCGTCCAATAGATATTTTCATACATAGATATGAATTCAAATTATAGAGTAAAAAAACTATACTGATTTAATTCTGAAAATCAGATTTGCTTTCCATTCCGAATGCAACTGTTGTAAAATGAATAGAGAACAGTAATTAAGGATTTTTGAGTTCAAGTTATTGTTAATATTGGAGCTTAATTTTTTTCAAATGAAAGTTGATGAGACCATGTTTATTTTAGTAGTTGTCTGTAAATATTGTTGTGAGTAGAGTTGTTATTTGGTTGAGTATTATTTTACTCCAAGGAACAACCATTCTTGTTGCTTGTTGTTACCTTATGAGAAGTATAATACTTACTTCACAAATATAAGTAGTCTGCTGCTTTCAAGAAGATTAATTAGACATAACTCCTATGAAAATTTTTACATTGATCCAGTGGCTTGCCTCTGTTGGTTAAACTCGTTATGCATAGAAGGACTTGCACAATACATCAATACATTCTATAATACATTCTAAAGTTGTGCTAAAATGTTTAAAACTGATAAAATTATCCCAAAGAGATAAGCATCTATTTTGTGGTCCAAACTATAACTCCACTCTCTGCATTCTTACTCATAAAGTTCAATTTTCATTGGAGAGAGAGAGAGAGAGAGAGAGAGAGAGAGAGAGAGAGAGAGAGATCTAAGAGAGTAGATTGGTTGTTAATTTCTTTGTTTAATAAAATCATCTTTAAGAAAGCTCAGCTATGTATTGAAAATGTGCACAGTAAACTTTTACAAAAGGAAGATCCACGCTCTTGCAGCTTAATTTTATTCCTGGAATTAACATTTTAAAGCTACATGCCCACACATTTTACGGATTAACAATTTAGTCATCAATCCACAATCATTCACTGAGGAGTAATCCTATTAAAAATGGGAGCAAGGAGGAATCCTTCGGCATCAGTTTCTTGCACAGGATGTAATCTCAGTGGAGAAAACCAATTAGTGTTGTAATCATAGAGGCATTTCTGTTTCTGTTCCTGAACATGAATTTCTTGATCTGGAAACAGGCTGGTTGTGGTTTTCCATGTGTGGCTCCATTGAATTATTGGCATCATTATGTACCTGTTGTTTCCAGTGAGATTAGATTTGTTTCTTGCCTTTCCTCTAGGAATTCAAAGCAACGTCCATAATATTCCTGCCTTCAACAACCCGGGGGGGGGGTTTGCTGTAGCTCCCTTCTGGGCTTCCATGTATAGGCTTATATTTAGGGCTTATATGTTGTGTAGAGGCTTATGTATGAATTGCATTGGACCCAAAGTCTCTTCATGGAGCTGTTCATTGATAATAGTAGCAGTTAGCAATTTCCTCCCCCCTCCCCCCAAGGAAAAGTACCCTAGGGACATATTTTAGGTAACAGTTTTAGAGGGAGAAGAAGATATTAGGGTCATGGTCCACTTGTTCCATCGAGGAAAACCATCACTGAATAAAGGATTATGTCCGTAATCAAGTGACTAAAATTCAAGTATTATACTTCACTGTATCTGACTAGTTAAATTTATAAGAAGCTTTACCATGGTGCCTTTCCAGGGGCAGAAATAAGTTCCATTAAATTTATAGGATGTACTTCCAAGAAAGTTGCTTAGGATTTACAGTGTAAAGCATTATAAAGGCTTGAAATGCATTAGTAATAAATATATTTTTATGTTTCTGCTGCAGCTAATGTTCAACCCCAGTGACTGTTCTTTTCTCTCTGTTAGAGAAGCATTCAGAAACAGCAGGAGTTTAAAATATTCCAGTGATTAGTAGAGCTTGAGCACTTAAAAACCATTTTCTCTTTTTAAAACTAATTTTGAAGAGATTGAAGTCAAAAATTGTTAATCTGGTAATATATGTATTAGGTATTTCTAGGCAAGTAGGTTGATTTCTATACAATAAAAGATCATATCAGAACTGCAGAGAGATAAACAGAATATACCAATAGAAGATGCCTAGCTCAGGGTTGAACTGTGGGGTCCTGGTGCTCTCTGAGCTTGGTTGTTTTCTTACAGATATTTCATTACCCAGTTAGGTAATACCTTGATGATGTTATTTAGTTGGGTAATAAACATCTCCCAGGAAAGAAACCAAGCTCAGAGGGCAGCAAGGACTCCACCAACATAATATGAAGAAGCAACTAATTATTTAACTGTTAAGTATCCACACAAATGCAAATATCTGTTGAAATTAAGGAGTAATTTCAGCTTGGTGGAGGATTACCTGCTGAGGTACAAAAGGTCCCAATTCTAGTCTTCAGGCATATCCACTTAAAAGATAAAGTAATGGATGATGGGAGGGATATTTTGCCAGGAACTCTGGAGAGCTTCTGCCAATCAGACTGTGTCACACTGACCTAAGGAGACAAATATAGCAGAGTCTGCATATGATGGGATATGTAGCCATTTTTCTCTGCTCAAGTAGGCCGAAGAAGTTCCAGTATGATTGCAACAATCATGAAAGTGCTCTGCAGAAGAGAACTCTGCCTTGAGCAACTGTTTTCACTTAATGAAAGGCGGCTCCTTGGAAGAAGACATACTTTCAAAGGAAAATTTTAACCAAACAATGAAAAGTACTCTATAAAAGGGCGCTTGGCTGCATTGCATGAAGAACTGAAGCAGCTGCCACAGGGGAAGGATGGAGAAGATGATTGCATTGTAATAAATTTAGCTGTACTCTGCAGAAACCTCTCAATCTGCAGTTTCCTGCTTGCAACAGGAAAAGGAAGGGATGTACTGTGGAGAGAAAAAGAGAACTGAATGAGAACTATTTGTTTGGTGCGAACTATAGAACTACCAGTCTAGTTTAAATATCGGTCTGTAGCACGGGCTTCATTGTATTTGAGGATCATAAGGATTCAGTAACATTTTAAGTGCATGAACATTTTGGCATGATACAGCATTTTAGACATAACTGCATAATTTTGCTAGATTTTACTATATTGAAACTTGGCCCTGTTCTGTCTTTTGTATTTGATGTCTACCACTTTCGTTTTCCCCTCTTAAGAGTTCTAATTATCCCCCAAAACATCTAGGCATCTTCATTGTTTAAAGTCTATCCAAACAACAGTGCTTTGCAATTTTTTTAATGTTTCCAAAATGTAAAACGCCATGAGGGTTACTGTTCGTGTATGCTGAGCATGTGCCTTATGGATTTACTGAAGCAGAGGTTATATTTTTAAAATTGTAAAACACTTGAATGATGTGCTTCAACTTTGTTAGGAATTTGTGACACTTTGATAGCTTTTTTTTTTGTTTAGTGGAAAAATTAATCTTATTTCATTGCAAAACCTTCCTTTTAAAGGCACCTGCTGGCAGTCTCCCCCCCCCCCCTATTATTTTCCAGGCTACTCTATTCTAAAATTGTTAATGAAATAAGGTGCAACTAGTTTGTATTATGAGGAAGTACTGGATACATTTTAATTTTCTTTTGTACAGTTACACACTTTGGTTCATTATTCAGTTATTTGCTGTCTCCAAATTTGCAACAACTATTTAAAAATAAAATTTTTAAATTCTATTTTACCTAAGAAGCACTGGTGCTAAAATATGAAATCAGCAGGCCTGTAAAATAAGGGATTCTTTGCACATAGGAAGAACTTATGAGATTTGCTGGAAACACTTTACTTTTTAAAAAGCTCCTATCCCCTCAAAGGAAACCAAGAGGCTGTGACTCCTACAAATGAAAACATTTCTTTTCTTTTCTTTTCTTTTTTTGAGGCTTTCAGGGGACATAGACATTTGGAGAGCTTGCAGTCTGATGGTGCATGCTTCTTCCAAGACTGTTTACATTCTACCAAAAATAACTTTCAAATTCTGCATTTGAATTAGTCCTTTGCATTCAGAAGTCCCAGATGTAATCTTAAGAATACTTACTTGACATTATGGGCCAAGGGTAAGCAACTTGCAGGCTTTGGGCTGAATGTAGCCTCCAACTAAATCCATCTGTAAGCAATTTAGACTTTTCAGTGTCATGGCAGCTATTATGAAAGAGGAAGGAAAGAGGGAGTCATGAAGAGAAAAGTATCAAAAATAGGAGAAAGTATGTCAGCATACACGAACAGTAACCCTCATGGCGTTTTACATAGAAGGAGTGGCCCATTCATTTTTGCCCTACCTACCTACCTACCTACCTACCTACCTACCTACCTACCTACCTACCTACCTACCTATCTATCTATCTCTTTTTTCATGTAGCTTTCAACAGTTCATTCATGAGGAAACCTGATGGGAAAATGTTGTCTCTGAGGCATAGGCAGAACTAAGCTTACTTTCAACATTCCAAAACTGCCTTTCCACGGGTTTAAAGACATTTTAAATAACTCCTTTGATGGACCCTGGCTGTCACTATCCACACGTGACTTCACATGACAATCTTTCTTATATACTTTACTTGTCTTTCGTGAGTCAGAAATGGCCAGTAATTTGTCATGAAATGGTTCTAGTAGTCATGTTGATACAGTTTTAGAAAATTGAGTGGTACATTCAGTGCCAGCTGCTATTGGAAGAATGGCAGATTGTTCTATAAAATTAGTCCTCAACTTAATGACCACAATTGGGATTGGAATTTTGGTTGTTGAGCAAAGTGGTCATTAAGTAACATATTATGTGACTGCCCATATGACTGCATCATTCAATGATTGCAGTCCCAGCACTCCTGATATGGTCATTAGGCGGACAGAATTCCAGGTAAAAAGTGGGGTGCCTTGGGGATGAGGGATTTTCATGCTTCTTTCCTTACTGCACTGCAGTTCCACTCAGGAGCTGAAAACAGTGAAGAGGCACTCCTGCACAGCCTGCACCAGCGTCCCAGACCTCCCCCATTTACCTGAGGCAGCTCCTTACCTTACAATGCTGATTCTCTACTCTCTGCTTGGATTTTGGCTCCCTCGCCATCTTTGAAGACTAGCCAAAAAAGCTGCTTGTTGAAGGAGTTCACTTTCCTTCCATGCACAGAAGAGAACTACTTTGGCAGGGTACAGGAAAGGAGCCAGAATCTTCAGGAAATCTTGGTAAAATCTTTACAAATCCTCTGTGCATAGAAGGGAAATCCTTTGTCAGAATGCAGGAATCTTCTGGATTTGGCTCAGTTTCTGCACCTCGCTGGAGGAGTTCAGCCCCCTCTTGGAGGCAGTTTTTTTTTTTTTTGCCATCTTCCAGAGATGAGAGGGAGGCCTGGGGAGGCCCAGCAGTTTACAACCTTCCCTGCTGTCCCAAAGGCCCATTGACTTTCTGGGGAAACCGGTGGAGAAGATTGTAAATAGTACTTGGATGATCATAGAGCACTTGGCAATTGGTTGTCAGTTCAAACAGTTACCAAACAACTAGACTGCAATCACATGACAATGGAGATGATGGTGCAACAGTTTTTGGCTGGAAGTGCTTTATGAGCCATAAAGCACCCTTTCTAAGGCTGATATCATCATTAATCAAGCAACTGTAAATCAAGGATTACCTGCAGAACAGACACTAGTGATATAAATTTTGGGTGATACTTTTTAAGGGAGAACATGGCTACACCGATTATAAACTTATTCAATCATGCCTTAGCTCTCCTTATCAGTGGTGGTATTCAACCGGTTCAGACGAACCAGTAGTGCCGACCTGTGGATGGGCCTGCTCACCTGCCCCGACTCTATGCTGTCCTATTTTGCCACGTTTTCTAAACCGCATGCATGCGTGCAAGCAAAGCACATGCTCAGAAGGCACACGCTCACAGTTTTAGTACACGGCGAACTGATGGTAAAATTATGTAAAACCCACCTCTGCTCCTTATACATTGTCCTCTATTAACTATACAGATGTTTCATAATTATGCCTAATGTTATAGCTGGTAAGCATAATCATAGAGAATATTGGCATACTGTAGAATAGCTGCATGCTGTTGTAATTCACGTTTCCTGCTTTTTTGCCTCAGAGAGGAATACGCTTCCATTTGGTTTGTTTATGGTTCCCATGTAGTGATAACGATAAAAAAATAGGGGTTTAGCCACTTATGGCCTTGTTTTGGTTTTTTTTAGCTATCTGTACTTCTAGAAAGAGCCAGGCAAGTATTATCAAAATATTTTCAGTACCTTGTAGCTGATGCATGGTTAAATTGGCTTCTAATTGGCTTTTATATGCTTATGTATGTGTATCTGTACTCATATATGCACATTTTGCCTACTTTGACTTCTTATCTCCTTTATTGAACAGTTGCCAATATTTTCAATTTCTGCTGAAGTCTTATCTCGTTCAGTACTATCTTGTTGATATGTAAATGTGCTCTTAATGGTACAATTTGGAGGGAACTGATAATTAGCAAACTCTTGCTAGATTTTTTTTAATGGAAAGTCTGTTGTGATATTTGATTATGTGTAAGAGTCAGATCTCATAAACATTATGAACAGATGAGAATTTATGGCAACTGCCCAGCTCCTTTTATGGAATTCTCTCATACCATAAATATCTGGGACAA
Source organism: Thamnophis sirtalis (assembly GCF_051295495.1). Classification (NCBI taxonomy): domain Eukaryota; kingdom Metazoa; phylum Chordata; class Lepidosauria; order Squamata; family Natricidae; genus Thamnophis; species Thamnophis sirtalis. The sequence continues at coordinate 30,375,939 of NW_028261381.1, forward strand.
TTAACATTTTCAGTCTGACTTAGTGATAGGGATGAGGCCTGTGGAAATCATTCAGTGAGATATTCTGTTCACAAACAAAGCTTCTTCCTGATCTGTGCCTCAAAGCAGCCACAGGAAAAATTCAGCAAGCTTCTTCAAGGGTTATCTAAGCAGACACACACACGTGTTCACAAGATTGTGAGAAGGCCTTAGTCTAGCCAAGTCTGTATTATTTTTCTTGCCTTATTTAATTAAATCAGCATCTACTGTAGCAGAACAGAACAATGATGTACCATGGACCATATATGACCATGATGTATAATATGATTTGTATAACTATGGTCACGTCTGTGTCAAAGAATGAAGGTGGTTCTACAATATATTCTTAGATACATCATTAAAAAAAATAAAGTATGAACAAAAGTGTATGAAGATGATGGCATTTTAACTTTCTACTGAGCATCAAATATCACAAAACTAAGTTGATTACAGCGTAATGTGACCAAGAAATAAATGGATTATTAGGATTATTTTAAAAAATAGTCTGGATCGTAAGGAGAATATTCATACTTATTTTCATGTTGTAGCCTAAACCTAAGCAATAAGTGTGCTGTTCATATTTGGAATGATTCAAATTTATTAAGATTAAAAAAGAAAGACTTAATTGGAAATAAATGCCAGGGGATGTAATGGGGCCTCTCTGTGAATAGACATGTTCGTCCTATTCTATAGGCATGTTGAAGTCTTGTGTGTTACTCTGTCTTACCAATTTTCTGCAGCCGTTTTTACAAAGCAGTTACTTAATCATCCTCCTGTAAAAAGTATTTTGGCTGCCAGAACTATGGGAGTTACCAGACATCTTTTGTGAAGTGACATTAGCTATAAGACAGGCCATTTAGCACAGAATAAAAAGTCAGTTTTCAGAGTTCTGTGGATGACTCACTCAACAACTTTCTGTATTTTTTTAAACAGAATTTCTGGGGCACATTCCATAACATATACGTATGATCAGCTAATCTCCCAACACTGCATAGCATCTAGATGATATAGCATGTAATATCACTGAAAGTCTTGTGTACAAAAAAGCAGAAGCATAAAGATTTCTGATTTCTAAAAAAAGGCAATAATCATTAATAATGATATTTTCTTTACTATTTCTAAAGTTTTGAAGTGTCCATGTTAGCACTGTATAATTGTTTATCACCAAAAAAAATTATTATTATTAAAACTTAAGAATGTTGCTAATAATAATATTTAAATGAGTTTTTAATAAGTACTTTTACCTTAATATATCAAAATGCATTTAAATCTTCTTTGCTTCAGAAAAAGAAATCTTTTCTGAAGAGAAACTTTGCATGTAATTCATAGAGGAAAGATGGTAGTTTCAGTTTATGTTTTCAGATAATAAGAGAATGAATATTTATAATATTTAGAGGAAACTGCTTTTCTTCTAATCAGCAGATACATTAGCTATGGATCCTATCCCAAGCCAATCTATTTCTCCATCCTTCTGATACCTGACTATATCATGGTCCTTTTTTTTGCCAACTAATAATTTAAATAAATGCTTTCAAATTTATTACTAATAGGTTTGTGGAACATAAAAAATGGAATGCTTGCTTGGAAAAATCCAACATAATTTTTTAAAAAGATGCTATAGTGACCATATCACAGCTTTTTGTAGCCTTCCTAGGAATGACATTTACAATTTGGGGCAGTTCCTGTAGAAACATTGACTTGACTTGGTCCTGATACATTTGCAACATTCCCATCAGCCTCTGTCCAAGACAGTTAAGTGATTCTGCTAGCTGATCATTTGATGCACTATTGCTTCAAATACAAATGTGAAAATGCTACTGATTTTTAAAAAAAATTTCCTTAATAGTTAATAAATTGAGATAATTGCAGAAATACTAATTGGGGATAAAGTTGTTTTCTTCACACAAAACAAAGCAATGTAATTCTATGTATTTAATTTAAATGCATTATAAAATTCAGGGTATTTGTTCTTAGATGCCCGATTCTGAGTATTGGGACAATAGTGAAGCCTGCTAAACAGTTAAACCCACACAAGCTTCAAATAAGGGTGATAAAGCTTGTTAAATTACTCAGTACTTTATTATATATAAGCTAAGACACTGAGCTTAGGCAGAATTTTTAAAAAAAATAGTTTTGAATGCCTTTCCTTGTCAGTTTTCCCCCTTAACCTATGGCATTTCTCCCAAGGAATAATGACCATTTAAGCCTTTCAATTAAAAAGGAACTAGAGCAGGCTTACTGCTTCTTAGAACGGACATTTGTTTAAAATTTCCAAGTCGTCTTTGATGATTAATAATTTCAGGATAAAGAGGAAATGTTGCAATGATTTAAGACAAAGATGTTAGCAAAAGGGATATTTCTCAAAAGGCTTGGAGTGTCAGTAAAATCCAGATACAAAGATCAGATAAACACCACAATTGCAATAATACTGGAAGCTACTCATTTGAATTTAAGAAATCTGCATTTTAATTCTATGCATATCAACTTTGATGTAAGTCCTGTTGAGCTCTCAACATGTTTCGTTTGTAATCAAAAATACTATGCCTTGAATATGATCTTATAAGTTTTTTTTAATTATTACAATTTGCTATTGTCATTTTTGACAACTATACATAGATTTTCTCTGTGATGATCTATCCATTACTTATTCTTTCAGGTCTTCCAGTGGTGCAGTCATCCCACTGTAACTGAGTCCATTCATCTTGGTACTGGTTGTCCTCTTCTTCTACTTCTTTATATCTTTCCCAGCTCCCCAGAGCTAGGTCTTTGCATAATGTGTCCAAAGTAGGATAATTTGAGCTTGGTATTTTGTCTTCAAGTGAGAACTTTGGTTGATTTGTTTGATGATCCACTCATTTATTTTCTTTGCTTCCACTGTATTCTTAGGAGTCTTGTCCAACCCTAAGATTCAAACTCATCAATACTCTTCCTATCCTGCTTCTTTAAAGTCCAACTTTTGCTTTCACAGACAGTCACAGAGAATACCCTGGCTTGCATGTTTCTGATCTTTGGGGGGAGGGGGATTTAGATGATTGCAAATTAAGATGTATTATTTCACTTAAGATTTTGCTTTTCATTTAATTAAAATTGTTGTAAGTCAAATTATCAAATTTAGTGTATGGGGGGAAAATCCCCCATTTGTATTTCTTGGATGCTTCTGAACTATGATTTGTTCTTCTAATTTGACATTAGATTTCAACCAATTACAGAACATGACAAAATATAATACTCTGCCTTGAAGTGGGAAGTTGGTAAAAGTGATGTTTTTCAAAACAGCAAAAAAGCAGTGTAGAGGAATAAAATGGATTGAGGTTAAAGTTAAATTTAGTATCAGTAGATACTATGAAATTGAACACAAATGTTTGCTAACTTCTGATCGCTTTACTCAACTGTAACAGATTTTCTTTTTGGCATAAATGTCATTACTATTTTAAGCTGACCAGAAAAAAACAAAGATTCTATGAACAATTCAACACACACTCACAACCCCAAATTGACCCAGATTATTTTATTTTATTGGACTTGCGCCAAATTAATAAAAATAAGCCACAAATACATTCATTTGGTGGGAAAGGTCATTATGAAGTCAAGTAATCCTAGATTAATGCGAAGGCTTTTTTAGTAGTATTTTTTTATGAATTACATTTCCTTGTTCTTCCCTTTCCTTTAAAAAAAGGCAGACATGGGAATGCCATGTCTATTTATTGTGTTTGAATTTGAAATATGTATTTAGTCATTCCAGTGACTTCTTTGGTGAAAGGAAATGACAAAACTACATTATGAAGCTTTGTTTTCAGAAATGGAATAGAGAATGACCATAACAGTTTTCAGAATGATATCGTAAAAGACTGCTAATATGAAGGACCTTCACTATTAACTTCAAGTCAAAGGACAAGCAAAGATGTGCTTATCTTATATTTTAATATAGTTTTTGTTATTTAAAGCTGCTTTTAGACATATTTTTATATTTTTGGTATTTTTTTTAGCAGGGTGGATTTGATTTAAATCAAAGCGATTTAAATCATTATTTAAATCACCAGTAAAAATGCTTGATTTAAATCAACTCGATTGAAATCATAATTTTTAAAGAGCAACTGTCATCTGCGTCCTACAGCAGTTTCTCCTCTGACCCACTGTTGACTCACAAACAGTCCTAATATTGTAGAATATACAGCCTCATTGGTACATAACTAAGCTGTTTCATGCTGAATAAACTAAATTATTAATGTATCTTAAATAGAAAACTAGATAGATTTTTACTCCAAAAGCATTTTATTGAAATAAATTTGATAAAAAAACAAAAAAATCAGATTTAAATTTAAAAAACCAGATTTAAATTTTAAAAAAATCTGGTTTTTTTTAAATTTAAAAAAAACCATCGATATTTATCCACCCTAATTGTTTGTGGATATTTGATTTTTTGAATAAGTATCCTAGATGCTGGAAAGCACCCAGCCAGACATACACGCGCAAACCTTTCTTTGGAACCTAGTCGATCTGTTCCTAAGAGAAGGCAAGCAGCCTGGGGAGATTCCTGCATAATAGGCAGAATATAATAAAGTAGATAGCTTTAACTCTACATCTGTGAATCTGGTTGCTTGTGCCTGGCACTACCAGTTCTAATATATAATGATCAGGCCCCAAAGGAGATAGTTGAAGGCCAGCCTTGGGGACCTCTCAGGCTCCCTGCCACACTACATTGTTTTTAAAGATTTATTCCCTAAAGAAATTCAATAGGAAGCTGACTTGCTGCAGAGCAAAATCACTTCCTCTAGTTATAGTGAGGCGATGGCATTTGATTCATATAAAAGTTGCAGGACTAGTTTACCTTCTTATGAAAGGATGCTTTGGGACTGGCATTGTTCATCATGACCACCATTTTATAAATAAATATTTGGTCTCCATGACATCCATCTTGTGAGTGTGCCTGCCACCAATGCCCTTGGCCATAAAAGTTTGCTTGATCTAAGGAGACCTAAAGCTCTTAGAAAAACAAGAGATATTTTTGATTCAGAGGTGCCTGTTATTTTTCAAAGAGAAAAGGAAACCTTGCCTCCTTTGCTTTTTTCCCCCCCTTGCTAAAATTCCTGGAGTTTAGCATGCTTGTTACACTTCCTGCCTTATTAGGACTAACAAGTGGACAGCATTCAATTCTTTTTTTTAAATAATTTTTTTATTTTCAAACAAACACAAACACACAAAACATACAACATTAAAACCTCTTCAACTGCATACAGTGTGTCAATTGGTTACAAGGTCTTTCTGCATCCTTTCCATAGTCATCACTTGAGCTTTATCAAAAATCACATATTGTTAATCAAATATCTTTGTATGCATTATTATTATACTTCATTTGTTTGATTATCACTATTTCTCCATTTTAAACAAGGTATTCTAAATATGTATCCATTTATATTATAATGATTCATTATATCATCTTTAATATATCCAATAAAGAATTTTTTATATCCTATTCTAAGTCATTCTATTATTTTAGCATTGATAACATTCTCTTAATATTTTTTTCCATTATTAGTATCATCAATCTAATATATATGTATACAAATTATTATTTGTTACACATCCATTAAGCATAGCTATTATTACATCCTTTTCATATGAAACATATTAAATTTGAAGTAAATTTATATTATGGCATTTCATTACATCATCCTGAAATCACTGAATGATATTACATCTTTATATTCTATTCTATATAGAATTATTTATCTTTTATCAAAAGGTTTTTCAACATCTTCATCATCCTCACTTACAGTTTGTATAAAATTTCATATTATCAAGTTAGTATATATAAATGTTTTATTATCATTATTGATCATATATTTCACTATAGCTATTATTCACCTTGTCTTATACATAGTACTCAAAATTTAACTATATTTAACTAAATTTATTTCATTTCATCATCCTGTATCCAGAAATAGTGCAGTCCAATATCTCTTGTCATTTGTAGAATCTGTATTCTAAGTGTTTTCTTGATAAGTATTATGTGGACTTCTCTTGACAACTTGTTATTCATTGCATATCTTATAAAGATTCGAAACCCTCTATCTGTTCCTTTCATCAGCTTGACTTTTGTTATCGCTGGTGCTTCTGCTGAAATTACTCTCATTGTTTCTGCCAAATTTTCTCCCCTTTCTTCATCTATATTTTGACATCTGATAGAGTTCCAGTTCATCGATCTTTCCTTTCCATATTTCGCACTTATCATTTCCCTCCACTCTCTATTTGCTGTCAGTGTCAACAATTTTCTTATCACTTTCATATGTCTCTCTGGTTTTTTGAACTCTGTCCTCAAATTTCATCGTTGTTTTATAAGTATTCTCAACTCTTCCCTTCGTACTTTCTGTATTTTGATCTATAATTTCAAGTCTCTTTTCAGTTCTCTCTGTGATTATTAAGACTTTTTGAATTTCTAGCATAATTCTTTGCAATGTTAGTCCCTTTTCTTCTTCATATTGAGCCGTTTTTTGCCAGGTTATAAACACTGCCACTAAACATCCAAGGCTTTTGCTAGTAAAGTTCAGTAAATTCAGTAAAGTTTTTCAGGTCAAAGCTTTCTCTTTCCTTCAAAGAAACACATGTATAAACAAGACGTTTTCCACTGACCCTTTCAGTAAACAAAGCCAATATCTTTGTATTATCAGATGTTGCCAAGCCTCTAGCTTCTAGATGGCAGTGTTACATCCTTTCCCTCTGTTTTTGCCTCTCTTTCTGAGTCCGAACTCCGGAAAAGAAAAGAAGAAAAAAAATGTTTAAAGATTACGATCCGGCCGAGCCTTGCGAGGAAAGAAACTTTTAATGCACAAATACAAAAAATGGAAAAAGTATAGAGGAAAAAGTGGGGGGGAGCCAGTCCACTTTAAAAGTAAGAGGCATTTGTAAAAAGTCCATCCATAGAAAACAAACAAAATTAAAGTGAAAAAGATAACACGATAGTTTTAAACCAGGGTTAATTTACTGCTTGCTCCCTTCTGTCTTTAATCTTATTTTAACTCTAAGTCTTTTGAGTTTTCTCTAACAATAAGGATTTTTCTCACCATTTCGACACACTGTCTCTCCTCTTCTGCTTCCGTTTCAGGGGTCTGTCCCAACCTTCTGCAGCCATTTTGGCTTCTTCTCTTGTAGCCAGCAAAAGAGCTTTTTCCTGGATCAATCAGAGGCTTTGCGATGCCCCTGAGATCAGCAGGACGTGCCCTTCTCTATCACCGTTTCTTCAGAATGGTTTAGATCCAAAAGGATCATCCAGCAACAGAGATATTGACAGCAATCCTGGAGCCCCAAGATTACATGTCGTGTCATAGCGACGTCAGGTCCCGTCTCTCTCAACTGCATTCCATTCTTATTAGATTAAAATGGAGGAACTGGTCCTGCTTGCTCAGCAGGAGAGACCAAGTCTCAGAGGAATCCTCCTATGGCCCTGAAAAAGAGGAAGCAGCTCAAAGGATCTGAATGAAAGAATTGTGTGCACCCCTCTCCTTTATGGAAAAGGTAGCATGGTGAATTCAAATACAAGTAGATAGTCCTCTACTTACAACCACAACTGATTCCAAAATTTCTGTTGCTAAGCAAAAGACAGCTGTTAAGTCAGTTTTGCCTCACTTTATGATCTTTCTTGCCACCATTGTTAAGTGAGTCACTGCAGTTGTTAAATTAGTAACACGGTTGTTAAGTGAATCTGGCTTCCCCATTGACTTTGCTTGTCAAGGTTGCAAAAGGGGATCACATGACCCCAGGACACTGTAACTGTCACAAATACATGTGGTTATCAAGGATGCTGATCACGTGGCCATGGGAATGATTGTAAGTGTAAAAACAATCATCAATCATTTTCTTCATTGCCATTGTAAGGTCAGTCACTAAACAAATGGTTGTAAGTTGACCGCTACCTGTATGTCGAACTCTTATTTTCTCCATTATTACTTTTTCATCACTTACAAAAATGACAATTAAATTCTTACTAATTTGATATTTTGAGTGGAATCATCCCCCTAATCACATTTTAAAGCCCAGACAAAATGACTATATGATCAGATGAAGTTGCACATCATACTAGGGGTAAAATTCAGCATGTTCTAACAGGTTCTGAAGATCTGGTAGCGGAAATTTAGAGTAGTTCGGAGAACCGGCAAATACCACCTCTGGCTGGCCCCAGAGTTGGGTGAGAATGGAGATTTTGCAATATCCTTCCTGCATGAGTGGGAAGGTAATGGGGATTTTGCAGTATCCTTCCCCTGGATTGGGGTGGGTAGGGAGATTTTGCAGTATCCTTCCCCTGCCACGCCCACAGAACCAGTAGTAAAAAAAATTGAATTTCATCACTGCATCATACATTCTGTTTTCCTAGGCAGAGGTTGGTAATGCAATGCTTGGAAATTCTGAGGTGCCCTTAAGACTTTGCAGAGACACCCCGTTCTTCAGAACCAGTTTAAAACATCTCTGGGAACTCTGAATAAATTGTGACTGCCTTACATTGCGTTTGCCATGAGTTTGTGCTTCTGCTTGGCATCATCGTGATTATTAGAAAAGTGTGGTAGTGTTCCAACAAATCCTTGCCCATTTTCTCTCAGGCTCTTGTCAGTATCAGAATTACAGCAGCATGTTAATTGCAAAGTTGTAAGTAGCTGTATGGTGAAAGGCCAGGAAGATTAGGAGGCGGGGTGTCCCTCAGATGTATAATGCCTTTTACTTTAGAAGCAAGTAGCCTTTCCTCTCAGATCTTTGCATTTCTGATTTTGAAATAACTTAAACTGCACCTCTGCCACAGAAATGAATCCTTTTAATGTCAAGTTAATTTAAGCATTTCTGCTACAGTTTAAATTATATATCAGGAAATAGCATAAATGGTACAATTATGTCTGCGGGCAAGATTTACACTTCTTTCTGATTTGGTAATGCTGCTTTGTGAAAAGGAATGCCTTTTTTCTCTCTCTCCTCAGAAAGGCTTAATGTAAAAGATCACCCATGTGATAGGGCCTGTGCAAATATAAAACTTGATAAGTACAGACTTACATGCAGCGTAAGGTGAGAAGTTGGAAGCAGATTAATCAGGTACATTCTGTAGCATGAATTGTCTGTCTCTTTCCCGCCACCCTTAATTATGGCCTTTAAGACTACATCAAATCAACATTAATCATTGGTTTTATCTTAAGCAGAATTTACACACCGGTTTCAACTGTGATTTGAGGTTTAGTTAAAAGGATTCCTTGTTTTGCATTAACTGCTATTTACATCATGATATAATGTTTAACTGTGGTTAAGTAAGTGGTTCTGAAAGAACAGAATGGCTGGGGCAGGCATGAAAGTTTCCAAGTTGAGAATATTTTATCTTCCATATTGGAGAATTTGGAAAACATTGTATCTTGACCACTTTTTTTTTTTTTTTGCACTGAAATATTTTTCCTCCACAACATTTTGAATCTAATCAAGCTAGAGATAATTCAATGATAAGTGATGAATCAAACATGAAATTGATTTTATAGTGATTGGCCAATTACCCCCCCCCTCCTTTTTTTCTTCTTCTTTATATTTAAAGAGGGTACTTTGCAAGAGAAAATACTTTCAAATAAGTAATACACACACCCTGCATCTGTTTTAAATATGCCTTAAGGGGAAAAAAATCTCAATTTATGGGCCACCCATTCTTACCATAGGGTATCACTGGGTGGCTTACACTTACATATAAGTTAAAGCATAAAAAGTTAAAATGAAATCTTAAAACCAAAGACACATGGGGAGGGCGGGGGAAAAGTAGGTGGGGGACAGTGGTGGGTTCCTACCGGCCTTCCAATCGGTTTGCTGAGCACGTGCTTTGCATGCACACTTGAAAGAAACTTGGTCAGAAAACAGCTGAGGAGCGGCAATTCAATCTGTCACCCCGATCATGGTCAAGAGGTAAGAAGCAGGCTCTATTCTGACCTCTTATGTTGCTGAATGGTAGCTCTGCTGTCATACAGAGAGCGAACCAGTTATGCGTTGCTTTGAAAGTGGGTCCGCCTGCCTGCCCCTGGGTTATATCTACCTTGAAATAAAGGTAGATATAACCCAGGGGCAGGCAGGCGGACCCACTTTCAAAGCAACGCATAACTGGTTCGCTCTCTGTATGACAGCAGAGCTACCATTCAGCAACATAAGAGGTCAGAATAGAGCCTGCTTCTTACCTCTTGACCATGATCAATCTTGTCTTTTCATTTTCTTCAATTGGGTTAATTTCACACAAAGCCAAGTAGGGCCAGAGCTGGTTAGTGCTTATATAAAAAAACCATCAGGAAATCACTAGACTATAAGTTAAACTGTAAGCAGTATTTAAGACTTGTATTGGCTTTAATCAAAGCGATATATTTTATTTTAACCCGGCTTCTGATGGAAGCCTGAAAAAGAGATTGTCTGCTTTAATTAATAGTAGAGAGTACTGTATTTGTGTATGACCTGAAGAACCTCCTCTCAGTCTTTGCAAAAGGTGTGCAGATTTCTTACAAACAAGATGTATGAATTTCTTCGCATGATAGACTGTGAAAAACGAGCATCAAGGTCAATAGCTCTTGTTTCAAATGTAATGAAGGGTTTCTCAGCTCGCTTTCATTTAGTAGCCAAGCCAGCTTCTGGAAGTACTAAGAAATTATTTTTCTGTGGAGATACTAATCACAACTTGTCTGTATTTTTCATCTCTTTATTTTCTGTTTTCTGATTTAACACTAGAAGAATACTGCATGGTGTAATTTATGAGCGATGCAGAATGGTTGAAGTTCTCTTTAGGGAGAGAGATAATGTTGCTAGGACATCTCTAAAGTTTATTTTTGAGATTTCACTTCCAGAGTGTTAAAACCCAGTTAAACTCCTTAGAAATGTATTTTGTTTGCTCTGTATAAAATGTTAGAGAAAATACTGAGTACTCTGTGCCAAGATTTGGAATGATGAAGTCCCTCATAGGATGGACTTGCATTTGTATCACAAAACCTCTAAATACTTGGGAAGTAAGAATATTTGGAATGTAGAGCCACGGCACCATGAAATTCAGGGTTCTGAGAATGTCTTACACTCTTAAGAGGCTTCAAGGTTTTCCTAGTATGCTTTCAAGCCATTCTCCTTATTGCCTTATTGTCCCTTCTGAAACATTCTTCCTTTCATTTTGCAGCAGCCCATTGTGCCTGCCCATCCAATGGCTCCTCCTAGCCCCAGTATCACCAGCAGCAATAACAACAGCAGCAGCAGCAGCAACTCAGGATGGGATCAATTAAGTAAAACAAACCTGTATATCAGAGGGTTGCCTCCAAATACCACTGACCAGGACTTAGTAAAGTTATGCCAACCGTAAGTATGCTTGTTGATAATAAATTAAGAAATGGGTGGTCAAAGATTTAAAGGGATCGACTTGTGAAAAGCTTTTTTTCCCCTCTGGATGTGCCAACAAGACCCATTGATTTAAAAAAAAAGTAGCACAGAAATGTATCAGAACTGAGTTGAGAGCATAAAACAGAGTAAGTCTAGTAAATGGAGAGCATAATTCTACAAAATAGGGTAAGTCTAATAATTTTACATTGACTTTGATCGTTCTTCATATAATTGGAACGGAGAATTATTGAACTTATCAGAACTAAGTACTTCTAAGTTCTTATCAATACTTAGAGATGTATGCCTACTTTGTGGCAGTGACAGTGAATCCTGACCCATAAAGTATTTTTTTCATGGCCCATAAATAATTTGATGGGGATCAAAAATTATTATTATTAAATGTTGTAGATTCTTTTTCTTTTACTACTGTAAACACGTGGTATGCTGCTCAGAATCTCTTAATAGGATCAGCATTTAATGTACAATAAATAAATAAACACCATGGCTGCATGCTAGACTGGGCAGGTGAAAAAACATTCCAGAAGGATGTTCTCAGTCCAAAGAAAACAACCTTGGATGCATCCATGAAGTCACTACGAGTAAAGGTCTACCTTTACCTTAAGCTAAAATCTTATTTTGGGTTGTATGGCTAAAACCTCAAAAGTGCATTTGTATATAGCAGATGTATCCCATTTAAAACAAGATTGTTCACTCAAGAGTATTGTAGCATACTGTGAATGAATCTATTATTTTGCAAATGAACCAGTTTGAAAAGCCAGAAATTTAAAGTTATTGCAAAGTCACCTTGTAATAACATTTCATGTAAGTGTGCAAGTTCTTTTTCCATGAATCTGGGTGACTGTTTTTGACTTTTCATTATAAAATCAGTTGGCTTCATTCATTAGCTATTATGTAGATTGGTGATAAACTCGTTTGAGGAAGATCTTGGTATAGTTCTTCTAAACCGTGATCAATGAAAACATAATATTGTGAAAGTTACTCTGCAAAGCAAATGATTCTTGGTCTTTACTAAGCTGACTGATTCTTGTAGTTCTTTCTTAACTTTTCTCTTTAGAATTTTATTTCTTATTAATAGTGCTTTATTTGTACCATAAATAAATCGTATTCTTTCATCAAGTTGGGATAGTTAGATACAATTTTATCACATTTTAAATAAAAATTATAGATAGTTTATGTTTCTGTTCTACCTTCCTGGACATATTAATGGTTCTGCGTTAATATGGCAGCAGAAAACTTGTGGAATTGGTAGATGTTGTGAAATGCATCAAGTCCAGTTCAACAGTGTGTAAGAATCCTAGGCCTAAACTTAGAAGATAAGACTACATTAAATGCTCCTTTCAATTGCTCTTAACTGGTGGTTTTTAGAACTGTGTAATATTGTATAATTGCCCATAATTCTAAATATGTCTGCTTTCATAAACATCATTTTAAGACCTATATTGACTTCTACTCCATTCCCGTTGCATATTTTTCACAGTATATAGAGTCCTTGTATGGAGTCTGAATAAAACCTGCCTTGATGATTAAGCACAAAGTGCTTTTAGGTTCCACACTTGGATTTCTGTACAATACATGTTGTTATACTGTGAAACTAATGTCACAAGTATCCATTAAGTTAGAAAGCATTTTTTATCATCATCTTGATAAAAAAAAGAAAAAAAAGTCTTGTATTCTTGGTGGCAATCAAAATAGATGGCTAATCCATTCATAATTGAATAAAACTAGATTGTAGAAGGATCTTGGAATATTTATACAGTTCTTTTGTTTCAGTATCCGTTTGTTTCTAGTCATTGTTTTACTCTGGGATAGAGCTAATAATGACCATGATAAAAAAAACTATCTGAAAAAAAATTAGATAACTTTTGGGCTTTGAGAGTGTTTTTATCTAATTGCAGAAGTTTTACATCTTACTGTTGTATTTGTAGCACTATAATTACAATGTAGGTTTTTAAGGTATGACTATGTATTTTATTTAACAGATTCAAGTGGAAGTGTATTTCTGATGGGAAAAATGTTTCTTGCTGCCAGCTTGTTTTGTCTTTGGATTTCTTCCATTTCTTAACCTGTGTCCACCTGGCCCCTGTAACTTGTCTTCCACTTGCATTTTTTCTGCCAGATTGGAAGAGACATTTGGAGTCACCGGGGAGAGCAGATGTTTTCAGAGACCATTAGAAAGATTCTAAAATAATTTAGAGGAATAAAGCTTTGTTTTCAGTTAGTGGCCATATGTTGGGAAATGAAGGCATTTGTTTAGTTTTGCATTCGGACATCCAGTTCTTTCTCCTTTTTTAGAGGAAAATGTTAGGCCTGCAGTATGATTTGGAGATTCAGTACTAAATTGGTTGTTTTCCTTTTCATATTTTTTCATATAATAAAGTCCTTTTTTAAAAAAATATTCAAAATATTATTATAATAAGGTATACAATTAGGCTTAGGAACTATATAAATTGTTCTTTTTGCAGCAATCTTTTATTTCGTACCACAAGCCATATGTATAGATGTTATAGAGCAAAGCTGAATTCTTTTGTAAGGATTTGAGACTGCTAGAACCACCAAAAAAACAAAACCATCCTTTTTCTAGTCTTTCCCCTGTGTAATTTATTTATATCTGAAAGGAAAGTTTCTTGATACGAGATGCTCCAAGAAAAAGGATTTCTAAAATTATTTTTGGTACGTTAGAAAATAGTCTAAAACATGGAATACTCCCTTTATTAAAATATTGCTCTTATTATTAAACTTGCTTACATGGCTGCTTTGTGCTGATAAAATTATTACCACTGTAGCCCACTGGTTTCTTTCAAAACGAAAGGACCGGTGGAAAGACAGGGTTAATGTATATGAATTTAAGAAAATGTGAAAAGTATATACCAGCGATGGCGAACCTTTTTTGGTTTGCATGCCATAAATGGGGGGAGCGCAGAGGGGCCGTGCGTGGGCATGCCACACCCATAATGCAATGCGTGACACCCCCCCAGTGCGCATGCGTGCACTATAGGCACAACCCCCCATTTTTTGCATCCTTTTTTCGCCCTCCCCAGGCTCCAGAGGCTTTTTAGGAGCCTGGGGAGGGCGAAAAAAGCCTCCCCCCCCCCCGAGGCTCTCCAGAAGCTTCAGGGACCTTCAGGACGCTTCCCTAAAGCCTCTGGAAGGCAAAAAAAAAAAACCTACAAGCCAACTGGAAGTGACTTCCGGTTGGCTTGGAGAGTCGTTTTGAGCACTCCAGAGGCTTCAGGGACCTTCAGGAGGCTTCCCTGAAGCCTCTGGAGCACTTAAAAGGACCCTCTGAGCAAACGGAAGTTCGTTCCCGAACTTCCGGTTTGCCGATAGGGCTGGTTTTTTGCGCTCCAGAGGCTTCAGGGAAGCTCATGAAGCCTCCGGAGGGCCTCCGGGCGGGGAGGCTCTTTTTGCCCTCTCCAGGTTCCAGGGGCTTTAAAAAAGGGTGAACTCAGCTGGCCAGCACGTGCATGCGCGCTGGCCAGCTGACAGAGCAGCACCTTGCGTGCCCTGACAAATGGCTCCGCGTGCCACCTATGGCACATGTGTTATAGGTTCACCATCCTGGGTATATACTATTGTAACCCTCAGTTTGATGAAAACACATTCTGCTATACAAAACTGAATGTTCACAGATCAAGGAAGTGGGAGGCACACCTATATATCCCAAATAATTCTTGTGAAGTCCTTAAAGGAGTTAAGTAGACTGTAGTAATTGCCTTAAACACAAGTAGCTCATTCAGAAGAGGAGGTCCTTGTTAGAAGTATTCTGGAAAGCCCCAAACAAACTTATGATGCTTCAATTTAACATGTGTCTGCCACGCCAGCAAGTCTCATTCTCTCATGGCATTTTTCCTTGAATACATCTCAGATTCTGTACATTCTATGTGATTTGTGGCCTTCTTTGTTAGCAATCATAGAGTCTTTTAAACGTAGGGAATTCATTAGTTAGAAAACAGAAGTTAAATTTTAAATAAATTTTTAAATAAATTATTCAGTACTTGAGCAAGGTTGCCATTACAGTTAGGTTGTATAGCATTTTATTGCATTCTTGCAGGAGTATGTCCCTAGCCCTAGGGTGTCAAACTCAAGGCCTGGGGGCCAGATTCAGCCTGCAGGGTGTTTAGATCTGACTCGCGGGGCTGCCTTGGAAACAGTAAAGGACCAGCCCGCGGTGCCTCTGTCACCAAAACAGAGCTCAGTTTTTGCTGACAGAGGGTTTCAGGAGGCCATTGCAGCCAAAAACAGAGCTTGGAAGCCCCTTTTCACTGGAAGAGCATTTGGGCTCCACAGGCGACCCCAACATGAGTGATGTCAAACTGGCCACGTCCTCCCCCAGGTCAAACAAAACCCTGATGCAGCCCTCAATGAAATAGAGTTTGACACCCCTGCTCTACACTATAGCTACAGTAACAGGATATTTTCAGATTCAAAGTTGGGGGGATGGTATTTAGGGAGTATGCATGGCCATATCAAGTCTCTTGTGCTGTTTATTACATTTAAACATTTTAATTTTATTTCAGAAAAGTTTACCACTGCTTAAGTAAAACCACTGGTACAAGATCCTTTCCCCTTGGACAGTAGTTGGAAAAGGATTATCTTAATAGATTAGTGGATCTGCATATGCTAAGTGTCTTTTCTAAACTGGAAAGTTGAGGTATAGATAATAGGCTGTGCAAATTAGAGGGGAAAATGCTACTTCAGAGCATTGAGGCCTTTTATTTAACATTCTCAGCAACTTCTTACATTAGCTATCTCTTCCTGAGGCCACAGTTTGCTGACGGATGCTTTGTTCTTGGCCACACATAGTCTAAAATACACATTTCCTTTGATCCTGAATCACTGAATAGGCCCCTCCCCCACCTTGACCCCAATACATTTGTAGATATTTTCTTAATTCAACTTGCTTGAAAATTGATGATTCTCTGTACAGTAGTGGATTTCCTGCATGGGTAGGCTAGATTATCTTTGAGGAACTTTCCATCTTAATGATCATTCAATATTAACAAAATGTAAATAGCTTTTGGATATGTAAATGTTCTGTTTGGCTGCTGTTATTTTAATTATTTTTGTAGAAAGATCAAAGAAAATTGGGTAGTGAGCATGTTCTACCGTACTGTACTCTTGATTTAATGGACTGCAGCTTCACATATTTTAGATACTATAGATTTTTTTTTCTTATTTAATAATGTTTACCAAAACAAGGGTTTGTCCATTGAATTGGTATTTTATTGCAAACTAAACCAGTTATGTGAATGTATACAAATGATGCAAAGTGATGAAATTTAATGGCCATCATTTCCTCTAACTACCCTTTAAAAAGCAAAGTTTTATTATAATGTATGCAAACATTATTTCAACTCATTCCATTTCATTTAGTCCTTCAATAGGAATGAACAGGAAATTATGTGGACTGTTGCATGATATGATATTTTGGTGTACAGTATCCATTTCAGAACCAATAGCCATATTTACTTATAACTTGCCCTAATCATGTTACTTGATTCTTTGTGTTAATGAGTGAAGCCAACAATCTTGTAAAGTTCCATTCATCATTGGTTTATTGCAATATATGTAAAACAGAATGTTACTTGTTCCGTTTCTAAGTACTTAGACTCTAAAACATGCTCATTCTTGGCTTCTGAATCTGTTTTATTTAGAGAATAATAATCCAAGTTTGCAAAGAGAACAAAGAGCCACTAATGGTAGGTAGTTATATCCTCTAGCAGGGAGGGATCAAGCAGAAGAGCTGAGGAATCAAGAAAAAGGGATTGAGCAGTTTGCCTGCATGTTGCAGAGTCATACAAAAATCAGAATTCTAAAAGAATTTGTCTTAACATTGAACACAAACAGATAGCACTGATATGAAGCAATATTTCAAAGACTTCCTGAAATTTGCTACTGTGTTCGTATTTATCTTTTAAATTGAAAACATCTTAATGCCTTCAGTGTTATAACAATGGCGGTAGTAGTAATACTCATAAAAGAGGGGAAAAGCTATTATCTGCCTTCTAGTCATAGGAAGGCGGGGGGGTCAATTTAATTAGCCAAGAAATACTTTCCTTTTATGGTTTAAATATTTCCATTTTGTCTGGAATCAGTTTTGATCTCGATTAATGATTTTAAGTAGAACATTATTCAGTGATGCAACTTACATTGATGTGCTTACTTTGAAGTCTTGGCTGACTAATTATAAAGAATTATATTGGTCAATAGGATACAGCAGAACATCTTAACTGTTCTTTCAACTGAAATTACTTTGGCATCTTCCTAGGTTCATAGTAAGTGAGCCCCCTATCATTAAAGTGTGTGGGTGTATTTTCATCATCTAATGTGTTATAAGCCAGAACCAGGAGAGGGTCCCCTAGATTAGATGACGGTCGTGTTTACTATAATTTTTCCTCCAGTGGGAAAACCAAAGGAGACTTAAAAGGAGACTGTCTGAAACTGATGGATCCTTAACTTAGTATGACTCCCTATATGGAGAAAAGAGGGTGCGGGCCTCAAGTTCCTTCTTCTAATTAGCTAGTTGGATGTTTGCAGCAGTTGGTTGCAATCTTACTTTAGTGAGACTTTGGCAGAACGGCTATAGGAAATGAAATACTTCAATCAAATGAGAAGATTCTTGTTCTGCCTGTGGCTGCTGATTTGTTTTTTTATTTTTTTTAAATCGTACATGACAAGGATCGAACAATCAGGGATTTCAGTAATTTAAATCTCTTCCTTTTTTAAAGGAGTATAAAATCAAGGCCTAATAAAGATTAGTCCAGCTTTTTCTTTCTCTATATTCACAACAGTTTGTTGTTTCCTTATTTGAGATTGTCGTTAATTTCTCCTGCTGTATCAAACAGTTTTTTTCTTTATATCACTTAATATAGCTTTCAGCCCTCTCTAAGCGGTTTACAGAGTCAGCATAATGCCCCCACAGTCTGGGTCCTCATTTCACCCACCTCGGAAAGATGGAAGGCTGAGTCAACCTTGAGCCAGTGAGATTTGAGCCGCTGAACTGCAGATAACAGTCAGCTGAAGTGGCCTGCAGTACTGCACCCTAACCACTGCGCCACCTCGGCTCTACTTCAATATTTCAATCTTTTCTTTCTGTATTGTAAATGCTTTGACTTTCATTCCCATTTCGTTGTCATATGTGTTTTTATCAGCATAATTTTATAAAGGGAAAAACATAACATCTTTAATAGTTCAACTATTTTTTTAAATTTCTGCCCCCATACAATTTTCATAATAAAAAAACGTAAACATATAATTCAGAGTTCTTAGTAATCCCATGGCATTCTTATCCTAGAAAAACAATTTCAAATGTAGAAAAGTGATGTGAAATTTTGAAATTATTAAATGAAGTTAAAATAGTGTAATTTGTGTACAGTAGTAATTTTTAAAGTATGCAATTAATTTGTGCTTCCAATATTGCAAATATTTTGTGTACATTATAAATATTTGAAAATATTCTCTATTGGCCAAATGACTTTAGTTTTTAAAAAATAGAAAAGGAGAGGGTTTTTTTGATGAAACACATTTTATAGCATTGCATGTAATATGTCTTAATAACTGTTCTTGAAATAGCTTAAAATACTAAATATATAGTAGTATATACTTTCATAAACTTCTATTTGGTTTCTTCACATTTGTATTCCATCTCTTTACTTTTCTGATACTGGGTAACATCAAATACCAGTTGACATCTGCTCATATACTAGGCATTTCTTTTGCTCTCTCCTCCTACATTCCCATTCACATCAGACCTTCTTAAAATACTCTGTTTTGAAGTTGAAAACAATTAGTTCAAATTTTGAAATGGGTCATTCTCCTGTGCGCTGCTTGGAGAGTCCAAGCATGGGTTAAATTCAGTCTATTCGCCCAAGGACTGAGATGATTTTCTTAGCCACGCCTCCTCTCCTCATTGAGAATCAGCTCAAAAACTCAGTCCAGCCCAGTTTGGACACGTTTTTGGGGAGTTCCTCAGGTTTTTTGGGGTGAATAAACTGGGACAATCCTTAGTTAGTGATTTTCTTATTTTTGTCTTAGTTTGTAGTCAGGAGGAAAAAAATCCCTTTTAAATGTGGTTTGACTCTCTATTGAATTGCTGGGAGGACTTCGGGGCTTCTCGGCTCCTCATAACTGACAGAGCTTTGGTTCGTCGAGGTGCTTGTCCAGCGGCTGCTGGCAAGCGTGGGGGTGGCAAGAGGCTTCCTCCACCCCCCAGCTGTCAGTTTGACTTTTTTTCGCCCGGAGACCTCATCGGAAGCTTCGGATTGCGTCTGACAGTTCCCTTATTGCCCGAAAAAGCACAGTGGCCATTTTTGAAGCTGTTTTTGCGCGCTTTGGATTCCAGCCATTACCGCTTGTCACGCTTTTTGCTTCCTAGCTAGCAGATCACCACGGGGAAGTTCTTAGCCTTCTTTCGGGGCTCCGCCAGGCTTCCTTCTCCAAGAAGAGTTAAATGGGCGGCTTAGGAGAGCTTTGGCCCTCGGGTCATACTCCTCTCCAGAGGACACATCTGCAAGGCACGTAGCACCTGTCAACTCGTGCCGGTGCCAGGCCTACTGTTTGCATCGTTGAAGACACCAGCTGAAGACAACGTGGCTGAGAGAGGCAAGAGGGCGCCAAAGAGAAAGGAGGAGCCAACATTGCGATGATACGGACGTGCGGTCTCGATGCCCTGAGACCACTGCCGATACTTTTGCCACTGGATGGTCCAATTGGACCTAAATCGTTCCATAGGGATGGTGAACAGGAAGAATATGTCTTGTTGATCCTGGGACACCACAAAGTCCCTGATCAATCCAAGAGAAGTTCTTCAAGCCAGCGACAAAAAGTCCAACCCTAGGCTGATGAAGTTAGGACAGCTCCGGAAGGGAAGGGAAACGGAAAGAGAAAATGTGTCCATCTGGTGAGGAAACTACTGTTTTGGAAAAGACTGCTCAAAAAAATCTTTTTTAAAATTAAATTAAATCCGAAAGCAGAAGAAAACAAGCGGTGAAATTAATCTATATTGGATTGCTTTGGATAGTGTGTTTCTTTTTCTTTGTAATTCTACTTTGTGGATTGAAGTGCTCGCAACTTTTTTTAAAAAGAAAATGGATCAGTTTTTCTTCTTCTATTTTTTCTTACTTTTTAATCTATGGATTAAAGTCTTTATTTCAACAACTGATGAGAGCTAAAGAGCTTGAAATAGATCTATACTAGTCTCCCTTTATTTATTTATCAGCACAAACACAACACAAATGTAACAAAGGCAACAGTAAAAATATTGGGTTTCTGTCTGGATGGTCTCTTAAGACGAGCCGATGGACAGAGAATGGAAGCAGTGAACTTCCTCCCATATTTGGGCATACCAGGGGTTGTGACTTTAAATATGTATGTATGTATATATGTACGTACGTTCGTACGTACATACTGGTTTAATAAAAGGAATTGGGATATAAATTGTAAACAGCGATTTGGAAAGGAGGATTAGAAACCTTGTTATCAAACATAACTAATTTTTACTTAGAACATGCTATAAAGGGGTAATGTTATTAGATGATATTAGAAATAATGAAATGTTACTATGTGGTTGTGTTTTTAATTTTGGACTATTTCATGTAAAAGGATGTTAAAACAACCACAGTCAAATGAGAAGCGTGGTATGTTAATAGTAAGATATGTAAAGATTTTTGATTTAAAATACATAATGTGATTTGAATTATAAGTAATGACTGTGGAAGAGATGCATAAAAGTTATTTGTAACCAATGTAACAGACCATTCTAGAAGTTATGACTATCACACCACCCTGTGGGTCATGTGATTGCAATCCTGGCGCTTGGCAACTGGCTTTGCATTTATGATAGTTGCAGCATCTTGCAATTATGTAATAGTGATTTGCAACCTTCCTCAGCATGCTTCTGAAGAGCAGACTCAATTGGAAACACATTGACTTAATGACCATGTGATTTGCTTAACAACCACAGCAATTCACTTAACAGTTGTGGTAAAAATGTTCATAAAATCATGTCTGGCCATAGCATGACTGCTTTACAATCACATCAAATTACAATGGAAATTCTGGTCCCAATTGTCATATGTCAAGGTCTACCTGCATTGTTTATATTAATATTTGTCACAGTCTGCCACATGTTATTTCTTTTACATTAAGGTTAATTTAGTGTATTCTTCCTTGTATTACATATTAACATTGATTTTATAATGCTGATGTTTTTCTTACTTTATAGTAAGAAAAGCAGTAAATGGCAGAAGTGAAATAGAGTCTTCTATTAGAAAAATGTAGTTGAACATATAAAATGTAATTTGTTTTTAAACAAACGATATGAAAATTATTAATCTAGAACTTTAGTTCAGTGAACAATAAATTATTTCATTGTAGCCATTGGAATTTGACTGTGATATCCAGATAGAGATTGATGGAGGCCAGGAGTCCCTTTGAAACAATTTGGGTAAGCCTTGACTGCAGAGAAGAGAGGAGTTGGCTGATAAAATAAATAAAAACAAACTGCATGAAGCAAAAAAGAGAAAGAATATGGGGTGCAACATGATTGAAGAGCTGTGGTGGCACAGTGGTTAGATGCAGTATTGCAGGATGATTTACTGCCCACTGTCAGGAGTTTGAGTCGGACCGGGTCAAGGTTGACTCAGCCTTCCATCTTCCATGATTGATAAAATGAGGATCCCAGATTGTGTGTGTGGGTGGGGGCAATATGTTGACTATGTAAACCGTTTAGAGAGGGTTGCAAAGCACTATATAAGCAGTATATAAGTCTTAAGGGCTATTGCTATTGGAGAGATTGTGAGAGTCCAACTCCATTCTGAAGTGAGAGTGAAAGTTGATCTTTATGAAAAGAAAGACAAGGAGGACTTGGGGCTTTTTGGGTTGCAGGAAATTCTGATAGATAGTTCTGTTTAGGACTAGTGATGTATTTTATTGGCTGGCAAAGCAACCAAGATTAGCTGCAGGTATATATTAATTTAAATGGAAGGGTAGGTGCTACATCTCAGTGTTTGGGCAAATAGGCAGATTGGGCCATTTGAAGGAATATGAGGATGGGAGGCAAATTGTGACAGTGACCAGCAAAGATAATGTGACACTAGGTGCTAGGTTGGCTGTTATGTAAGAGGATGGACAATATATTACACCTGTTTCTGCAGTCCTGGGCATCACATTTGGGACTGCAAAGAGAATGTTACAGAGAATGTGACTCAATGTCAGGAGGCTGCAAGGGTCAGGGTGGAAGAACATCTGCTGAGATTGAGCAAGGTGGATGATGGTTTGTCCTGCAACCACATGGTAGATGGATAGCTCCCCTACTATATGAAAGTTGTTGTCCTTTCTCCAAAATAGCAGCCCTGTAATTTGGGATAGAATTCAGCAGATAGAAGCCATAGACAGGGCCTAAGGATTTGTCTATCACTCGTGCCCTCATTTGTTTGATGTTGATGTGCCAATTTGGTGTAGAGGTTAAGATGCTGATCAGAAAACCAGGAAACTGAGTTCTTGATCCGCCTTAGGCATGAAAACTGGCTAGGTGACCTTGGGCTAATCATTCTATCTCAGCCCAACTGGGTACTTGTTACAAGGAGTATAGGAACAGGCAGGAATATTATGTATGTTTGCTACGTTTAAGTTACTTACAAGGTAATAAAGATGGGGTAAAAAATCTAATAAATAAAATTTCCTACAGATTGGATGGTTCCTCAGATGTGCATCACCTGAGGCTGTATTGAAGACTACTGAAAATTGCAATTAGTACAAAATGCAGCAACCAGAAACACTCTTGGGCACAGTTTTCAATATAGTTAATCCTCAAGTTATGAATGTAACAGAGCCTGCCAATTACCATATTTTTCAGAGTATAAGATGCACCGGAGTATAAGACGCACCAAGGTTTTGAAGAGGCAAATTAAAAAAAAGTAGGTAGGTAGATAGAGGAATAGAGAGGGAGAGAAAGAAAGAGAAATATGGTAGGTAGGTAGAGTAGTTAGATAAAGGGATAGAGAGAGAAATACAGTAGATAGGTAGGGGGAGAGAGTGAGTAGATAGGTAGGTAGGTAGAGGGATAGAGAGAGAGAAAGAAATACAGTAGGTAGGTAGGGAGTGGGATAGAGAGAGAGAAAGAGAAAGAGAAAGAGAGAAATACAGTAGATAGGGAGAGAGAAAGTAGGTAGGTAGGTAGATGTTTCCAGGTGTATTTATCCATGTGTTGGAGAAGGAAATCACTGACAAACCTTAAGTGTTTGTTTCTGCTGGCACAGCACTTGATCAATGTACTTCTTATCAGTTAAAGAGCTTTCCAAAAGGGAAAAAAAAGTTTTTGCACTCTGCAAACCTCCAAAAAACTGCCCGTTTTTCGCGAAAATAGGCCTGTTTTTATTTTCAAATAAAAGGCATGAATGGCGTTGGGGGGCTTGCAGAGTGCTCCTGGAGGGGGCAAAAATGGACAAAAAGCCCGTTTTTCGCAAAAACGGGCCTGGTTTTTCTCAAACAAACTGCATGCATAGCCTTATGGAGGCTTATAGAGTGCTGTTGGGGGGCAAAAAACAGCCAATTTTTGCTCATTTCTGCCCTCCCCAGTGCTTACGGCCGCGGTCTGCAATTATCCCTGCAATTGCGGCCCCATTTGAGGCCTTCCCCCAGTCAGGCCTCTCCTGCTCTGCTACCACCTTCCAGCAGCCGTTCCATATGCCAGATCCTTCTGTACACGCACCTCCTGGGTTTCCCCAACTAGAGGCCTTCCCCCAGTCAGGCCTCGCCTACCCGGACGCCGCCTACCGGCAGTATCACTCTAATCTGCCTCCTTCAGACATGCCCCCTCACCCCGTTGTACCTGTGGAGTTGGATCTGCCCTCAGGAGTAGGCCCGGATGACGTCGCCCGGAGCTACACTCCCTTCGGGGAGGAGCTTCTACAGGGACATCTTAGCCCATCGACGCCGCCTCTGAAACTGAGGCGTTCTGGGCGGGTCTGCCGACGGCCTGCCTACTTAAGCGATTATGCATGCGCAGCCTCCGTGGATGCGCCCTTGCTAGGGGGGAAGGAGTGCTAAGTCCTCAACCTGCGACTGGTCCTAAAGTCCTTGACTTATGGCTGGCCGCAGATCCTCGACTGACGACTGAC
This sequence comes from Thamnophis sirtalis, assembly GCF_051295495.1. Classification (NCBI taxonomy): domain Eukaryota; kingdom Metazoa; phylum Chordata; class Lepidosauria; order Squamata; family Natricidae; genus Thamnophis; species Thamnophis sirtalis. The sequence continues at coordinate 30,400,448 of NW_028261381.1, forward strand.
AGCCAGCAACAGCCAAGCCGCGCCTGATTGGCTAAAGCATAGCTGGCTGAACGCGGGCTACCAGAAGCACTCCCATTGGCTGCCCTGCTTGACAGCTCCGTATAAATAGCTGTCAGGCAGGGCAAGGTGCTGAATCTCTGCTTGTACATAGTTCTTGTTCTGTTTGCAATAAACTGCTGTTCAACTTACCTCAGATGCCTCACGTCTCGTCATTCATTCTTTTACACCCAGCCAGGAGGAGCTCTCTGAAAGCCTTTATAAGGCTATACAAGGCCATTTTGGTTAAGGAGCGGGGCTTCAGGAGGCAAAAAATGCTGTATTCGATGTATAAGACGCATCTAGATTTTCAGCCTCTTTTTTGAGGAAAAAGGGTGCGTCTTATACTCAGAAAAATACAGTATATTCGTAACCTGAGGAATTATAGAAGTGAATAATGTAAATTGAACGTGATCACTCCCTGCATTTGCCCACTCATTCGCTGATTACTAATTCGCTAATCTAGTGTGTGGGTTGTTAAGTGTACAAGGTATCACAGGCTGGAGAAGGCCCAGGGGGGCCTAATGCTTATGACCTCCCAATGCCTTCCCCAACCCACTGAGATATCTTATGCTGCCTCACCCATTTGCAGATAACAGAGGCCTAAAGTATTGTGCGATCAGGCAAGATCAGTAGTGTGAGATCTCGTGGTACTGATCTTGTGTGAGGTTGTGGTACTTTACAGACTGAAGGCCTGAGACACTGAAGCAGGCCAAGAAACCGATGGCTCACTAGATCTTTGCATGGTGATTATCCACAGACGCAGTGTCTATGGAGACCTGGCAGGGATGGGGGAAATAGGCAAGGTGAATGTTGCAGTGCCTCTGCAGTCATTCATAGGGGTAAATGACTGCCGTGGTGCTGCAATATTCGTAACTTCAGCACCGTATTGTAAGTTACGTTGTAGCTTAGAATCGTCACTTATTCAACTGTCGTAACCCAAGCATTACCTGTTTAATACTAATTTGTGGGCACTTGTAGATTTCCCAAGTATATGCAAGATGGTGATTTTAAAGCCTTATAGGGTAAAGGCCTGTACATGGCTTTCAGAAGGCTTTGCTCAGGAGAAGATAGTCTGATTTGATTTGTAAATCACGAGAGATGTTCTTTTTCTGCAACACAGAAATGCAATGAACAAATGACTATCCATGTTCTAAGGTACCCATATCCCATTAGTGATCTTCAGATGAGTTAAACCACAATATGCATAATTCTTGGGCAAGTTGGTCATTGTTTCCAGTAGGTAGGGTTTATTGGAGGGAGTTGAATGACAGGAATGTCCCTTTCTTTGTACTAGGTAGGGGACTCAGAAGTTGGCAGGGATAGAAAGTATATTATGGGATTTTTTTTGTACATAGAAATTCCGAGGTCATTACTATTTAAACTTCAAAAGAAAACGCGGGTGGGACAAAGCTCAGTGTCGCAGCATGTATTTTGCAACTACAGCATCTACAAACCCTGGTCTGTCTGGAAATCTTCTCTGTTGTTGAAAGTAAACAATGGTAGCAGGATAATTTAATGATCTGATTTGGTGTAGGGCAGATTTCTGCATTTACTTGAAGCTTGATTTTTGTTGTTCAAGCACAGAATGTGTTCTTGTCAAAAGAGGGATTAAAATCTGTTTTGCTTTGTCCTGATAAATTGCTCTTTATCCCTTTAATAAACACGGGGCTCTGTTTTTTGGCAACTTGGTAGTGTTATAAAATGGTAAGAGGGAAAAGATTATTTTCAAAAGTTTTTTTAAAAAAATAACGCAAACCTACAGAATTATTTTTTGCCAGAATTGCTGACCTTGCCAAGTTACCTCCCTGTTTCTCCCCACCCAGGATTTCCGATCTTTGGAGCAGGCAGGAAAAGCTGCAGTCTGACCTAAATGCTGGTGTGTTGCTTCACATCTGAATGATTTTCTGATGCTAGGCCTAGCCAGCCGTCACATGTCTTATTAGGGAGTTAGTGTCTTTAGATTGGAGGAAGAGGATTTATATGGTATTCCTTCTTAATTTATTTCCTCTTGACCCTTTTTCTACAGAAACATCGTGTTTTCAGAATTGTGCATTTTTTAAAAATTTCTTATCATCAGGGTTATGCACTTTCTGTACCTTCTGTCATTTATTTGCAATAATTTATTCATCAATTGAAAGATTCTTCAAGAAATTTACTTTTGTAAAAGAGATGTAGGAGGATTAGAGAAAGACTCGAGTAAGGCTAGCATATTTGGGCTACAAAAATCTCAGCATTAAATAGCAGGAAACAGAAAACTGTTTGCTACTCGCACAGAGGCAAGCAGATTTTTTGCAACCCAGATATGATAGATTTATAATTGCACTTTTTGAATTCGAAAATGATTTTTATATGATTGAGCAGGGGGCCAGAATGGAAACGGGAAAGAGGCATCCCCTGAAAAATGCAATTTTTCACTGAAAGGTTCCTTTTTATGTAAAGAGATATATACACTCTCCAAATTACTGTTTCTACATTGAAGCTGTATTGCTATAGAGCTCTAATATTTATTATCAAGAGAGAAACTTGTTTCTTCTTGACGTCTAGTTAGCATCACAATAGTAGAGGAGCTTAAGCTGATTGAAATCTTTATAAAGAAGGATGCCAAAACAAGGCATTTGTTCAGCCTTTGTAAGGTAAAATACCTAACAAAGCTGATTTATAAATACCAAAAGCTTAGCTACATTTTTAAATATACTATTTATCCCACATATCATTAGAAAAAGAAGATAGGTAAACATAGTGGAAATGTACTGACAATAAGAGAATGCTTATTGGAAGAAATGTTTCCTTAAAAACTTAAAAGTCCATAGAAGGTGGAAAATTCTCATTTTAATAAGGATAATATTCTACAGATATGTATCTAATCAAGGAAGAGGCTTTTTAAAAAATGTTTGCCGGTTTCATAGCTTATACTGGAATACCAAAAAGCAGGCCTTCAGATGCTAATCTTAAATTTAAGGCAATTTAAAGCTTGCAGAATAATTGTAATGTAATATGAATCCCTGATTCCTACTTTCTAATAAAAATAAATCAACTCAAACCTCTCTGGTTTTCTGGATGCTGACTCAAATAACAATAGATACATTTATTAATGTGCTCTGGTGCAAATTATTGGCTATCACCGCTTATTATCCATGGCTAATAAGTCTCACAGATTATTCTTCCAGGTTTCTCTGTTCTAAGCAGATGCTGCAAATTTTGTGACATTTGAGAGTAACCATGTGCTCTGACTAATCAGAGTCTTTTTGGTGGCAGTTATTTTCTAGCCAGGTGCACTTTGCTTTTCCAGAGTCTTCTGGGCTGGCATGTTATATCAGTTGTGCAGACATGACCAGAACAATAAAAGTGTGATTTCAGTGTTTGTTACTGTAGTTACAGTTCCATCATTGATAGCATTGCTTCATGGATGCGATCTAGATCAAGAGCCATTATGATACTGTGGTTACAATGCAGTATTGCAGGCAAAGTCTACCCATTGCCAGGAGTTTGATCCTGACCAGCTCAAGGTTTACTCACACTTCCATTCTTCTGAGTAAAATGAGGACCCAGATTGGTGGGGACAATATACTGACACTATAAATGCTTAGAGAGGGCTGTAAATAAGAATTGTAGCCTGGCTTCTTAATTTCACGTTGAATAGAGTTGTGTACATATTCTTTATACAGAATTATTTCATGCACAAATAACTGCTGGGATAAGGAAAAGAAAATCACCCAGGTGTTCCCCTTTTTAAATACTGTCTATGCACCAATCTGGTCATTTTTCCAAATTAAGGAAAAATCCTCTGATAAGCCACATATTAGGAATACATCAGGAAGAAAACAGAAAGCATTAATCTAACCATTCCCTGAGTGTATTATAGAAAATCTAAAACTGAAGAAAATATATTTAAAACAAAATACTTAAAAACACTTGTTTTGTTTTTCTTTAACACCTTTTTATTTTAAAAGTTTACTCTACTTTTATACATTTGAAATGTTATCAAGTCCATGGTATAAATCAAGTAAAATTGACAGTAGATGGTTACATGGCAAATGGGATAAAATATCTTTAATAATATGAAAATATTATGAGAAAAGAAAAATGTGTGAAAACCTATCACTGCACACTTAAGAAAACACTTTCAGCAAATTGCTTCAAATTCACTTTTTTAGCCTTCTGAGGAAAAAGCCTAAATAAAACTATGTAGGTGTGTGCACGCACGCACATGCAGATAGATAGGTGGATGGATGGAAGGAAGAAAGGATGGATGGATGGATGGATGGATGGATAGATAGATAGATGATAGATAGATAGATAGATAGATAGATAGATAGATAGATAGATAGATACAGGGAAACACACACACACACGTGTTTCAGTGATACAGTGTAGTTTGACAGTTGGCTTTTTTCATGTGGTGAAACTTGGTTTATTAAGTTCCATTTACAAGGAACATAGCCAAGAAGAACATGTGCACTTTGCCAAAACTGATGGCCGCAAGGTCATATTGACAGTTCATTGAATTTCAATCCAACAGCAAAAATTTTAAAAGCAGCAAATCGATAGGCAGCAGAAATAAAACAAATACAAATCCGCATAAAATTTGCCTCAGCTCAGATAATTGCCATTCGATTAGGAAGTCTCAGAAAATACAAGGGTTTTCAGCTGAATCTTGCCTTACCTGAACAGGAAGAAACCAAGAATACCAATAAAAGGCTATGTAGATTATGCTAACTTCCACATTTTAAAGATAAGATCTTGCAGACACATTCAAAAAAAGACACATAGATAAAGCTGCATACAGAAGCATATTTAGAAGACCGTGAGTTAAAATTGCTCAGTGTTTTTCATTTTAGTGGCTTGGAACTCACAGGATTTTCCAGAAACAATATAAATACTAGAGTGTTGTGTGCAGTTGCAATTAGCTATTATTCCAGGCAGTTTCAGCATTAAAATGTAAGTGAATAGCCTCTAGACATGTGGTCAAAAGTTAAAATGTCATTGAACTGCAGTTACCGGTGGTATTACACATGACAATCTTAAGGATCTTTTAAATTGTTACTTTTACAGGAAATTTTCATTCTGTATTGATTGCTTTTTATATATATTTTTACCTGCACCATCCAAATTTAGGGGAAATCAAAGATGTTACTTATATTTTAAAATATATTCTTAATACAATAGCAGAGTTGGAAGGGACCTTGGAGGTCTTTTAGTCCAACCCCCTGCCTAGGCAGGAAACTCTATACCAGTGATGGCGAACCTATGACACGCGTGTCAGTGCTGACACGCGTAGCCATTTGGGGTGACACGCACAGGATTTCATGCGATTCATCCTCGGCTCCTGCACGGCCGCCGAGGATGAAAGAATCTGTGCTGGAGGAACGGGGGGGGACGTGTGATCTCCCCCGCCCACACTCACTTACTGTATCGCCGCCGCCCCTTTCTGAGCGCAGGGGCTGCTGGTAAGGCGTGCGTGCCGTGCCACACACTTCATCAGCGCGGCGAGGGAGGACCCGCAGGAGAGGAGCGCGGGAACAGTGCGCGCCTCTCTCCAGTCAGGCCGGCACAGAGAGTCTACTCCTGGGACTGTCGGTTACGACCGCACCACAGCAGGGAACAGCGGAGTGCCAACGGGAACTGTGAGCGCCATTAGCAGCAACTGTAAATTGCGCAAAATTATGTTTTTGTCGAAGTGACACACAACGCGAGTTATGCTCGATTTTTTGCCGATTTTTGACACACCACGCCAAAAAGGTTGCCCATCACTGCTCTATACCATTCCAGACAAATGGCTATCCAACATCTTCTTAAAGACTTCCAGTGTTGGGGCATACACAACTTCGGGAGGCAAGCTGTTCCACTGATTAATTGTTCTAATTGTCAGGAAATTTCTCCTTAATTCTAGGTTGCTTCTCTCCTTGATTAGTTTCCCTCCATTGCTTCTTGTCCTGCCCTCAGGTGCCTTGAAGAATAGTTTGACTCCCTCTTCTTTGTGGCAACCCCTGAGATATTGGAACACTGCTATCATGTCTCCCCTAGTCCTTCTTTTCATTAAACTAGACATACCCAGTTCCTGCAACCATTCTTCATATGTTTTAGCCTCCAATCCCCTAATCATCTTTGTTGCTCTTCTCTGCACTCTTTCTAGAGTCTCCACATCTTTTCTACATCATGGCGACCAAAACTGAGTGCAGTATTCCAAATGTGGCCTAAAGTGGTATTAACACTTCACTTGATCTTGATTCTATCCCTCTGTTTATGTAGCCTAGAACTGTGTTGGCTTTTTTGGCAGCTGCTGCACACTTTTTCTCTTTTCCTAAAATGTTGAATTTATTTTTCATTTTATTTTTTATAATGCTTTTTATTATAAAATAGTGAGTATTGTTAACTGAAGGGTATATGCCATAGGAATATGTTTTTCAATAATTCAGAAGGATTTAGGAATGCCTGCCAGTTTTAAATTTAAAAAAAAGGTCTCTTAAAATGATGTTATAAAATTGCCTGGCCTTTTGCTATGTACTAAGTGAAATAAAAATCAGTGATTTTTTAAAGATCAAGATTTTTTTTACTAAAATCAGAACCTAAAATATTTTGTAAAAATAAAGACATTAACATTTATATATAATTAAATGTGTCCCTATTTGTTAATTTTAATATAGAAGTGAGGTGAAAGAGTAATGAACACAGCAGACTTCTCTCTAAAGTACAAAGAGAAGATCAATTGACTAAGGATAAGGAATAGCATAAAAAGTGAATTGTTGAAGTTCTAAAATAAGTCACACCAGTGAGCTGGTGAAAGTCAGTTAAATAGTTGGATGCCACAATTATTAAAGTAGTAATCCAGTTTTAACAATAGTAGTTTCTACTGCTCTGGAAAGAGTAGGGACTTCCTTTGAAAGAATTCATTCCACAGGTAGTCCTCAGGTTATGTTGGCAATTGGACCATAATTCCTACCTATAAGTGATGCAGTCATAAAAGTGTGACATCGTGACTGCATCACTTAAGGACAGCAGTCCTAGATGCTGTTGTAACCTCAGGATGTTGGAAGATGGTTTCCAGAGGTAGATTGCCTTACAGGGTAAATTATTTAAGAGTGCAACAGTAATTAATTGTTTTCTAATTAATTGATTATAATTGACCCTTGAGAGAGGTATTAAATAGAAGTCATGAGGATCAATCTTAGGTTCTACTCTTATTATTTTATCAGTGGTTTGGATGAATACATGGAATTCTTACCAACATTTCAGATACCACAAAATTGGTTAGGATGTTTTATATAAGACAAAAATAAAATTCAAAATAACCCTGATAAAAGGTTAGAAAAAATAGCTGAATTATGACAAAATGAAATTTAACCAAGACAAATATTTAAGAAACAAAAATCAAAAGCACAAATAGGATGGAGGATACCTGGCAGCTTTGTAAAAAATGTTTTGAAATAGTAGTTGATTGCAAAATGAATGAGTCAGCATCATGATATGCCTACAAGTACCACAAAAATGCTACATTTCCAAATTATGGAAAATAATTCTGATTCCATCAGATTTGCCTCAAAAACCAGGGAGCGTCTAGTTTGGCTATCGTAGATTAACATGGCTCTTGTCCAACAAACTTCCAGAAATTGCATCCAGTTCTAAGCAGTTTTGGGAGGGTTACAGAAACATGGAATTGCTTTAGAGAAGGGCATGGATGATCTGAAAATAAAAGACTAAAGTTAAGTGTTTTATTTTCTGTAAAGAGCTGCATATGTTTAGCCTTCAAAAGAGATGACTGAAAGAGACAATGTTATAACATTGTATAGATTCTTGAAAAAAATGTTTAAGGATGTCAAGACCTAGTCTCATTCAAGAGTGTAGTACACAGAATATTAGATTTAAATTGCAGGAGGATGATTCTGATTGAACGTTAGAAAACATTTCTTAATAATAAGAGTAGTTCAGCAGTGGAATCAAATACTCAGCAAAAATGTCATGAGATGTTTTCAAGCAGAGGCTAGACAAACATGTGCCTGAGATTCTTTCATTTGAATTTTTACTCTGAGCACAATAGATGATAGCCAGAATAAGATAATCTTACTTCTATGACTATGAATCTCTGTATCAAGCATGTCTAATAATGTTTATAAACTAATAAATGTTTTAAACATGCAGTTATTTTTAAAATTCATGTTTTATTTCTCTTATGTTTTCTGAATTATTACTTGCATGATCTTTTCATAAAACAATGTTAGTTTTAATTTTTTTAAATAAAAATTATTGAATAAGGGTACTTGGAAGTTATATATTTGAGAAATCAGTACCATTAGAACAGAGGATTTTCTACTATGTTCCAATATTTAGGAGCTATACTGTTTTAGTAGATCTTAATTGATCAGGCAGATGCAGATGGAATTGTATGTTTAAGTAATTTACTTAATAATAAACTGGCCCAATTCCTTCAAAAAATAAATTTCATTTATATTACCATGTTTCCCCCAAAATATGACATGTCCTGAAAATAAGGCCATATTTTCTAATTAATAATAATGTCTGTGGTTTTGATGTATATATTTGAGCTGTCCACCATAAGTCTTTAAAGGAAATGTTATGGTTCAATTTTGCCTCGTAATATTGTGAAGGCTACAATAAATTGCTTTTTTAATTAACCAAAGTTCTTAGAAAGGAAGTTGTGGTGATGATGATGGTAATAATAATAAATAATAAAGTACTTGGTTGATACCTAGGACTCTTGCAGCAAACTGTATCAACCATTAGCACTAGTCACTGGTATTTGTAATGCATTTTTGAATGTTCAGTTGGCTGAGTTTCATGTTTAATGAATAAAGTATATAACAACAATAATCATCATCTTCATCTTGTGGGACTTTCAAATACAAATGGATCGTCATTTGGAGCACAACACGCCAGATATCATGGTTGTAGAGGGCCAAAGTGTACAGTTTATTGATATCGCTGTTCCTCGAGATGCCAGAGTCGAAGAAAAAGAACTAGAAAAAAATCATGAAATATCGCAATCTGGCCATCGAAACTACACGGCTATGGATGAAGCATGTAACAGTGGTACCTATTGTCATCGGGGCACTTGGCACCATGTCCAAGAATTTTACAAGATACATCCACAAATTGCAGCTTCTTGCAATAACACCAGAGGAACAGCAAAAAACTGTGCTACTCGGAACATCTTATATTTTAAGAAGGTACTTGGTACCTAGGATGCTGGCAGCAAACCATTAGCACCAGTCACTGGTATTTGTAATGCATTTTTGAATGTTCAGTTGGCTGTTTCATGTTTAATGAATAAAGTATATAATAATAATAAAAACCAAGTCATTGTAGTACTCCTGACTGGACCTAGCTTAGTGCTCTTCCATTTTGATCTAAGATCCCCAAATGGCTTAATAGCATCCTTGCCTTACTCTTCTTAGGACCTTTGTGATGAAGAGAACTGAGCAGAGATATGAATCTTATCCATAGATTTCCCATTCACATTTAAATCAAGAAAAACTAGTTTGACTTGTACTTCTTGAGTAGGATGAACACATTCTGAAACACTGTGGTTATTAAAGGATCTAATTTCAGTAAAATAGTTTAAGTGATGTTACTTAAAAGGCTGTGAACTTGAAAATATTAGAAGTTCTGCCTGCAGAATGAGCTATATGTATATACTTACTTGGGTATTTATTCTTTGTGGGAAAGACAAGTGTCTTTATTATTTGTCCTCTGTTAAGTGTTAAGCACATTGGAACTCTTTACAATTTTGGTCTGGACTCACAAATTAAGCAAATCAGCCCTAGTAGTAAATCATCAAGGAATATTAAGACAAAACACACACATACTGGCTAGGCCAGTGTTTCTCAACCTTAGCAATGTTAAGATATGTGGACTTCAACTCCCAGATTTCCCCAGCTTGAATGGAAACTCCCAGATTTCCCCAGGCAAATTGAAGTCCACACACCTTAAAGTTGCTATGGTTGAGAAACATTTGGCTAGGTTGCAAAGATGAAAATCCATGCTGGAAGAAGGCAGTATCAAACTACTTTATAGTTGCCAGGAGATTGACATGAGAATGTCCCTGTAATCTCCAGAAGTCATTTTTGTCTTGAAAGAGACCATGCCTAAAATTAACATTCAGAATTGATTGTGTAGACTTGTCTCCACCGTGACCCGTCAAAAGCGCGGACGGCAAAAGCGCGATCGACAAAATCGCGCCTTTGACGTCATCACAGCGCGACGAAAAAGATCGAAAAATTCAAATAAAAATTAATAAAAATTAAATTAAAGCAAGCCGATTCACATAAAGGTAAGGGTTAGGGTTAGGGTTAGGGTTAGGGTTAGGTTAAGGGTTAGGGTTAGCTTTAGAGCGTTAGCGTTAGCGTTAGGGTTAGGATAAGGGTTAGCGTTACGTTTTTCGTTACTTTAACGGTTAGGTTTAGGGTTAGGTTTAGGGTTAGGTTAAGAGTTAGGGTTAGGGTTAGGTTTAGGGTTAGGTTTGGGGGGGTTAGGGGAAGGTTTTAGCTTTATTTTTACATTTTTTCGATCTTTTTCGTCGCGCTGTGATGACGTCACAGCGCGCTTTTGTCGAGCGCGATTTTGTCCTACGCGCTTTTGTGGTGGAACCGTCTCCACATTGAACAATCTGTGTAGACACTGTATTTAAAGGAAAGTGTTTCAAATTTTATTCCCCTAATTCACATTGGATATGCTCCCATGCAGTGCATAAACATAGTGATAGGAATATTCATGAATGCACTCTAACCTAATTTGAGTGTCTTCCTGCAGATTTACAAAACCATCTTTAAAAAAAGAGAGAGATGCAGTGCAATGTATCATTAAGGCAGCAAGCATTATGGCAGATTACAGTGAAGAACAAATCCAAACAATGTGGATGAGAAAAATGAAATATGTTTTGTCAAAATCATTATAATGTATACAAACTTTAGAAGGAATACAATTGTAATATCTCTTAAAGAATTCTCAGTAAGTGGGGAGGAGAAAAATATTTGTGAATAATAACTGTGACATAATAGATTAGAATTAGCCAGTACAGCATTTGCAAATATTCTTTGTCATGGATATTTTAATGAAGAAGTTCCTTATTTTGTATTATAATGTTATAAGTAATTGTAACATATTATTGTATCAATTGCTTTATTCTGTAGTTTGTGAAAAGTACATATAAGTAATGGGGTAAAACCATGCTTTGAAATTAGGTCAGAAAAGGGAGGCAGGCAGATGTTGCAGATGTTTTAATTTCTCAATAGCCAGTTGCATGTCTGGACAAATGACATCCTTCTTAGGGTCCTATACTCTCCTGCTGGATACAAGTCTGCAGGCCTAAAGTTTCCTGTCACTCAAAGAATATTTTTAATAAAATTTCTTTTCAGTAACCACCTGGATTTTTATAATTTTGCTTTATGCCATTCTAACTCTTTGTTCACCTGCTAGATAAAAAATATTTGTTGATAAAATTATTTGTATAATTACTAGGTAAACACAACATCAATAACATATACATAATTTTTAACTCTGTATTTTAAATCAAGCTCTGAACTTATCACCAAGAAATGTGTGTGTGTGTGGAATTCATATTTTATTAAATATATACTTGTGGAATTAAAGGTTTTTAGAAGGAATAATTGAAAGTCTTTATGATGCTTAAGTGTGCATTCCCTTTATATTGGTCCATTACTTTGATTTCATGCACTGTCCTGTGACATTGTACCAATTCTCTTAAAGCAAAATGAATACAGGTAGTCCTTGACTTATGACTGAGTATAAGGTTGCAAGTTACAATGGTTGTGGAATGGGTTATCATGTGAAAAACCTGATTTTATGATGGTTTTTTGTGACAGTTGTTAAATGAATCACCATGGTCCTTAAGTGAATCGACAGCTGTTAAGCAAGCCCATTGCTCACTATGAAATGTTTTTGTCAAAAACCAGAAGTAAATGCCAGTTTTAAGGCAAATGCCAGTTTTAGGCAAAAATATCCTAAATCACCATCACGTGACCATAGGTCATTGCAAATGATGTTAAATGTGGACTGGCTGCCAGGCACCTGAAATGCAATTACATGACTGTGGGATTGGCATCCAGCAGAATTTCAGAATCGAGTCATAAGTACCTTTTGGAGGTCTGTCATAATTTTGGTAACTAAGTGACTAGTTATAAGCGGAGGACTACCTCCACTCTTTCCAATGGATAAAGAAGTTCTGTAAGGATCAGAAGGAGGTAGCAAAACCAGCTGCAATGGCTTTAGGCAGAGCACCACAGGAACAAAAAGAGAGTTTCTGCTTGCAGAGTTTCTGTTCAGTATTCAGTCAGCATCGCTCACATATATGCCTCGAAGGAACTGTGCTCTTTCCTTTCTAGAAATAGAGGTGACATTGCCTGAATGTTTTGAAATCTGGGTCTGCCCAAGGATATAGTTAGGAAGGCATTAGAAGAAAAGCTGTATCACTCTTTTGGCATGCACCGGTCTTGTTTACGATGGAGAGTTGCATGGGTTATGACCTCGGTTTTGGGGTGGGACTTACTAAAAATTGTAGCATAGTGTGTGCCAGGGAGTCAAGCATTGGCATTAGTTAGAGCAGTGATGGCGAGCCTTTTTGGCAACTAGTGCCCAAACAGGAAGGTGCCTGCATGCATGTGCGCATGCTGTAGCGCCGGAAACCCGAAGACCAGCTGGCTGGCGTGCGCATGCCTTTTTTTGGCTGTTTTCAGGGCCATTTCAGGCCATTTTGGGGGACTGTTTTCAGTTTGTTTTGGGCCGAAAAATTGTCTGTTTTGTGGGCCAGTTTTTGGGCTGTTTTCTGGTGCTCTGGTGCCCGTGAAGTCCAGCATGCATGCTGGAAACCAGAAGAGCAGTTGGTGACGGCACACGTGCCCACAAAGAGGGCTGTATGTGCCACCTCTTGCACATGTGCCATAGGTTCACCATCATGGAGCTGTAGTCTAGACCAATGCTGAATTGTGATTTGTTTCCTTTATTGGTATAGAACAGGGGTGTCAAACTGAATTTCTTCAGAGGCCGAATCAGCATTGTAGTTCTCCGCAGGCCGGGAGGTGTGGAGGGGAGGCAGGATGGCCCCCTGTTGCAGCACCCTGCCAGCCAAAATGAGGCATAGGGAGGATGTGCGCAGCCCCCCATCCCCCATTTTCGGCCTGCACTGCCTCCTGCAGCACTTTGCCGGGCAAAATTGGGCCGGGGGGGCGCACGTGGCCCCTCCTCCCCCTGTTTTGGCTGCCAGAGACGCCACTGGCTGATCCTTTCCTATTTCCAGCCCAGTTTGCAGGCCACATTTAAGCACTCCTGGTATAGAGATTGGAGGAACGGGATAGATTACAACTGCTTCTGTAACCTTACAGTCTGATCACCATTTGGCTTTTTTATTATCCTTGGGACTATTTCCCACAGTTATGGTTGATAGCTCTATTGAATGTCTAAACATTGTTGAAATATTGATATGATTCTAGATTAATCACAAAAATACTCACTATCATCTAACTGGGAAAGCAAATTAAGGCACCCTGATTCTGAAGCCTGTTAAATAACAAGATAAACACGTGGTGATCATCCTCATCTGCAATCATCATTAGACACAGGTAGGACTCAATTTGGAGACATAGGATGTATTTGTAATACAGGTAGTCCTCTACTTAACAATAGTTCCTTTACTGACCGTTCGTAAGTGACGTACAACTATCACACTTATGACCATTGCAGGCAATCCCCATGGTCATGTGATTTACATTCAGATGTTTGACAACTGGTTCATATTTATGACAATTGCAGTGTCTCTGGGTCATGTGACCCATCTTTTATGACAAGCAGAATCAATGGGGAAGCCAGATTCACTTACAACGGTGCTATTTAACAACTGCAGAGTTTCACTTAAGAAATGTGGTAAGAAAAGTTGTAAAACTCACTTAACAAATCTCTCACTTAGCAACATAAATTCTGGGCTCAATCGTGGTCGTAAGCCGAGGACTACCTGTAGTGCTAAACAATCTAGTATCTCCCCTAACCTGCAGTGCACATTGCCTTCCAGCAGAGCTTTTTTAAGTGGCAAAAATGAAAGTTCTGTTTAGGATCCGACAGCCAGATGAACCTTTAAAGGCTTACTCAGTGTGATTTAAATGATATTTGCAGATAAAATTGTTCCAGTTAACTCCAACTTGAATATCATTGTTATGACAGACTCTCAAGAAGGATGATGTTAGGTTTCCATTTAGTCATATTTGGATAGATTTTAGCTTGTGCTCTTTGGTTGATGTGGACAAATCTTTATATTGACTTCCCTATTGATTCTTCAGTGTAATCATTACATTAAGAAAACTTTTCAGCAGCCTTCGGGAACACAGTGTTATACAGGTAGTCCTCTACTTACAACAGTTTGATTAGTTATTGTTCTAAGTTATAAGGCCACTGAAAAAAAGTGAGTATGTAAGTTTTTCACACTTACAACTGTTGCAGCACTCGCATGGTTACATGATCAAAATTCAGATGCTTGATGACTGGTTCATACTTACGACCGTTGAACAGAGGTGGGTTTCTACCAGTTTGGACTGGTTCGGCCAAACCAGTAGTAACTTGGTGGCTGGGTCGCTGGAACTGGCAGCGACCCAGGCCTGCCACGCCCCTAAACCGGTTGTCCTGGCGGCGCCATCTTGTTTTTGCCTCCTGCGCATGCACAGCAATTTTTGTTGCACTACAGATGCGCATGCACGGTGTGTCCCTGAGCAAACTGGCAGTAGCGGCAGCCGGAACCCACCCTTGCAGTTTAAGTGTCCTGAGATCATGTGATCACTTTTTGTGACCTGACATGGAAAGTCAATGGGGTAACAACCTGTTACTAACATAACAACTTCAGTGATTCACTTAACGACTGTGACAAGAAAGATTGTTACTTTCAGTTCTCCACTAAGCCAGGCTCCTTCCTGATTCCTTGTTGCTCACACAGCAAATTTCAGAGTCGAAATAGCCCTCATTGGCTGACTTAGTTGCTATGCCTATTCATTGGCTGACCTTGTTACCATGTGTCAACTTAATACCATGGATGCTGGTAGGCAGAGGCAGAATTTTTTTCCTTCTTATTTCCTCCCCAAAAACTAGTGTGTCTTAGACTTCGGAGCATCTTATACTCTGAAAAATAGGGTCTTTCCTTTCTTACATTCTTTGACTTAATCCAGACATGAGAGGAAAACTGTGATGGAGGAAGAAAGGTATATATGTGGGGATGAATCATCACAGAGACTGGATTGCAAGCTGTGTGATAAAAAACAACATTGAAGAGTTTGCTTGGAACTACTACAAGCAATGATACTGAAGATGACATTAGTTACCAAGGTTTGGGGCTTTTTTTAGAAATGACTGGTACTTGTCAGCTGTATGAAATTTGATAAAGTCCAGTTAGAGTAAATGCCTATGGAGTTTCTCAATCAGCCTGCCATGGTTGTCCCAAAGGTGATTTTTTTTCCAAAAGGCAACTGGACTTTCTTGGTTTGTTTTCTTTGCTTTTCATCCAAAAAGCTTTTCCAGTTCTAACTAATTGGTGGAGAATGGAAGGATTTATATTGTTTGCAGTCAGCCTGTTGTTAGCACTCAGAGTCATTGAGGCCACTTGGGAATTAATCTATATCCTCAGAGTCACCTGAATGAGAGTGCAAACGAGTGAAGATTCTTCTTGAGACTGCTGAAAGGACAGAGTTGTAAACAGGAGATAGATGGTGTTGTATCCTTTCCTCCGTTGGGGGAAGGCTGTTCAATTTTGCTTTGAATCACTTGGCAAGATAATTATTTATAAAAGCAATGACCAAGCGCAGCATATGACAATTACAGAATAGTAACTTGAATGCTTCCTATGGTTAGAAAAAATATATTTACAGTACATAAAAGGAAGGCTGGAACATCTGGACAATTCAGAAACATCTGGATAGTTTATAATAGGCCTGGAGTAAATCTCTCTTCTCTCTCTTAGCAACATTAGGGATCGCTTATTGGCAGGGGTAACCCTGAGAAAGGAGAGTTGAAGGAAGATACCAATAGTCCTCCAAGTAACTTGCACTTAAACTACTTTAAGGCTTTAAAAGTCTACCATTACTACCATTTTAACTATGGCAGCTCAGTCCTATATATCAGGGGTCCCCAACCCGCTTGCCCGCCACTTGCATGGGACCATCCCCTGTTCCTCCCCCTCACCAGTCCGCAAAGTACAGAGGAGTTTATATGTGGGGTTCATGTAGTGTTTGACTATATGCTTCTATGGGAACAAAGAGGAAATTTCTACTATGCCCTAAAAATTAAAATGCAGCTTTCCTTCCATAGCCTAATGAAAACAAATCCTGCAGCAAACAACAGTATCTGCAAGCACAAGCAGAGTGTGCCTTGAGATGCAATTTATTTTAATATAAAATAGATCTGGTCAGCACCACAAGAATCATTACAGGCTGCCTGGTTGTTCGAGGCTTGAAGACAGTTGCTGTTATTTGGGAAATTCTTCTAGAATGAAATATGCAGCAACTTTGCTACACTTAAAGTGCATGTTGGAATTACCTTGGATTCACATTGGGAGTTGGTAGGGCATGGTGGTGCGGTTG
The DNA here is from genome assembly GCF_051295495.1 of Thamnophis sirtalis. NCBI lineage: Eukaryota > Metazoa > Chordata > Lepidosauria > Squamata > Natricidae > Thamnophis > Thamnophis sirtalis. The sequence goes on from NW_028261381.1 coordinate 30,417,070, forward strand.
AAAAAACCAAAGAGGAAAGGTGGGAATTTCATCAAATAAATGCAGCCATCTGTTGGATTACTGTATTCTGCCTATATTTTTTTCTGTTTATTTCAGATTAAAACAGCTTTTAATGGAAGGTTCTTTACATGACAGACAGCACCTAAATATTTCTTTATGCCTTCATCTTTCAAAATACAATAACCCCTTTGTTATCAAAAGTTTCCCCATTTTAGTGATACATGAAAATTCTTTAGTAGGTAGAAAATAGATCAGGCAGTTGTTCTTTGAAGCACAAAGCAATGTCATATGTATGAAAAATCTGAGAAGTCTTTTGCATGCCATAGATAGAATTTAAGGACAAAATCATTTTAGGCCCAAAGCAGTTTCACCTATTATATGTCTCTGATTTCCAAGAATTTGAGTTGTTCCCTGTATTATGGAAAGATTGTAGATGTTGTGAACTTCTGTTCCTGGGAGACTGTTTTGCTTCTTAGCTGGCTTGATCTTAGCTGATTTCTAGAATGGGATGTTATGGACAGATGCATTGGTGGTGACTTGAATTATATTAAATTCATGTTTGACTAATTAAATACTGATGCAGAATTAAGTAATATCAGGGAGTTCTAACAAGGATTTATCAATTTTCTATTAACGAAAATTTTGCTGAGTAGATTTGTCTGATAAAACTGATTTTTCTGTAGACATTTAGCACAAAGCTTTAATCTTTACTCTAGTTGGGAGAACTAGCAACAGAATCAATGCTGTCCTTTTTTGTAAGTTAAAGGTTGAGTAAATGTTTTTTTTTTACAAGTGTAAATTTACATGAGAGCATTGCAGCTTCACTTGATCACTTAGATTTTGTAAGGTAACTTCTGGTTTGTTTTTAAAATTTTTAGATATGGGAAAATTGTATCTACGAAAGCTATTTTGGATAAAACAACAAACAAATGCAAAGGTATGTTCATTCTTAATTCCTTTTTCAACTTTGATTTTAAAAATCACGTATAATTATTTTTTCCCCATTTTAATGTATGGTAGCTTTGTATTACATTGAACCATTTCTCCTTACCACAGTTGCAACATACGCTTTGGGTTTTATCTCTCAGGTATTGTTACCAACAAAGTTCATAAAGGCAAACCTTTTTAGTTGTCGTTCCCTTCCTCTGAAGTGACATTCTCCCCAAGAGCCATATGACCCTTCCTTGGATGATAATAATGATTGATTCTTTGGTTATTTTATCTTTATTATATATTATTTTGATCTTATTTACAAAGCTGCTAAGTGTCAGCAAAAATTGATCTATAAGGCCAATAAATAAATATTTTTTTTAAAAATACTAAAGCCCACATAGATGCTTAGGATAACTCCAGACAGACTTAACTGGTATACCACTGTGTAGCATTGAGCCTCTTGTTTCCGAAAAGAAAGAGGAGTTTGAACATGAATTTTCCTTGCCTGCTGAGATGAGTACCATTTGACTGTACAAAGTATCCAGAAAGATTACACATTGTGTAAATTGGCTTTATTAATTAGAATGGGTGAGTGTTAAGTAGTTCTTAATTGCATGTTCCAGTCCCCTAATTGTGTTTGTGTTCTGTTCGTTTGGAATATAATGGAGAGAGGGTGAAAGGGTTTCATTTTCACTGGCATAATTATAGGTAGGAAAAATAATAAACTTCTTTCTTTGAGACACTGAGTACATTAATTTGGTTTGGTGACCTTCAGCATTCTCTGTGATTATGATTAGATCACTTCCTTATGAAATGAGTAGTAAGAATACAATACCAAACCCTCACATACTGGGTTTTAGTCCTACTTTCCAAAAGCAGATGAATGCTTTCTAATCAAGGGAAAATTCAGCCCAGTCAGATTTTCCATAGTATGCAAGTGGATTTTAACCTCAAGAGACCTATTAATCTAAAACTTGTATTTTTCCATATTATATTTTTGTTCTCGATTCATGGTTAATGTTAGAAGTATTTGTTGAAAGATGTGCATAGAAGTAAAAAAAAAAGATGCTTAAATTAACTACAGTCATAGACTAACATAACTAGGAATAAGCCTCACTAAATTCATTAGAAGCTGTTTTTGAGTAGATAGCAATAGCAGTAGACTTATATACCGCTTCATAGGGCTTTCAGCCCTCTCTAAGCGGTTTACAGAGAGTCAGCATATTGCCCCCAACAATCTGGGTCCTCATTTTACCCACCTCGGAAGGATGGAAGGCTGAGTCAACCCTGAGCCGGTGGGATTTGAACCGCTGAACTGCTGATCTAGCAGTAGCCTGCAGTGCTGCATTTAACCACTGCGTCACCTTGGCTCTTACATGTGTAGGATTACATAGTAGTGTTGTATATATTTACTATTTCTCTCCCCTCCAAAATTTTACTGCGCAGCATATTCTAGTTTTCTAAATGATTGCGTACAATTTATTAATTATTCTTTTTTTTTAAAATGGTACCATATTTTGAGCAGTGGGCTAGAACTAGCATTGGCCTTATTATCAAGACATGTCATATTTTCGGGGAAACACGGTATTTGAGATATACCTCTTCTCTTGCTTGGCCTTCCCAAGTTCTGAATTTTTGAACTCAGAAAATGCTGAGCCTGGAGACCATTGCAACAAGCAGAAGGTAGGTTTTTTTTCTCTGCACACTGCTTTAGAGGAGAAAATGAAAATAATAAATTAGGAAGAATCAGGACAGAATATTTGTCAAATATCACTTCCCTTATCAAAGCCTTGTGTTAATTTTTGTAATTGTAATCTGTTACTCATCTCAATCAATACAGTATAATCATAATCAAGATGCTCTTTAAGTTCAAATGTCTTAATATGGTAAATAGTCAACTTTTCCTCTGTTTGCCTATGTAATCTGAGAATTAAGATGCCTCTCCAAAACAGCAAGCAATTATATTGAAAACAGCATATTTGGACATATTAAATATAAAAGGGTAGTACATGGTCCTCAAAACTAAACTAGGTTTTTTTTCTAGACTAGTATAACCAAAATATGACCAGTAACAAGTTTGGGCGAAAAAGTTATTGTCTTCCACCCAATCCATAAATCAATCAAATCAAATATTTATTAAAATCAAACTCAATACCTAGATCATTTAAAAAAAAATATCTTAGATATGCATTCTTATTTAATATTAATTAATTACATATAGCTAAAGGGTTTATCTTTTTTGTAGGAAGAAACTCTTGGCAAGAGTTTAGGGATCCACTGCAATTTCCTGACTGAATGTTGTGTAGGTGGCATCATTGTTTTTATCTAGTCTTCCTTTCCATTTCAGCTCCTAACCTTCCCATATTACAGGTAGCCCTTGTCTTACAACCACAGTTGAGCCCAACATTTTTGTTGTTAGGTGAGACAATTGTTAAGTGAATTTTGCCCCATTTATGATCTTACTTGCCACAGTTGTTAAGTGAATCAGTACAATTGTTTAGTAACACGGTTGTTAAGTGAATCTGGCATCCCCCATTGACTTTGCTTATCAGAAAGTCACAAAAGGTGTTCACATGACCCCAGGACACTGCAACAGTCATAAAAATGAGTCAGTTGCCAAGCATCTGAATTTTGATCACATGATCATGGGGAGACTGTAATGGTTGTAAATGTGAAAAACAGTCATAAGTCACTTTTTTTCAGTGCCATTGTAACTTTGAATTGTCACTAAATAAACTGTTATAAGTCGAGGACTACCTATACTCTAGAACAGGGCCCCCCAACCTTTTGGACTTCAGGGACCACTAAATTCATAATTTTAAATCCCGCCGACCACTAATGTGATTTGCGTAATGACTGCCTGGGTGGGTGTGGCTAGGTGGTCATGTGACTGGGTGGACGTGACCAACTCGATGTCACTCACATCGAGGGACCCCTCGCTGGCCTCTACTCGCCCCTCTCCTCCCAGCCACTCCTTGCCGGGACCCCAAGAGGAAGCAGTTGTTGGAGCTAAGCAGCCATCATGAGAAAGAGTTGGCAAAACAGCTGGCTCAATTCAAATTGGATCTTACCAAGAAGGAAGCTCAGCAGAAAGATCTCACTGAGGACTACGAGCATAGGCTTTCCAAGCAGAGGGAAGGCCTGCGGGAGTGCAAGGCCAGGTACCGGCGCCTGGAGGCTCAGCAGGCTGACATAGCCAGCCAGTTCCAGGCCATAATACAGTCCCCTGGAACAAGGCCCTATGGTTCTTCACTACCAGCGGCGCTTCCCTTCAGCCTTCGCCAAAAGGCCCACACCAGGAGGATAAAGCAGACACCAAGTCAGAATTTCTGCCCCCCCTTTGACCCTCCTCCTCTCCACATATCCGGCCCAGGGGTTATAGTTTGAGGATCCCTGATTTAGTGCAATATAAAAACTGCAAATAATTTTTCTGCAGACCATCAAAATTTTCTCACAGACCACCATTTGGTGACCGCTGCTCTAGAGGGTCCCCCAAGAATACAAAGTCAATGTAAATCTAGGAGGGAGCATGGATGTCAGCAAAAAATTATTCTCTTCCTCACGCAACGAACAGAGTTATGGACCACTAAACTCCAAGTTGTAATCCCTTCATGCAATGTCAGAGTCAGTGTATAGTCACCTGTTCCTGTACATATGATAAAATTACATTTTGGACATTTGGATATTTAAGGGAAGTTTGTAATAAAAATGATTTTTGTAGAAAGATTTGAATTTTTTTAAAAAAATGTTAAATTCACCAAGTTTTTTTAATTTGTACCCTTGCCCAGTCATTTATTTCAAATTAACCTTGGACCATTAGAAAAGTTTTTGAACTATTTCTATGACATTTACTACCTCAATGAGCTATAAGCCCATTAAACATGCTATATGAGAAATTAAACTCGGGAGACTGGATTTAAATTATGAAAAATTAATATTATTGATGAATAGCAATACTTATTCATTCTCCCAACTTGTAATATTTTATTTAATTCAGCTTGAATGTTTCCCAACTCTTATCTTAAGAGTCCTGAAGATCACTTTCTAAAATATGAATACAGGAAATCCCAAATATTCTTAGTACCACTGCCACATATACTATAAGTGGTGATAAAGTCATTTAATTTCGTATACATGTGGTCCAGATGTCATTTCCCCATTAAATGTATTGAATTTCTTATTCAGATTTTGACCAATTCTATTCAGTCTTCAAATTTGCCCAATTTGTGAAGACGCAAATCCAGTTTTTCGTAATGATATTGCAGTGCACAGCAGGACAAGGAATCTTAGTATAAATAAATTTCGGCCGTTTTCTTCAAGAGGAGGAGATGTCACCATTTCAGCTTATGAAATGTCAATAGCACATTCAGTGGATGAGTAATGAGAGAGTATATTACTCATAAAATGGAGATTGAAGAGTAGCTGTTCATAGTCAATGTGAGTGATTATAAATATTATGTCATGAATGGAGTATGCTGCAATAAATAAACAATGGCATCCAGATAGATATCTCAAGCCTACCAAGTTTTTAACAATGTGATGCCCTTTTCAAATTAACTTTTCATTTAGTTGTAGCTTACATTAGTGATTTATAGTAAGATTGGTATTCAGGAAATTATTTCATAGGCAGTTCTAATTCTGGCATCCCAGAAACTAAGTTATAAGCACCCTTAAACTAAATCTGAGATGACTCTGTTATGAACATACCAGAATTAGTTACTGTTATTCTTTTGCTAGTACAGTTTATTAAACTAGCACATATGACTGGATTTATAGCCATGACTGTGCTTGCCATGACTGTGCTAAGTCTACTGCTATTGCTAAGTCTACTGCTATTGCTTGCTTTCTTTTAAAGGTTTACATGATTAATCTGCCATAATAAACTGTAGCCAAAAAGGAATAAAAATAGACTATACTTTTATTAAACCCACAACATATTCAATTGCTTACACTATGCAAACTACACTTTTATTTATTTCTTAAACATTCTGGGTTTGACCTTTTGATTTTCTTAACTTTAAGCATTTTTTTCTTTATTATCAAAGGAGATTTGGTTATAATATTAGTTTAATATTATTTTCCTAACTAGCGTTAGAAACTGATGATATTAAGCTGACAGTAAATAGAAGTCTTATATTTTGGTGTCATGGGGAAAGTTTTCATAAGAAAACTCAACAGACAGACCTGTGGTGGGTCCGGATCCCGTTGCAACTGGTATGATTGGAACGGGCCCAGCGGCGTCCCCCTGGATGCGCACAGCACACACATGCATCATACCTGCCACTGACGCCTCCGCGATGCTCCAGCTGCTCAGCGGAGCGTCACACAGGCTCTGTATGCGCCATGCGTGTGTTCGGAAGCACTGAAGGCTTTAAAGGACAGGTAAGGAGCTTGGGTGGGCCCTCCAGAGCACCATACCAGAACGGTACCCAATGCTCTGGGCAGGCTCCGGTACGCCCATATCGGGGCGTACCCCCTGTAACCCATCACTGAGAGAGACCCAATATTGATTCAGAAGAAGAAACTTATTTTGGTCAGTGACCAGTAAATAGCAAAGTGAAATGTATTATGATACAATAAGTGGTCAATGCAACTGTGATTGCAGTAATAAAATGGAACATAAAATTACAAACATTAAACCTGTAAAATCAATAAGTAATCAAAATAACTAAACCTAAAAGGAATCTTTTATCTTAATACATTTGAATTAATATTTATGTTAATGCAACAAAAATACTGACAATAGACAATCAATGATTAGTTACAGTTAAATAAGCTAAAATATAGAGTAATAAAACCATGAATGTAAAATACTAGGGTACTCTGCTCTCACAAGTAATTGTGCAATTATTCCATTTCATTGTTTGCCGGTAATATAATAGTATTTAGCAATTTTTATAGAGACTGTAGCGATTTGATGAGAATGTAAATACCTGAGTTAAAATCAATCTGGATGGCCTGGATAATTTGATACTAACTATGTCAAATAGCATGTACAAATATCCTGATAAAATGAAGAATATAGAAGAAACTGGGCAGTTGTTTCAACATGATCCTTCCACATGGAAAGCCATTTATGAAAAAGAATTTTCTTATGCCTCTTTCTCACGACAGCTGCAGGCAAAACATTAAATTTGCCAATATCATAGTTTACATTTGGATATATTAATCTCCCTCAATTACCTGGCTGAACTAAGGTTAAAGGGCTAAGCATCCACATAGACCACTACTGGCCCATAGGATTGAGCTTAGCTTTGTGTATCAATTATTCTCTGCCCTATCTTGGCTTTGGCTTGACCAAAATTATGACTAGTAAGGCTTCCAAAGAGTAGTCATAGTGATTAAATTTATGGAGCTTTTCCGTGCTTTTGCTGATAAATTTATCAGAAATCGGAGGGATTAGACCACTACTATTTGAGCTGTAGTTCAGGGCATCATTATTGTATCAATCCTGAGTGCAACAGTTTATAGATGGATAATAACATTGGGTATACATTGTGGTACCAGGAAAATATTTCTGAAAAACAGGCTGAAGGAATTTCATCAATGATATGCAGTGGTGGGATTCAATTTTTTTTTACTACCAGTTATGTGGGTGTGGCTTGGTGGGCATGACATGGCTTGGTGGACGTGGTAGGAGAAGGATACTGTAAAATCTCCATTCCCACCCCACTCCAGGCGAAGGTTACTGCAAAATCCCCATTCCCTCCCGATCAGCTGGGACTCGGGAGACAGAGAATAGATGGGGGCGCGGCCAGTCAGAGGTGGTATTTATTGTTCTCCAGAACTTTGAGCTACTCAAAATTTCCGCTACCGTTTCTCCAGAACTGGTCAGAACCTGCTGAATACCACTCTGATGATATATTTTTAGAATCATGAAAACTTTGAAGGTGAAATAAGTTTAAGGCATGATTACTTATAAGTTTCTAAGAAAACTAGGATGTAGGAGAATCAGCTTCAGATCTTCCATTCAGACATGACATTTGCTGAATGGCATTCAATAAATCCTTCCCTGTAATTTCTAATGAGATCATTATGAGGACAAAATAAAATATTCATATATTGTAATATGCCTCCAGTTCTGTACCTTTAAGTAGAATGAAAAGTGAACATTTTTTATTAAACAAAATTCTTTTAAATTTTAGGTTATGGTTTTGTGGACTTTGATAGTCCAGCTGCAGCTCAGAAAGCCGTATCTGCCCTGAAAGCCACTGGAGTTCAAGCACAGATGGCAAAGGTAAGATAATGTACTAGGGAAAGATCATTGGGTAGCATTGGTACAATCTAAATAGTATCTAAAGAGAAAAGAAGACTGTACTTAGATTAATCATCAAACTATTGTATTGTCCATCTGTCTTCAACCAGGCTCTACCTTTATAAAATCTGGAAGCAAGCTGTTAAGACTTGCTGTGTTCCAATGTAATTTTGTTTAGGCTCCTGTGTTAATTTGCTTAGCTTGATCTAAAGCAGTGTTCCACACCATAGCCATTTTCAGCTGTGTCCAGTTCAATACTCAGAATTCTCCATAATTTCTGTGTGGCTGCAGTACTCTGCAACTTTGATCCATGTACCTAGAAGTGGCCATGATGAAGAAATGTTGACCTACAGCCATATAAACCTTTCCTTACAACAACATATTTCTTAAAATAAAAAGTGTCATTAGGGATAATAGTTCAAATTGTGTTTGTGTTCAACTGCTATATAAATGTTTAACACTATTTTGAAAATGAAAGTTATTTATTCATTGTTTTAGAGTCAGACGACTAGATTATTTTTATTTTTCCTTTATTATTTTTTAAAATAAGGCAGCGAACATACATAAAACTCATTTTCCCCACCATAACAACCCCGTTGAGGGTTTTTATAGAGGGTTGGGCAGAGATAGAGTAACTGGCCCTAGAGTCACCCAGATAGCTTTCATGCCTAAATCAGAACGAGAACTCAAAAGTCTCCTAGACTGTAGACTGATGCCGAAACCATAGACAACTAGCTGAATAAATTAAATTCTAAGTTTAAATTTAAAATGGAGACTTTCTGTGTGCTTATTGAAGGACTTCTAAAGTGAACCAACCATTTAGGCTCTGGTAATAACAGACTTCAGTGAACTCAGCAATGCTTACTTCCAAAGACAAATGTATAGTATCGCACAGTAAATTGAGTGTCTCATGTATACCTCTACTTACAGAGCAAACTATTATCCTTGGAAATGTTCTACTTGAGATTATTTGATTTTGTAACCTTGGACCTATAGTTCTTGATACTGTGGCTGCTGTAAAGAAACTAAATGATTTCTCACTGGTCATTTACCAAGTCATTACCTAGCTATCATAAGGCCCAGCTTTCTTCAAAGGGATCTCTATATATCTCTATCTCTATCTCTATCTCTCTCTCTCTCTCTCTCTCTCTCTCTCTCTCTCTCTCTCTCTCTCTCTCTCTCTCTCTCTCTCTCTCTATCTATCTCTCTATCTCTCTCTCTCTCTCTCTCTCTCTCTCTCTCTCTCTCTCTATCTATCTATCTATCTATCTATCTATCTATCTATATATATCTATATATATATATATATATATATATAGTGCAAATTATATATATAGTGCAAATTACACACAAAAGAAGAAGCTTGTTTTGGATCAGGGCTACCGGGTAGGACAAAACATTACATTGCAAATCCCAATGAGCCTTCCCATCACTACTTTTAATAAGGGAGGAAAATTGATGCATGCAGTTTAAAGATAGTTTGTAGATAGTCCAATATAAGATGCTGGAAACAAAGACCATGAAGGCTATTTTTTTTAACTTGTAGTTATTCTCATCTGTTCCATAAATGGTGAAGGGCCATATGGAGAAAGAGACATGTTGCTAGTCTTGAATAATACATTGATTGGCCCATTCTATTTCATTAGAGCCGATGTACATTGAATCTCTTGTTGAAAATGGCAGGCACGTCTTGTCCAAACACTTAGTAGCTCTCCTTTTAGGATGCCTCCTTTCAGCTTGTTTGCTGTTTTGAATTTTTAAGTCATTTGTAGTTATTATGTTTTAGAAAGATTAAATAGGGGCCAGACGCAGCCTTTTTATAATATTAGTTCCCAAGTGTAAAGTATTGCAGCATTTTCAGTGGTGCTGTGTTTTCCCTAAGATGCTCAGCTGAGGAACAGTAGAGCTAATAGAAATGTCCTTGGATGAATTCCAGGAAAACAAAATGTAAACCATATGTGTATTAATGCATATTTTATCACATGCACAAAAACATTTGCTCTTTCTGAAGTCAAATGCAATGGTGCCTTGTTCTTTGGGTCTCTTTGTTAATGGTTGTGTCAAAATAAAGCTATTTACACAGGTCTCCAGAGGTCTTCTCACTTGCTATTATGACTGTTATAAAATTTATATCTTGCCATATTCAAAACACTATAGCTGATTCACAGTTATAAAAGCATACAAACAGAATTAAGGGCTACAAAACTATACAATTTCATGAAATCTGGTTAAAATTAAATTTCCAAACCTAAATTGCACCTTATTATCCATCATTACTAAGAATGATCAAGAAAATAAGCAATCTAAACGTCAAATAACTGGAAAAAGAAAACCATTGTTATAGACATCCTAAAAGATGACAGTGTGGGTATAGATATTATCACATAGACAGGATGGCCACTGAGAAGGCATGTCTTCAAGATTTCCACCCCATCTCTTAGAGGAGGCAGATCCGAAACACCCTTTTCCATGCAGAACACACAGTTCAAACCCAATAATACTTAGAAGTACAACCATGTAGAACTTTATTAAACCGGCACTATGAAACCTAACGATAACTAATGCAGTGCACACAAAACTGGTAGCACCAAACTGAAGCCTGCCGTTACTTGCTCCAGGTAAGCAGGTTCTAAACCAATTGTCTTGCATCATGAGGACAAAGACATAAGTAAATATTGCCAAGGCCTTAGCTGAATCTGGGTTATGACTCCCTGACCAGAGATTCTACCTGGTGGCTAATCATTAGTTGTGGTCCAAAAGAACCTCCAGGCTCCTGCTGTGGAATGTGTGTATGTGATCCCATCCAAAACCAATAGCAGAACCAGCATGATTCAGATGAATCTTACCTCCATCTTTTCTTTTAGTTTATTTTGTACGATCCAATCCCTCATAGCCTCCATACTATGTGAGGCTCTCCACTGCATCTCCACATCAGCCCAGGTTTGGGAAGTACAACCGGTTATCATCATTGTATTAAAGAGACCTCATCCCAAACTAACAGATGACCTCTTCCATCAATTTCATACCAAGGTTAAATTGCAGGAAGAGAGCTCTGAGACCTGTGGCACCCCACAAAGCAGTAGCCTGAAATTCAACCACTCATCTTCCAACATTACTGTCCAAAACTACCTATTCAGGAAGGAGTAGAACTACTGTAAAGGAATGGCCTTTCTCCCAGACCCCCCTTAACAGGTTCCTGTTAAGATGCAATGATTGGCAATATCAAATTGTTCTGAGAGTTTTACAGAGCTGAGAGGACTATATTCCCTTTATCTAGGACACAACAAAGGTTATTGAATAAAATGTCCTAATTTGCATTCACTTGAAAGAGATTGAGATAATCCATTTTATATAGGAGATTGTACGTGATGCACTTATATAGTGGGATCCATTTTCTTACTCATAACATTTAAAGCCTTGACTTTATTATATAGTTATATATTTCCTAGTTTAAGGCATTTAAGCATCTCTCTCTCTCTCTCTCTCTCTCTCTCTCTCTCTCTCTCTCTCTCTCTCTCTCTCTCTCTCTGTGTGTGTGTATGTATGTATGTATGTATGTATGTATGTATGTATGTATGTATGTATGTATGTATTGGTTATGTGGCAAAAAACGGAAAGTTGTAGAGAATGTTTTTTAAAATGCATATCATAGTGGTGACATAATTTGATAACCGGAGTAATTCGGTTATAATCAGTGCTAAGTATATTTGATTTAAATATTTGGCTTGGATAGAGGCCCTCCCAGCAAGCATAAAAGAACATAAAAAGCATTAATTTTGGATGTAAAGAGACTGAACTGATGCCGTTACCATATTAGTTCCAGCATGCATAGATGAATTTGCATATCATGCTAAATCACGAGGTAGTTTACTGTTTTGCAGTTGATTTATCAAGTGACATGAACCCAGCAATTGTGGTTTGCAACCAAGTTTCATAGCTTACATGAATAAAGTATATTTTATTCAAGAAATCGTGATTAAACAGACCTTAGATTAGCCTGATAAGTGAATCTAGTCATATTTTAGATGTGGCCATTCCTTGCAAACTAATATATCTGTGCCAAGTTTGTACCACTTTGGACTGCAAACTTAGGTTTCATTTGGTCCCTATTTTAAAAATGTCTTTACATTAAAAAAAAACTGTGTCGCAGAAAAGTCTAATTTAGACTACTTTTGTGGATTTAAAAAAGTAATAATATTCAGCCTTTAACATTAATTATGTACAACTAAATATTTTCTTACTACTAAATGAGATTAATTTTTAAAATACTTTCATTATTTAGTTAGCCTATATGTTGCTTTTTCCTAAAATAATTTCTTCCAGAGTAGCTTTGCACAATATTTATTTATTTGTTAATTAATTATATATTCCAAACTGCTAAATCTCTCAACTCACAGATGTGTACCTTGAAAAGATCCTAGCCAATGCTGACTTTTATGTATGTAGATGATGAATGTGTTCTTAAATACTTCTTTGATACCAGAGCAATTTACAGGTTAGAGGATAATTGGAGAGGTACTTGAGAAGTTTGCCACACACAAGGAAGTTATTTGAGATGAAGTCTTTGAGCATTCTTATTCTCATCTAAATTTGAAGAAACTATTCATTAGAATGGAAACCAACTTATAAATGCTGGTTGGTGAAAAATATTGGTATGCAAAACATTTCAAATTTGAACTGTTTCAAGCAGAGGCACCAACAGAATCCTACAATTTTATCAGAATAACAAAATGGGCATCACAATATAAGCTATGCTCTTGATATATGTGTCCAACATCATGATGCATCCATGAAGGAGGGAAGCTTATGCCAGGATACCTGTTTTATCATTCACACAAGCAACCCTTGTCCCCACATGTGCATGTCTCTGGTTTCAAGGTTTAAACACCCCATTGAACAGCGCAAAACAACTATTTTGGGTATGAAATGGGAGGTTAGGTCTTTGTAGAAGTGTTCCAAGTTTCATATAGCTCTATTTCTATATTGGAACACTCTGGAAAGGGTCAAAATGGAAACATATTTCATTCCTATACTTGAAACAATCATTTTTATATCAAAATGGGGAATTTTTGTATATGTCCCCGTGGAGATTCGTACCCTCACCACCGTCCAGGCCTTCCGCACAGCCCTTAAGAACTGGCTAGCCCCTCAGGCCTGGGGACAAGGATAGTTGCCCCTCCCGAATGATGAATGTATGTTGCTTATTACTTTTATTATATGTGTCTATGTCATTGTTTGTATTTCCCCTCCCTGATTTTATGTGAGCCGCCCTGAGTCCCCTCAGGGAAAAGGGCGGCCTACAAATGTTAATAAACATAAACATAAACATAAACAAAAAGGATTGAATTGGAAATAGGAAATTACACAACATTATAAAACTGTCAGGTTTCCATGAAGGAAAATCAGTCCTTGCTCTAGAACAAATTGAGCTCAATTGTTATTGTTGTTGTTGGTTGTTTTTTTTAAAAAAAAAAAACACCAAATCCCATTTTTAATGGCATTACTGTTGTGTGTTTTTGACAAGTATTTTTTAGATTTGCTGAGTAATTCTTTTCTTGGAAAATTTGAATGTATCTTCTAGAAATCATTACTTCTGATATAGATTACAGGTATAAAATGTTGCCTTATCTAAAGTATTTGTTGCCTTGGCTTATAATTCGTTATCTTGTCCACTGCGATGTTGACTTTTTCCTTCTGATGATTATCTCATTTGCAAAACCATTTTTTGATAACAGCAGAGTATTTGCTCTGAAAATTTGCTAAGTAATAAGGGCTTATGGAGATTAGAAAACCTTTATTGAATCTATATAAAATATTCTGTTTCCATAGGGGTCCATGGGAAGATCACATGTAGAACATAACTGAAATGGTGCCCTCCTTCCATAGTAGACAATATTCAGAGGCATAGTCCTCTGGTAGTCATATTATTTTATAGTCCATTCCATGAACTTATATACCTTACCAAAATATATCTCTTCAGGGCGTAGTATTGATATGTCTGCCTAGTTCTGATCCATCTGCATGTCATGATGAATTAAATACTGTCTATCTATTAAAGGTAGGCAGTGTGATGACTGTAGGCAGTATCTACAGACAGTTCCCTTGATTCTTGTTAGGTTTCAAGCTCCATCTGTGATTTTGTTTTAATGAATCAGTGGAGAACTGACATTCCGCAGGCCCAAAAGCATTGGACCATGGTATTATCTATCTCCATGGCTGCCTTTGAGGCCTCTTTGACATCAATGAAGAATAAAAGTAGTGGGAGGCAACAGAATTTTGGGAGAAATGTAGCCCAGTAGTTGAAGGAAAGCTAAACAAACTGGGGTAGTAGTCCCAAGGGGATGGCAGCCATTTTGTGAATTAGCAACATTCTCCCATTGCAATGATATTGGAGCAGTGCGCAAAATGAACTCCGAAATGGCACATCCTTGTGCTTGGATTGGAAGCTGAAGTTGGTGTAAAATATGATAGCCAAGCTACTAAATGAGGCACTTGACTGGGCACATAAGAACTAAACAAATAAGATTTGCATTGCTTAAGCCAGTGTGATCAATTAATCCAAATTATAGTGATTACCAATATTTGTACCAATCCTTTTCCAATCTTATTTGAATGATCAAGGTGTCTGTTATTTATGCAGGTAATGATAGTAATTTTTCAACAAATCAGAAAGGATTTAAGATGATTGGTAAATGTAAAAGCAAACAAGATGAAATTAATGTTTAAACCTTTGTTTTTAATACAAGTAGCCCTCGACTTACAACAGTTCATTTAGAGACTGTTCAAAATTACAATGGCACTGAAAAAAGTGACTTATGACAGTTTTTCACAGTTACAACCTTTGCAGCTTCCCCATGACCATGTGATCAAAATTCGGATGATTGGCAACTGGTTCACACTTTATGACCATTGTTGTGTCCCAATGTCAGTAACCCCCTTTTGAAACTTTCTGACAAGCAAAGCAAAATCAATGGGAAGCCAGATTCACTTAACAACCGAGGCAAGAAAGGTCGTAAAATGGGGCAAAACTCACTTAACAAATGTCTCACTTAGCAACATAAATTTTGGGCTCAATTATGGTTGCAAATTGAGGATTATATGTATATTAATAAAAGAGCAGCAACTCATTAAACTGTCTAAATCTGGTCAGATATTCAAAAATAAATTTACCTGTGGTTCATTTTTGTTAGATAACTCCATAAGTTAGGTGCCACCTGAAAGGAGGAACAATGCATATCCCTAATGTAGCTTCTTACCATGAGATAACAAATCCAAGAGGTAGGGGATTATATCCATAATTGCTGCTGTTAAAATAATTAATTTTAGGCCTGAATTCTGTTACAAATATCACAGTCTTGATCTCATCAACTAAAGCCTTTTTAATATTTTTTGTGCATGTTATTTTTCTTAGGCCTAATATAGTCCACTTCAAATAAACTGAAGTTTAATACATACAAGTTCCTGGTCCTCAAGGCACAAGGCCATAATACAGAAAATACATTTCTAAAAAGAATGGGGAGTGTGTATGTGTCAAGAGGGAGAAAATGAAAGAGCTTTTAATAAGAGGCTGTGATTCAGGAGTGAATTTTGTTTTATTTTGCATCTTGAAGCATAATTCAGGATGTGCATAAAAGTAATGACTATATGATGAAATTGTTGTCTTCACTTGTTACTATTACTATAGTACTGATGTATTATTTTTATATTTTAGGAAAAACAAGTGTATTCATCATACTGAAAGTTCCATATATTACCATCTTCATTATATATTAATAGTGAAAGATTAATATAAAAAAATCTTAAAATATGCAAATGCATTACATTGCTAGATTCCTAAACATGCAGTTACCCTTGTTCTAAACTGGGAAATACCTTCATCAGATTGCAAAGATTAAAAACTTATTCAAATCTGAATATTTTCCCAAAGAAATCAATTTCTATGTCTTATCTCCAATATCTTTACATCTTACGTTTTTTGAAAAAGGTTATTCAGAATTGATGGCCCATAAACTATGACCTTAAATGCAACTTGCTTTATTATTACATGTGAGTTAGTTGATTTAATATTTTTATAGAGCTGGAGCCAGAGGAGAGAGAGTGTGTGTGTGTGTGTGTGTGTGTGTGTGCTTATGCGCGCATCCATGCTTGTTTAAGAGTTTATAGCAAAAGCTGATTTCCCTCTTGTGCTTTTTCTCTTACAACCTTTCAGGCCTTAAAAATGCTCTCTAGTCATGCACTGCAGCATAAATAGAGAGGAAAGGAAAAATGAGGTGTTTTTTTTTAAAAAAAATCTGGCAACGGTAGTTTTCATAAATGAAACCCACATATTCTTTGCCATTACAATTTAGAAAGTGTGTGTGTGTGTGTGTGTGGATTGAACTAAGAAAAAGAAAATGTATGTATGGTATTTTTGAATAAGTTTGTATCTAAATATTGAGTTGAAAATCTGTGTGTCTCTTTTAAGCCTCCGGCTACCCACATATTTTAAGGACTCCAGGAGTGGCTTTTCCTGGGGATGTTGACAGTGCCATTAATAACATCTACGAGAAGAAGAATCTTCATCTTGCTTAATAGAGATTTTGAAACCAAGGCATGAATTTTGACCCTTTGCATCATTGTGATGGATGCTTCCTAAAAGACATTTTTATAATATAAAAAAGAGGAGGCAGACAGCATACATGTCAACTTTTGTCTTTTGTTTTTCATGTGAATCAGCCTAATCAACTAGTTATAATTAAGATAGTGTGTTGTTGTTTGGGAGGAGGGGTGTTATTAAGCAAGCACAGCCTTCCATCTTTGCTTTTTATGCCATTCTGGAGCAAATGCTACCCCTTTTATTTGGATTTTTTTCCCCATTTGAATGTAATTGTAGAGATAATAATAGCTTACATTATCACAAGAAGGAAGAGCTTCATGCTGTGAATGCTGGTAGCAATGAATAGATGTAATCATAGGTTTCGGACACAACCATTTCTTTAGAGAAGTTTCATTGATCTCCACTGAAGCTTGGTAGACTGCTGTTTGATGACTTCAAGAATTAAAAGTTTGTTGGCTGTAGCCTATGTTATTATTAGATTCACTTTATTCTGGAGACTTTGGTAATAATCCTATATTTTGTACGGCTCTTAACTGTAACAACTAATAAAATAATTTTAATTGCCTTTCAGCAACAGGAGCAAGATCCAACTAATTTATATATTTCCAATTTGCCACTTTCAATGGATGAACAAGAGCTTGAGAACATGCTAAAACCTTTTGGACAAGTTATCTCAACAAGAATACTTCGTGATTCCAATGGCACAAGTCGTGGAGTTGGCTTTGCAAGGTAGGTTGTCATTCATGTAGTTTTTTTGAAATTGTGTTTCTTCTGGAGCCTTCACAGTTCTCTGAACTTGGCTCTTTGCTCACAGATGTCTCATACACAACTAGATAAACTAGTGGTAGGTAACTAATAGGTAAACTACTAGGTAAACTATCCAACTAGTGGCACTGTTGATGTTTCCTCGTTGGGTAATGAGACATCTGTGATCAAACAACCAACCTGACATACATACATTTTCTTCTATTGGATTGAACACTCCAGTTACATCACATTTCTTCAGTAAAGGGGCAAAGAGATTCTGAGATGGGAAAACCTGTCTGGCTTTGCTACAAAAATGAATTTGATTCAAAGATGATCATTTGAACAAACAGTACTGGCTCAACTAATTGGTCAAAAATATTCAACCCATCTGAAAAGTAAGAGATGAGATATTTATATTAAGTAATATCTGTTGATCCCAATCATGTAATATTTGTATCTAAATGAAATAAGTCTTGGCTCCTAGGAAGCAAAGTTTCCCTCATTTTTATTTGCTATTGTGAGGTTCAATTTAACTTTCATTTCTCTTGCAATTGAGAGGCAGGCAATCACTTACAGTACATAAGAGCAGTTTAGATTGCTGTCAGACAAGTAAGTAGTTAATTGACAGGCAGTTCCACTTGCATGCTTTTGTTCGTGAATATTATAGTCGGTTAAATGGCTTTTTATGTAGAAAAAAACTCAGCAGTATTACAAATATTTGACTTTGAACAAGCAGAACAGAAGTGTATTGATGATTTTGGTGTTGGAGAAGAGTCTTAAGAATACCACGGATAACCAAAAGAACAAGTAAATGGATCACAGAACAAATCAATCATTCTCATCTTGCCTTTTCTCAGCTATTCCTGGAAGGTTTCATTCAACAACTTTTGAAGAAACATAAATATCTCACACTTGCCATAGTACATAAGACTGCTTTTAAAATGTCTCATAGAACAAATCAATACAGAGTTCTCACGCAAAGTACAAATGAACAGACTCAGCTGGTCTTTTTTATAGATTTTTTTAATCTTGTGATTGTTGTTTTGGACACATGTGAAGATCTGGCTCCCTTAAAAGTCCATAATGCAGGGGATGGGTACATGGTTAGGACTTCTGAAAGGCCCAATTGGGAATATATCTAAATATAATCATTTGAAGTTGGTCATTTCTGCCTCAAGAAAGAATTCCAAATCGATTTGTCTTAATAGCAATAGTATTTAGACTTATATACCGCTTCACAGTGCTTTATAGTCCTCTTTAAGCGGCTTACAGAGTCAGCCTATCACCCTCAACAATCTGGGTCTTCAGTCTTCCGACCTCAGAAGGATGGAAACCTGAGTCAACCATGAGCCTGGTGAGATTTGAACTACCAAATTACAGGCAGGCAGCAGGCAGCTAAAGTAGCATGCAGTACTGTACTCTAACCACTGCGCCACCACGGCTCTTAATGATCCATTTATTTGTTTTATAGAATCATAGAAAACTGATGGCAAGAAAAGACCCAGTGGTCCATCAAGTCTGCCCTTTGAGTGTTTATTGTTTGTTTTTTGTTTTGTATTAATTAATTTTGATTATTAAAATTATTTTTATTTATGTTTGTTCGATATAGACATGAGTTTATCCTAAGCATGTTTAAACTCAGTTTCTGATGATTGACCCACTAACTCTGCTGGAAATTGGTTCCAAGCTTCCACTAGTCTTTCTATGAAGTAATAACTTTCTATCGTTAAAATTTGAGTTTATGCTCCCATATCCTTGATTTTTGCTTAATATTGAAAATACTGCCTTCCAGAAAAGTCGGATGCCCAGTTTAGCAAACGGGGGGGGGGGGGGGTACCAATATGCCACCTGATGATGTGAATTTGACACCCCGGCTCTAGTAATTTCTGGACTATTCATGATATTCTCAGGAATCTGCTCCAATGCCAACATACAAAAGTGTGATCAAAAATTATTCTTTTGCAAGTGTAAGATTGGGACAGCCTGCTTCATGAACCGTGGCGACACAGTGTTAGAATACAGCATTGCAGGCTAACACTGCCCACAGCCAGGAGTTTGGTTCTGAGAGGACTTGAGGTTGACTCAGCCTTCATCCTTCTAAAATTGAAAAAATGAGGACCCAGATTGTTGGGGGCAATGTGCTTAATTCTGTAAAACTGCTTAGAGAGGGCTGTAAAGCACTATGAAGCGGTGTAGAAGTGCTATTGCTATTCATAATGCATATAAATTATCAACACTTTGCAGACTTGTAATAGGAGGAGTCCACTGGCACAATAGGGGAAATTAAACCTTCAGTGTTCTTCATTAAAGAAAACCCCTCCTAGAATTGGACAAGAAGGAAAGTAAAGTTGAGGCATCTAGTTACATGCAGTTGTAAAAGTCTAGGTGGCTGCCCAAACTGAATCCTTCTAACGCTATATTAACTACTCCAAGTGTCAGGAAAGTAGGTTAGGCACTGTGAAAATGAGCCTTGGGCTTCTGCATTCCCTCATTCGCTTCCAGTATGTCAGAAAATTAAGGTAGCTCAAGGGAGGAAATATCAGTATTTACAGGAAAAAGAAAGCACAGAAATGTTATGCCTGGCCAGTCGTGCTAATCTTTGATTTTACCTTCTGCCTGAATCAAATCAACAATTTCATCAGATCATTGTAACCATACAGTAAAAGAATTGAAACTATTGTTTGTTTGTTTGTTTGTTTGTTTATAACATGTATTGGCCAATCATCTTACCACAGAGGAATTCTGGGCAGAGTTGTATTAATATCCATTAATATAGTAATACCCTTTCTATATTTTTAATAGGATGGAATCAACAGAGAAATGTGAAGCAGTGATTGCTCATTTCAATGGGAAATTTATTAAAACCCCACCAGGAGTATCTGGTAAGTGGTGTGGGTATGTGTATTTGTTTATATATGCACATGTTTGTTCATTCCTTGGAAAATGCACAGTTAATGAGTCTTAGAACTAGAGTATGAAAAGTGGAAGCAGAACAGAAATGTGTGTGTTGTATCGTTGTTGTTTTTAAAGCAAAACACTCCCGTTCCTTTTGTGGTGCTAATCAGACTCTGGGAGAAAGATAGAAGGAAGGGAGAAGGGGAGGGAGGATGGAGAGTGCCTTCCGTTCCCACCCTCCTCTCATAGTCCCTCCCTTATTATCTTAATTAACATGAGAAGATTGCTAGCCCCAGGCCAATTCAAGCCAATCCCTTTTGAACATGCAAACAGTCCATTCTTCTCTCAGCAGACAGTCATGTGGACAGACGCGACTTGTGAATTAGGCTATTGTCAGTGTCGCTGGCCATTCTTCTGTAGCACTTTTCTTGTACACTGAGTACCCTTTTGTGGGAATTTTCACATGATTGCAGAAACTCTGAAAAGGTTGCTGTATGTGAACAGGGAGATTACGGATACTGTTGCCTCTGGCGTTCAAACTATTCAGTAGTGCAAGCATTATTTATTCCACTTACTGTAACCAAAAGGAGACCAGACGGAAGATTAATATCTAATATTTTAGCACTAAGGCATACATTACAGTACTTCAAATCCCTGCAGCTGTAGTAAATAATTCTGGAATGTGTGTGCAGGAAGAGGAAGGATAAAATGAGTCTTCAGTTTTTAATTAGCTCACTTCACATAGATTTCTTTGCCTGCTAGCACTGAATGTGACTCTTCATATGAAACTTTGGTACACATGTATATCATTATTTGAAGCTGATCGTGCGTTTTTTCTTTCATTGGCTTTTGTTGTTGCTGCTGCTGATCATGCCACAATATCTTGTATGTTACTATTGCAAAAGCCGGGGGGGGGGGAATAATAAGAGTTGCTGTAAATAAAAATTAATGTATTCATTGACTGCTGTTAAAATCCCAACCCATTTTGTGATGGACAGCTCTCAACTTACGATAACTCATAATACTGCCAGAAGTGAACACCCTTTTATTGTCAACATCTGCCAGAATAGAGTAACATATTTCTCTATAGGATTAAAAAAAATAAAAAATAATGAATCAGAAGTGGGGTTCAAGATAAGAGGAACACTTACTACATCCACCAACCAATTGATCAGTCAACAAAGGAAGCCTTTTTTTAACTCAATCAGGAAGAAAGTCTTTCTCCTACTTTCCAGTGATATTACAATGATATGACATTGGGAAGAGCAGGGCTGAGCAGCAGAATTTAGATTAAGAAAGAATTGGAAGTAAATGTGATTTACCTCATAATTGTTATATGCCCAAACCATACCGTTCAGTATTGTAGACCTTCTTAACAAATATATGTTCTTTTTCCATGTTGTTACTAGTGGCTGTTGCTTTGCTCATTGATATTCTCTGAAAAGTCAGCCGCTTTTGAGGGGCCCCATGCTGACCAGAAGGACATAGCTTTGTGGGAAAAGTAAATAAAATTAAGACAAACTCTTCTAATTGCTAAGGAATTCGTAATACTCTCTTTGGCTGCCTGGAGAGCTATGATTTGATTAAAGTTATGGGGAATTAACAGTTGGGTTTCTGAAATTCATTACAAGCTCCCAATGATTAACTCTGACTCTTCCAGAATATTGAGGTTGATACTGTATATGTGATAACACCTACTGCTGCATCTTGAAATAAAAAGAAACTTAAATAGCTTGTGGTAATTGTCTCTGATAGGATAAGCTAGATTTCATCTTTAATGTTGGAAACAGTATTTGCTAATGCATGAAAAGTAAATAGACTTGAGTTTAATGCAAGGAAGCATTTATAATACGACAATCACCTAATAAGATTTTAATGTTTGCTTTTCCTTAAAAGTAATGGATTAAGTATCTGCCATTTTTTTTATCTTTATTGTTTATGGTTTTTTTATTATATTGTTATGAGCCGTCCAGAGTCATTAAGAGTTGGGCAGAATATATGTTTAATAAATCATCATTGATCACACAATCAGCCAGATGCTTAAGACTGGATTTGACATTTTTGTCTAGACCTTTCCAAGCACCTGGGATAGGCAGATGTTGTTGTTTAACAATATTAATGGTATCATCGTAGGATGTAAGTTGTTCTAAGTAAATCAGCCAGATGTTCAGATGGGATTTGACATTTTTGTCCACCTATTGAATACTTCCCATGGACCTGGAATAGGCAGATGTAGATGTTTGATAGTGTTAGAGGTATCTTCGCAACATGTAAACTGTTCCAAGTAAAGCTGGTTTTTGCAATTGACTGATGTTGAATTTGTCAATGCTGATGGTGTTCAAGTGGTACTCCAGTTGTTTTGGGATTGCACCCAAGATACCTATGACTATGACTTTACTTTCATTTGCTACGGTCAATCTATTTCTATTTGCGGGCCTTTGCATTTTGTTATCTTCTCCAGTTCTTTCTCTTCTATTCTGCTGTCTCCAGATATTGCCACATCTGTTATCTGGACTTTTTTTAAACCTTTTTTAATCAACAATTGTTAAGTCTGGGGTGTTATGTGGCAGGTGGCTGTCTGTTTGGAGTCTAAAGTCCCAGAGTACCTTAGCTTCTTCATTTTCTATTACTTTATCTCTTTTATGATCTTACCAGTTCTTGCTTTCAGGCAAATGATATTTCTTGCAGATCTTCCAATGCACCATTGTTGTTACTTTGTCGTGCCATTGTTTGTAGTCAGTCCGTACAATATTCGTGCAGCAACCAGGTAGTCCACTGTTTCTCAGGTTCTTTGCAGAGGCAGCACTTGCTATCTGTTGCTGTCTTCTCAATTCTGGCTTTTTATGCATTTGTCTTGTGAAGGCTTGGTCTTGTGGAGCCAGAATTAGCCCTTCTATCTCTTTTTTTCAACTTTCCTGCTCTTAGACATTGCAAGTTGTTGTTATTATCTGCTTTCCCTGCTATTCTTTAAATGTGCTGGCCATGTAATGTTCTCTCTTCCCATGTCTATTTTCTATTCTTCATTTGGTCTTTCTTATAGGCAGGTTTGGTCTCTACAGTACTAGGCAGGCCTTCCTGGTATACTAGCTTCAATGCATCTTCTTCATTATCCTTAACATATTTTTCTCATGCCCTTTTTTCTTCTTCAATTGTCTGATATACTTGCAAGATTCCACGCACACCTGTTTTCCTTGGTAAATATAGAGTCTGGCAACATTGTCATGTGGATGAAGGGCATGATTCATTGTCATTATTTTTCTAGTCCTTTAATTCCGCTTGAGTCTAGTCTGCCATTCCAGCTGTGTATCTAATGACTGGAATTGGCCAAGTGTTTATTGTCTTGATGGTATTTCCTCCACTGAGTTTGGACTTTAATTTCTTCTTCACTCTCCTGATATTTCTAATATTTTTCTTGGTTTTGTTGTGCTTGATGTCAGTCTGAAGGATGCCCAAATATTTATAATGATCATCTTCATCTAGACTTGTCATTTTATTTACATAGGACATCTTGATTCCTTCAGCTTTCCCCATTTGATGATAAACAGGGCACATTTGTCCAGTCCAAAGTCTATTGCAATATCTTAACTACATAAGTGGACATGTTGAGCAACGATTATATTTCAGATGGTGTTTTTCCATGCAGCTTCAAGTCGTACATGTAAAGAGTGTGGAATATTATTATTAAGGTATTATTAATAGTAATAATTCAGTTAATTATCAAAGGTATTAGTTAATACCCAGCTGACTGGCATATGATGCAATCAACTCTCTAGAACCAGACAAAAGACTTTTGTCCTTTTTTTCCTGTGCTTCCTCTAATAGCATCAAATTCCTTGCTTGTGTTTATATGTCCGCATAGTTTCTGACTAATGGTCTGAATTTGAACTGTTTGAAGTTGATATCTCTGTTCTGAGCTTGGAACAGCTGTTTTGTGTTCAAAACAGTTGTTTTGGTCTTTAAATGGATTGTTTTGGGGCATTTTGGAATGACTGAAATTGATTCTTTCAAATAGTTATTTTGAACTCAAAACACAGCTGTTTGAATTCAAAATGGTTTGCATTCAGAACGTCTTATACATTGTCACTTATGACCTGTCTTGTATACTCTTCTGATGTCTGGCTTGCTTCTTTTTAAATTCAGATTTGCTCCTTGGCATAGTGAAAAGGGCAAGGTTTGCTTCATTCCAGCTTCAGAAGAGGCAGTAGTTACTGTCTGTTAGCAGCACAGCTTATTTCTGTGTAGGACACGGATAAAAAAAAATCTGTCAAAAAACAAATTCCTGCTAATGGGGGACTGTTGGCTAAATCAGCAACCTTGGTTTGGATGAGAAAAGTCTGCAAAAACAGAGAAGTCAGGACATGTTACTGAACAGATTTGGATGGAAAACCATCTAAAAAAGACATGCTGTCATATCCTTCTAAGCTGAAAAAAACATCTGGAATCAAATGCAGAATGGCCAAATAGGTTGACAGGAGAAAAAGCTGGGACTCTCGGATAGCAAGATGTTCAGGAAATGCTGAATAAACATCTCTCTCTCTCTTTCTCTCTCTCTCTCTCTCTCTCTCTCTCTCTCTCTCTCTCCCCCCCTCCCTCCCTCCCTCTCCCTCCCCCCTCCCTCTCCCTCCCCCCCTCCCTCTTATTCTATTAAACTTTGTAAGAAGCATTTATTTAGAAATGTTTTTATACTACAGTGTGCAAATGAAGTACTTGAAAGCTTTGGGCATCTGTCCCATTTTCAAAAAAGCTACAAATAGCCTAGGCAAGTGACAATCATAGTGGTAGTATATCTATTAACCCTGTGCTTTTAACTTAGCACCATACAGACATAGGATAAAAATAGTAATTCATACTATAACATATTATAAACATTTCTAAAATCCCTTATAGAATAAGGGACCTCTAAAGTGCAAGATCCCTGACAGTCTACAATATTAGGGCTATTCAGAAAGAACTAAGGAAGCATTAAAACCTATTCAGTTCTTGCTGTTGTTGGAATAGAATAGATGTAAGGCTAAAGAAAGTTGGTAGTGTTAGCGAGAATATGTATGAAAGTACAGTAGCTGCAGAGTTATGCTGTAAGGGCCATTGTTAGAAACAAGAACAAACTTAAGAGAAATGAGGAAATCAAGACTTAATATGTGTGAAATCAATGTTCAAATAAGGACCAAAGGAACCGAGTTTTGCCCTTGCCTCTCCATTTATTTTCTTGTGATCCGCTGTATTGAAAAAAACACTTGAAAGAGATTGCCATCAGTGATTTACAATAATGACTGTTTAGGGTCCTCCCACGGGCACCTAGGTCTAAGGCTTCCTCTCTAGGCATCCCACTTGATACTATTCCATAATGTGCAATCTAGAAGGGAAGTGCTTATTTGCATAATGTTAATTGTGCTGTGGAGAGCATTCAAATAATGCTTGGGGCTTGCTACCCAAATGAGTTACTTCAGCACTAAAACAAGGAAAAATGTTCCTGAATGTGGAGAAAAAGGTAGGAATATCATTGAGGCAGGCACTCCTCTCATTTCTATTTTTTAAATAAATTGGTGTCCTGGTATGTGAGTCCAGTTTTCTTAAGCTTACTTAAAATGAATTCCAGTCAGAGGAACATAGGTGTAAATAGGCTGTGGTTAAGGTCCTATTACATATTTTGTTTCCAATTGTCCAACCAGACAATTGAGTAGAACTCAAGAAATCTCCACAAAGCAGAGAAGAGGAAGATCTTAATGAGGGGATATCAGACAGATTGTAAACTGTTGGGGCATAGGGTCATGTAATCCAGTAGCCAAGAATAGGACAGAAATTTGTATAATTTCATTCCAGAATTCTTGGTACTCAGTTCTCCATATGCAAGGTTAAATGGGATTTATATCCTTACAGCAAGGAGGGAAGCATAGTGGCTATAATAACAATAGTATTTAGGCTTATATACCACCCCACAGCCCTTTACAGCACGCTCTGAGTGGTTTTACAAGGTAAGCATTATTTTGAATATTGCACCCAATAATCTGGGACCTCATTTTACCAACCTCAGAGGGATGGAAGACTGACTCAACCTTGAACCCTATCAGGATCGAACTGCATCTGTGGGCAGAGTTTGCCTATTATACTGCACTTTAACATTGCATGATGATGATGATGATGGAGGAGGAGAAGGAGGAGATGATGATGGTTTACATTTACATCCTGCTTTTCCTCGTCTGTTCCTGAGATATTTCATCCAGCAGCATCTGGAGAATGATAAATGCCCCACATTTGCTAAAATATGCAAGACTGTGTTTCAAATGTTTGTTTTTTTTAAACACAAATCAGTCCAGTTTGATCTACCCAGTTTTGTCTAGGGAGCCAATTTCATATAGTAAGAAAGGCTAGGGCTATGCCTCCAGGGACCTCTCCCACTCCTGAGGCACCCCATGCTCTGCTTAACAACCTGCATGTTCATTTAACAGTTCATTGGGGAGAATAGTGATGGGAGGTCATTAAGCGAGATGCTTCACCTAGCTGCTATTGCAGCATGCAACTGAACATAGGGTCACATCTTGAGGACTACCTTGAGCAACTTAATATGGTTTAATAATGTACAATTGAAAATCTGGGGAGGGAGGTGATGAGGAAAACAGTACATTCTTTTTCTGATTATGTTACTAAACATATGAACCCATTGAAAGTGGTTACCGATCACTCACTATCAAGATAAAATAATTTTCAATTCAATTTGTGTGCTAAAATTACATTTCTTGCTGAATTATCTTTCTGCTAAAAAGTTTCAGCGTGTTTTACTGGAAATGAGGGTTAAACAGGTATTAGTAAGGAAACTGGCTGAGAACATACTTCTGAATATCTAGCCCAAGTAATGTAATCTGAGTGTAATTCAGTCTAATCCCCGTCTTTATATTTTATAAAAATAACAAACTGATTTTCCTGAAAATTGATAAATTACTGGAACTCACAGGTAATGGAGAAATCTCAAAACAATTGTTCACAACAATTTTAGCTTTGTTCACTGTAGAAATGTGTAGTAAAGAAATAATTCCCACTACAACATGTCCTATCATTATAAATAGCATTCAATTCAAAAGCACCACGTGAAATACAAATTACTGCATTGCTAATGCAAAATGGCAGCTGGAGTGGTTGGGATGATTAGACATCCCAGAATTCTCAAGCTTATGGTTTATATCTTTCATATTATTATTTTGTGAGACAGGGTTTATATAGTCTATGGGATGTTGTTTGCTGAAAATCAGTGAAGCAGGAAAATTATTATTAGCTGAAAGTATTAACAACCGACTTTATGGTAGTGCTTCTATGGAGTCATTAAGTGTATTACAAGGAAAGGGAGGAACAGCTGTGTTTTAGTCAAAATAGTTCTGTTCAGTCAGCCATTCTATGATAAAATCTGAAGAAAAATGGAGCCACTAAAAGCCCACGTAAAAGTCAACAGGAAGAAAGCTAATTGCATCTCCTGGGGGAAAGAAATTCCATATATATAGTGTCACTGCCAAAAAGGACCTCTTTTTTTTGTATCTGCCAGCTTCCACCCATCATGTTTGTAGCTGACACATTCCTCTTAACGTGAACTTTACAGTTCAAATTACATTTGCAGACTATTTTCAGGTATTCATTCATCATTCTATCTTTCCATACAGAAGTACTTAAAAATTAAAGCATCATCAAGATTCAGTCTTTCAGAGCTTAAAGCAATCTTCCTCCACTCACTAGATTTTTTTATAATAGAATTTCTTAGAATCCCTAGCCATTGAATATGTTTATGAAGTTAGATAAAAACTTCAGTTTATAATAAACACGTTACATATTACAATCTCATAAAATGTAGAATATCAGAGTTGGAAGGGACTTTGGAGATCTTCCAGTCCAATCCTCTACTCATACCCTATACCATTTCAGAAGGTTGCTGTCCAGTCTCTTTTTAAAAGCCTCCAGTGATGGAGCACCCAGAATTTCCAAAGGCAAGATGTTCCACTGGCTAATTGTTCTCACTATCAGGAAATTTCACCTTAGTTATAGGTTGGATCCCTCTTTGATTAGTTTCCATCCATTGCTGTCTTTGTAATTCTGATTTAAAGGGCAGAAAAGGATGGATGGATGGATGGATGGATGGATTTGCATTCAAACCATCTATATTTGCCCTCCAACCATGTAGGTGTGAATGTAATTTATCTCGGAATATCCTTGGCAACTGGCATGTATTTGTGATGGTTGCCGTGTCCCATGTTGTGATCTCCTTTTGTGAGCTTCTGATAAGTAGTCAGTGGGGAAGCTGGATTTGCTTAATGACCATGTGACAACTGCAGTGATTCGCTTAACAGCTGTGGCAAAAAGGTTATAAAATGGGACGCCGTTCACTTAATAACTGTCTTGCTTAGCAGCAGAAATGTTGGGCTCGATTGTGGATGTATATCAGGGATTACCTGCACCTCAACTGGTGCAGAATCTCTATGAACAGGGAAGCTGTGCAGTGTATCATCTGTATTTAGAGGGGATTGAAAGGAGTATGTTGATTAAGCAGGACTAAAATTTAAAAACATACTTTCTTTGGATTAAGAACTGCTGAACAGTTGCACTAGAAAGATTCTGTTTCGGCATAGATATAGCAATAGGAGCTGTTGAATTCAGTGAGACTTATGACAATAAATATTACAGGCTTGCACTTGCTGAATCCAGATACCACAAACTTTCTCTCTTTTCTCTCTGTGTGCACACATGCCTGCCTATTTTCAAAAGGATAAATTCGCTAAAAGCTAGAAAAAATTGTATCTGAATATGAAGATAGGAGACTTCTGTCTTAAAGAACTTCTGCCTTAAAACTAATGAGAAAAACTCTAACATGAATGCACTAGAGCAGTGGTTCTCAACATTTTCTTCACCATGAACCCCCTATAAAACCTTTTGTGCCCACAGACCATGGCCACACACCACCAAGACTTAACTCAAGATTTAAATTGTAATATTTCTTCAAACATTTGTGGATTTGCTGGGATGACATTGCAGCCACTCCAGAGGTCAATGGACCACAAGTTGAGAACCTCTAGTCTAGAGCATTTCTCTGTGTCAGTGAATAAATCCTCTATTAGTGTATTTGTCTACCTTTACCATTATCTAATGTACAATTGTACAATTGTACAATAAACAGAAAGGGGGAAATCAGTGGTTGAAAATGTACTGAGTTGAAATGAGCATTCTCCTACAGAGAGTCCTCGCTTAATGACTGATTATTTTATGACTATTTTATGACTTTGAAGTTATGACAGCCACAGAAAGGGGGCTATGCAGCACTCTGGCCATTACAAATTGTCTCTCCTAATCCCTATAGTCACGTGAATGCATGTGGGATGGGTCATCTTTACAATAGGTCATGATGTTCTGCATTCTTGTGACTATAATTCAATATGTTTTTTGCTGGTTTCGGCCCATTCACATGAATACATTCACTTAATGACCACTGTGTTCACTTAGCAACTGCCACAAAAGAGGCTAGAAAATTATTTCTGTTTACAGTAGTGCTTTAATTTAATAATTTCAGGATCAGTTCAGGTCATATGTCAAGGACTACCTGTTACTTTATATTCATCTTACTGACTTGGCTGGATGTAAAGATAATAGTCCTATTGATTCAGTAATCTGCACACATTTATGTATACTAGGTTGCTGATCTAGATAATTAAGATATATAAGATGGCACTCTTCAAATGGTGGGAAGAATATATATCATTTTGTAATCCCAGAGACTAGTACATCAAATTAATCCTAAAGGATTTTGTTTAGCTCCTACAGAACCTTTGTTGTGCAAGTTTGCGGATGGAGGACAAAAAAAGAGACAGAATCAGAACAAATATATACAAAATGGAAGAGCATGGCACAGAGAAGGCGAGGTGAGACTTGTAAGTTCTCATTTCAACCTTTTAATGTTTATGTGTGTACATTAAGAAAGTAATGTAAATAGTACTTTGTTTTGTCATTCCTCTGTATTGTGCAAAAGGGTTTTACAATTCTGTACTATTTGCCTTCTTGATAATATAAACATTGAAATTAAAATCATAAATATGCAATCCCTTTTTAGGAATGTTTTCTTTTATTTTAATTTTGTTGAAAACTACTGCTTTGTGACTAAGAGTCGAATCAATAAGAGCAATAAACAAAATGCAATAGAATCAAAATTGCACGTCAGCAAAGGAAGGAAATGGCAATCAAATATCTTTTAATCGAATCAAACCGTAACCTAATCACAGCACTGTGAAGCGGAATAGCCTCTAAGTCAGGTCAGAAAAGCAAGGGGCATTGACACACACCTCCAAAGTTTCATAAACATTTGAAGGCTTCTTAGTATTTTAGCCAGCTGGTGCATCTCAAGGGAAGGAGCTCCAACTATTGCTATTCTTGAAAATACCCTCTTTCCTAACACACATGTGGAGTCCATATTGTGTGGTTTAACAGCTCAGCTACATTCTGGCACATGGTTATGTGAGCACATTTCTATCATGAGTCAGCATATCCTGAAAAGTTCGGTAAATAACAAGATATATAGTAGCTGAGATTTGCATTGGGCTTTCAAAGCATGCTTGTGGAAAGTCAGGGCAATGCAATGGTGCATTGCAAATACTCTCGTTGGGGGATATGTGGCTGAGTGCCAAAGCTAAATTAACGTGAAAATATGTTTTGATTGGAACTCTTGTGTTTCATTGAATAAGTACTGAAATGCCTAAATACTTTACTTTTTGTATATCAATTATGGTAAAAAAAACATTTCTTGAAATACTCTGCTGTCATTGTATCATTTTTTATTAATTCAAACAGATGGGCTGGTGTTAATGTTTCGATTGGGTTACTAACCATTGCTTATTGATGATTAATTGCTCCTTTTCCTAAAGGCTGGGATGACACTCACTTACGATCCAACTACAGCTGCTTTACAAAACGGGTATGTAAATTAAGCACTTAATAAATGCAGTTGATTTTCCTGTATCTTTTAAAAAGTTAATAATGAAGATATATGTATTTTCTAGATTTTACCCCTCACCATACAGTATTGCAACAAACAGAATGATCACTCAAACATCTATCACGCCATATATAGCTTCTCCAGTTTCTACATACCAGGTGAGTATTTCAAGGTTAGCAGAATTAACAGTAGAATTATGTTTCCTTTATAAGTCGCTCATCTGTATTACACAAATTAAAAAGCCTTACCAAATCTGGGCATATCTAGATGAGGAGCCCTCAGTTCTCAAATTCCCTCAAAAGCCCATTGATAAGAGCTCTAGAAATTAAGGATTATCCATCTGGAAGGAAAACAGGTTGAGGAAAGCTGGTGTAGAACGCCAAAGGTAATGCAAAACTACATTGAATAGCTGTAGTGTAAATTCCACACAAATTTCTGAGTAAACAGCTCCTTGGTTTCCTGTTGTATAGAAATTGATAGGTGCAGCTGGGGGGGGGGGGAGATAAAAGCTTCTGTCATTTAAAAATATTGCTAAAATAGAAGTAATGCATTGTGTTTGAGGGAACCTTGAAAACATCAGATTATTTATCAGATTTGCTGAAAGGAAACAGGCCTGCCCCCCCCCAAAAGCTTGCTTACTCACTATGAGAGTAAAGAACCTCCCTAAAAGTGTATGTTAGTACATTTTATAGGAAAGATCCCTGGAGTACTTATAGATTATTTTGTAAGCCTTCAAGTAGATCCTCCTGTTCACTTCCTTTCTATTTAGTGCAAGATCTGACAAAACATTGAGAGATAAACCCAAGGAACCTCCTTCAGGGTTGAGGAAAGAGTGAGCAATCTCACACTTTCTTTAACTCGACATCTCTCTTGGGAAGGTTGTGTAAGATCAGACTCCAGAGACCGTGCTAGCTTCAGTGCTTCAGAAGAGGGAAAGAAAGAAGAAAACAAAAACAGTGTTACTGAGAACGGCTAAACCACTGCCTTTTCCTCTTGCCATCAGGGAGTAAAATTGGCTTGGTTAAGGGCAAAGGAACTCTTTCAGCCAATGTGGATCCCTGCCCAGCCCCAGTCTGCTGAGGGTATTGATTGGTGATTGCCCAGTGTGCTTGGGAGGAAGGCCCTGCCAGACAGGAAGGCCCAGGGAAATCAATCCCACATTCTACTGAAGGGGGTTAATAGCTTTTGCAGACTTCACTGGCTGCTACTTCTGAATCCTCCTCCAAATGAAGCTTTTGAGTAAGGGGTGTGGATAAATGGCTCTGGTTCTCCCTCTTCAGGAATGGGTTTCAAAAATGTTTACTATCAATTCTGTGGGCATGGCTGGGGGGAGCATGTCACCCACTTGCCATCACCCATGCCAATTGAGTCACATCCCCCCCTACCTAGCCACGCCCACAGAGCCGGTGAAAATTTGTTTTGCTAACTGGGCAAAGAAGCCTTGCTTTCCTCTCGGAGGAAGGACGCAGGGATGCCAGCCCGGGGCTCGCATCCCTTACTGCTCATTGCCACCACCCCTGCCAGATGGAGCATTGGAGGCCAGGCCGGTCCCGGCCACAAGCCCACTGCTTTGCTGACCAGGCAGAGCCTGGGTTGCAGCCAGTGGGGAGGAGCCATGCATGGGGTGAAATGGGAGGCACCCCTCTGGCAAAGGCTCCACATGGATGGCAAGGGAATGGCTCAGCAGCAGGGGAAGCTGGCCATGCCTCCTGGCTCTCGGAGAAAAGAGGCAGGGATGCTGGCCCAGGGCTCACTTGCTTTACCGCTCACTGCCCCTGCCGGACAGAGTGTTGGAGGCCAGGCTGGTCCCGGCCGCTCGTTCACCGCTTTCCCAGCCATCCACCCAGTTGACCAGGCAGGGCCCGGGCTGCAGCCAGCGGGGAGGGGGTTTAGGCAAGCACGAATGCTGCTTACCCATGTGTAGGCAGGAGGAGGCAATTCTGTGGATCCACGTGGTGAAGGTGAGGCAGGGTGAGCGTCCGAGCGGGCTGGTTCGGGGCATGGCCAGCCAGCCATTCGGCGACCTAGGCCCAATTCCCTCTACCGGTTCACCCAAACCAGTCCGAACTGGGAGCAACCCACCTCTGTCCCTCATTCAAAATTCAACTTAAATATAGTACATGTGTATGCACAGAACAAAGAGTGTGGTTGCAAGGTTGTTTTTCTTTACAGCCTGCTTTGGGTATGTACTATGTGTTCATAAAGGCCAACTTAATTTGTACCCATGTTTATCCAATCAAGATATGAACCTGTGAAACTTGCCATTCTGAACTTTCAGTATGCTGTTTTACAGTTCACTGAAAAAGAAAATGGAGGTATCAACACCTAGCAGTCATTATAGAATTAAGACATTCATAAGCAGCACATTTATTTTAGGTAGAAACCTTTCAAGATTTTTTTTCTCTCAAAATGTCCAGATGATCCTTATCAGAGCCAAGGTAGACTTTCCCCCAGTTCTAACTTTGTCTGATTAAGCTCTATTAACTGTTCCTTTCATCCAGAGTATTCATCCCAAATGAAGGACATGTTTACAATGAAGTTTTAAACTTAACTGCAGTCCGAGTTTGACAGTTCTAAGGCTCAAGAAATAACCTTCTCTACTGTAAATCCCAATTGGTCTTTAAAAAAAAAAGGAAACAGATGTTACCGCTTAGCCAGACCCCTCCCTCGGCTTTGTTGTCTGTGAAAACTCTGCTGAGGGGATCACATCCTGTACCTTTGCAATGTCGGATCGGGATTGCTGGTATTCAGCTTTCTGCTTATGGTTAAAAAAAGGGAGGAATTATTTACAGCTTAATCATTTGTGGTACTGCACTAATACATACATTTTGGGTGGAGCGTGGAGGGGATTATAGTGTCTTCTAAGTGAAGGGTAGTGTGAATTAACAAAGTCTTCCAGGTTGTCCTATATTGGCTCTGGAATTTTCATCTCTTGCAGCAAACCTATCAACTTAAGCCACTTCCCAACCTTGAGGCTTCAGAAGGTGGTCAAGTGCAGTGAAAACTTAGGATGATAGCTGTCATCCAACAATATCTGTGAACTTAGCATTATTGAAAGCTACATAGTTGAAGATACACTGAACATTCTGTAAGCAATGCATAATTAATACAAATTTGTTAAAAGTGGTTTTTTGTTTTATTTTCCAGGTGCAGAGTCCCTCCTGGATGCAGCCTCAACCATATATAATGCAGCATCCTGTAAGCATGCACTATTTCTCTTAATGTTGCTCTGACTCTGCTCTTGGAATGGGAATGGGGAGAATGGGAATTGTTACTATCTTTATGGATTTATATAATCAGAGCTGGACTATATAAACCCATATACCTATATTCTATAGCAGGCACAACATACTGCATACACTAAACTAACCATCCAGAGTTGCTGGAAGTCGGGCATCAATCTAATACAACATTATACAATCCATCACCATTGATAAATTCCATCTTATCCTTAAGCCCCCTCATCTAAACAACCAAGTGACTGTTGGATCAATTTTATCCACCTCTGTTGAAACAAAATAATAGCTGTAAGTGGGAAGCAAAGATGGAAAGCTGTAAAACTGGAATGAAAACCTATGATTATACTGTATACTGCCTGGAAGATACTAGAGTGATTTGTCACGGGTTGTCATATACCTGAAAGGCACTAACTTGGGGATAGCTATAAATACATATATACATGCACAAACAGGTGTGTGTGTGTGCCCATATCTTTAGATACACAGTTCCTGGCAGGAAATCCTAGATCTATCACTTCTGAAGCTTAGGAGTCCACTTAGGAAATGTATTGTGCTCACTTCTCCCACTGAATTTAGTTTAGAGAAACTTGAAGTCTATATCTGGGGCTGGGTGATATTGTACAGCCATATATGGAGCCCATTAAAAATACTTCACTAACTGCCCTGGTAAAATAACTTGACCAGAAATATTCTTACCTATAGAACAAACTAGCCATACTGGATTAGACAAATGTTCCATTTAATCCAGCATCTTGTTTCTTGCATGCTGCAAAGAGTTAGATTTATTGGCTTAGATGGTCCCTTCCAATTCCATACTGGACAGACAGAGATTTCCAGAACATTTTTCCTCCTAGAGAACTTCACCAGTAAAATGGAGCCAGTGACCATAACATCCATTTTGTTTTTTGTTTAAGGAGAGGGGAGAACTGGAGTTTGTGCAAAAAGTGGAATTCCCAACTATTGCAGTAACAAGATCCATGTGTTTTACCTAGGGAAAAAATGATCCTTTATAGAGGTTAGAAAACTCTCAGGAAATGCCATGAAGGTGACATTTTCCTATGGCTGAGGAGTTGGAAGATTTCCCCCTTCTATAGAATCCCACATATTTCAGTAGAATCCCACATATTTACTTAAATTGTGACAATCTTTCCTTAAATTGTGATAATCTTGCAATGAACAGCAATTTCGTAATTATATGAATTTCATAATTTCATCTTCCAGCATGTTTTCTCAACCAGTCATTTCAAAAACTAAGTGTGCTGTTTTAATAAAGATCTTAAATTTCTTTTATTTCTTTCGTTTGTATCCTGCCTTTATTATTTGCGCAAATAATTGAAGGCAAGAACATATACAACCCACCTTCCTTCTCCTATTTTCCACACCATGACAACCCTGTGAGGTGAGTTGGGCTAAGAGAGAATGACTGGCCCAAGTTCAAAATGCATCTTACAAAATGCATGAAACAGTCCTAAATCAAAACCTTTTATTTTCTATAAAGACATCATATGCGTACAACTTTTCTAAAAGAGAATGAAATAACCACATTGGGAAGTGTTTTAAACCTGTCTCTTTCATTCCGGTAGGGGGCTGTATTAACTCCTTCCATGGAGCACACCATGTCTTTGCAGCCGGCATCAATGATAAGTCCACTGGCCCAACAGATGAGCCACCTTTCATTGGGCAGCACTGGAACAGTACGTAGCCAATGCCAATAAACTCCCATTAATGACAAAAGTTACCTTTCTATTTTATAGCATTTCCATTATCTGGTAAGAGTGTATCCACTAGAAACCCACTAGAAATCCATTCATAAAATTCCTAAAGTTCACTATTATATTTTTTTTCAAGAGAGGAACATGGACATTAGCAGATTTGATTGGTGAATGTAGCTGCTTTTCTTCCCATATTTCTCCAAAATACATGATCTTAATCGCTTGATACCAGTAGTGTCAACATGCATTGTGAGTGAGCTCTTGAATCTACTATGATTTATCCGTCTCTTATCTGCCAACAAGAGCTGGCATTGCTAGATAAAATGCCTTACAAATTAAAAATAGAAAACATTGCCAGTGACTTCGTTAAAATGATTTCAGAAACACTTGATTTCTTTCTCCGTGATATTAAAACAAACAAAACACCTTAAACCGCACTTTTACAGGTAGTTCTCAGTTTACGACCACAAGTGAGCCCAAAATTTCTGTTGTTAAGCGAGACATTTGTTAAGTGAGTGTTGTCCCATTTTATGACTTATCTTGTCACAGTTGTTAAGTGAATCGCTGCAGTGGATAAGTTAATAACCTGGTTGTTAAGTTGATCTGGCTTCCCCATTGCCTTTCCTCGTGAGAAAGTTGCAAAAGGTGGGCACATGACCCTGGGACACAGCAACGGTCATAAAAATGAATCAGTTGCCAGGCATCTGAATTTTGATTACATGATCATGAAGTTGCTGCAAAGATCATAACTATAAAAAATGGTCATAAACCACTTTTTTCAATGCTGTTGTAATTTTTAGCGGTCACTAAACAAACTGTTGTAAATCAAGGACTTTATTTTTTTAATAATCTGGGAGCATGCATTCTTGTTCTGAAATAGCAATAGCACTTAGGCTTATATACCATTTCATAGTGCTCTGCAACCCTCTCTAAGCAGTTTACAGAGTCAGCATATGGCCCTCAACAATCTGGGTCCTCATTTTACCGGCCTCAGAAGGATGGAAAGCGGAGTCAACCTTGAGCCGGTGAGAATCGAACTGCTGGTAGTCAGCAGTCAACAGAATTGGCCTGTATTCTAACATCTGTACTATCACAGCTCTGTAAGCTGCCTATAGAGTCAAAAGGAATGAATTGGGTGGCCATATAAATTTTTTTAATGAATAAATAAATACCTCCACTGGCTAAATTCATCATAGTTTATCTAAATAAGTTATAACAAGTTTTCTACATTACTCCATCCTCTCCATCACACATTTGGATAAAAGCTGTATCTACTTTTAAATACACTATGTTTTGTTTGGAATTATTAAACCTACATTAATCATGGTTTGCCATTTCAACTATGATTATGAATCATGGCTAAGCAAAAACAAAAGAGAACTCTTACAAGCAAGTTATGGTGCACACAATATTTATTAGGCCTTATATCTCAGATGGTAACATGCTTCAATGTGCTTATATGTAAAATGCTAACATGCTTGTCTGTGCTCCATTGAATTGAATATACAGTATTATCTGCCTTTTTTGTAGTACATGCCTGCCACAACAGCTATGCAAGGAGCTTATATTCCCCAGTATACACATGTCCCCACTGCAGCTGTTCCAGTTGAGGTGAGAAAATCTTTACTATATTATTGGTATGAATTCTTGGTTGTTGTTTTTGCTACTCTTATTGATGCATCATATTTTTAAATGGTATTTAGGCTTTTATGTTTTTCACTGTACATTGCCTTGAGTTACTCTGAGTGAGATGGGTGGTGCCTAAATTTTACAAACAAATAAAATGAAAATTCTACATATGCCTTCTTAAGAATTTGATTAATAGAGAGGGATAAAAGCAACTATGGTATAAGTGTGTGTGTGTGTGTTTGTTGATGTGCTTTCATGCAGTCTTCGTAGAGAACCAGTGATGCAGAGTCTTAAGAAAAATGCCCAACTGTAATACATAATACTACAGGTAGTCCTTGACTTACAACCACAATTGAGTCCAAAATTTCTGTTGCTAAGCGAGACATTAGTTAGTGAGCTTTGCCCCATTTTACGAACCTTCTTGCTACTGTTAAGTAAATCTCTGCAATTGTCAAATTAGTAACACAGTTATTAAGTGAGTCTGGCTTCTCCATTGACTTTGCTTGTCAGAAAGTCACAAACGTTGATAACGTGATCCTGGCACACTGCAACTGTTATGAGTCGGTTGTCTGGATTTTGATGATACAATCATTGGATGCTGCAATGGTCGTGTGAAAAACAGTCATAAGTCATTTTTTTCAGTGTCATCGTGACTTGGAAGGGTCAATAAAATAACTGTCAACTTCTAAAGCGTTGCCATGGCTATTATCAGGTTGGCATTCAAGGGAGGATTCCATGCATACCTTCGGCCAGAGTTGGATCTCATATTTCTACAACCTAGTTTGTGAATATGATGTATGACGTATGACAGATGACAGAATGGAGGAGATAGAGGAGTAAAGTTCAAACGCAATTAAGCGAAAGCCAGTTTAGGCTCCATAGAAGATCAAGCCAAGATGTTGATCCTAATAAATGAATGTTTTTTGTTTGAACTTTGCCTCGAGGCTCGTAAATTAATTAGGTCATCTATTGGGAACTTCACAAACTGTTCTAGGTCAATGACTAACTATACATGATGTCACAAATTTTAGAAACTGTCTTTCTTGATATGTTTTCTTATAAAATATGCTCCATAATCCAATTTAATAATAATTAGAAATAATTAGAATACCTTTCATACTATAGCTGGTGATTTTTTTTAACAGGAGGCCAGTGGTCAGCAGCAAGTTACAGTAGAAACATCCAGTGATCATTCTCCATACACTTATCAGCAAAACAAGTAATTGTGAGGTAAAATTGTTATATTTCTTCAGAAGTGTAAAACATATTTTCTCATCCCAAAATAGAAAGGACTACTAATGCTAATAATTTTATGAAGCCAGTGTGAAATAATGCTGAATTTGGTACCCTGAATGTTTTCTCAGATCCTAGAATAAAATAGCAAAAGTTGTCTGCTATAACCATGAACTTGTGAAGGAAGTTCCCTTCTGTTGATTATAGAAAAATACATTTATTGTAGCAAATTTTTATTAGGTTGCTTAGAATACCAACCTCTATAAATACCAATATCTATAAATTCCCATTCTTATAAAGCCATATTTTGATATTTGAATTTGAGAATTTCCTTGGATTTTTCACTTCACTTCCAATTAACTTTTTAGGAAAATACATCTAAGAATTATCCTAAGTATTATGTTTTAATTTTGGGACATGTCTTGCCTTCTACCTGAAATTGTAATAAATGATTTTTACATATTTGGGAAAAAGATGTTCAATGCTTCTATATATTTTTTTCACTTTTAAGTTTTTATTTCCATTCCATTCTATACAATCACATGTTTACTGTGCATAACCGGGGCATATAACATTGAATAATAAACACAGCCCTTACTTATATAGAAAATGCCCTCTACAATACAAGCCCAATATACCTCCTTGGCCCACCATACACCCTCTTTCAACCCCCTCCAACTTTCATTCTTCCTTCTTACATACCCCTCTACTACCTACTTCCCCCCCCTCTATCACTCCCTCTCTTAATCCAATCCCTCCCTTCCTTCTCTTCCTCCTCTCTCTCTCTCCTCCTCTCTCTCTCACCCTCTCCACTCTCCTTCTTCTTTCACTCAACTCCTCCCTTCGGTGTACTTCTATTACCTTCCAATATATTCAGCTTGTTCTATTTTAACACTAACATTAAAAAGCCACAGTATACAAGTGGAATCATGTACCTTAAAATTTAACACATATTGTATTTCCCCCCTCCCCCCAAAACCCCACCTCCCTTCCCTCCCCCCGACTTCCCAGACCCCGTACACGGTATAGCATTTTAACAATCACAGTCTAAAATATCTCAACATTGAGCTCAGCTTCTTACTGTTACCCAAATTTTGAACAGTTTAAGTTATTACTAATGTTAAACATAAACTATCTGGAGTTTCTTAGTCCCATAATGAGCAGTTTACATTGTTCGTATACATTAAACTCGGTTTCTCACCATTACACAAATTTAAACAGTTTGCCTTGTTCTGTCTATTTCCAAACCCATTAATTTTGTTCCCTTTGTGCCTCCTCCCTCTATAACACAATGCTTCTATTTTGTCCACATAAATAATATGAGATATTGTTATCAGATATATTTATTTAGAAATGTTAACATCAAATGTAGATTACATACATAAACTAAACCATGGGTTGTTTCACCAATTTGGAATTCTTTTTTAGTCATTCTTGTCTCTGTGAAATGTGTTATGAAGGCCTAGAAATGGTGAAAAGAGAATTGGAAAATAAGCCAGGAAAACTACCAAAACCACAGTCCTTTTTGACATATCATGTCACTTCATAGGTGTACTTTGTAAACCAAGAATCAGCCCTTGTTTAAACTGATATACCTCCTTCAAATAAACAATAGCGTATTCATTGCCCTTCATTCATATATGCCTTTGGGCAAGGTGTCAACTAAGCTCCACATAGAAGATTTTATCCCTTTAAGTTTATAACCTCAGTAAATTCCTACAGCAGGCTAGTTTTTAGGAATGAGGTATTTGGGAATGAAATGTATTTTTACTCTTTTTTCCCCCCAGGTATGTTGGTGGTGACCTTGCCGAGAGAAGGATGCAAAGGCTGGAACAATCATGGATTTTACTGATCAATTGTGCTTTAGAAATTATTGACAGTTTTGCACAGGTTCTTGAAAACGTTATTTATAATGAAATCAACTGAAACTATTTTTGCTATAAGTTCTATAAGGTGCATAAAGAAAAAGAAAAAAAAAGATCTTAAAATTCATCCTAATAGCTGTTCCCTTTCCCCTCCCCCCTTGAACAGGTTTATTTTAGTAAGAAATTTTTTATCAAGTGTTATGACGCAAAAAAAAAACAGAAAAAAGGAAAAAAAGGAGAAAAAAAACTTAAAAATAATTCCGGTCACGCACATCTCAAAATGGAGACACATCCATGTGCATGACAGAATCCGTCTCTTGGTTTATTTTATTTTTTTGTGTTAACTTTTTAAAAAAATGTATAATTTTTTTTGAAGTTTAAATTAGTAAAACATCCATGCTGATGTTCTGTGCTTGCTGTGTGAGTCTCGCTCTAGTGCAGTGTTGCAATTGTAGGGTCTGTTTTCATAGCTTTCAGTTTTTGTTTTTGTTTTCTTTAAAAGTAGTCTGAAGTGTCTCATCTTTTTTCTATCAATTCCAATTTGCCTTAACTCTTTTAATGCTGTAGCTGTTTCAGTACGTAGTCCAAACTAATGGTGTAGAATGCTTTTGACCAAAGCTGGTCTATTATGCCTTGTAAAACAGCAGGATAGGGCTTTTAAGAGGTAGTCGATAAAAATTGCTGAAAAATCTGGCTTTTTAAAAATGTGTAGTAAGTGTTTTTAATGATTTTTTTTCCTCACATAATAATGTAAGGTTGTGAAATGCAAGATTGGGGAATAGGGAAATGTTTTGTGTGAAACACATTTTTCTGACTGGGGAAATTTTAATAGAATAAATCGTTTGTAAGGCCTTATGCCAATTAGTTTTCCTCTGCTAGTTAGGAACTCTGCTGTATGATGCAATGTAAAAAAAAAAAAAACTTTTTGCCTTTTTTTTCCAGAAGCTAATTATGTTTTTAGTTGTAGGGTGGGGGAGTTTGGGTGGGGGAGGGGGAGGGAATCTGCCGAATGTTTCTGTCCTTTCTAGTAATGATAATGCTTAAAAACAATGCTGTACTGAGACCTAGCAAATAGAAACATTTGCTTTTACAGCAAAGGCAAAAGCTAAAAGACTTTTTTCAAAATATAAGCTGAGATTTAAGTAGAAAAAGAATGAGATTGGGTACTCGCTCTCTATATTAGGTAAATAAAGACTTGGCACTTTTTAAAGGTAACTTTACCAAAGAACAAAAGAGCCAGTAACCAATAATTCTGAATTGTCTCAGCAGTTTATGTCTTCTGTACTCTTTTATTTTTTATTTTATTTTTTTCTTTTTGCCGGACCAGTTTGCGGTTAGAAGAATGTGCCTTTTTTTGTACATTTGCATTTAGGTTTTATAATTTTTAATTGATGTATGGACACAAACAAACAAACAAAAAGCATGAAGGAAGACTTGGATCCAAGCAGTGCCACGCTTTACATCATCACTACAAGTGTTCAGTGTAAAGAAAAGAAGAAGAAAATAATTTTGAAACTATGAAATTCCTGATTTCACAAATACACTGTTATTTGTACTTTTTAATGTATTAGATAAAAACTCACTGCTCTTAAAAGCTCGTTTTTATTATGATCGCATGTGTAAATTAAGTTGTCTTCCAAAACTGTGTACTTGTCTGGTCAACTGTGTATGATCAGTTATCTACCTCAAGGCTTATTTCTTTTTCTAATGGGACAGGTTGCTGGCCCTCCCTGTTACCACAGACCAAATCACCCTAGCTCGGGAGCTAGGCCTAAGCAATTCTTCTTTTCACTTTTTGTTTTCCTTTTTAGTTTTTAAATTTTATGTGAGTATTCAAGTACAGATGTCAGTGACATTTCATAGTTTCAAAAGTCAATGCTGCTCTGAGAAGTGTAGATTCTAATAAATTACATAGACATAAGAAATACGTTTTGTTTTTGTTTTCTATTTTTTTATTTTTTTAAAGAAAAAAAGTTGTGGTATTATTGGTTCTATGCTCCCTTGAATTGACTGCTTTGTCAGAGTTCAGATTCCTTGCATCTTGTTCCTTGGAGGTGGCATGTTTCCAAAAAAGAAGAAGAGGAGTTATTTACTACTTGATCTTCTCTT
This sequence comes from Thamnophis sirtalis, assembly GCF_051295495.1. Lineage (NCBI taxonomy): Eukaryota > Metazoa > Chordata > Lepidosauria > Squamata > Natricidae > Thamnophis > Thamnophis sirtalis. The sequence continues at coordinate 30,460,240 of NW_028261381.1, forward strand.
TCCATTAGCTAAACTTTGAGTTAAAACAGTGTTTCTCAAACTTGGCAACTTTAAAATGTGTGGACTTCAATTGTCAGAATTCCCCAGTCATAACTGGATGTGGGATTTTGGGAGTTGAAATCCATACATCTTAAATTTCCAAGATTTGAGAAACACTGGAAGGAATAGATGCTGTTGGAAAATCTGAACGAAGTGCCATACACATTATCTGCGTAAGATTTGCAAAATGTATCCTCTGTACATAAAAAAAAATAATCGATTACTTAAACATCACATAGTAGACAGCCATTAAATTATAAAAAAATAATTTATGAAGAAAGACCTTTTGTACAGATTGAAAAAAAGATTTTCATAGAGATATCTATATGATCAAGAGAGTTAATTTTTTTATTTTTGTTTTACTAGTGCCACAAACTTGCCAGTGGTAACTTATTTGTCCGGTTCAAGATAACTCTGTCATTTTGTTTCCTAGGACTTGTTGTTAAATGCCAAAAGACATTTTTGAACTGTAAATTTGATTAGATTGTTAGCTTTTTTCTGTTTTATTTCTTTTGAAAACTTTTGAATAAAAAACATCAAAACAAAACCAGACTTTTTCATGCTTTTAAAAAAACTAGTATCGATTCAGCTCTTAGGTGATCTTTATAACATATACAAAGTTATAACATATTGCACATTATTTGAATATGCTTTACTGACAATAATATTTATATAACCTATCAAAATATTTTCCTCTGCAAACTAAAAACAATGTTCAAAGCTCACTACCAGAAAAATCAAAACCAAAATACAGCAGTTTGCCCCCAAAACATCCAGAAAGTTTTTTCCTTCATCCCTCCTTTCCGACTCCTGAACAAGTACACCATTTTGAAAGAGCTTCTTGCAATTGAATGCTATTCTATGCCAGTTTCTACCCCAGCACCAAACATTGGAGATAGTCGAGTCTAGTGGTTAAGGCTCAACTAGAAACGACGAATAAACTGTGAGTTCTAATCCTACTTGAGCTATGAAAGCCGTCTGAGTTACTTTAGGCCAGTCACTCTCTCTCAATCAATGTACCTCACAGGGTTATTGTTGGGAATATAGGAGGAGGAAGGTGTGTTATATATTCGCTGCCTTGAGTTATTTATAAAAATAATAAAGATGGGATATACAGCAAATGCAGGTTGTCTTTGACTTATAACAGTTCATTTAATGGCCATTCAAAGTTACAATAGCATGGAAAAAAGTCAATTATGACCATTTTTCACATGGTCACATGCAGTGTCCTGGGGTCATGGGATCCCCTTTTGCAAACTTCTGACAAAGTCAGTGGGGAAGCCAGATTTACTTAATCATATTACTAACTTAACAACTGCAGTGATTCACTTAACTGGCAAGAAAGGTGGTAAAATGGGGCAAACCTCACTTAACACCTCTCCAATTTAGCAGCAGAAATGTTGGGCTCACTTGTGATTATAAGTCAAGGACTTCCTGTAAATAAACATTATTGACAAAATTACAGGTACCAAGTAGAAGCTACACCAAAATAGCAAATGTCATCCAAAAGATGTAAATCAATCATTATGTATTTGCATCCTGATGTGATTGGTGGAAATTTATAAAATTTGTCATGATGACATGGTGGCTGTGACATTGCTTGTCTGTCGCCTCCCTGTAGATATTTTCAGTTCTGAGAAGAGCCACGTTCCCCTTTCTTTTTTCCTGACCAATGTATCTGATGATGAATTATTTAGAGTAAAAATATTGTTTCTGTGCATTCTAAAAGAAGAGTCTCTTCTTTGCCAGAATAGGAAGCTGCTTCTTTGCCAGAATAGGAAGATGGTTTTCTGTCTTAATTTTAATATGTTGGCCAAATATAACAGAACTCTTCTCTTCTTGCTGGATTGCTGCAATCACACTCCTCTTTTTCAATTCTTCTCCGAAGCAGAATAGTTTGGTTTTTTCTAAACTTGAGCCGGATGCTTTTGCACAAAGATTATGGGGCACATGATGGTGGGCATAACTTGGTTCCCCTGGGCAGCACGCCAGGGCAGAAATCTGGCAGACTGCAAAGTACCATGACCATCTGCTCCAAATGCATGCTCTGGCATATTTTCCAATTAGTTTCCCTGAGCCATGAGTTGGAAAGGAACTGCCAAGCTTGCACAAAGGACAAAAGGGTTTCCTCTGTAGATAGGTGAAGGATAATATGGGTAGAAATAAATTTAGGAGTTAGGGGTGTTTTATAGTCCACTCTTCTATCAAAGGCTACGAACCATCTTTGCTTGTAATTGTGTTTAACAATAAATGCCCCCTTTCTTAACTCTGTTTCCTGATGAGGATATGGCAGGCTAAACGTTCCTGCAAGGGTCTCTATGCGAGCAGGGAGAACATCCTGGTGAAATTGGCAGTATGGACAGAACTGTAAAACCATGCTGTCTGGCTAGAGCAGTGTAAAATACACCCTTGATGCACTGACTTGCTAATACGACACCATAGCTACTATTGGTGGATTCCTTAAAAATGGTGTTGCTGATAGGAGATGCTGGGACATCTCTACTTTGTTAGCAGGAGGGAAGAGGATATGAATTTGTGTTAGGATATCGAATTTAGCAGCTGGAACAGTAAAGTACAATAGGCCAGAACATACAATTGTAATTGATTAGTTGGAAGGTGCTGACTCATGCATGATGCAATCTACACTATGATTGGTTGCTATAAGTATAAAGGGGGAGTCGTCCCCCCCCCATCTTTTTGGTCTCTATTCTGTATTAATTTACCTCATGATATTAGTGTGTTCCTGACTATCTTTTGTTCTCCGACTTCATCTGAACAGCTGCTATTCAATTCCTGGACAGATTGGCCCTTAGATCTACTTGCTTTTATGGGAGATTCTTGTTTAAATATTCATATCCAGCTCCTTTCCCAAAGTGGGTGTCAAGCATAGGAGCCGCCGTTCATCACTGTGCTGCCACTGTTACAAGCCAGTTTGGCAAATCTGGGAATGGAGAGGAATGTACCAAAAATAGGGGAGGGGGGATTTTAATGTACATTTATAGATACATTTTTTATTACGGTAAACCACCCAGTTACCCTGTGGTAAGATGGGCGGCCCTAAGTTTTGTAAATAAATAAAAAAGGCTTTAAGCCTATGTGATCAACCAAAACAAAACAATGATAAAGTTTATGACAAAGGTGTTACAGGATTACAACAAAGGAATGTTGCCACACCTCAATGTGGGATAAGACATAATTTTTCAGCTGATTGTGGCCTTTTTATAGTTTGCCTTAAACGTACTAATTAACTATACCCTACTGCTGTTTCTCTTGGGCTCCTTCCACCCACGTTCTGATATTTATTTTATGTATTATTTATATCCTGCTCTATGTTGTAGGGATATGGGCATCCCTAGTACAGACTTCTCCAATTGGGAGTTGGGGGGTCTTCCACCTGTAGAGGTTTACCTTGTTTGATTCATAGAATGCCAAGAAGTGACTCAGATTTTGTCCCATCTATTTTTCAAATCTTTCAACAATAGCAGAATTACAACATTTTTGTAGTGTTGGAGCCTTACCATGACTAGGATACCCTCTTCATCTGATTGCATCTGAATCAAGGTACTATTAACGTATTATGGGAGCACATCCATTGTCCTCCTAAGTATGAATATAGTTCATATATTCTACAGTGGTTAGCACTATCACTTAAGACTTCTAATGCTTTATAGCCCACTCTAAGGGTTTTAACAGAGTCAGTATATTACCCCCAACAATCTGAGTCTTCATTTTACTGACCTTAGAAGGGTAAGTCAACCTTGAAGCCCCATCAGGATTAAATTATTGGTGGGCACAGTTGGCCTGCAATACTGCATTCCACCACTGCGTCACCATGGCTTCTTTTTGCCTACTACAATACCATAATTGACAACACATACAAGAAGTATACATACAATGCAATACATACAATATGATACATACAAGAAATCAACAGCAACTACTATATTATGACTTAGCACAATGAGTCTTAAACGGGTAATTTCTGGGCATAGCCTGGAGCAATTTGAAATTGCTTTGTTTGTGAATCAAGAATCCAATTTGAGGCTGCCACTGCCCAGACACTGGTGTAAAAGGTTCTTTTTCCTTTTCCTTCCTTCCTATCTTCCTTTTTTTTGTGGAAGTATCAAAGCCCAGGATATTCAACCAACCCAGAAAAAGGTTAGTTGAGTCAAACAGTTTTAAGAACCACTGACTTAGCAAATCAAGAATAGCAAAATGTGAGAATCGAAATATTTTGGGGGTAGATGTCCACAGCATGAAGAGTGAAGACCAAGCATAGATGTGTGCTCTATATTCACAGATACTCTGTCCATCTTCTTTGATTTAAAAGTGTTCCTATTCTCCTTGTGCCATATCCGTCATCAGACATTGGCAATCATGTTGGCAATCCTATTTCTGTCAACAGCTTCATGAAAAAGTGCTGCCGAGTTTTATCCAAACCAGTCCCTTAGGTTTTGAAGCCATGATGTTCTTCTGCCTGGAAGAAGTGCAGAAGTGCTCCTATGAAAAAAAATAGAATCCAGCTACTTTCCTATCTGTCCATCCTTGAAGGACAGGCTGTCTTTTACAAACCGAAGGAGTTTGAGGAAAAGGCAGACAATTTTAAAGGGCAGACAGTTTTAAGTTGGGGGTGGATGAGGGAGAGAGATGAGCAGCTCTGAGTGAATTCTCTGCCTGGAACCATTTTGCAGACGCACGAAAACGCCTGGAAAAGTACTTGAGGAAGAAAAGCACCAGCCACGGTCCGCCTTTCCAGCGGGGAATGCGGAGCTCATTGATTCCAGACGACGGTCACGTGATCAGCCCTCCCTCCACCAGGGCGCAGGGCGGGAAGCTGTGCGCCCCCCTCCCCTCTCCCCGGCTGCCCTCGGTACCTTAAAAGGGGAGACTTTGTGAGGCAGAGACTTGGAGAGATCAAGCTTTTCTCAAAAGGGCCTCTCTGCCTTCAGGCTGCTCATTCCTGAAGCGCCCTCGATTTACTGGCTAAGCAGGCATTTCCTCTCTTGGATGTTTTGGGAACAGAAAGGACGCCGAACCCCAAATTCCCCTCTTTTCTCAGGAGGGGGTGGTTTCAAAAGCGCCGTTTCCTTTCGCCGCTAGAGGGCAACTAACAAGCAGCAATCCATGATTTGTTTTTAGGTGTTTTTTTTTTTACGTCTGGCTAAGAGATTCAAAGTTTCCCATGAAATGGGTGTCGGGGAGAGAGACGAATAATAAGCTATAATGCTTCTCTCGCAGTTGCAAACACCTTTTTTTTGTAAACAGTCTAGTCAAGCCTACATTATAAAGAGGCAAGGTTGCTAGGTGATACTCTTTTAAGAGAATTAGAAGGGAACATTACAATTGTAAAGTCCTAGTTGCTCTCTGAGCTTGGTTGTTTTCCTGCAGACGTTTCATTACCCAAACAGCTATCATCATCATCAACGTGGGTAATGAACCGTCTACAAGCAAATAACCAAGCTCAAAAAACATCGAGGACTCTCCATCGTTCAACCCTGAGCTACAGATACTCTCTTCTATTGGAGACATTAAAATTATATAAGTTAATATTGCCTTATAGAAGTGCTAAATTATACAATGACACAATTCAATAAACTTGTATAACTTCCCAATTCTAGTAATAGTGCCTACATTCCACTTGAAATTTTGTCTGTGTGTGTGTGTGTATGTTTTCAACATCATCTGGCAAATGCCCAATTACCAGTGCAGAGTTTTGGGGAGTTACGCAAATATAGTTATGGTATCATTACCATGCTTTAATTATATAATAATGTATTGAAAATCACTTGCAGCTCAGAACTGTGGGAAGTTATCATCCAGCCCTCTCCCAGAAAAATGAAATATCCTAGGAAATATTGAAAAGGCAGAATATTTCTCTGGATGTGAAAAGAAACATGTTTTAAAAGACAGAATAGTTGCCTATAGCTTGCTGCCCATCCCCAGCTAATGGGCCATTAAGATGGCCAGGCTAGCCCACTTTACATAATAAAGACTTCTCCTCACTGCAGCTGTAGGGGGAAGGGATATTACTCAACTGACCACAAGGCATCTGAGAACTCATCACAGCCTAGAGAGTAGCCCCCTGCATGGCATCATGGGAGTCTGACAACCAGTCAGAATACATTTCTTACACAGGAACAGGAAACAGAGAGGTGGGACTAAACAGGGTATAAAAGTCTAGCAAGTCCCTTCCTCAGCTCTTCTCTTCTTCTCCATCAACATTGAAACATGTGATCACCTTTTCTGTACAGGGCTCAAGCCATGTGGCCCTGTCCAACAATAAACCATCTTTCCAAGCAGCCTCCATGTCTCCAGTGTCTTCTTCCCCACTTGGAGCTGAACCCAGAAGGGCATTTCTTTCAACAGAACAAAATCCAACATTTAAAGCAAAAGATAAACAAATCAAAATTATATAATCTTTTATCTTTTTATTCCTTTACAGTTTAAGATTATGTATACAGAGTAGTCCCAACATCGATAGTATAGCAGACATTGAAATTTGGAGAAACTAAAATTTCTCAGGCACCAAAAACAGGAGCCAGGATAGAATTCAAAAGTACTGTGAATTTAGTCCATACCCAAGAATCTGGTTTATTAATGATCAAGGCAAATTGGCATTAGATAAGAGTCAACAGAATTCATGTGGGTCTGGATGTAGGTCTCATGTGGGAACACAATTACTCTAAACCACTGATGCATTTGACACAACCACCACCCTGGGCTCAACCTGATCACCTACAAATTTGAATGTTTGTTTTTCTAGCCCAGTTCCAATAGAATATGAAGTGAGAAATAGTCTCCAACCTTCTTTTCTGGGTCAGAATCTTGAAAAGAAATGCCAGCCGTTTGGGAAAAAAACCCTAATATATACAGTACTTCAGCTTTCTGTATGCATCAAATTAGTTTTTGTAGGTCAGAAAGTGCTACTGCTACCACTACCACCTCCCAAACCCTCAAAAACAGTTTAATGCAGAACAGCAGTGGCCTTCAAATCTAGACTCAATCAGTATCACTTCTTCCAGCTGATTAATACTTCACAAAGAAAGCAGTCAAACAATGCCCCACTTTCCCTTTCTATTTTATTTTTTAGCTTTAGTTTTCAGTTCCAGCTATGTTCGTTATCCTAGTGAGTTCAAAAATAATAATAATGAATGTTGCCACTGAGAAGGGGATGCATAGCCATCACGGCAATTTCTCTCAATTGTAGGTAGAGATCTCACCTCAACCGGTCAGAAGAGACAAGGTGGCTTGAGTTCAGAAGTCAATGAAAAAAATCTTTATACTCTAAAGAATATCAGAATATCTATTTTCCATATTGGATATAGTTAGTGGCAAAATGTGTATCACAACATTATGAAGCAAAACCTGTGACTTGCATGCTTGTTAGATATTGGGATGCAAATACTTAAGGAAAGAATTTGGATTTGCGGGTCACTGCTTAGGTTATCATTTTGACACAATCATGTTCTTGCTGTACAGATAGTCCTCAACTTACAACAATTCATTTAGTAGCCATTCAAAGATACAATGGCCCTGAAAAAGTGACTTATGGCCGTTTTTCACACTTACACCTGTCGCAGCACACCCATGGTCAGTTCAGATACTTGGCAACTCACTCATATTTATGATAGTTGTAGTGTCCCAGGGTCATGTGATCACCTTTTGTAACCTTCTGACATGCAAAATCAATGGGGAAGCCAGATTCACTTAACAACCGTGTTACTAACTTGACAACTGCAGTGACAACTGTAGCAAGACAGGTCACAAAATGGGGTGAAACTCACTTAACAAATGTCTCCCTCAGCAACAGAAATGTTGGGCTCAATTGTGGTTCTAAGTCAAGGACTACCTGTAGATATTTATGTTCAGATGCAGCACAATAGATTTGGAGAAGGATCAGCTCAATTGCAAAACACAAGACAACAGTGAATTGTAATCTCAAAGGAAAGCATACAAAATGGTGGCATTTCTATTGCTATTGCTACTATTGCTATTGCAGAAGTAAAGTCAATGGTTAATCAGCGTAACAATATGGAAGAGGTAGATTAAAACAGGCACAACCCTGGAAAAGACCAAGGCAGAAGAAGACAAAGAAACATAATAAGATAGGAAATAATCTTAACACAAGTGAATTTTTTTTTACATAATTCCAGCCACTTTCTCGCAATAAATTATTTCTAAATAAAGTACTTCTCAGAAAACAAAACAAATACCTTATTTTTCGGAGTATAAGATGCACCCTAATTTTTGGGGAGGAAAACAGGGAAAAAAGTTTCTGCCTACCAGCATCCATTGGCTAGCATCCTTGCAACAAACAGCAAATGGTCTGGCCAGGTTCAGCCTGATTCAGCAGGAGCAGCTGATTGAAGGGTGGAATACCTCCAACCAGCTGTTCCAGGCTGCAGGGATTGCCACAGACCATCGCTGCTTGTGTGCCTCACATTTTCCGGTGGTTCCAGGTGGCGGGAATCCTCACTTCCACTCGGATTTTGATAATGAGCAGCACAGATTTTTTTATCCATTTAAAACAAACCCTATCACCCTACGTGGATTTAACTGGAATGTGTGGGGTGGGATAGGGTGGGGGATGATTTTCATGGGGCTCCATAGCGTCATTGTCCCCTGCACGCTCTCTCTCAGCCTCAATTTGCAAAACCAGTTCCACCCTCCCATACAAGGGCATTTAACAATGCGTTGGTTAACATCGCCTCCTGGAACCACCCGAAAATATTACATTTGGAGTATAAGATGCGCCCAAATTTTCACCCTCTTTTTCAGGGGGGGAGGCACGTCTTATACTCTGAAAAATACGGTACATATTTTCATTAAAAGGAGTATTTGAGGAATGTTTTTTTATTTCATCCATTACATTATATTGCCCACCAGATTATACTCTTCATCCAGTGGTGGGATTCAGCCAGTTCGCATCACTTGGGGAGAACCGGTTGTTAACTTTCTGAGAAGTTTGGTGAACTGGTTATTGGAAGAAATCATTAGGGCAGAGAACCGATTATTAAATTATTTGAATCCCACCACTGGCTTCATCTGATCAAGCTTAATAACTAGACAGATTCTCTATCTTCCACTCATAGCAATGCTTATAGGTAGAGGTGTCATTCAAATATTTCCCGGCCATCTTTGGCTAACATGCATCTATCAGAAGACACCCAGTTCTTCTGGGAAGAGGGAGTGTGAAAATGACGTCCTCTGCAAAGCTTTTGTCACTGGAATCATATTTCTGATAGCCTATCTAAATGCTGTCTGATGAGCTGTCTAAAGAGTATTAGGCTACATGAGATCTAGGGCTTCTCAAGGTCCAGTAAAGTACCTTAACTATTTAGAAAATTATTTCTGTTTTTCTGGTAAGGGTCAAATTAGATAATATTTTTTAATTTTATTTAAGAACATATATGGTTGCCCCTCTCAAGTACACTACACAGGGTGGCTAATAATAAAAACAGAATAACAGCAGTAAACAGAAATATAAAGAACCTAAAAAGCAGCTGAGAAGGTGCTTGAATACAATAATCAGCAAAAGTTAATAATTGTATTGCCTGTACCACTGGCCCAGAGAAAATCTTCCTCCAAATTTTCTCTTCGTTATGAAAGACAAAACTACCCAGAATAGTTTTCTTCTATGGGGAAAGCAGAGATTCCTTGGCTATTTTTCATCAGAACTGCAGTACTTGGTTGGTTTCTTGCAGACATTTCATTACCCAACTAGGTAACATCATCAACACTGATGATATTACCTAGTTGGATAATGAAGCGTCTGCAAACAAATAACCAAGCTCAGGGAGCACGAAGGAATCCACGGTTCAGCCCTAAGCTACAGATATTTTATTAGTAATAAACACTTTTTCACAGCACATTAATTTCACCCATGATGTTTGTGCTTATTGTGTAGGAGTGTTTGTTATGTGTCACACTGCAAAACTGTAGGAAAGTAATACTTTCACCTGGATCTAAGGCTAACGGCAATTATTTCCATGGCTAGAATAGCCACAGTGGGTCCCCTGTTAGCAGATGACAAGGCAGCACCTTATCAGTCTTTCTTCTCTGAAGGCATATGGTATACAGACAGAGAGTGGGAGAAAGAGAAAGCGAGAGAGAAAGTATGTCACATAGAGCATCAATGTGAAGCATAGCATTGCTATTTTTGAAACAGAAAGAAAATCTCCATTCTCGGAGTTATCAGATTTCATGAGGAAGGCTCTTGACACATACAAAGCTGCTCATGACCCAATTCTGATTACCAAAATGCCGATCCTTGTCTAGAGGGATTCTACATAAAGGGGGGGGGGGGAAGAGAGAGAGACCTTTTATATAGAAAAGTAAGAGTTTCATTTCCAAGATGCTACTTTTTAAAGTTGCTGAAATGCCACCTAGTCTAGAATGCAGAGAAGGGAGAACGTGGGATATCTCATGGCAGAAAGACAATATTGCTCAAGAAGTATTGGTACCTCCATGAGCTCTAGGAGGCAGTGTAGCTGTAGGCTTCTTAAAACACAGGTCCACAGTCCATTTACCTCTGCCTAAATCTGATCAGCCAGAAAACAAACTACAAGAGCATGAAAAAAAGTTCATGTTCGGGTTGTTCCAGCAAAAAATAATGTATATGGGTTTTATGGTTGACCCTTACAACGATGGATGATGATGGGCCCCAAGTGACTGATTTTTAAAAAGCCAAGTTATCCCCTTCAAATATTTGTCTCTTCCCAAACGGGCTGCGTGGGGACTCCGGGGAGGGGAGGGGCAGGGTGGGCAGGGCTAGCCAGGAGTGGGATTTGCGGGTTCTCCCAACTGGGGAGATTATCACCTAGAGATTTTCCTGAACCCGTGTGAACCCGCAGCAGCCCACCCCTGAAGCTATTATGCAAGCAACCCCCCCCCCAAAATAGAAAGATGTTTTTAAAAAACCCAGTGAAGTTGGATGTCCAGACCATTGTAAATGTATGCTATGCCTTTCACAACACCTCCCTTACTTCAGGGCAAGGCTTGCCATTTCAGAATTCAACCATCACAAAAGGAGCAATGTAGTTTTGATTGTGGAAAGGGCAAGTCACCTGGCAAAACGACACTTACAAACCTATTCAGGAAAAACATCATAAAATACTCGAAACGGAGGTGGGTTCTGGCAGAGACTACTGCTGGTCGCTCAGGGACGGGCCCCGTGCACGCGCATGTGCGCTGTATGCGCATGCACAGTACAACTAAAATTACGCAGGTGCAGAAGCAAAAAACAAGATGATGCCACCTATGTCGCTGCCGGAAGAACCAGTTCAGGGGCGTGGCAGGCCTGAGTCGCGGCTGGTTCCAGTGACCCAAGCTACTACCAGTTCAGCTGAACGGGTCCGAACTGGTAGGAACCCAACACTGCTCTGAAATGATTTGGGTGGGTGGGTGGGTGTTAAAATGTACAGTGTGTCATGAGCAAATAGTTGATGGTTTTTGCAATTACCCTGGATTTCAGATACTGTCGCATTACAGGTAATCCTTGACTTACAACAGTTCATTTAGTAACCATTATAAGTTACAACAACATTAAAAAAAATGACTTATCACCATTTTGCACACTTATAACTGTTGCAGCATCCCAATGATCACATGATCAAAATCCGTTCGCTTGGCAACTGGCATGTATTTTTGATGGTTACAGTGTCCCGGGTTGAAGTGATCCCCTTTTGTGACCTTTTGATAAGCAAAATCAATGGGGAAGCCAGAGTCAGAGGTGGTATTCTACCGGTTTGGACCAGTTCACCTGAACCGGTAGCGGAAATCACGGGAGGCCCTGCCCACCCACCCTAGTTCTATTGCATCCCATTTAGACCCTTTTTAAGCCAAAAGGACATGCGTGGAAGGGGTAGCGCATGTGTGAAGGTGGCGCAGGAATGCACACTCACATTTGCGAACTGGTAAGTAAATACCACCCCGGCCAGAATCATTTACAACCATGTTACTAACTTAACAACTGCAGTGATTCATTTGACATCTGTGGCAAGAAAGGTTGTAAAAGAGAAGAACGGCATACAAATAATAAAATACAAAATACAAATACAAAATGGGGCAAAGCTCACTTAAAAACTATCTCACCTACCCACATAAATTTTGGGCTCAATTGTTATTGTAAGTCAAGGATCATCTGTATACTTCCAGCGGTGGTGGGATTCAAATAATTTTACAATCGGTTCTCTGCCCTAATGATTTCTTCCAACAACCAGTTCACCAAACTGCTCAGAAAGTTGACAATCACTTCTCCCGAAGTGGTGCGAACTGGCTGAATCCCACCACTGACCTCCAGGTATAATCAATGCAGAGGCAATTTATAGTTCAGCAACCTCCAGACAGGGCCGGATTTTCCTATAGGCTAACTAGGCTTCAGCCTAGGGCCTCAAGATCAAGAGGAGCCTACATTCAAATTGTTAGCAAAATTAAAATTACACTATTCTAAAAACAGTGAACACTAAAACACTGAACCGAAAATAAGGAGAAATTCTACGCATATAACTAATAAACAAACATAAAAATGTATTGGTTAAGATCGTTCCAGTGCCGCAGCAGTTGGGGAGCCCGCCCACATTCCCGGCACCGGTGGTCAGGCGAGAGGCGCGGCCGCTCCCAGTAGCCGCCCCATTGACGCAGAGCCCACCACCGGCCAGGCAGGTGAGGGCAAGGGAGCCAAGCCGGGCAGCTGAGCGCAGCAGGGGAAGCGGCTGGCCTCGCTGCCTTTGCCACAGAGCAGAGCCACCCTCCCACTTAAAAATGGGAGGTGAAAGGGCCTCATAAGTGGAATAGCCTAGGGCCTCTTTTCATCTAAATCCGGCACTGCCTCCAGAACATGCCAAGACCCCTCACCCCTATTGGGCTCTTTACATCTCTACAGCCTCTAAAATGGAGCATTAGTCAGAAAAGTTCATTGGAACAGGTTTATCTTCAGGCAATGGAAGAGTCATCCATCGGGAATGTTCCCATCAGCAAGATGACCAAGCTTTTCTTGGCATCTCCACAAAAATGTGAGTAATATCTCTGCCCATATCTCAGCATCCACTTATGATTTGCCTCTCCAGCAGGCATCAGTTGTGTGCTCACCCAAACTATCGTTTACTCAAAGTTTGAATGTATTTGTGTGGGTGTGGGTGTGTACATACATATATATATACACATACATACATACACATACCGTATATGACTATTGCAGAGATATTAGCCGGCTGCTCACTTCCACTTCATCTCCCGCATAAGTAATACATTGGCAGAGCCTTTGCCATTTGTCAGCCAGCAGTCAGTGAACACATTTGCTCGTCAATCTAATTTTAACCTTTTCTCGCATGAGCCTTTGTAAAACAACCAGCCAGTCTGTCGTTTCCTCCTCTTTCTTCTTTATGTAGTCTTTATCTTTTGATTTTATTAATCTTTAATTTAATATGCTTCGTTACATGCAGTCCTGCTAAGCCAAAGAACTAAAACATTCAATGGAAATTCTCTTTCACCCACTGAAAACTAATCCCCCCAAAGGTTAGGAATTGGCTTCTTTGTGCACTAAGGATAAACAATATGCCTAGCCAACACCATTTGATGATGGATGGAGCTAATATCTCCTGGCACCCCCCTGCATACCTGCCTGAAAAGTAAGTACTATTATAAATGCACCAAACTTATGGCATGAGTGGCTACATGCATATTGTTCTTGATAGTAGTGGGGGGAGGGGGTTTCCTTCAGGGTCAGTAGGAATGAATCCAGCAATATACCGTATTTTTCAGAGTATAAGACACTCCGAAGTATAAGACGCACCTAGCTTTTAGGGAGGAAAACAAGGGGGGGGAATCTGCTTCTGCCTCCCAGCAATTTGCCTCCTTGCAACAAACAGCAAACAGCAAACAGCACAGACGATATACACTGTTTGTAGTGTTACATTTCAGACTATACTTGTACAGATGCTGTTAAAATTGATGTGCTTTCTGGAAGCATAGTTATTCTCTGCTATTTAAAAGGAGATACAATAGCATTGGGCCTCTTCAGATCAAGCATTTATTTTAAAAAGCTTCTTCATTTTGTTAAGCTGCCTAGAACAATAATAAAGCAGTCTTTGAAAAATAAGTATAATAATTTGAACATTCTGTAGGCATTTATTGTTATTGACTTACCTCCGCAAATAGCCATATTAGCACAAGAAAAAAAAATCTGCTTCTGCCTCCCAGCAATTTGCCTTGTGGAGCAAACAGCAAGTTTCACTTTCAGTTTAAGCAGGCCTCTGAATCATCAGCTGTTTCAGGCTGCAGGGATTGCTACAGCCTATTGCAACGTCAGCAAGCCCCATTTTCCCCGTTTGCTGTAAGGAGGTAAATTGCTGGGAGGCAGAGGCCACAGGGTGGGGGACAGTGGGTGAGTGGGTCTACATTCAGTGTATAAGACGCATCCAAATTTTCACCCTCTTTTATGGGGGAAAAGGACGTGTTTTAGAGGCCAAAAAATATGGTATTAATAATCTCATTTTGGTTTATTTTAGTCTGTAGGAGATTCCTGGCATAAGTATGGAAGATGGTCCAGTCTACCAGTGGAATCAGAATCAACACAGATAGATTTAGCCTTGGTATTACTGCCCTTTGCCAGAGAATATGAACAACCTGAGATATGGTGCTTCTATGAATGAATTCTTTCAAGAGTTCAAACCACTTAACTGTAATTTGAGGCTTAATGCCATGAATTCCATAGGCTGCTGGGGAGTGATGATAATTTGCCAGTGACTGGAGTCTTTAATCCTCATTACTGTTAGTCCTCGACTTACAACCCACAATTGGGACTAGAATTTCTATTGCTAAGCAAGGCGGTTGTTAAATGAGTAGTGCCTGATTTTACAATCTTTCTTTGCTATGGTGGTTAAGCAAATCACTGCAGTTGTTAAGTGAATCATATAGTCATTAGGCGAATCCTGCTTTCCCCATTGACTTTGCTTTTTGGAAGTCAGCTGGGAACGTCATAGTGGCAATCATATGAGCCCGGCATATTGCAATTATTGTAAATACATACTGGTTACCAAATCCCCAAATTTTGATCATGCAACAATCATAAATGAGAGAACCAATTGTATTACTTTTTTCCAATGCTGTTGTAACTTCAAATGGTCATTAAATGAATGGTTGTAAGTCATGAATTACCCGATTGGTTTAAGTTTGATTGTCAAGACTGATTTAATGAAATAATGTTGTTTTCGTTTAAAAAAATTTAAGTAGTGTTTGAATTTTTTTTTTTAAATGTGCCCATTTAAATTCTAGTTCGCATTGCTGGGCATTAAGCACCTGTGTCAGCCAATGATTCAGTTCTGTCTCATTCAATTGTTATTCAAATCCATTTGGGAATTTTGGAACAATTCTACATTCTATTAAGCACTTTTCATATATTATTTACATTTTCACATGTATTATTTACAAGTTGCTTTAAAACAGTACTAGGATTATCAACAAGGTCAATTCCTTGAAAAATGTCCTCTAACCTTAAGCTTTAGGGCACTCCACAAGGGTTTGTTACTACAACAACAAAAGCCCACTGCATAGTCAGAAGGTTCATATTTCATAGTCTGATGTTCAAGATTATGTGGCCTTTGAAAGGTTATCGAATAATTCAACCAAATATATGGCAATAAAGCTCTCACGTTGTCTGGGGATAGATTCCCTGTTTAATTAATGAGTCCAGAAAGTGCTATATCAAGGCCCAACATCTACCACACGTTGAGACCAGTGGTGGGATTCAAAACTTTTTACTACCAGTTCTGTGGGCGTGGCTTGGTGAGCATGGTCTGGCTTGGTGGGTGTGGCTTGGAGGGCGTGACAGGGGAAGGATACTGTAAAAGCTCCATTCCCTCCCCACACCAGGGGAAGCTTACTGCAAAATCCCCATTCCCTCCCGATCAGCTGGGACTTGGGAGACAGAGAATAGATGGGGGCGGGGCCAGTCAGAGGTGATATTTACCAGTTCTCCGAACTACCCAAAATTTCGCTACCGGTTCTCCAGAACTGGTCAGAACCTGCTGAATACCACCTCTGTTTGAGACCACAGAAGTTGTGACAGACACAGGCAGACTGTAGTGTAGGCCAATCAACCCAGTTTGAAAATATTGTGATTTCTGGATCAAAGGGAGCTGATAGTCCCTTTCTCCAGTCTTTCTCCCAACCAGTCATACCAGCAGCCTAATCTGTTGGGTGACTGATAAACTATTAAGCCAATTCTCTTTCTATGGTTTTACTATTAAAAAAACAGGAACAAAGGAAGTATGTCCATCCGTTGCAGACCTACTGCAAATCTGGCCAGACAAAATCCAATAACCATTTAGCTAAAATAGTTGAGTTTATTGATCTTGTATGCCGCCCACTCCCGAAGGACTCCGGGCGGCTTACAATAAACAAGGGAAGGGGATAAATACACAAAACAACACTTTAAAATACACAACAGTCACAGTTTCCGAGGGGCTGGATATGTCGAGAGCCTCCCGGCCTGCTGGAGCAGCCAGGACTTAACGGCTTTGCGGAAGGCCGGGAGGGTAGTAAGGGTCCGGATCTCCACGGGGAGATCGTTCCAAAGGGCTGGAGCTGTGACAGAGAAGGCTCTCCCCCGGGGAGTTGCCAGCCGACATTGGCTGGCAGATGGAATCCGGAGAAGACCTAACCTGTGAGATCTAATCGGTCTATGGGAGGTAATCCGCAGGAGGTGGTCTCTCAGGTACCCAGGTCCGATGCCATGTAGGGCTTTATAGGTAACGACCAGCGCCTTGAAGCGGATCCGGAGACTAATGGGTAACCAGTGCAGCTCGTGGAGGATAGGTGTGACGTGGGTGTACCTAGGTGCACCCACAATCACTCGCGCAGCTGCGTTCTGGACCAGCTGAAGTCTTCAAACACTCTTCAAGGGCAGCCCCATGTACAGCGTGTAAATAAAGTAAAAAGCCATTTGACAGCGAGAAGGGCGACATCTAAATAAATAAAATGAAAAAAAAAATATTTCAATTTCTTACACCATTTAGCTGAGTGAAATTAATGGAAGTGCTTAGTTTGCGAAAGTCACACCTCAACATATTCGACATTTGTTTAATTGTTTATTTACCCTTTAATCAAATGCAACAATTTGTGGTATGGTTTTTCTGTCTTTCAAACAAATGCAAAGAGCCCTAATACAAGGCCAGAACAAGATTGAGTGGGTGGTGAGAATTATTAATGCATTTAATTTAGGTTTTCCCGAGTTTGATTATTACAACTGTTGAGGTGTTATTTTTTTCCTTGTAAAATAAAGATTGTATTACCAATCCTAAACTTACTTGATATGCATGAAAGATAACATCCAGCGCTACTACTATGAATTAAAATTATTACAATGGTATGTTTGAGTAGGTTTACTGGAATTTGCTAGTTAATTAGAATCTGTGATCTATCTGTCAAGAGTTCAAGGCTGAGATGAGCTTGTTTGAAAGCTTATTAAAGAGCAATATTAAGAGAGGAAAATGAGTCTCTTGTTTGTGTATTGCCTGTTACATTGATGTACGCGGGGTTTTTATTTCCACAGCAGTGTGTTAGATTTCAATCAGGGCAATTTCATTGCATATTATCCACCAGCTCTTTCTGAACCTTATATAAAGAAAATACTATTGTACTTACCTGCAAAGAATAATCTGTGTCTCTTCAAGTGATTTATTGTTAAACTGAAAGGTTGTCTTGGATTCTCTCAGGACATACTGTAGCTAAGGAGCGGATAAATGTTTCTGTAATTTTCCTGGGGCAGGAGGGTGTTCTTAAGCTCAATAATAACTTCCTTGGGGGTAATTGCAGTTGTTGCATTTTCTGACCTCTTGTAATTCACATTTGTGGCACCTCTGCAGTGCGTCTCTTGGTGGTTTGTTGAGCAGAATTTGGCAATCTTTCAGTAGCGGATCATTTTTATTTCTCCATTATTTTTTTTAAATTAGAAGTGGAGATGAGAGTTCACAGCAGAGTGGTTAATCCTGTTATGTTCCAGTTCTTTTCTGACTGCCTAGAGTACCTAAGTTTTTTTTCCATTTGAGTGAATATCCATTATTATCATTTCTCTCCCATATTTCTTCTGAACTTTGAGTTTACAGTATTAGTTTCACTACAGTTTGAAGAGGGGGGTTCCCTTCTCCAGAAAACTAGTTTGGAACCCCTGCAATCCCTTTTGGGAAGTGTATTCTGCATGGGGTGACAGCAGCAGGTTAATCGCCGAATCAATAGATGGAACCAGGGTAGTGCCCAATCAGAGGAGGTTTAGTCAAAAAAAGGGGGCTGGACTAGAAGACCTCCAAGGTCCCTTCCAACTCTGTTGATTCTGTTATTCCGATAAACCAGGGAGGCTAATTTCATCTTCCTTGCCTGCTGTTGTTAGAATGGAAATAGGGGGCGCCCATGGCTACTATAACAACAGTACTTCCATTTGCATTTGTCTTACACCGGGGTCTTCCATGCCTCTTTAGGGTAAGGGATGCCCCTGTGATTTGTGGACAATCAGGGTTACATTGGAGCAGGGGCAGCAGGAGTTAGAGCAGTGTTTCTCCAATGCATTCAAAGAGAGGTATTATTATTAGAAATAAGGGGAAATTAATCTCTCAGCGGAATCCCATACAATGAGCTTCTTCTTGAGCACATAGGAAATACACACCACTAAGGAGCTTCTTTCCAAGTCATCCTCTTTTAAACTCTGAGATATGGGACGTCCGTACTGATGCAGTAATCTCTACAATGGTTAGATGAAACACTATCCATCCTCAGTTTAAGGGCATGACTCCCAGTTTTAGTGGCAGACTGAGATTTGTCCCCCAGACAAGAAAACTTCTGAAGTTCTCTCTGGGGAAAAAGAGCTTTTCTCAAGATCTACCGGCTGTCTCCCTGAAACTACTGCACAACAACAGGAAGTGATTTTTCCACCTGTTATAGTTTAGGAGCCGCACCAGGGGAAGATTCTATATTTAGAATCTTTATTACAGTCCAGGAAGCTTCTGTCATGCCTCTCCTAGAGGATTTCTCATTTGAAGAAGAAGACATGCAGAATCAAATTTAGGAAAAGTCTGTAGGTTTACATCTTCGAAAGGACAAGTGTGTTGGCTGATACAAGTACTGCAGAAAGTGCTCTGTTTGAACAAAGAAGATCTGCAAGGACAAATGTGCCATGTCTGCCTGAAATTGTGGACTTCTGACACTCTCATTGTCTTTGTAAGAATTTCTTAGCTTCTAAGTTATCCTTATTCTTACTATAGGCAGTTACGTTCCATGCCCTTGGCTCTGTGGTCCAGGGCTCATCATTTCATTCTGAATCTTCCTACCTTGACTGTGACAATTTTTAATATCTACTTGTACAATCACTTGGTTTGGACTGGACTTACAGTTGAAAGTAATTCTCACCTTCAGCCTCTTTTACTTTGAATTGTAAATAGCAATAACAATAGCAATATAGATTTATATACTGCTTTATAGTGCTGTTCAGCCCCCTCTAAGCGGTTTACAGAGTCAGCCTATTGCCCCCAACAATCTGGGTCCTCATTTTATCCACCTCGGAAGGATGGAAAGCTGAGTCAACCTTGAGCCTGGTGAGATTCGATGTGCCAAATTGCAGGCAGCCGGCAGGCAGCAGAAGTCGTACTGCACTCTAACCACTGCGCCACCATGGCTCATGTCTTTTCTATGTGATGACTTAAATGCATTTTACTGCCAGATTTAGGCCTTTTTTTCATAGCCCAGTTGCCCATGTCTCCTTTTTCATTGGATGAAAAATGCTCCAGGACAAGCATCATACCTCCCCTCATTCTTTTCTCCAAACAATGGTGATCTTTCAGTTCTTAGGGTCACTGATCCAGAAAATGGTTGTCCTTCCAATGCCAGAAGCCATTTCAGAATTGCCAGATGGTGAAGAATATGAGTCAGGGAACCACTGGAAACTTCAGGAGTAGTTTTAATTTCTTACCCAGGTGTTGGAGTGGGATTTAAGTCCCCTGTGTTGCCATCAGAAAGTGTATAATGAGCAAGTTTTGAGTATGAACATTATCTGCTATTGGAAGTGAGATGCCTAAACAAGATCTTGTTACTATCTCATTGGGAACAAGGCTTCAGAGATACATTACTCACTGTTTCCGTTCCAATACTGAGGGGTGGGGTGGTAGTTTCCGTCTATATCCCAGCACTGAAATGTATTGAAAATCTACACTAAGTTCAAGAGAAGGAATGCAAGTATTTGTTTCAGCATCTTTCCCTTCATCTATCATCCTTGGCCAACAACAGCTACATTCAACCCCAACTGTTTGGGAAGATACAAAAATGAAGGAAAGTATTTCCCCCCCAAAAAATAAACCTACTTGAAGTTAAATCATGCTGTTTTCTTTTTTGCTTCATGGTACCAGTCTACACACGACAAACCAGTGTTTGCCTTTAGTGTTTCATTTTTCATAATTTTCTCATGTCAGACTTCTGTAGGCAGATTATCTACCATTTACAAATTCCCTCCCTATTGATATTAGCCAGGGCAAGAGGTTAGGAAGTGGCATAGCAAGCCTTTAGCTCTGCAGTCCAGGAGGTAGGAAATCAGTTATGGCAGCTCCAAGCTGAAGGGGCCAGGCTGGTGGGACTCAAAAAAGGCTCATCCCTCTAGAAGGAAATTAGGAAGGAAATTACTCTCACTGGGAATAAGACTGTACTGTAATGATACGTGAGACCAACCTTCTGCCTAGGAAACAAAATTCTGCCTAGGAAACTATCAGATAAGAGGCTTAATAGTCAGAAGGAAAAAAAACGTAGGATGGACATGCCCAAACTCAGGGGTGTCAAACTCAAGGCCTGCCGTCTGCATCCAGCCCATGAGGTGCTTAAATCTGCAGTCAGAAAAGGCCTGCAACTATCAAAGGACCAGCCCATGGTGCCTCTGCCGGCCAAAACAGGCTATGGGTTCCCCAGGCTCCAGCAGCATTCTGCAGGCTAAAAACGGGTCACCTGGAGGCCCCAGGAAGCCCCTGTGCAGCCCGTTTTTGGCCTCCCCAACAGGGGTGGGTTCAGGCTTCTTTTATTGCCAGTTCATTCAGGGACTCACTTTGGGCATGCGTACGTTTGATGCACGCTATGCGCGCATGCACACAAATTTAAAAATTGCAATATGGTGGCTCCTATGGCATTGCCAATAGAACCAGCTTGGGTGCATGGCCGGCCGAGTTACTATCTACTCAGCCGGACTGGTCCGAACAGGTAGGAACCCACTTCTGCTTCCCAGCCTCCAGCAGCACTCTGCCCGCCATGTCCACCCCAGCCACCCCCACCATGACCACACCCAACCGCAGCCATTTCACACACACACCAGCCTTCTGGGGTCAAACACAACCTTGATGCAGCCCTCAATAAAATTGAGTTTGACACCCCTGCCCTAACTGGTCAGATGGCAAAAAGTGGTGGCAGGAAATTTGTACCTTCAGACTTGCAAGACTCTGTTAATGTAGCCTTACAAAAAATAAAAGTAGAATCACCTCATCTAGTTACTGTATGTCTCCTGTCTGGTTTACCTGGAAAGGTTAGTAAAGGTTGTAGAAATGGGATGAAATGGGGAACAGCTTTTCTCCTCTTCTTTGGATTTGTGGGTGCCCATTTTTTAAAAACGCCTTTTGTATTTACACAGGAATATTGTTAATTTGTTCTCATTTTGCTCTCTCTCTCTTTGCTCTCTCTTCTTTTTGTGATTTTGAGTTTCATGATTCTGTTCTTAGTTCCCCCTCCCCTGTCATTCTAATTTATGTATGTTTCTGTGAATGAGCATTTATATTCAGTGTGTCTTAACTGACAGTGTTTCCTCAACTGTGTGTCTTTCAGCATTTAACCTTTAGGTCCACTCAATGCTTAATCTTTTGGGTTTAAATATCTGTGTGGAGTGGTATGACTCTCTTGTGTTTTGCTGAAGTTTCTTTTATTGCCCTTTTATGTACTCTTTTTCCTATTGCTTTTTTATTTTTTGCTCATTGTCTTTATTTAAATGTTCAAAATAGCATTCACTTTTCTCTGGATTGGTCTTCTTTTCATGCCTAAGGTTAGTTGTTTATTACCCCCATTATTATTTCTTCTTCAAAAACCTGATACACTTAAGTTTCATTTTTAAAAAACTCTCTTCCTTTTCCGGTTCACAGATTTCAGTGTTAGATATCTTGCAACTTCTTAATTCTTTTGCAACCCGCATAGTCCTTCGGATTACAGTGCCAAAATTTGGCTGCAAATCATCAAAAATCATTGGCACAATGTATTGCCAGATGCCAACAGGAAATTAAAGAGAGAAAAGCCTGGCACGCAGTTATTGCTTCTTTACAACTACAGCCATAACAATTCCGCAAAGGTTTTCTTGTATCTGTCTAGAAATTTTGTATTGTTAAGTATTTCAAACACAATGTCCCTGCATATTGCAAATATTAATTCTGCAAGCAAGGGGCATCACTAGAGAAATGTCAGTGAAGCTTTCCCCATTGACTTTGCTTGTCAGAAAGTTGCAAAAGATGATCACATGACCTTGGGACATTGCAACCTTCATAAATATGACTCAGTTGACAAGCATCTGAATTTGCTAAGGATCCAAGACCATGTGACCATGGGGATGGTTTTAAGTGTGAAAAATAGTCATAACTCACTTTTTCCAGTGCCTTTGTAACTTCCAGCGGTCACTAAGCGAATGGTTGTAAGTCGACCATTACCTATACTGTATACATTGTAACATCACAATTCAACCACTTCTTCTCACATAGTACACAAGATCAGGAAGTGCACTGTGCATTGCAATGTTCTAATTCAGTGGTGGGTTTCAAAAAAATTTAGAACCTCTTCTGTAGGTGTGGTCTGCTTTGTGGGAGTGACTCATTGGCCATGTGACCGAGTGGGAGTGGCTTGCCAGCCATGTGACTGGGTGGGTGTGGTCAACTTGTAAAATGTGGTGAAACTCACTTAACAACGCTCTTGCTTAGCAACCAAAATGAAACTCTGGCATTTGAAGCACACAAGTCTTAAAGCTGTCAAGTTACAAGACCCTTGCACCCCTAACCCTTTAGGAAAAACCCCCCAGGGGTGTTCAAACTTGACAGCTTTAAGACTTATGGGCTTCAACTCTCAAAATTCCTCCTCCAGTCATGTTGGCTCAGAAACTCTAGCATTAAAGTGTGCAAGTGTTAAAGTTGTCAAATTACAAGACCCTTGCACCTCTAACCCTTTAGAAAAAAATCCCCAGGGGTGTTCAAACTTGACAGCTTTAAGACTTGTGGACTTCAACTCCCAGAATTCCTCCTCTCGCTCTTCATCTTGATGATGTGCGGACAGGGGGGGGAGGGAGCTGGAACCGGTTCTAAATGGCACTGTAGATTTGTGGAACCTCTTCTATAGAAGAGGTTAGAACTGGCAGGAACCCACCCCTGTTCTGATTCCTGTTTTGCCCATGCTCCCACCCTCCCTAGTGCCTCTGGACAGACAGCTTGGTCTATTCTTTTTTTATGCTATTAGGAAGTTTTAACAATGAAACCCTACTTGAATTGCTTTGCTGCAATTAAATCTCTAGTATATCCAAAGGCAAGCATTTAATTTTGTGTGCACAAACACTACTTTGCTTGGCACCAGCTCTCACCTGGAGGAATTTTGTTGTACCAATTCTTTTCCTAGCTTTTCCTAGTTCTGAACTTAGAGGTGTAAAGTTCACATGAAAAAAAAGTTTAAATCAATAAACAATATTGAATGTTTAGACTCAGTTACCTGGGAATCATAATCAAACTCAGTGGGATGTAACTTTTCATTGGAAATGAATAGAGCTGTACATTTTTCAGCCATTGCCTGCATACTTGGTATTCTGAGCACAAAATATACTCTTGCAAACAATGAAATGAATGCTTCACCAAGCGTCTGGGTGATAAAACTGGTAAACTGCAGGAGTTCTGAATGGGTGTGAGAGCAAATCTAGAAAAAAGAAAACCGCATAGCGTAGCGTAGCATAGCATAGCATCGCATAGCATCACATCGCATAGCATAGCATAGTAATGCAAGCTTGAGAAATTGATAGACTTGCCTGAAAATAAACAAAACATCTGGATAAATTATCCATGTATAACTTTACCCATTCAGAGTATTTTAACTTTGGAACCCATGCTAGATGTTCAAAGCTTCCTTCTTCCCTTCCTCCCTCCCTCCCTCCCTCCCTTCCTTTCTTGCTTCCAATATAGCCAGAAGTTTCCTCTCCCATAATTCTAGACAGCATGATAACAATGAAATCTAAACAAGTAAAATGTAATCTCCAAGGAAGTGGAGACTATTTATTGTTGTTGTTGTTGTTGTTGTTGTTAATGGTATTGTTATTATTAAGTTAAGGTGACATTCCTTGTCACCTTCCTTTCACCAGAGGGTGCAGTTCCAAGCTCTCTAGGATTCAGCATGTGCGTCTGCATTTTTATATCATAATACTTGGAATTGCAGTGCTTTAACACATGTCCCCAAAGTGGCAAAGAAAGATGTTGTGTACTTAACTTACCTAAGAGTCATTAGATGAATAAAAAAATTATCACTAAACAAATGACAAGTTCATCGATTTCCACAGAAGAGAGAGGACTTGATAATGTAGAAGCAATAATGGTCTTTTAGTCAAAAGATTGTCTTTTGAACAGTGTTATACCCTGACAAGCTGCACAATAAAATAACTGAATTCAGCAGCAAAGGAAGGAATTAGTGATAATAAAACCACGGAAACAAAAGATGGGAATGTATTTATCTGTGAATCCTATCAGAAAACATTCTAGCAGTACTTTCATCATCGGTATTCTAATAAACAATTGTCCCAGAGGACTAGGCAACATCAGTTTCTTTCATATTGGAATTTTCTTTGAGTCTATTCTTTCTTTAAAAAAAAATTTTTTTAATAGGAAGTGGAGCTTTTTGTGCAGTTTGAAACAAACTTTAATATTACCCTAGGTGTCAACAGTTTGCATATTTTATAGCATGCTGATAATGATCAGAAAAGATTTGCTGTCCTATGGGCTGCAAGCATTCAAGTTGGAATAAGAGCCAGATTTCATGGTTAGCTGGCTAAGTGGCTAGTCAATATATCAGCACTTTATCACTTTGCAATGGTGAAGCTAATGCATTATATTCTTCCTACGTACCCCAAACCTAGCTTTCTAGAAAATTGCCCAAAGTATATTTAGCAATCATTTCTTGTTTATCACTTTTTATCTTTTGTTAATGCTTCAAGGTACAACTCTTATTTAACTGGTAATTTCCTATTCATTATTAAACAGATTGGCATAGGGACACCCAGAGACATGCCCCAAAACTCCCATCATGGATTCACACCATGCAATGGTGTCATATAAAGTATCTCCTGCTCCGTTTTGTCATTTTTACTTATAATATCAGTTAACAACTGCCCATGATCTGGCCAGCATTATAGAGTTGCAAAATAGCCGAGGTAGGAACAAAATATATGACATCACAGAACTAGATGGAATAGTTTATGATGAGGGAAATTGATTACCATTCTGGGATCATCACTAGCCCCATCTCACACAGCTTCCAGAGAAGACACAAAAACTAATTGCTTTTTCCAAGCTTAAAAAGGTTATCTACCTGTGCTGTAAGATTTGCTAGCTCTTGAAACAATTCAATGTATCCTGAGCCGTTTGGTAGCCTGATTGAACTTGATGTCTGTCAGTTCCAAAGAGGGAAGACACAAAAGGCAGAAATATTTCCCCCCCAAACAGATTTATAATGTTCTTAGGCAACATCTGAAGGAATCTTGAGGAAATTGAGTAAGGTTCTACATTTAGGCAAGAAAAACAAAATGCACAGGTACAGTATAGGTGGTACCTTGCTCAATAGTAGTAACTGTGAGAGGGATCTTGGAGTTCTAGTGGACAACCATTTAAATATGAGCCAGCAGTGTACAGCAGCTGCCAAAAAAAGCCAACACAGTTCTAGGCTGCATAAACAGAGGGATAGAATCAAGATCACGTGAAGTGTTAATATCACTTTATAATGCCTTGGTAAGGCCACACCTGGAATACTGCATTCAGTTTTTGTCACCACGATGTAAAAAAGATGTGGAGACTCTAGAAAGAGTGCAGAGAAGAGCAACAAAGCTGAGTAGGAAACTGGAGACTAAAACATATGAGGAACAGTTGCAGAAACTGGATATGTCTAGTCTAATGAAAAGAAGGACTAGGGGAGACATGATAGCAGTGTTCCAATATCTCAGGGGTTGCCACAAAGAAGAGGGAGTCAAACTATTCTCCAAATCACCTGAGGGTAGAATAAGAAGCAATGAGTGGAAACTAATCAAGGAGAGAAGCAACTTAGAACTAAGGAGAAATTTCCTGACAATTAGAACAATTAATCAGTGGAACAGCTTGCCTCCAGAAGTTGTAAATGCCCCAACAATGGAAGTCTTTAAGAAGATGTTGGATAGCCATTTGTCTGAAACGGTATAGGGTTTCCTGCCTAGGCAGGGGGGTTGGACTAGAAGACCTCCAAGGTCCCTTCCAACTCTGCTATTGTATTGAAAATTAATGCAGAGTTTGTATTTTGATTGCACTAGTATAAATTGTGATGAAATTAATCAAGCCAGGAGCCCCATGCCTAGGATTATCCATGCCAAATTTCAGTCAGATAGAGTAATAATTTGTTCAAAGAGAAAGGAATTTTTTAACAAAGCCTCTTCCTGAACAAAGCAAAAACAGCTTTTGAGAATTACACAGTTGTATAGAAATGTTCCCTTTTAACTCACTCCTTCTGCCTAAATTTGACAGTGATTCTGAAATTCTCTGACCTTTCACCCGGTGGTGGGATTCAGCCAATTTGCAGTTATTTGGGAAAACCGGTTGTTAACTTTCTAAGCAGTTCGGAGAACTGGTTGTTGGAAGAAATCTCCTTTTGCTTTTCTTCACTTTACAGGGCTAATCCTGTAAGGAAGGCAGGAAGGAAGCATTCTGGGGTTGTTTCTAGCCTAATATTTATTGCCCTGCTTACACTCAAAATAAGATGGTGGCGCCTCTAATTGTTTTTCAATGTGTGCGGAAAAGTATAGTATTTGAGCAGCACATTTTCATGCCTGAGCACCTGAATTTTTTTCACAGATGTTTCACAGAGCAATTGATTTATAGGATCCCAATTGGAATGGAGAAAAATGGTTTTGTGCATGTGTGTGTGTGTGTGTGTGTGTGTGTGTGTGTTTGAGTGAGCGAGGGATCCAGTAAGGGAACTGCGCCTATTTAGGAAAGAAGGTAAATTATTGCAAACATGATCAATCGAAGGTAAGTATGGGGACAGGTTGGGCAGTAGAGAGAAATTGATAAAAGAGTGGGAGAGAAGAAGAAAAAAAGAGGGAAGAGAGACAGAAAGAGACAGAGAAGGACAGAGAAAGTGACAGAAGAGTGGGAAAGAAGGAGAGAGAAAGAGAGACAAAGAGAAAGAGGGTGAAAGAGACAGAAAGAGACAAAGAGGAGAGAGAAGGGAGAAGGAGAGAGAAAGTGACAGAAGAATGGAAAAGAGGGAGAGAGAAAGAGAAGAGAGACAAAGAGAAAGAGGATGAGAGAGACAGAGAGAGAAGAGAGGAAGAGGAAAGAGTAAGAGAAAACATCTCATTTCAACCCTGAAGGTGCAAATATTCTCTTTGATTGGTAATGTTATTTGTCCATTTAATATCCAATACTCTCATTTCTCCTTAAGTTCATCAAGAATTCCCTTCTTTTTATTGAATTTATCACAATACCTTGAGAACAACTTTTTCAGCATAGTTTTACAGCTATTTAAAATATATAGTAATTTAGGTCAGGTTTTCAGAATATTAATCTATTTATAAGTCACTAAGTGCAAAGAAACAGATTCAGAAAGTTGGCTTCCCTTTCTGTAATTGCCTATTGCCTGCTTAATTTTCTACCTACATTTTTGATAACTGATATTCACGTTGACCCAAGAAGCCCATCATAGAAAGAAACCCTCCCTATGAACTTTGTTGGGTTTCCATGGAATGAAGTTTGATCTTTTTCTCAACCATACAGTAGCATATTCTTTCGAAGGAGGATATAATCAAGATAGTCCATAATTGCCTATCAATCTAACAGTATGGCGATTGACAATCTCTTTATATTTCAACTCTAACTCTTTCAGTCTTAAAGGTTTGGTGAGGAGAAATCCAAAAATTATTTTAAAGAGGAAAAAAATTGCACCCATTGAGACATGTATATATACACAACACACAGAGAAACAAACTTTACAAAGTGCTAAGTCTGCCCACCAACTAACTAACTAACTAACTAACTAACTAACTAACTAACTAACTAACTAACTAACTAACTCTCTCTCTCTCTCTCTCTCTCTCTCTCTCTCTCTCTCTCTCTCTCTCTCTCTCTCTTAAAGAGAGGGAGAGAGAGAGAGAGAGAGAGAGAGAGAGAAGAGAGAGAGAGAGAATCCCTCCCTCCTTCAGCCCAACACTCTTGCTGGCATCCCGGACAGATGAGGGACTGCAGAGGGTCTCCTCGAATCTAGGGCAGCGAGTCATTCGGTGGAAAAGTTGCCTCTTGGAAGGAATGACCCGGCTTGGCTCCCACTTTCAATCTGCCGCCCAACGACCGAACGGAAAAGCAAAGAGACAGGAGAGACGAAGCGAGAGCCAAGCCAGGTCATTCCTTCCAAGAGGCATGTTTCCCATCGAATGACTTGCTGCCCTAGATGCGAGGAGACCCTCTGCAGTCCTTCTTGTCTGGCTGGGATGCCAGCGAGAGTGTTGGGCTGAAGGAAGGAGGGATACACACGCTCACGCTCTCCCTCCCTCCCTCCCTCCCCTCCTCCTCCTCCTCCTCCTCCCTCCCTTCCTCTCTCTCTCTCAAATGGCAAATCCAAGCAGCCGCTGCTGGGAGCCGGTCCCATGCCTTCTCCCAACCCCCACACCCCTTCTCTCAGCTACTTCCTGCCTTGTGATTGCTGTCTCCAGGCTGGCTCTCCCCTCCTATTATCGTGGAAGGCGTCTCATAAAAACCACTGGGCGGCAGTTGGAAACTGCTGCATGGTGTTTTGTTGCCACGTGCGCAACCGTGCACCCGCGCACCTTAGAGGGAACATTGGTGGCGCCTATGGCAATTGTTCTCATCAGTTCGCGGGAGGTGGCAGGCCTGGGTTGCTGCCGGTTCCAGCGACACAGGCCGTCAAACCACTACTAGTTCAGTCGAACCGGTCTGAATCGGTAGGAACCCACCACTGTTCCAGAGGCTTCAGAGGCCTGGTGTGTCATCAAAATGGCATGATGTGCCCGCAACACATATGTCATAGACAAAGTAGAATTGAGTGGAAACTACATTTTCAGGATTTTGAATAGTTACAGTATATTCTTGGAAATGTTTTTCCTTAATGGTACATTATAACAGAAATCCACAAAACTTGTGGCATTTGGCTGAAGATATTTTAAAATAAGAGTGATTCAAAAATTGGAGAAGAAAGAGAGAAAATTTCCCAGCCTTCACACTGTTACTCTAAAACAATATCTCAGGGAACATTCCTCAAACTTCCTTTTCTAAGATTGACGTACATTTCCAAAGTCCTTCTCATCTTTTGCCTCATTCTACCAAGTTAGAGAAGTCCAAATCAGCTGTAGAATTGGTTTCCTCTAATTCAGGGAGAGATTATGAAAGAACTACATGAAACATAATAGTGTTTCTCCTTTTCTTTTACTTTGGTAGCTGGCAGCCCACAAAGCAAGAATGAACTCATGGGGAATTCCAGATCATTTCCATAAGGGAGAGAGAATAGAAGATGTTTCAAAATAGGACCATAGTATGATGTATTCATCTTATTGATTTCAAACCAAGGTGGAAGGGGTCATTTAAGCAATAAAATCCAATATTCTCCTGAGTGCAAAAATCCAGGTTAAATCCATTCCAAATAGATAGATAGATAGATAGATAGATAGATAGATAGATAGATAGATAGATAGATAGATAGATAGATAGATAGATAGATAGAAGTTTATTTATATGCCGCCCTTTTCCCTGGGGGGACTCAGGGCGGCTCACAATCCAAGGGGGAGGGGGAGACAAACTTTTTAACATATAAGACAATACATAATTAAAAAACACAACATTCATACCATTCGGGCGGGTTACAGTCTTAGCCCCAGGCCTGACGGGATAGCCAGATTCTGAGGGCTGTGCGGAAGGTCTGGAGGGTGGTGAGGGTACGAATCTCCACGGGGAGATCGTTCCATAGGGTCGGAGCTACCACCAAGAAGGCTCTCCTCCGCGTAGTTGCCAGTCGGCATTGACCGGCAGATGGAACTCGGAGGAGGCCTAATCGATGAGATCTAATAGGTCGCGTGGAGGTAATTGGCAGTAGGTGGTCTCTCAAGTACCCAGATCCACTACCATGTAGGGCTTTATGGGTGACAAGTAGCACCTTGAAGCGCACCCGGAGATCGATGGTAGCCAGTGCAGCTCGTGGAGGATAGGTGTTATTTGGGTGAAGCGAGGTGCACCCACAATAGATGGTTAGCTTGAGCACATCGCATTAAAGGGGACACATCACCCACAAGTTAAATGAATAATTGCTATATTATGCTTATGTTTAAGATGGGTTTCTTAAAACTTCACTGGAATTTTTGTTCTGGTAATTTAAATCCACTCCTTGGATTTTGGGAGAAGAGAGAAAAGGTATTGAATTCTTCTCTATGGGACATGGTATTTGAGGAATACAGTCATCTCTCTTCTCAGTCAGTGGCTATTATGTCAACATATCAGAAACTAGTAGCCTATGCACTTAATTGTTTGAGTTGCTGAGCTTTGAGGACATAAGTAATATATGTCTCAGTACTTAAATACTAAATTATTTGCTAACAAAGCCATTTCTGGCAATATTGAGAATATGATTATGGTCATCTAAGCATCTAACTCATGTGCAAACTTAAGTATAAACTATCACATTTGTCTTCCATCAGAACTGACTCAGATGGCTAATGACGTGCTTGAGCATACATAAATAAACGAAGTGGTTGTTTTACTTCATTTGTTTTGGCTATTCAAGCATTTTGTTTCTATTAATCAGGCAGGGCATTACCTCTAGGTAACTGGCCCTGATTTAATGGGTAGAATTGGCTTTTAAGTATGACTGATTCAAAAGTGATGTTGAGACATGGAAGCTAAAAAAGAAGACTACATAAAGTGGGCCAACATTTACCGTCAGTGGTATCGACAATCCCTACAACCCACAAGGTCAGGAATCTGAAGGTATCATGTTGGTGGTGAGCATGGAGAGATATGGTGGAAGTGCGGGGTGGTGGGGGTAGGCCTCTATCAGAGAAGGCGACTTAGCAGCTAAAACTGGAGTCAGTCACTAGATTTGTCCATGCAGCAGTTAAATAATTTAGAGGAAAGGTGCTAAGGCTTCTATTGCATGGTGCATAACATGATACCTATTAAGATGTACAATACAATACAATACAATACAATACAATACAATACAATACAATACAATACAATACAATACAATACAATACAATACAATACAATACAATACAATACAATACAATAGCAGAGTTGGAAGGGACCATGGAGGTCTTCTAGTCCAACCCCCTGCCTAGGCAGGAAACCTTATACCGTTTCAGACAAATGGCTATCCACCTTCTTCTTAAAGACTTCCAGTGTTGGGGCATTCACAACTTCTGGAGGCAAGTTGTTCCACTGATTAATTGTTCTAACTGTCAGGAAATTTCTCCTCAGTTCTAAGTTGCTTCTCTCCTTGATTAGTTTCCACCCATTGCTTCTTGTTCTACCCTCAGGTGCCTGGGAGAATAGTTTGACTCCCTCTTCTTTATGGCAACCCCTGAGATATTGGAACACTGCTATCATGTCTCCCCTAGTCCTTCTTTTCATTAAACTAGACATACCCAGTTCCTGCAACCGTTCTTCATATGTTTTAGTCTCCAGTCCCCTAATCATCTTTGTTGCTCTTCTCTGCATTCTGTGTTTCTGTAGAGATCCATATGAAAACCATCTGAAATATAGGGTTGAGCTCCTGGCTCGGTCTATTCTTGCAGGCATGTTTATTTTCTACCAATAGAAGAGAATAGTTGTAGCTCAGGGTTGAACTGTGGGGTCCTTGGTGCTCTCTGAGCTTGGTTGTTTTCTTGTAAACAGCAGTCTAATCAAGGAGCCACCAAGACTACTCCCACCAACACTGACTGGCCAAGGTACTACCATATAAAATAAGAGCAAACCCCACTCCCCCTAGGACTCATGTTGTTATTTAGTTTGGTAATGAAATGTCTGCAAGAAAACAACCAAGTTCTGAAAGCACCAAGGAACCCACAGTTTATTTTCTCTTGGAAAACTGTCACCTTTGTCGTGCTTTGCCATCTCAGCCCAATCTAGAAAAAACTATGACAGAAGTCAGGCAAAGAGTTCCTCACTTGGGCATGCAGAATGACACATGGCAAAGCTACAAACTGGGAACCTGTGTAGTAGATTTTGCATTACACTGTATGTACAGTGAGTCCTTGATTTGAGCCCATAATTATAGAATATATGTCATGACAGTCACTCTATGACCCAATTTTATGACCTTTATTGCAGTAGACATTCATCGAACCCATTGATCATTAGGGGGTAAATTTTGCTGGAAATCATAAGTAAATGCCAGTTTCCAGGGGGTGGGGGACATTGTAAATTGTGGTCCCATGACTACAGGATACTGCAAATGGACATAAATGCAACCCAGTTACCATGTGCCCAAAATGCAGTCATGTGATCATGGGGATGGGTGGATGCCTGTCAGAATTTTGAATACAGATTATAATCTCTTTTCAGGGCGTTCATCAGAACTTCAAATGCAGATAGTCAAAATTTACCCCCTAAGTTGAAAACCCTGCAATGGGTTTTTTAAAAAACACAATTTGTTCCTCATGGAGGGGCATTTATACTAACAGATTTAATGCCTTCACCATCTATCTATCTATCTATCTATCTATCTATCTATCTATCTATCTATCTATCTATCTATCTATCTATCTATCTATCTATCTATCTATCTATCTATCTATCTATCTACCTACCTACCTACCTACCTACCTACCTACCTACCTACCTACCTACATACATACATACATACCTAGCTATCTACCTATCTATAGATAGATAGATGATATATCATCTATATCTATTTTAAGGTGACCAGATTTTCAGATTGGAAAAGAGGGACACCCTTGACCGGGGGGGGGGGGGGGGGCTTGATTAAAAAAACTTTTTTTTGTCAAAAGGTCACCCCAGGACACTGAAACCAGAATAAATACGAATCTGTTGCCAAACAAAATTTTGATCACGTGACCATGAGGATGCTGCAACGGTCGCTAAGTGTGAAAAATGGTCGCAACGGTCGCTAAGTGTGAAAAATGGTCATCAGTCACTTTTTTCAATGCCATTGTAACTTTGGTCACTAAATGTTTTCCCCCTCCTCGAGACTCCTCACTTCTTCCTTCATTCCTCTTGCTTATCTACCTTCACCTTATCTGTCTTCTGCTCTTTCCCTCTCTTCCTTCCTTCCTCCCTCCTTCCATCCTCTTCTTTCCTCACTCACTCCCTTCCTCCTTTTTTCTCTTCCTTCCTCCTTCCATTCTTTATACGATATAAAATTCAATGAGGGTGAAACACACAAAATCTGGCAAAGCTGCCTTGCACCAACCTGGCCTGCCCATAGAATAGCAGCCACTTTGAGACACATAAACCTGGTTTGAACATATTGCATCACAAAGATGTGCAAAGATCACATTTGCAAAAAGGAACATTTCTTGTAGTAAATACATTTTATAAACAATTTAAAAGTAAAAATCCCCCCAAAATAATAAAAAAGGTATTCTATAAATAAAAGAAATCCTTAAAAACCATTGTTAAGTATTACACCAGCAATAATTTATACTGTCACCATTTCAAACTATCATCAGAAATACGAATCTGTTGCCAAACATCAACATTTTGATCGCGTAACCATGAGGATGCCACAACGGTCGCTAAGTGTGAAAATGGTCGCTAAGTGTGAAAAATGGTCATCAGTCACTTTTTTCAATGCCATTGTAATTTTGGTCACTAAACAGCCATGTTCCTGACTTAACAACCACCATGATTCACTTAACGTGGCAATAAAAGGTCGCAAAATGAGGCAAAAATCATTTAACAAACGTCTCCCTTAGCAACAGAAATTGGGGGATCAATCCTGGTCGTAAGTCGAGGATTACCGGTAGCCAATTGCAAAAGGCAACTTTACTTGGAACAGGTGAGATTGTGCCCGGATCCCTTTCATGCCAACATATCCATCTTCTGCTCTTTCCCTCTCTTCCTTCCTTTCTCCTTCCATCATCTCCTTTCCTCACTCACTCCCTTCTTCCTTTTTTCTCTTCCTTCCTCCTTCCATTCTTTCAGCTTCATTTCTTTTGCCTATCTACCTTCTCTGTCTTTCTGCTCTTTCCATTTCTCCCTTCCTCTTTGCTTTTGTTCCTTTCTCCTTCCCTCCTTTCCTATTTCTTGCTTCTTCCTTCCTTCTGCCTATCTACCTTCACCTTCTCTGTCTTTCTGCTCTTTCCCTGTCTTCCCCTTTCCTCCCTCCTTCCCTTCTTTCCTTTCTAGTTCCATCCTTTCTTCTTTCCTCTCTCCCTCTTTTTTCCCTTCCTTCCCCCTTCCTCTTGCCTATCAACTTCATCCTCTTTGTCTTTCTGCTCTTTCCCTCTCTTCCCCTTTTCTTCCTACCTCCTTCCTTCTCCCTCCCTTCTTCTTTTTCTTCCTTTCTTCTTCCATCTTCCTCCTTCTCCTTCCATTCTTTCTCCTTCCATCCATCTTTTCTCCTTCCATCTTCTCCCCCCTCCCTTCTTCTTTTCCTCCCCCCTCCCTCCTTCCTTCCTCTCCTTCCCTTTCTCACACACAGGAAGGGGAGGGGGGCTATCTAGTCGCTTTCACAGCATAATTTCTTTATCTAACTTTTAAAAAACAGTGTGCAAATCAAACGAGATTTTCGTAACCTGCGAAGCACCAAGTTATTTCATTTCATTTTCATTTATTTTATTTGTATGCCGCCCTTTTCCCCGAGGGGGACTCAGGGCGGCTCACAAGCTAAATTAGCTTAAACCAAGCTAATGCTAAAATGGATTTAGGGAATTCCTGGAAGCTTGGCATTCAGAGAAATCAGCCAGCAGTGAGCACCCAGAAATAAATCACATTTATACACTATTCAAAAACAGACAATAAAAAAGCTAAGAAGAAAATATCGTCTCCAGCTACCAAGACTGGGGTAAGCAGGAATTAACTCCAGACAATGAAGCAGAAAACAATAGTCGAATCAACCAAGGAGAAAACCACGCACACACACTCCTCCACCAATATGGAAAGGCAAGCTAATGTATATAAATAGGGAGCAAACCTCGTACTCCCTACCAGTGATGTTATCACCTAGTTGGGGAATGAAAGGTGTGGAAGCAAGCAGCCAAGTTCAGAGAGAACAAGGACTCCACAGACTAGCAAAGTGCACCCATGAACACTAACTACAGTCAGAAGGCGTGACAAAAATTCCTCCATCTTACCACACATGGACAGATTCAGCCATGGGAAACTAATCGTGTTTTAGGTAAACCCGGTCCCAAAATAGTAGGATCTCCTGGAAGTTTGATATTCAGACACAAGACATATGAAGATAAACCACATTTACCTAACTTTCAAAAGACACATAACTTAGGAAACAAAAAGACTACAACGCAACCTCTAAAACTACGATATATAAACAAGGTGCCAACCTCACATTCACTAGCACTGATGTTACCTAGTTGAGCAATGAACCACCTGAAAGAAAACAAACAGATTGCGAGAGGACGTTCAGACCTTTACCCACAAGACTGGTTTCCTCAAATGGTTTATATCTGCAAATAGGATGTTTTTACTATGTATGCCTGAAATTTTGTGGAATTAGAGCAGTGAAAATATTCCTACATAAAACATGTTTTGCTCCCCAGCTCTGCCTCCTTCTCTCCTTCTAGTAAATCATGACCAAGAGGTACAACCTATGAGACTCCTGATGAATAATACAGCGGACTGTTTAAGACCATTTAATGACAATGACAGAACTTGGGGAGGTGTGGTTCAGGCAGGGGCTCGAATGACTCACAGTAAGTGCACTATTTCTCTTTCTGACTGGTCATGCAGCGAAGAATTAAATGAGCCTCAGTCCACTGTCCTGAACATCCAAGAGCAAGGACTGCACAAATATAAGTTTTAAAATGATTGTCCTCTTTGGCATGTACTTTGGCAAAGCACATTCAGTATTATGTAGCATTAAAACAGTGAGAAAACGTATAAATACTTTGAAGGAAATTGAGCAAAAAGTCTGACTTTGAAAATCTATACAATTTCAATTGGTGAGAAGAAGCACTAGGCTGAAAGTGCAGGTTTGGGAGTAGCACGTGCCGCAATCATCTACATCAAATGCTTCGGTCATTGGATAACAAGCATCAGGGAAGATGGAAGGAGGATTCTTAGCCTGGAAATCATGGGGGGGGGGCTGGGGGCTACGTAGTTTTTTAGCCAGCACAGAGCCTGGCTGGGAGCCTTTAGTCTGCCTTCAAATCTGCTTTTGAAAGGATGAAGTTTTTCAAAGGCGGACACGGGTAATGCGGGGGGGGGGGGATCTGATTGACGCGCTACCCGGCAAAACCCAGCACTGAACGCGGGGAAAAGGGAGGCAGCAGCGCTCAATGCTTATTGCCGGTGGTGCCAAACTCCCCGTGGAAGGAAGGAGGCCCGGGGGCTCCAGGGGGCTCCTCTCTTCCTGCAGGCACCAGGCGGGGCCCTCGGGGGAAAGGTCAGGAGGGACGGGGGAGGCTGTCACTCCGGCCTCCAGCGCAGAGCAGCCTTTTCCTCCCCGTTTGGATGGGCGAAAACCCCGCCCGCCTGGCTTCAGGTCCACCCCCGGCAAACACGCCGCCCAGAGGGGAGCGGAGTCACCCGGCCGCCGCTGCCGCCCTGCCCGTTGCCTTTCGCGGCTTGGCCCGCGCGCGAGAGCGGGGCTCTTCAAGCGGGACCGCCGGAAAGCCGAGAGGCTGCGCCGCAACTCTCCCTCCGGGCATCCACCGGCAGCCGCCCAGCTGCCCTCCGCGGGGCCGCCACCTGCCCCCGCCTCCCGCCACACGTGCGGCCGTGCGGGAACGGAGCGAGCTCGGCTGGCGGCGTCTCCGAGCAGCAGGAGGAGGAGGAGGAGGAGGCGCGTGGCCGCTCGTTCCCGCGGCGGCGGCGCCGGCGGCGCAGGCGAGGAGGGGGCGTGCCCCTTCCCCTTCTCCGTGCCGGGGACGCGGCGGGTCGGCACGAGGGCGGCTCCCGGCCGAGGAAAGCGGCCCCTCCCGCCCCCCGCCCGCCCCCCGCCCGCCGGGTCCCGGCCGCCGGCCTCATAAGTTATATTATGTTGTTACAAATTCGCAGCTACTCCATTCTTTCTGATAGGGAACTACATTTCCCAAGATGCCTCAGGTCCTCAAAGCGCTGAACGCAGTTTTCAATTGACTCCAGCGAGGCCCGGTAGCCGCCGGCTGGGGTGGTTGTCAGGGCGATGCGGAGCGGACGCGCCGTTTGTTACTGCTTCCAGCAATCAAGACGGACAAGGGAAGCGACTGAAACGGACGCTGGCCGCAGGAGAGAGAGGCTGCTGCCAGCCGTTTCACCTTGAAGGTGAAACGGCCGGCAGCAGCCTTGCTCTCCTGCTGCGGCTTCTGTTTCAGTAGGGAAGAAAACTTCCTTTCGCTTCCCGAATTTGACTGGGTCCCGGGGCTTCTGCCGGGCGGCAGAAGCCCCGGGACCCAGTCAAATTCGCTGCGCAAGGTGAAACGGCTGGCAGCAGCCTTGCTCTCCTGCGGCCAGCGTCCGTTTCAGTAGGGAAGAAAACTTCCTTTCGCTTCCCGAATTTGACTGGGTCCCGGGGCTTCTGCCGGGCGGCAGAAGCCCGGGAAGCGAAAGGAAGTTTTCTTCCCTACTGAAACAGAAGCCGCAGCAGGAGAGCGAGGCTGCTGCCGGCCGTTTCACCTCGCGCAGCGAATTTGCACTGGGTCCCGGGGCTTCTGCCGGGCGGCGGGACCCCCGCACGACGTTCTGTGCGGGCGGATCCCATTCACGAAGAGGCAGCTCCTCGTGGGCGCAGCGCCTGCCGCCCGCACAGAGTGAATTTAATTGGGATCGCCTGCGGCCGCGAGGACCCCTGCACAAATGGATTCCTCACGGCTGCGGGCGATCCCAATTCACTCAGCCAGGGCGGGCAATTTCTGCACGAACGGACTACTCCTCGCGGCCGGAGGAGGAGGAGGGGGCAGCCGCCCGCACGCAGTTCAGGGGCTTCTGCCGGGCGGCGGGAGCCCCTGCACCGCATGGAACTTCTCTGCCGCGGGCGGCTGCAGCTGCCCCCACCCTCTCCTCCTGCCGCGGCGAGCGGAAAATTCGATTAGAATTAGATTACTCACCAGTCAGCGCAGCTGCAACCTCTTTCGTCTTTTGTAGAAAGGAAATGGAAACTCGCGCAAGCGTGCTGAAAATTTCCCATCCCAGCCAGCTCACTGATTGGCTGGAGTCCAGGCCAATCCAATCAGTGAGCGGGAGGCTGGGCTGGCTTAAATTTGTAGGTAGTAGGTAAAAGGCTAAAAGCACGCTTTTTTTTGGCGCTCGCAGCTCCCGCCCATCAGCTGCTAGCTTGCTGGGCTGGCTCATCTGGTAGGATAGAGAACAGAACGATGAGCCAGCCCAGCAAGCTAGCAGCTGATGGGCGGGAGCTGCGAGCGCCAAAAAAAGCGTGCCTTTTAAAAAGGCGGGCGGGACGCGGGAAAATGCATGGGGAGGCGGGTGTGTCCCGCCAAAAGCGGGACGTCTGGTCACCTTAATCTATTTACCTTCTTACCTATCTATCTGTCTGTCTCTCTGTCTATCTCTATCCACCTCCACACTCCTTTCTCCCCTTTTCTCCAAAGCAAGCCAGCACAAAAGAGATTAATTAACAGCTTCTAATTAAAATTAATGATGACTAAAAATGAGATCCTCGCTTATAAGATTCTCCCATCAACATGTATCAACCAGTCTTTCTCACACAGAAACTACTCTCCCTACATCGAAACATGCAGGACCTCCTTCTTTCCTTCCTGTAGCAGAAAAAAAGAACAGTGCCAAAATGGGCTAAAGGGAAAGGAAGGGACAGGACAAAATTGGAGGAGGAAGGCAAGGCAAAAAGATAATCAAAGAGGACAGAACAGGAAAAGGAAGGGAACTCCTGTTCCTGTGTTACAAAAATGCTTAGATTCACCTGGCAAATAGCCGTCCCTAAACAATGGATGATTTTCAAAGGCATCCGTGTTTTTCTAAGGCATCTACCTGTAAAGCTATTTGTACCTCCTTGCTTCTTTGTTCATTTTTATTTTATATTGCTGAATATAACCCTCAGTTCAATTTTTTGTGGTTGCGTAGGAGGAACCTTCAAGCTATACAGTGCAGCCTGTTGCATTTAATGTATATATTCTTTAAATGACTGCATTCCCCCATATAAGCCTGCCATGATTTTAAACTCTGACAAAGGCAGATTGAATGAGATTATAACAAAGCCGTCTTCCAGTCTGCTCCCACTTTTTAAAAATTCCCTGCTAAGGGAAGCTCCATTTCTGTCACCTTTCTGGCAGGTGTATACTAGGGAGCTTTCAGCAATTACTTTAACCAAAGTTAAAGTTAACTAGACTGATTATTTCTTATTCATACATATTGGGTAACATTTGTATACATTCTAGCTCTATATGTAGAACCATTACTCCTATTTTTAGGGGAAAGATAGGATAAGAGTGAGCCAGTTTGATCTATTGACTAAGACACCAGGCTAGAAACTGGAAGGCCATGAGTTCTAGTCCCACCTTGCCATGAAAGCCAGCTGGATTGACCTTTTTGCCTGTTACTCTCCCTCAACCCAACTCATCTCACAGTGCTGTTTGTTGGGAAAATAGAAGGAAAGGAGGTCTGTTGGATATGTTTGCCACCTTGAGTTATTTGTAAAAATAATAAAGGCGGGATGCAAATAAATAAATGAAACTAAACTTGAACACATACATTTGATTTTAAGAGTTATTTCCACTTTCCAATGATTTTTAATAACTGAGGGTACCTCACTCTTCTGCTGAAATGAAACACCATGAACACATGATCTCTATGGGGATTTAGGAGTTTATGCAGAGCACTGGATCCCAATAAAAGGCTAAAACTCAGAAGCTAAGCTGGGTTGGCCCTTGCATGGGACACTGCATGATCATTGGTGAGGAGAAAAGGCTAGCAAATGATACAATCTTTTTTTTTTAAATAAAGAGTTTTATTATTTTTCATATATATATTATTATGTTTTCCTTCTATACAATCACATATTTACTGTGCTTAATCAGGGCATATAACATTGAGTAATAAACACGGCCCTCACTTATATAGAATATGCCCTCTACAATACAAACCCAATATACCACCTTGGCCCACCATACACCCTCTTTCAACCCCCTCCAACTTTCATTCTTCCTTCTCACACACCTCTCTACGCCTACTTCCCCTCCCCTTCTTTCTAACCCTAACCCTATCACTCCCTCTAATCCATTCCCTCCCTCCCTTCTCCTCCTCCTCTCTCTCACCCTCTCCACCCTCCTTCTTCTTTCACTCGACTCTTTCCTTCGGTATATTTCTATTACCTTCCAGTATATTCGGTTTGTTCTATTTTCGCACTAACATTGAAAAGCCACAGTATACAAATACAATCATGGAATTTAACACATATTGTATTTCCCCCCTCCCCCCTCCCCCTAAATCCCCACCTCCCTTCCCTCCCCCCCGACTTCCCAAAGACCATACGTGGTATAACTTTTGGACAATCACAGTCTAAAATATCTCTACATTGAACTCAGCTTCTTAGAGTTTTATTATTTTTCAATTACAAAAACAAACACTCCATCTTTCCTTATGCAGTGTGTCATCTGGGTACAAACATCTCTGTGCAACTTCGTCCCTCTTTTGCCACATCTTTCACATTCATATTAATATTATTTCCCTAAGTTTAGTATTATAATATATTAAGCATTTAAACGTTCTAAAACTCTCCTTTTTTCTTCTTAATATCTTCTAGTAATAATGTCATATTAACATTAAACATCATTATTCTCATCAGACACATACTAACAGTTTTCATCTTATTTATATCTATCTAAGTGTATCGTCTACTTATTTTAAATGATACAATCTTATGTGATGACATGGGTGCACCAATTCATTTGGGCAACACTGCAGTTTTCTGTGGACATTGT
The DNA here is from genome assembly GCF_051295495.1 of Thamnophis sirtalis. Taxonomy (NCBI): domain Eukaryota; kingdom Metazoa; phylum Chordata; class Lepidosauria; order Squamata; family Natricidae; genus Thamnophis; species Thamnophis sirtalis. Next base: position 30,501,623 of record NW_028261381.1, read on the forward strand.
TGCACCTGGAAATTCCCAGCAAGATTGAATAGTTGGGGGAGGGATTGAAGAGGGCAATGGTAAATCACTTTCATTATACTACTAAGAAAACTCTGGGAATGTAGTTCCCAGGAATAAACCTAAACTGGAAAGCACCTTTACCTATTACTCATTTGACCTTTGTTGTATGAAGGCTGGGCTGGGAGATGCTCTTCCTCACAATGAAATGAGTTTCAGTGGGGAGTCAACCGGAAGTTCTCCAGCTGGTCAGACGAGGGGGTGTGAGCTCAGAAGAGTCTCACATGAACCCTGTCTGACAAACAAATGCCGAGATCCTTTTTGGATCAGAACCTTCCTGGGGGAGGGGGTGAAGAAAGGGCAGTGCCTCATCAGTCCCAGAGGGAGTGCAATAGATCCCTTGTAGGTCAGAGATTTGCTCTTTGAATCGGCGTTGGGTAGGCAGCATAGTAACATGGTTGTACAAGAAGCTGGCTTCAGGCCAAAGCAACTGAACAGGAGCGTGCAGGAGATGAGATGAAAGCCTGGTAAGAAGATCTAATTAACCCACAGTCATAAATCAGAATTAGGAAAAGGCAAAGAACCTTAAGAATATAAATAATATTGATGGACAGATCGGGATTTAGCAAAAAGAAAGAAAGAAGGAGAAAAATGGAGGATTGAAACCACTAGCCCAAAAAGAGCCATCTGCTTTAAACAATTTGGACAGAAAGGAGAAAGCAGAGAAGTGACAAACCCATTCAAACAGAACTTTTAATTTGGATTTGAAAAGATTGTATTTTTAAAAGAGACTAGGAGGGTGAAACGGAAACCAAAACATTCCAAGGAGATTTGCTTCATTCGAGTTTCTTCTAACTAACATATCTTAAGCAACTCCAATTAATGAGAGGTGGAATGTAACAAGGGGGAAAAAATAAAATAATCATGAACCAAGAAAATGCGGAATTTTTTTTTGCCGCAGGGAGAACAAATGATCAAGATGGTTTCTGCTTCTCTTCCTCTTCACATTAGTTAAATTAGCTAAATTTAAGGTGCACCAGAACTCTGAAATAAGAACGGTATAATTAACTGTAATTTTAGAACTGGACATTAAGGTAACAAGGTGGTGGGGAAAATAAAATCAAGAGCTGGGAAAGTACAAAGTTTTTTTTCTTTTTTGCCGAAGGGGGAACAAAAGATCAAGATGACCCCCGCCTCTCTTCCTCTCCATATCAGCTGAACTAGCTAAATTTAAGATGGATCAGAACTCTGAAATAAGAACTATATAACTATCTGTAATTTGGGAACTGGACATTATGGAAAGGTGGGAATTTGAAGAATTATGTGAAATTATAAAAAAATATGCATAAATCATTAAAATCAAGTCTAAATAGAATTTTGAATTTAGGTATTGCGGAGAAGCAGGAAATGAAGGAAGAAGTGAAGGAAGAAGAGGGGGGATAATGAAGGGGTAGAAACGGTGGAAAATAAAAAGCAGACAAAAAACTTCATTGGGTTTGACAGTGGCATAGGAAAAATTGAAAAAGGGGGATGTATCCAACAAAAGGAAATAAAAAGCAGACAAAAGATCTCACTAACTTTGACAGTGGCATAGGGAAAACTGAAGAGGGGGGTCACACCCTAACAAAGGGAAATACAACAGATTTCACTGGGTTTGATAGTGGCTTGGGAAAAATTGAAGAGGGTAGACATGTCAAAACAAAGAAAAGGGGGAAGACAGGAATAGAGAAGTGGGACGAAAGACCTACTAGGAAAAAAATCAGACAATTAGAAATTGTTATATGGGGAAATATAAAGCGGGGAAATGTGGTTTACTATATATCATAATAAAACTAATATATGGAAATATATGGAATATGGACAAATATGAAACTGTTATGTGGAGAATGTAAAGTAGAGGTATGTGATTCACTTTTATACATGATAATTAAACTGAGTTGCTAATTGATTGAATATGACAATTGCAGGAGAATCAAGTATAGGTTAAAATATATGAAATATGGACACATATAGAACTCTTAAGATGATGAACAAAGTGAGATGTGTACCGCTTATTATTCTATATAGTAGATTAATGGAATTGTAACAAACATTGAACAGTAAGGATTGTTGTTTAAAGACAATTAAGGGTAAGCTAAGTCAAGATATGGAAAAATGGAGGGGGAACATGAAATATATTTATAATGGGAAACTATTGAGATTATAAAGACAGAATTACAAATTTGTGTCAAGATGCATAACTATATAAATATAATGATGAAAATATCTGGGAATCATGACCAGGTCTACATCTCAGCCAAAAATAGGCTGGGGGTGGTGGTTTAAAAATACAATTGCTATATATGTATACATTTTTTCCTTTTTAAAAAAGGAGGAGGAGGTTATATGTTAAAAATAAATGTGTATATTGAAAAGGAATTATAAATACAATCAACATAAAATGGAGCTCGCTCAGAAGCTGAAATACACCAAGTAAATGAGATAAAGAGTGTGAAGTAGAGGAGAAAGGTAAGGGAAGAAGAGAGGGATAGGAGAGAGGGCAGGGGGGAAGAGGAGGAGAGAAAGAAGGAGTGGAAAGGGGAGAGAGGAGAAGGAGAGACGAAGGGGAAGTAGAGAAGAGAAGGACAACAGGGGGGAGAAAGGAGGTAGGGAGGAGGAGGAGAGAGGGAGAAGAAAGTGATGGATAAGATACAAATATGATGTCTGGAGTGGAGCAGAGCCAATAATTGTTTTGGGGAGTTGATGGTAAGACGAATTGATGTAAACATTTAACAATATAATATGATGTTGGTTATGTCATAGTATACATGTGGTTATTTGTTATGAAAATGAAAAAATAAAAAGCTTTATACATGAAAAAAAGAAATGAGTTTCAGGTGGCTGCTGAAGCAAGCTTCTTTAACCAGTTGGTGAGTTTTTGTGCCTTTGCTTAAGAATTGCTTCCAGTAAACCCTGAACCTTTCTCCTTCTTTTGAAAAACCGATCACCATAACAACAGACGAGACACTGGATCTGGAATCTTAACATCCTTCTATGAAATCAGGAAACCAGTTCTGTAAAATAAGAATAAATGCCCCCCAAACCCCACTATTTTTCTTTCCCTCGCCCTATTAGCTCATTTCCCACTTAAAATCCCATTTCTGTATATATATATACATTCTCGGTCTACCTTAATGGGAAATCTAGACTAAATGTGATCCGTATGATTTTCATGTATTCACTGAATTACATTTCTTCTGTGGACATTTTTCTAACTCTGATTGCCATGTGTTTACTATACAGCGGCAATTTTGGATGATATAATTATACAGGGTGGGTTTTTTTTATCCCTTTTACACAAAAATAGAGAGTGGAAACTGGGGAAAAACCTGATAGAAAACACAGCTAATGGGCTATTTAAGAAACAGAAGTGATAGCAGCAAAGGGTCAGTGGGCATGAACTCTGATCCACATAATTATGTTTCTGAAACTTCTGAGAATGATTTTGGAGGAGACAGATTAATAACAAATATTAATTTTGTAGAACCAAACCAGGAGGGGAAAAGCACAGGATGGTAACAATGTTTTAAACCTCCGGGTCAGATTTTATGAGACGTTTTAACAGAAAGCTATGAGTCAACCGTCTGCTTTTATTTCCTGTCTAACAAAACAGCGCTCTGTAATATTGACTATGCATTAATTTCCCTCATAGCGTCAGATAATGATTAACTAGGAGGTCTCTAAATTACTTTCAGAAAAGAAGCTCAAGCCTTGAACAATAATGAGGCTCTTACGGGGGGGGGGTAGTGAATGTGCACCATATTCCTCCAGTGGTTTTTTTTTTTGTCTATTTATGTACTTTTGAGAGCTATTCCCTGTGATGAAAAATGGGTTATTATGCTGATTTAAATTTGCCTTATATAATTTATAACGGAAAGTCACCACTGACTTTTTGTTCTAATAAGAGAGGGCACGTGCTTGAAAGACAAAGAGGTGCATATGATTTAGGATCAGGAAGACAGATAAATGAGAGAGAAACCTAGGCATATAAAATCAATCATTGGACAAGCATTTAAAAGACCCAGTAATTATATCATGCAGTCTGAAGCCATATATAAATCATACAAATACACAAACAAATCTAACTCCAAAATATTTCTTAAAGAAATGGATATTTTTACAAGTCCCAGACAGATGTTGCCTGCCAGTCAAAGTGAACAGAAAATACCTTCTAATGGTCTCTATCCAACCATTGAGAGAAAGGATGGGGAGGATCCCAGAAACACTTTTGTAGAGGGGATCCTCTTCCCATGGAACAGCTTGCTAGCCTCCCTGCCTCAAGCCGAGAGTGATTTTCCTATCAGAGCTTGATTTGGCAATTTCTCAAGGTCATACTTACCATATGTGATTTTTCTTAGAAGGTTAGATATTCGGTTTTATTTTATTGTGTTACACTGGCTACGCTGCTGTTGTCTGTTGCACACTGCCTAGAGTTTCTTTGAGACTGAAGCAGTTTATGTCTTTCACAAATAAACAAATGCACAAACTCAAAATCTCAGAATAGGGTAAATTATAATGATAATTTCTTTTTTTAAAATGTGTTCAACCAGTAGAAGCTAATAGATCTGTTACCTCTGTATCTATCCTCTCTCTCTCTCTCTCTCTCTCTCTCTCCCTCCCTCCCTCCCTCCCTCCCTCCCTCTCTCTCTCTCTCTCTCTCTCATCTATCTATCTATCTATCTATCTATCTATCTCTATCTATCTATCTATCTATCTATCTATCATCTATCATCTATCTATTATCTGCCATGTATATATCAAAGTTTGGCATTAATTATGGGCTATTATATTTGGGGAAAATTCAAAAAAGTTGTACTAACAGTTGACCTTATATTGCAAAATATCTTTCTTTTAGGAAATGGAAAGTATTTTTAGGTATTGGCGAAGTCAAAGATTTAAGCAAGACTGGATTGGCCTATGGTTGTTGTTTTTTTCTTCCTGGAGTGCTAATATAGGATTTGCAGCTGTCGTTGGTTAAAACCTTCCGCCTACATTGTGGTTTGGGGTGAACTACTTTCCTGTAGTGGGCACATTCCAAATTCCAAATACCAATCTGAAAAGATCTTCATGAAGGTCTTATCATAGCAGGAAAATTACTAATCTTTTGAGCCCTTTTTCACAACCTTTGAAATATTACTACTACAGTTTCCCAAACTAGAACGATAAAGAAATTCTAGTCAAACTGTTGCAGGGCATCTGATTGGAAAAGACTTGTTTGAGTTCTTGATTTTCCTTTAGTGGTGGGTTCCTACCGGTTTGGACCGGTAGTGGTTTGGGTTGCTGGAACCGGCAGCAACCCATTTTTATAGTACTGTGCGTGCGCACGCTGCGCAACCACGAACAAACCAGCAATAGTGGCTGCTGGAACCCACGCCTGCTTTCCTTATCTGCAGACCATCACAACTCGGCATACTTGATTTTGTCTCTTTTCATGGGTCCATTTGATTAAAAAAAAATTCTATTCATCTAGACAGAAATCCATAATTATTTATTCTTTATTTACTTATAAAACTTTCATGGCTACCTATTTTAAAAACACAAATCTGGGCCGCTCACAACAATAGAAACCAAAATCAACAGAAAAAAAATTAACATGATTTAAATGTTAACATTAAATATTTGTTAACGTTATCATTAAAACAACGCAATTTTAAATTGCACTAATTTATTGAAGGATTTGCAAGTGGGGGAGTTCTACAGGAAAATAGGGGATTGCAACTAATTCTCAGTGTTGAAGAGGATGCAGATGATCCTCTAATCCAAATCCATTTACCTATTTCAAAAAAGAAGTGAAAGAATAGCATTACATTTAGTACCAAACTAGATAACCTATGACCTGTTGGGCCATTGTTTCAGACATTGTTTCCTTCCTAAAAAGAGAAAAAGAATAATCACAGGTTGGCAAAAAAAATCAGTTGGAGCAAAAGCGACTTCTGATTTAGTGTTGCTTCCCTGCTGAGTTTCCTTCTTTCCCTCCTTCCTTCTCTTCCTTTCCTACCTTCCATTCCCTTCCTTCCTTCCTTTCTTACCTTCCCTTCCCTTCCTTCCTTCCTTTCTTCCTTCCTTTCCTTCCTTTCCTTCCTTTCTTCCTTCCTTCCTCCCCCACTCCCTCCCTCTCTCCTTTCCCTCCCCCCTCCTTTCCCTTTCCCCTTCCCAGGCAGGTTTGTGGCAGCATCCATGTAGGGTGGGGGGAGGAGGAGGGAGTGCACAAATGGCTGGCAAGGTGTGTGAGCGCAGAGTGTCTGCACCATTTCTTCATTGATTTCCCCCATCAATGTCTGGGAAACTGTCAGTTGAAAATGAGGGAAATCGTGTGGCTGACTGCAGCAGCACTGCACAGTAGCAGTGGATCAGTGCTGAAGTAGCCCAAAAAAGAATACTCAAATTTCATTCCCTTGAGAGCAATGGGTCTCAGCGTTCTTTAAATTAGCCCACTTGAGGTACATTTATTGACAAGGTTTGCCCTATGATGCAGCATTTCACCCAATTGAAGGTTGCAAGGTACCAAACATGAGAGTTTTAGTAGTATACTGGACAACCCAATGACCTGTTAGTTCATTCTTCTTTCCACATATAATATAGGCTTGTACATGAATTTTGTGTAGAGCCCCAATGAAGCCTCCTCCTCCTCTTCCTCTGACCTGCGGAAATGCCTGCCACAGAGGGAGCAGCAGCCCACAAAGAAAACTGCACCCCACTTCCCATTCTGGCATGTCCCGGGGGCAGGGATGTCTTCCTCAGGAGGAAGGGAACTCACCTATCAAACATTAGCACACCCAGCCAACCCTACCTTGCCAGTAGATCACTCCCCTGTTCTTCCCTCACTGGTCACTGCCATAAAGAGATTTCAAATCTTAGTCTTGGGTCCAAAGCAGTTAATGGTCATTCACCCATTGGACCTTGCCACCAGCTGTTTGGGTGCAGGGGCCAGGGAGAGGCAGAAAAGCAGACAGGGATATGTCTCCCCCATGGTGGGATTCAACATTTTTTACTAACGGTTCTGTGCTTGGTGGGTGTGGCATGGCTTGTTGGGCGTGGCAGGGGAAGGTTACTGCAAAATCCCCATTCCCTCGGTTGGGAGTCGGGAGGCAGAGAATAGATGGGGGTGGGACCAGTCAGAGGTGGTATTTGCCAGTTCTCTGAACTACTCAAAATTTCCGCTACTGGTTCTCCAGAACTGGTCAGAACCTGCTGAATACCACCTCTGGCCTCCCCCATCTTTCCCTGTGCCACACAACCTACAGGTTGTGTGAAGTGTAGTCAGAAGGCATGGTGGCACTGAAGCAGCCATAATTTTACCAAATTTCAATCCCACAGGAGTCGTGGGTCCCAGATTTTGGATACATTCTGCAAATTAGGACGTTTGAGGTACGTTAATTCAAAAATTATTGGTCCTTGATGCACCATTATGCCTGGTTGAAGGTTACAAATTATCAAACAGACACGAGAATTTTAGTAGTATATCGATAGATGGAACGATATTATTAGGACTGAGCATGACAAAAGCTGCTGATACCAAACAGGATCTCAAAGGAAGAGTTGCTATGTGAGAGCTCCAGATATGGTTTTTTTTTTTTACAGCATCATTTAAAACAAGAAAAAATCCAGCTCTGACTACCAACTTTAGGAATGTGCATAGTTTTGTCTACCTGTGTGTGCCAAGGAAACAACCATCTGCCCCTAAAGAGATTTCTATGTATTCTCTAACGAGATCATGTCATAAAAATGCTAATGGTTGGTCTAGCCATACAGCCCATGGAATTTATCCAAGAAGCAAAATAAAACTTTGAATTCAGTCACAGATCAAAGTTTCCCATTGTACACATAGCATATTATTTTTAAAAAATAAAAAATCCTTGAAAAGAAAAGCTCAAACACAGAGGAGGAGTTGCAAAGTAGGTTAGAAGCAAAGGCTTTATTCATTCATTTGCTGTGGACAGCTGCAGTGAGTAATATATTATTATGTAATATTTCTTCCTTCTTTATTTATTAAATGGATTTATATCCCACCTTTATTTTGTATAATTGGTAGTGAATATAATGCTTCTACTGGCTTTTCTTTTCATTTTTTTGTTTTTGTCTCTCCTCACTAGTGATAAAATTTCACATCCAAAAGGTTTTTGCCCGTTGCAGTCGTGATTGTTTGGTGCAATAATGTTTTTGTGATTAGGGAATTAATACTTAAATTTGCAGTGGTAAAATAGATTAGGAAACTGAATTTTTCAATGATGGCCATAAGTTGGCCACTTTCTGCATGTTCTCTCTTCTGATGACTAATTCATTCACCCCATTCATTCACATGGCATTTTTAGTATTTTTAGCAGTTGAGTGTTGGCCTAGAATATTGTGTGAAGTTGGTCATTTGACTTTCCAACCCATTGCTTATGCTTAGAATATTGTATGAATGTCAACCATTTATGGCTTGTTCAATAAAATCACATTAAGCTTTTGGCAAGATGGGTAGCATATAAGTTTGTATAAATAAATAAAATAAAATAAAATAAGTTAACTATTATTTATTGCAGCAAGTGAACTTGATTTATAGTACCCATGGCTCTTAAGTGTTGTAGGTATATGGGTACTACATCTTCTTATGACCCCGGAATATTGTTTAAACCTCACTACTTATTAAGCAAATTGTGCAGTATACTCCATGTGCATTACTTTTGAACCCAGTTTTCAATGGTGTGAATATTTTTTTTATTCTTACATGTCTCTCAAATAGGATATATACTATGAACCCAAAAGAAGTATCTTAAGCATCCCTAAAATGAACAAATAATAATTTTAAAATAAGTAGTGAATATTTTTTCTTTTTTAAAATACCCATATTTTTTGCTCCACAAAGCATACTTTTTTGTCCCCCCAAAGTGGGTGAAAATGTCTGTGCATCTTATGGAGCGAATATTGCCGAAGCCCCACCCATCTGCCTGCCAGCCCCCACCCTTTGGCTATTTTCAGCCTCAGCATGTCGCGTTTTGGCCTTCGTACACCCCATTTTCAGCCTCAGCATGTCCCATTTTCGGCCTCCGTGCGCACCATTTTCGGCCTCTGTGAAGGAGGCCAAAAACAGAGCATGAAGAAGCCAAAAATGGGAATGCGTCTTATGGTCAAAAAATGTGGTATATAGACTTTTAGGTTGAAGTTGACTGTTTAAAACAATTGTACAGTTTAGGGCTAAATGTTGCTTAGATTCTTGCCTTTTTACCACAACTTGAAAATCAAGTACGTATGATCTTGCGGTATGGAGTTCAAAGGAAGGACATTGCCCATACTTTTCAGTGAAAGCTTGCCGTGAAATGTATTGATTGAAGTAATTTGGGGTTCCAGAGTACCCAACTCGCACCTGTCTAATTTATCTCTATGTGGTGGCAGGAAGCAATGCAGTTTTGGTGGATGAACTATGCATTTGAGATAAGATAAAGGTCTCATAATCCACATTTTCAGCATTCTGCTCATTATGTATATTCAATATACATATATTCTGTGTTGCTATCAACAGAAGCAATTTGCAGGGATGGAAGAAAAGCATCAGTTCCCCTTCCTGCAGTCACCTGTTTTTCTGGGGATATCAGGGTTTTTTTTGGCGGGGCAGGAAGGAATGCCAGCTTTCATTAGCAAAAAGCCACTAACACATTAGATTGCACCCACCATGTGCAATGGATTGTGAAATTGGCTATTAATAACTATTTTGTTAAGTTTGTACTAAGTTGAGTTCGGCTAGCAGTAAAATGATCGAAATGGACTTTAAAAATGACATCGTTTATGAATGCTGTCACGTTCATAATTACAAACGTGTGGTGTGAAGACAGTGAGGTCTGGACAGGTTTTGTGTGTAAGCTTTAACCATACACAATGAATATTTGGTTAATATTCAGACTTCAGCTAAACCTTGATAAGACGGAGTGCCTATGGCTAAGCCATTCTGTGGTCTTGGATGGGGTTGCACTACCCCCCGACAGACCCAGTGCATAACTTGCGGGGGTCCTGCTGCATTCACAGTTCCTGCTCAAAGAGCAGCTATGCCTAGGAAGGTCTGACTCTGCAATTCCTCTGCCAGCAGTTTGATCCTGACTGGCTCAAGGTTGACTCAGCCTTCCATCCTTCCAAGGTCAGTAAAACGAGGACCCAGATGATTGGGTGGCAACAGGCTGACTCTGTAAACCACTCAGAGAAGGTAAAGCAGTGTAAAGCACTGTGAAGCAGTATATAAGTCTAAGTGCTATTACTATGCTGTTGTCATGCAGTTATTAAGTGAGTATGGCTTCCTCCATTGACTTGGCTTGTTGGAAGCTGGCTGGGGAGTTTGCAAATAGTGATCACATGACCCCAAGAACCTGCAACTGTCATAAATACATGTTGGTTGCCAAGTGCCCGAATTTTGATCTCATAACCGTGAGGATCCTGCAACAGTCATAAGTATGAGAACCAGTTGTAAGTCACTTTTTTCAGTGCTGTTGTAACTTTGAAACATCACAAAATGAATGGTTGTAAGTTAAAAACCACCTGTACAGCAAAATATATCTTTCTGCTTGCTAAAATCTCTCTTTCAGCAATCCCCTTTATTTTCATTGGAAGCCTCTATATTTCCCTCCATGTGAAGAATTCCAAAATTAAAACATGGAAGAAAAAATATTTGCCGTAATATTTCAGTTAATTTTTTAAATAAAGGATCAAAAATGTGCATTCCATAGAATAAGTTGAAATTAAATGGTCCTCAGATAGGAAAGCTTGACCATTATTTACTTATTTGATTTCTATAGCTGCCCATCTCAGCAAGTGACTCACAGTTCAAAGCACCATAGGATTCATCAGCATCATAGAACATTGTTCGATGCAGGATTATCTCATCCTGGCTCATCTCTTTTTGGCTAAGTTTGTGTGACCTGCTTATTGACAGTTCACTGAATCATGATTTAGTGAACTAATTGAATTTTCTGTGTTTACCCCATAGACAGAGACATAAACTAACCACATGGGGTTGGTTAACGCAAAGCACGAAGTCAAATGTGGTTGGCTACTTTGTGCCTTGCTGTGTTTATTAACGTAATTATGTACATGGTTCAAACCACAGAGATGTCTCCTTCCTGAGGCTCTTTCCTGCAGCTCATAATAAATGAGGAAGGAGACTCTTTTCCTAAAAGACATTGATGACTGCCTTGCCAAGTTCAGTTGGGGTCTGGCTTGTGACCTTCAGTCTTTATCAACGTAGGGATGGCGTTGGGGTGGGCAGGGGTGGGCCTCAAAAATTGCAGCAATGGGTTCACTGCGCTGTTGCTGGATGGGTATGACCATGGTGGGCGTGGCCTAGTCAGCCTCCTGCACCATGGCGGGTGGTGGTGTATTTTTCGCTCTCCCCAAGCTCTAGAGGCTTTCCTCAAGCTTCTGGGAGGCTGAAAACTGCTTCCCCAGGACCCTGGAGGCCCTCCGGAGGCTGGAAACAGGCCCATTTCCAGACTTCTGGGACTTCCAGTAGGTCTGTTTTTCACCCTCCCCAAACTCTGGAAGCTTTCCTCGAGCCTCCAGGAGGGCAAAAACTGCTTCCCCCGGGTTCCGGAGGCTGGAAACAAGCACATTTCCGGACTTCCAGAACTTCCAGTAGGCCCATTTTCCCTTCTCCCTGAGACTCCTCTCAGGCCCTACACTTACCTGGCATGATGAATGGGCTGCGGGGTGGGAGGGGTGGGGTGTGGTGGGCATGGCCAGCCAGAGGTGGCATTTGGGGGATTTGCCGAACTGGGCAGAATCCTAGCTAGAGGGTCGGCCAAACCCGTGCAAACCTCCAGCAGCCCACCCCTGGATTCCATGATATCGAGTGTTATCATGGATTCTGTAGTTTTGATTTACTTCTTGACCTGCAAATTTCCTTGAAGAAGTTATGATTCAGTTAAATTCTTCATTGGCGATTATTATTATTATTATTTGTACACGGAAATGTATTAAATCGCTCTTTTCATCAACAAAGGCAATCTCAGTGTGGTGTACCTTAGATTACAATAATATTACAATTAGCCTAAAAACAAAAAAAAACATGTACAATCAATTGAGATGAAAATAATTAGAGAATAATGTAGTGTCACCACTGTGAGGTTCAGTGAGCATCCGTATATTCTTCCATTTCAGCAGGTTCCGGTTGACAAGGTGTAATTACTCATCTTAGCAGAGACCAAGGGGTTCCATCTTGACTCCTGCTGGTTTATGATAACTAGAAGGCCCTTAAAGAAGACAGCGTAGAAATGTGATGATATTCTCTCCCCTTATTTCTTTTTCAAATGTTTATGGCCTTCTTTTCGAAAGAAACATTCTTTTGCCATTTGTAAGTACTTGATTCTTTCCTTCAAAGTGAAGCAAATATACAATCAATGAGTAAATCTGTAAGCTAAATGGGGAAGGGTGCTGGAGCAAGTCATTTTAACTAAGTTCTTAAAAATTAGATATGCCAGCCAGCAGATCAGTTCTCAGGGAAGGGATGCATGGAACTTTCAACTTCCATCATTGGGCTAGAAGGTCTTCTCCAGTCTCAAACTCCAGACACATGGGGGCTGTGATTTCCAAAATTCCCAGGCAGTATAATGGAAATTATTATTTCCAAGATACTATAATAAGCCAATATAGTGGAAATAATCCAATGTAATGGAAATATAATGGAAATATTTGAGGGACTGCCACAAAGAAGAGGGGGGGTCAACCTATTTTCCAAAGCACCAGAAGGCAAGACAAGAAGCAATGGAACTAAGGAGAAATTTCCTGATAGAACAATTAACCAGTGGAAGGGTTTGCCTTTAGAAGTTGTGGGTGCTCTTCACTGGAGGTTTTTAAGGAAGAGACTGGACAGCCACTTGTCTCAAATTGTACAGGGTCTCCTGCTTGAGCAGGGGATTGGACTAGAATACCTCCAAACTGGGGAAGTGTAGTTAAGGTCTTTTCTCTTAGCAATAACTAATTCAGCCTCCTCCTCCTATTCTGTCTATTACACAGGCAGTCCTTGACTTACAACCACAATTGAGCCCAAAATTTCTGTTGCTAATTGAGACAATTGTTCAGTAAGTTTGATTTCTAAACAACCTTTCTTGCCAAAGTTGTTAAGTGAATTACTGCACTTGTTAAGGTAGTAACATGGTTGTTAAGTGAATCCGGCTTCCCAATTGACATTGCTTGTCAGAAGGTCGCAAAAGGTGATCACATGATCCAAGGTGGCGCAGTGGTTAAATGCAGCACTGCAGGCTACTGCTAGATCAGCAGTTCAGCGGTTCAAATCTCACCGGCTCAGGGTTGACTCAGCCTTCCATCCTTCCGAGGTGGGTAAAATGAGGACCCAGATTGTTGGGGGCAATATGCTGACTCTCTGTAAACCGCTTAGAGAGGGCTGAAAGCCCTATGAAGCGGTATATAAGTCTACTGCTATTGCTATTGCTATGATCCCGGGACACTGCAACCGTCATAAATATATGCAAGCGAACAGATTTTTATCATGTGACTATGAAGATGCTGCAACAGTCATAAGTGTGAAAAATGGTCAGATTCACCTATCAACTTTTTTCAGTGCTGTTGTAACTTCAAACGATCACTAAATGAATGGTTGTAAATAGAAGACTACCTGTACTACCACTATTACTGCTATTACTACTACTATTACAGTGGTGGGTTGCAGGCGGTAAGCCCCGGTATGGGCATACTGGAGCCTGCCCGGAGCACTGGGTACTGTTCCTATATGGTGCTCCGGAGGGCCCGCCTGCCCACCTGCCCACCTGAACACCTTACCTGTCTTTTAAGCCTTTGACACTTCCCACATGTGCATGGTGCAGACAGCGCCTGCGTGACACTCCACCAAGCAGCTGGAGTGTCGCGGAGGCTTGTGGAGGCGTTGCAGGCAGGTACGATGTATGCGCGCACACCCGTGCGTCATGTGGGCGACGCCAGGCCCGTTCCAACCATACCGTTTGGAACAGGATCCGGAACCCACCACTGTACTACTACTACTACTACTACTACTACTACTACTACTACTACTACTACAGCTCTCGATCTACTAGTAGGTGTGAAGCTAGCATTCACTCAGGATTTGTAAATATCTAAACAATGTATAAACATTGCTGGAATAGCTGTGAACAAATGTTAGCTTTATTCCAATTCGATAGCAATTCTCCCCACAACTTGCAAAGCAATAAGCTGATGGTAAACCATCACAAACATGTTTCCTAAATATCCACAGGAGGAATGAGGATGTCTGTGTGTGATGAAACACAATGAAAACTCCTCATTTTCTTATTGTGGAATGTTGCAACACAAGCATGCATCAGTGAAGCTGAGGCAATGATGACATGATGCATGCTTTATCACTCTGATAGCATCATACAAATTTCAGAATTTCTCCAAATCTCACCAGCATCACTAGTTTTTTGTGATCTCATGTGGGATTGCAACATGGTTTTTGTAGAGGGGAGTGTTTGTGGGCATGAGAGGGTGCTCAGGACCCTAAAACACTTGTCAGATTCAACTGAGTGGATGCCCAATTTCTGCAGATTTGGTGCTAAATATATTTCACACTTATCTTCATTATCTGTCTACTGACAACAATGAGCTGCTATTTCATTATAGCTGAATGCAGGCAAAACTGAAGTGGCTTGCAGGTTTTGTCATGCAGAGATAATGTTGTTGATGGGAGTGTATTCCCCAAACACAGAGATTTATTGTTAGGGGGAAAATGGCAAGTGCTGTGTGCTAACGCCCATCTCGAGACACGTGAATTAGATTGTGTTACTTATATTTATCTGCAGACAAGTCCCATTGAAATAGCTTGTCTTGCTTTTGAAAAAACAAACACACAGAATCATCTGTATCTAAAATTCCTATCCCAATGAATTAGTCATTTTGAGAGTGGGCAGTATGTAAATTTGATAAACAAACAAACAAAATCTACTTTTTGTAGTGTCAGTCACTAAAGTTGTCACTTTCAAAGGGTTAACTCATTCCAAGGGATTTCTAAGGGAAGGAAAGTCATTCTCCCTTTGTGTCCCCTGAAGCCCCATGTAATGCTTCCCACATTCAGCTCATGCTCTACATAACTGAGACTTGGACAGGAATTCCTAGTTTTCCTTCCCTTCCCTTCCTTTCCTTACCCTTCCCTCCTTTCTCTTTCCCTCTGGAACAACATACATTCTACCAGCAAGGACAATTTAGAATGCAGATCATATACATCTAACATTAACAGCCTCTTGTAATCATTTACACATAGTATAGATATGGAGTCGAGTGGTTAGAGTGCAGTACTGCAGGCTACTTCAACTGACTGCTACCTGCAGTTCAGCAGTTCAAATCTCACCAGTCAAAGTTGACTCAGCCTTCCATCCTTCCAAGGTGGGTGAAATGAGGACTCAGATTGTTGGAGGAAATAGGCTGACTCTGTAAACCACTTAGAAAGGGCTGTAAAAGCACTATGAAGCGGTATCTGTCTAAGTGCTATTGCTATACTACAGGAGCATTGACACACACAGACACGCCCATACACTCCTTATACTTATATGCACTTTCTTGCCCCACCCACCCACACCTGCCCCAAGTCTGCTTGGATGATTACCAGCTTGAGTATATATTAGGGCAAGAATATAACATCACAGTCTTTCCTAAAAATGTCAGCAAATGTAGTTATCCCTCCAGGCAACAGCGCAAGAAATTATTTGAAAGATTTCATAAACCGTAAACTTTGTTCCTCCATAGCTCAGGAACTTTCTTCTACAAAGAGAAGAGATCAAAGCACACTGTACTGAAACTGTGGACAACCTTGTAAGATCTAGTTTGATTTAGAAAACAGGTTTAAGGCTGCCTACAAGAGCAGTGACGAATAATTTGGGGGTGTTGTATGTCTAATAGGAGGCATGGGAAGAAATGCTCCTTATTTCTTTATTGCCATTTACTGGCTGCCTGGAATTTTGCATCCCAGACATAGAAGAAGGATCTAATTGTTTGCTTTCCTGGACACTTTCTCCTGTTTTTATTTAACTGGCTTAAGGCGCCCTACATGCAGCTGCTAGGGGCTGATCGAGATCACAACATACCAGAAAGGGGGCATTTAATCCCTTTTAATCTTTTGCTGAGATCCTGATGAAAAACATTATATTGTATTATTAAAGCTGTTGTTTGCATTGGAGGAAATCTCACCAGCACAAAAGACTCAATATCTCACCTAGCTTACCCCCTAAACTACCTGATGATGCCACAGAGACAGAATGAACAACTATCTCTATTCTTCTGTATTTTGAAAATAAAAAACCTATCAAGTCCTATTTCTAAAGAAATTGTACTTTTAAAATCAATAGTCATAATTTCATTCCTTAATATGTTTTATGTGTTCTCCTTTGTATGCTGTTTATCATTCAACTTAGATGAATAGAGCTTTTCCCCATTATATACTCAAATTAGGAAAAATATTTTGATAAATTGGATAGAGATACATATATACAAGCATTTCTTTCCAGTTCTTGCAATGAATGCTTAACTATCACAAGTAAAACATTCATTTTATTCTGTAGAATTGTAAGTGAAAAGTGCTATCATTGATTAACGTTTGAAAAGCAGTGCTATTCTTTCTTTAAAAGTAAACCGCATTAAGTGCAGTGAGATTTCATTTTAACTATATGTGAACAGTTAGGAAATTTTCAAGTATAACAAAGTCTCTAACAAGCATCCTTTCTAGCTTTCCTCCTTTCTCCCCCTCAATCTTTGGTTTCTTGTCAATTGCTTGTTTTAGTTAATCGGCTGTATGTTTTATTCTGCAAATTGCCACAGATACAGTACTACAACTGTTTCCGAGGTTGTTAATAAAGCACTAATTTATCTACTTTACAATGAATCAGCCAGAGCACACTTTCAAATCTCATTTATTTTCCTGAAAGAAAATTGAGCACCTGGTCAATGTTCTCACATTGCAATTAGTACTTGAACAAATAAACATTCCTTTTTAGAAGTTTAATGCATGCAACCTTCTGCTGCTTCAAATGGTGTTGAATCAATGAATAAAACAAGATCTTGCTTGTTGGGGAAGGTACAGGTAGCTCTGGAGATCAAATGCTTTTAAAGAGACATGCCTTGAGGATATATTTTTGTCTGGTTTCATCTCACACCTGATGTCTGCTTTTTTCAGATTCTGATTTTTTTTTCAGGGTGTTGATTTGTAATAGGCAGAGTGGCTGCAAGCAATATGTTGTCTTTTTGCTGTTGTGCTGTTTTTAGTAATTATAAATATTACTTGGGGCAATTTTGCATCACTACTGAAAATGTGTGGCACAGACATACTGTTAGCAAAGCAGGTTCAATCAAGCTTGCAATTTGACCCACAGACAGAAGTCCATATCAAAGGAATACCTTATTGTTTCTGATTTTTCACACTTAAAAAAAAACCCTTTTCTCCCTTTTAACTCAATCTCTTTTTTTAATCAGCACAGTGTCTGGTTTTTGTTAGGAACCCAACCCCTTAATTTATATGTTTAGGAGGAACATAATATATAGGCATTTGTTCTTTCTTGATTATAATCAAATGGACCTCCTATTATCTCTCATCAATGGTCATGTTGACAATGATGATAAGAACTGTGTATATAGGATGTATTAACAATGATAGTTTAACAGTGTCTGGAGGACAAATTTGACATTTTCCCCAAGTGATAAGAAAATAGATACATGCTTGAAGAAGTTATTAGTGATTTTTTTTTTTTTTTTTTTTTTTGCTGTGGCACACTAGAGCTTGTGAGGAGTCCAATAATAGATGGAAAATCTAATGTGACAATCTGCTATTGGAAGCAACTGGAATGCTAAGTTTATTACCCCATATTTTTCCCTAGATGGAGAATTAACCTAAGCAATAGACTTCATTCTTCCTAGAGTTCACTCCCCACTAATTAGAGAATCTTATTTCTTGTTAATTAAAAATGGTTAAATTAAAAATAGTTTCATTTAATTGACATAAAGCTAAGCCAAACTCCCAGCACTCTGTTTATCGTCCTCCAATATCATGAAATTCATGCTACCAAAATTTGGGGGAAAATATAGTAATGCAGTTTTTATTTTAGTTTGAAGTAAAATAAACATGACATAGTAAACATAAATAAACCATTCCCATTTCCTTAGCATACTACCATATCAATCCAAATGGATTGAAATTATGATGCTAGTTTTGCTACCAAATGTTGCCGATATGATTTAGGAGAAGCTGTTCTGGAAAAGGAGCTACCCCAGAGAAGGCCCATTGCATAGCCTCACTAGTCTAGCCTTTGCTTTGAATGAAATAATATGGCTGGTGTATCATTCAATAAGAGTGTAGAATTTATATGAACGGCGTTGCAGAGAATCTCAGAGAATCAGGTTCAAATCCCCTCCTCAGACCTTTGGATAACCCAGGGGTAGTAATTAATCTTTCAATTTAACCTACCTGCAAAAATAAAATGAATGGTGAGGAAAAGATTACAAGCATCACCTTGACAAGAAATTTGGTGTGTAAAATAATAGATAAATAAATAAGGTTATGTTAAATTACTTAGTATCTTTCACTTCTCTTAAATAAATGAAGAATGGTTGATTCATTCTTCACCTTGGATCTAAAGTGTGACCCCTCATATTTAGTTTTGTGGGAGGAAATGAAATAGGGAAAAGAGGATGAGAAAGCCTGTGGATGAACAAAAGTTTGTTTGATCATCTTGTAATTTGTCCAGAATATTTGCTTTATTATTATGAATTGCTCAGAAATCATTGTGCCTTGAGATATATGATGGACTGCAGATATAATCAGGGATGAATAAATGAATGATGAAAAACTAAATAACACTGATGGATGATGCTTTGAAGGGACTTTCACGGTGAAGCTATGTAAGCTATGAGTCTTGTCATGACACTGATCTTCGACTCATTCCTACTCTATAAAGTCAGATACTTCCAGCCTGTTAAAGCATGGAGAGCCATGTCATCCAACGGGCCCCAATCTCTGATTTATTCAGGCTTCAATGGGTGAGTCAAGAGCAATATTATAGGAAAGCAAGTTTAATGTGATATGAATAACTTAAAAAGAATTGGGATAAAAGAATTGTTTAGAGCAGGAGTAAAATTCAGCAGGTTTTGACAGGTTCTGGAGAACTGGTAGCGGAACTTTTGAGTAGTTCAGAGAACCAGCAAATGCCACCTCTGGGCTGGCCCCAGAGTGGGGTAGGAAGGGAGATTTTGCAATATCCGTCCCACAGGAATAGGGAGGGAATGGAGATTTTGCAGTATCCTTCCCCTGGAGTGGGATGGGAATGGAGATTTTGCAGTATCCTTCCCCTGCCACGCCCACCAAGCCATGTCCACAGAACTGATAGTAATTTTTTTTGAATTTCACAACTGTTTTAGAGATTGCTATAACACATGAAGTAGGAGTTGTAATAGCAGGTTGTCTTGGAAGGAAACAGAGGTCAAGAAGCTTTCAGAATAATGTGATCCTTTAGATGCAAGACAAATTACTGAATTCACTTCTGGAGAAGTTTAAAAATATGTACTGTAATGTAATCAAAAATAAGCTGATTAAGGAAACAGAAGAAGGGCATCGAAATTACACGAGAGATTTTATAAGCAAAGAGTTGCTAAGAGGAGTCCATACAAAGTTGATTAAGGAGATGATTAGAAGACTGACGCCACAAATGGCAGAACATATGACATTGTTTTGTTACTGGAAAGATACAGGTTGATAGATGGAAGAGTATAATTTAAAACTAGCTAAACTTAGTGAAATTTAGTGATAGTAGATATAATTAAATAAATAATTGATAATGATAATAATGTATACAACGTGTAGTGTTATGATAAGTAATAACTAGATATGAATATTGAATGGTACCCATGAAAGGAATATTAGAAACCCTTTTGGATTATATATAAAGGTTAATAATAATAAAAAAGAATTAAGTTAGATTCAGTTAAGTCTTGATTACTAGGGGGAAAATGATATGATGCAAGATATAGTCAAATAAAGGAGGGATAATGATAATAACATGTGTGTGTGTGTGTGTGTGTGTGTGTGTGTGTGTGTGTGTACACAACATAAGGAAATGGGATGTAAATTGTAAACAGTGTGTTGGAAAGAAGGATAGAAAACTTTGTTATTAAATATTATGGATGTTTAGCTAGAATAGGACATAAGGATTTAGTGTCATTGGAGGATTTTAGAAATATAAATGAAATGCCAGTATGTGGTTATGTATTAAATCTTGGTATATTTTATGATGAAGGACGTTTAAACAACTATACTCAAATGAAAATGGAGGTATGATAATGGTAACATGTATAAATATCTGAGTTAAAATACTTGAGTGAATATGAATTATGCTTGATGACTGTGGAAGAGAGCACGGAAGTCTTTTGTAACCAACTGATACACTTTCTACAGTATGTAAGAAAAGGAAGATTTTATGTGTTGTGTTTGTTTTGAAAATAAAAAATAAAAAAACTTAAAAAAATACGTACTGTTTATTAGAGGATCAGTCATGAGATGTATGAAGGGCGGTGACTCAAAAGTTTGTTTAGAAGTTGAAAATCAAGTTTAATCCTTTGTCTCTATGGATAAAGGCAGAGAAAAAAGTGTAATGTTCCCGTGGTTCACCCATGAGGCCAATGTTGAGAAAAGACAGGAGACAACCTTTCTCGGGATGGAGCAACGACCCAGATTGGGGGTCTGGTAGCCCCTTTTATTGAGATAGGACAAAGGCAGGAGGAGCAATAGCATGTGCTTAAAAACAGCCTGTAAAAGTACAATTTCTAATCTACTGCTCAGTCTATATATGGTTAAATCCTGGACGTCAATGGTAGGGCACATATCAGAATGTTATGTTATGCGCTATCAGGATGTTATGGAGTTTTAGGAGTTTGTTTTCTCCTGTGTGGTTCAGCGTGACTCTGCAACTATATTACAACATCTCCTACTTTTTTATTTTCTTTTTGTCAAAAAGACTTTTCCTCTTCATCTACCAGGGCTGATCACAGCATTCTACATGTAAACCAATAGAAAATCACATCATGGCAAAGGGTGGGCAAAGGGGGAACAGAAGGTTACAACACAGCATAGGGGGGAGAAAGGGCATGTGTGGGAGTAGCTGGCTCACATAGTTCATGTTACATGAGGCTGCATAGTGAGTCCTGGCCGTTTAGGCCGGAAAGATGTTTCTGGTGTGATGTTTTTGCATCCCTGTGTATGTGTGTTTCAGACAGCAGAAACTGCCCTGCACACACACACACGGAATGGATTCCAACACTGTTTTTGTTTTAAAAGGCAGCGTCTCCTTCTTCGTCGCTGGGCATGCGGAAGGGATCTTTCCCCATGAAAGGGTTGACTGTTTATGTAACTCCATGTGGTTGACAATGTGAATATTCTTCTGTGGAGCCGAGCTAGAGAGTATATTCTTACACATAGTTAATAAAGAGGGTACACATTGAATACAGCAGCACAACAGTATCAGCAAAGCAACAAGGGTTATAACGGTCTTGGAAACATTTCCCAACCAGTTAAAATTTGGTAACCAAGAGGTCATCCAATCCCACCAGGAGTCCGAGGCCTTATATGTTTGTCCAACTACTTGAATGGTATCATGTAATTTGTCCACACTGGTTTCAATTTCTCCGGACTGGTTCAAATAATGACAACAGGTAGCATTCAACCAAACACATAGTAGGGGGACCTGCGGCGAAAGACGGGGCAGCCGGTCGGGGGAGTGTAGGGTAGAGGGTGCTCTGCTCTGTTTTCCAGGTCAGAGACAGAGACAGCCTCAAGCTGTGGTTCCTGTTGGTTGGTCATGGTCAGGCTGCTTCTGTGTTTGTGTAGGTGGTTGTATAGGTGGTTTTGGCAAATATGGTCTTACGTGCCATCCTGGAATCCAAAGAACTTTGTCTTTTAGTTGGATTGCAGCGTAGCCCTTTTCCTAGGTAATCAGGTCAGCAGGTCCTCGCCATGTCAAGTCAGGCAAGCAGCAATAGTAGACAGGTGGACGGGAGGTGTCTGCAGTAGGTGGAGCTGCAAAATGATGAGTCGCTGCCGAGGATGGTGGGTTTGCCCGTAAGATTTCAAAAATCCAGGGCATAAAGACAAAGGTTAAGCATGTGTTGCACTGCTGGGAGGCCAGGGGGCATTTTCCCCTATTGCCAATATATCTGTCCAGGGCATGTTTTAATGTCTGGTTGGCACGCTCAGCCAACGCCTGACCCTGGCTGTTATAAGGAATGCCAAATTTATGCACAATGCCCCATTGGTTACAAAAGGCAGCAAAGGCTGCACCTGTGTAAGCGGGGTCATTGTCTGTTTTTAATTCTTTTGGGCGTCCCAGCGATGCAAAGGTCCGAATACAATGATTAATAACATGTTTGGTGGCTTCACCCCTTTGTGGGGTAGCAAACAAGAAGCCAGCGAATGTATCTATGATTACATGTAGATACTTTCAAGGAGCAAAGGATGGATATTGAGTCACATCCATTTGCCAAATTTGGCAACATTCTGTCCCCCTGGGGTTTAACTCCCATCGGGAGAGGGTTTGCCTGCTGGCTACAGGTGGGGCATTGTTGAATGATTGCTGATGCCTCCGCCGATGTAAGGCCAAATTGTTTTATGAGCGCTTTTTTATTCTGGTGAAAGTAAGAGTGGCTATCCCAAGGTGTGATAGCAGAACAAACATTGACATGGGGTGCGGGGGCTGATGCCGCAGCGTCAGCAACATCATTGCCCTCCTGGAGAGGCCCAGGGAAAGGCTGATGACTTCAGATATGGGAGACATGGAAAAAATTACAGCGAGAGGAGACAAGACCTTGTAAAGTGAGAAACAGAGACAAAAGTTGTGAATCAATAGAAGGAGAGAGATAAGACTCATACAAAGAGGTTATAATCTGTGTCACATAAAGACTATCAAGAATGAAATTAAACGGTCATTTGTCAAATAACTGAAAGGCCAAGATGGAAGCGGCCAATTCATCTCTTTGAGCAGATTTTTGTGGCTTTGTGAGCTGGGTGTGCCATGTACCATCCTCCTGCCAGGCACATGCTCCCCGATGTTTGCTCCCATCGGCAAAGACAGTTATAGCGTCTTTGATAGGAAAAAGTTGTTGAAGGAGGCTTCCACTGGAGCGGAAGGGCTTTTGTCTGCAAAAAGGGAGGGTGTCTGAGAAATAGTGGACAAGTGTCATGAGATCACATTCTTGGGGAATCAAATTTGGATTAGGGAGGCCGCACTGCAGCGCTCCCATGGGTTGGAGAATTTTATTAACAGCCCGCAAATCATGCAAAAAACGCCATTTACCAAATTTCTTTTCTATAACAAACACAGGGGTGTTATAAGGGCTGTGGGATATCTCTTTCCTCTTCCTCTCTTCTCTCTTTGTCACTTTCTTCACTTTCTCTTTCCCTCTCTTCATGTTCTCTGTCACTTTCTCCTTTTCCCTTCTCTCACTCTTTTTCTCTCTCCTCTTTGTCTCTTTCTGTCTTTCTGTCTTTTTCTTTCTTCCTCTCTCCCACTCTTTCATCACTTTCTCTTTACTCTCTACTGCCCAACCTGTCCCCATAATTTACCTACTTTCCTAAATAGGCGCAGTTCCCTTACTGGATCCCTCACTCACTCAAACACACACACACACACACTCATGCACACACAAAACCATTTTTCTCCATTCCAATTCGGATCCTATAAATCAATTGCTCTGTGAAACATCTGTGAAAAGAATTCCAAGGGCTTCCCAGGGGTGTGTGGCCTGCAGAGGCCCCGTATCAAACCCATCCCCTCCCCTTAGCTGAGGGGCGGTAACATTGTTGGATAGACCCTTGGCAATCCCCTTGTTAATCTCTCTAAGGTATTTGGAGGTCCAAATGGCAAACTGAGAGGGGGTAAGAAGCATGCCGAGGAGAAGTTTCCAATCCTCCAGCACATAGGGGTCCCTTGACAAAAGGGTTTGGAACAGTCCTTTGCAGTACGGGGATTGCACCCCATAGGTGGAAACTGCTTGCTTAAGATCCTTAAGAGCCCTATAGGGGATTGAGATATAAGTAGGCACAACCACCCCAGCCGCGTTGGTTTGAAAGCAAATGGGGAAACAATCCTGTGCCAATTCCATGTCCCCTTGATTGTAAGCATCGCGCAGGGCGTCTTGGAGAGCGCTACACCACACCTGCAGGGCGGGGGAAGGGGCGGAAGGGAGAGGGGAAACCTTCTCTTCCGGAGGGGCCGGGGGAGGTGGAGGAGTCTCGGAGAGGGCCATCGCCTGGCTAGCAGGAGGGGCGATCTCCTCGTAGCATGGGGGAGATGTTGCTGAGGGCTTAAAAGCAGCCCCCTGCATATCTTCCTCATGAATTTGAAGGCATCTTACAAGAAGTCTCCAAGTAGTGAGAACTTCTGGTGGGGCTCAAGGTTCCTCATGGAAATAAATCCATAAGGATTCTTTAAGAGAGCCCTTCTCAGGGTAAATGGGACAATTCTTAGATGTAAGCCAATAGAGAGAGGAAATGTTTTTTCGGGGAAATGGAAGCAAGCGATCTGCCGCTTGAGAGATTGCAATGGGAAACAGGCGATCTGCCGCTTGAGAGATTGCAATGGAAAATTTGGGGAGATCCCGAAGCTCCTGCAGGTGTGCAGTCTGAGCCTTCGAGAAGCCCGAGCCCATACTCACGATTTGGGAGGGTGCTCCGTTCGCTGACGGCCGGCCCTGGTTGCGAGACTTTGCCCAGTCGGGGATGAGTGAAAGGCTGGTGACACAGGAAAATCACATCACGTCGGGGTCACCAAATGTAACGTTCCCGTGGTTCGCCCATGAGGCCAATGTTGAGAAAAGACAGGAGACAACCTTTCTCGGGATGGAGCGACGACCCAGATTGGGGGTCTGGTAGCCCCTTTTATTGAGATAGGACAAAGGCAGGAGGAGCAATAGCATGTGCTTAAAAACAGCCTGTAAAAGTACAATTTCTAATCTACTGCTCAGTCTATATATGGTTAAATCCTGGACGTCAATGGTAGGGCACATATCAGAATGTTATGTTATGCGCTATCAGGATGTTATGGAGTTTTAGGAGTTTGTTTTCTCCTGTGTGGTTCAGCGTGACTCTGCAACTATATTACAACAAAAAAGAACTGCTGAGACTTTGGAGACCCTGCCATTTAATAATACTAATTGGGTCAGATGGACTCTTTGTATGTATTAAGGCTGATCAGTACAGATGTTTATCTAGAAGTAAAGTAAAATATGTATAACATATTTTCAAGGATGTAGAATAGATCCACACTTTCTGTTTGATCGTTCACCAGTATGGGCCACTCTTGATAACTCTCACTCCCTCTCCTACTGCATTGCAAATCCATCCTTCCTTTGTGGCTTCCAGCTCTCTTTCAAAACTGCTGTTTCCTAACTTTTCCACTCTGAGGGGCATTTCCAGTGCTTTATTTCATTTAATAGTTGCCCCAGTTTGGATTAAGTTTGCCTCCAGAAGTGGTGTGTCCTCACTGGAGATTTTTAAGAAGAAATTGGACAGCCATTTGCCTGAAATGATACAGGGCAGGAGTCCTCAAACTTCTTAAATCGGGGGCCAATTAATTGTCCCTCAGATTGTTGGGGGGCCGGACTGGCTGGGGGGTTGGACTAGAAGACTTCCAAGGTCACTTCCAACTCCGTTATTCTGTTAATAGCCAGTCGCTGCGTAGCCCTTTCATCCTGGGTTTCCAGACTGCTATGGTCTCTGCAATGTTTTAAATCTTGCAATTGAATCAGCAATGGCTCACATCCTCAATCCTTGAGATTTGTGCTCTAGTTAGCCCCAACATTCCCCAGGGGGAAACCTTTTCAGTTTCTATGGAGTCTTGGGTAAAATGTGCTTTTCTTGCTCTCCTACTCCCTGCTCACTGTTCTGTGCATTTTCTTTCTCTTCCCTCTCTTTAAAAAAGACATTTCAGCTGCCACATAGGAAGATGCCACTTTGCTTCTGTGAAGGTGATGTGCCAGTTGTCCCACTACAAAGCTCCCAGGGGCTTAGACAGGAATGTAGGAATGAGCGAACAATCTGCTTCCTATGGCTTTGATTCCTGTCGCATTGGAGCGAAGCGATGCTGGGATTGGGGGGTGGAGAAATAATAGAAAGGGTTTGCGTTAGGGAGTATCAAAGGAAATTGCCAAGACATTTCTGTAGGTAAAAACATGGGAAAACAAAGGAAAAGCATAGGGACAAATAAAAATCCCTAAAAGAAAAGGGCAGGCTCTGGTATGCTGTAGAAAGCTACACAGGTGCCAGCCAACAAGGATTGGCTTTCCTGAATGGATTGGAAGGCAAGAAGCTGAGGGACAACACATCCAGTGCTCAGTGGCCATAGTCCCTACTGTATATCAGCCCAGTCCCATTGCCATCCCTCTGGAATCTGGCTGGACATATGCTTTACTGCAAGGAAGAGTGAATACAACATAATAAAATCATGAACTTGGGAAAGAAAAGTTTCCAGGAAGCTCTCAAAATGACCACTCATACCCCCGTCTCATCTTTTGGGCTCTATATGGGGCTACCTGTAAGTCCACCTGGATGCTACAGCTACAATCCAGCTGCAGCAGCATGCTCAATCATGGGCATGTTTTAATAGGCCCATAAGGCACCACTGTTCCACAGGCAGTGTTGCTAGTTGGCTTCTAGGTACAATTCAAGGTGCTTGTTACAATCATGTCATAGTGCCTAGTTATCCTCAGAATCTCCAATTGCCCATGCTGTATGATCAGGGAAAGAAGGAATGCTTCAGGACCCCTTGAATAAATAGTGTTGTCTATTGGCACCCACAAAACATGGTTTCTCTACTGAGATGCCTGTCCTCTGGGACAGGATCAGAGGTGAATCCTACTTATTTGGTCCGGTTTGGCCAAATAGGTAGTAGTTCTGGCAGACACATTACCGTACCAGTTCTATCCTCAGCGGCGCCATCTTCATTTTCTGTTCTGCACATGCGCAGAACAACCTTCATTGAAAAAATGTAATTTTTATTCGTTTTTAAATGTTGTGCGCATGTGCAGATTGTTTTAAGTGCAAATGCGCACGTGTGTGGAACACGTGCAGGCAAAAAATTTCGGACGCTGAACCAGTAGTAATGGTGGCCGTAACCCACGACTGGACAGGATCCACCCCAGAGATTCGTATGACCCAAATGATGTTTAAGAGTGCTATAGAATCCTGGTTGTTCCACCAGGCTTTGAGCCACAATGGGTGCTAAGCTAAGTATACAATTCCACTTGATTGAGGACGTGCATGATTTGTGTTTTTTATTTTTCTAATTGTTCTGGTTTTTACAATGTTTGGTCCTTGCTTTGGTATTTTTCCACATTGTTGTTAATGGCTTTGACAATGAGATGGGGAGGAAGGCTATGTGCAATGTGCAAACAACACAAAACTGGGTAGGATGTTATCATGTATATTTTAAAATGACCGTATTGTAGATGAGGATTGCTTATAGATTCCTTTTCAAAATAAAATCCCTAGAATGGAGTTCAGTTAAGAAATTAGAGAGTTCGGCTAATATTATTAAGCTTTAAAAAGCAGTAGGCCTGCGTAGGAAAACTAAATGCCCTGTGCTCCAATATTTATGGGCAGCAACCTTTCGGAGCTCCGTAAAATGAATCTCTGATCTTAAAAAGAAAAAAATCAGGACTTCACCTGTGAGAATTGTTCCACCTTTCACTGCGTACCTCTCTTCCTTATAAGGCAAACCAGGAAGTAAAAGGACCGTGCTAAATTCTATAACCATGCTGTTTGCCTATCTATCAGACTACCTGCTTAAGTACCAGGGTTTTTTGTTGTTTCCTTTATGCCAATGTAGCCTTCTGTTACAGTTTTCGAAAACCTCCATAGTTTGAAAACCTTCAGCCGTACGTTAACAGCTTCTGAACTTTCCTTTTTCTGAGCTAAATTAATGTTTGATATATTTTGTGCCTGCAGCCAGAACTGAAAGCGAATGGGGATTGAATTGCTCTGCTTTTTTTTCCTATTTCTACAAAGGAATAAGAATGTACAAGGTAAGGCTCGTTTTATATATGGAATACAAACTTAAGAGTGTGTATTTGTTCATATGAGTCTGTGTGATTTTGTGGTTCTGGATCTGATCTATGAGATTATGATAAATATTTTGAAGAAATATAGCCCAAAAAACATTCCCCCCCAAGTACTTTGATCTGGCTTTATGAAGAGTGATTCAGTGTTAGGTAGACAGACCAGGTCAAGGATTAATATAAAAATAACATTAAACACTGCTTTATGCTAATTTTCCTCTTGTATAAAGCATGACACTGATTCCAGTTGAAATTACTTCCCAAGCTTTATTTCTTATTTATTAAAATTTTAACGATCGCTTCCATCTGTTCTGAAAATACCTAAGGGCTTTTCAAACAAACAAGTAAAACTGGATTCTCTGACAAACTAACTTTAAGGAAGTCAGAACGCTGCCCAGAATGTTATGTACCTGACATAATTAAAGTATGAGCTAATCTAATACATTTCCTTGATTTGCCATGTAGGAAATTGTGATTCAGGGAGTGCCATGAACTGTGAAGATTGTTTGCTCTCTGGACCAAGCTGCGGCTGGTGTTTCCAAGAGGTGAATTATTTCAAACACCCAAAAATAATGACTTGATGTAATTACAAATTATATGTTTGTTAAATAATATACTATTCATATTCTGAATTCTCTGCTCCAAGCCACATTCTTCAGGAGAAAAGTAATTCAAAGAGTGGGTCAAAATACCTACTTTAGAATCAGTTGAAATTAGCATATCGATTTCTTTCTTTTCTTTTTAAATCTCGAGGCCCTAACACTGAGTCTAAGCAATCTCAAAAGCTTTTTATACACCTTTCCATTTAACAAAATTTTTAATTTGCGACCTAGCAGCTGCTTAAGAAAAGCAACCCCGAATTCCACATTGATGTGCTTTAAGGATTATTAACCAGGCTCATTAATCACATTCAAACTCACTTTTCAAAGGATTGTTCATATGTATAATTAACAAGTTTGGGGCAAAGAGGAATATTATGGAAGAAATAAGACAGTTTAAATAGATAGGATATAATTGGGGCAAAAACTAGTCTACAGAGAAATTACATAACAGCCAAAAAAGATGTTCTATCAAGGAACATCTTTCTTGGACAAATAATATTTTGAATCTGATCTTATATCCATTAAAACATGCAATAAGGAGTGAGAAGAAATAAGTCTAATATCTGGTCAAGGGAACACAATTGAAACAGTTGTCTTATTTAAATATTTATTAACTGTAGCCTAGAAATTGTCTAATATTTTCAAATCTGTCACTGCCAATAAAGAGTCTAGAAACTTCTGGTTCAGTTCAGCTGACCTAGTGATTCAAGCATGCGCTGTGTTCTCCTGAACCCAAATCATAGAGAACAGATATGCTTCCTATAGCAAGACTGGGATACCTCCTTTGCTTTGTAAGTGAAAAGAGAACTCATGAGATTATATAAATATGGTGCCAGACACCAAATTCTGTGTGAAATTGTGCATGCTGAAAACTGCAGAAAATTAGTAGCTTTGGTTTGACTGTTTCTAAGTAACCGCATGACTTAATGTTTACGCAATTTTGATTGTGCTTACAAAAAACAGTCAAACTTTTTCTTATATTCAGAAATTTTCAAATGAAGAAATCATGCTTGGTCCTGTTTCCACATTCCATTATTTGACATTTGTTGTTTTGGTAAATCCCAAACCTGACCCTGTGAAAGAAACTCACAGTTAGTTGTAGAAAACTTTACTTATACAGTTTTGCCTTTGTCTGGAATGTCCTCTTGAGGAGAAAAAAAAACAAACCCAGGAATCTCAGTGATGAGGAAATAAATTGGATGAATTATGATCACTATGATTGCTTAGATGCTGCCAAGGTCATAAGTGTGAAGACAAGTCATAAGTCACTTTTGTTAGAACTGTCTTCACTTCAAATGGTTGTTAAATGAATGGTCATAAATCAAGAACTACCTCTATGATGGTGATGGTGAACCGTTTTGGCACCGAGTGCCGAAAAGGGAGTGTGCACGCTCGTAGGGCCCACAACCCAGAAGAGAAGCTGCCAACTGGGCATCCGTGCACTGGGAAATGAACTTCCAGTTTCTGGTGCATGCATGCGCACAGGCCAGGTAGTCTTCTGGTTACTCTTGTGGCTGCCACGCATGCGCACAGCAAAAACAGGAAGACCAGCTCCTCTGGTTTCTGGCACTTCCGCACACAGGAAGGCCAGCTGATCATCACGCGCACATGCATGCCAGGAACCTGGAAAAGGAACGGGCGACATGGCTCTGCATGCCACTTCGGATACACGGGCCATAGGTTCGCCATCACGGCTCTATGGCAAGACCACCTATGGAGATCTAGCGTGGCATTGCCAACAAAAGTAACAGCAAAAACGCCTCTTCCTACACCGGGCCATTCAGAACCCTTTGGCTAATAGGATCTGCAACTTATTTTCCCTGCCTGACCAGGTGAGATGGGCTGATGTAATGAAATGAAGATAGTTCCATAAGTAACCTGGCCCCATGCCTTATCCCATCTCTTATCTAAATACATTCTTTGTTTGTTTGTTTGTTTTATATGTAGCCCATCTCCACTTTCAAAGCAACTTTTCCTTAAAGTCTCGCCATTCAGTTCTGATCACCAAAAGTCCATTAAGGATCATCAGAATAACATCATATTTATTTTAAACTTTATCAAAATAAATCAACCTTATATTTCTTCTTTTTATTTTTAATAATCTATTGATCTATTGTTCTTTTGAATAATGGCCTAGAGCTTGATTTGTCTTCTTCTTCTTTTTCTTTGTTCCTTCTTACAAAATTCTTCCAAATTTTAACAAGCCTCTTTTGTACAACCTATGTAGGAAAATTATCCAGGTCATTCTCTTTGTTGCTTGTTTATTCTTTTAATTATAAAGACATTGGCTGGTTTCTTTTGTATGTCCAGAGTAACATCTTTTTCCATGAAGTCTGTAGAGATTCTCAGTCATCCAGGTCATGGTTGTCCCAAAGGTGCTTTTTCAGGAGGCAACCAATGTTCCCTCTAATTTTTTTTCAGTGTGAGCGGAAAAGTATAGTGTTTGAGCAGCACATTTTCATACCTGAGCACCTGGATTTTTTTCATAGATGTCACCCAAGACAACGAAATTAGTGTTATTTGAAACTCAATTCTACCATGTAAATATCCATTAAGTAAAGAAATCTCCCTATACAGGTAGTCCTCAATCTACGACCATAATTGAGCCCAAAGTTTCTATTGCTAAATGAGACATTTGTTAAGTGAGTTTTGCCCCATTTTACAACCTTTCTTGCTACAGTTAAGTGAATCACTGCAGTTAAATCAGTAACCTGGTTGTTAAGTCAGTCTGACTTTCCTCCTGACTTTCCTTGGCAGATGGTTGCAAAAGGTGACCCCAGGACACTGCAACCGTCATAAATATGAGGCAGTTGCCAAAGATCCAAATTTTGATCCTATGACCATGGGGATGCTGCAATGATCATGTGTAAAGAATAGCTGTAATTCACTTTTTTCAGTGCTGATGTAGCTTTAGTCATTAAGTGAACTGTTGTAAGTTGAGGACTATATTTTCCCCCTTACTATCCAATAGTCTGCAGTGATTTAGCAAGTTATGAATAAATTACCAACTGATGTAGATTAGCAATTGGAGCACTTAAAGAAGCAAACAAAGAGGGGAGAGGAAGGAAGGGAGGAAGGAAAGAAGGGAGAGGGAGAGAGAAACAGAGACAGAGGGAGAGACAAAAAAGGAAAGAGGAGAAAGAGAAAAAGAAAGGGGAGAGGAGGGTGGGAGGATAAGAAAAAGAGGCAGAAAAAAGAAAGAGAGAGAAAGAGGAAAGGAAGAAAGAAGGAAGGAAGGAAAGAAAAAAGGAAGAAAAAAGGAAGAAAGAAAAGAGGAGAGTAGAGAAGGAATAGAGGCCAAAAAAGCAAACAAGGAAAAGTAGGGAAAAAACTTTCACTGGAAAACACTATTTTTCCATCAGTGCAAAACTTTCCTAAACAAGGTTAATTTTCTGGATTTTGACTTTCCGGTCCAGGTGGACCAAGAAGCCTTTATTTTCTTTTTCTAAAATCAAATAAAATCTGCAGAGCACCAGCACGCCATATGAAAAAGAATTTGTATTTGCAAGTAGGTTGATCACCAATCCATGACAAATAAGCTGAAATGCAATATTTAAAACATTCTTACTAAACAGCAGTCTGCCTTCGCTGGATGGCTTGGATCTCTCGCTGACTCTCCATGAAAGCACCGAGATAGAAACAGCCCTCCTGTGCGACATTGACAGTAGGGAGATGGGGGAGGGGTGCCTCGCCCTCTCCTGGGAGCCCTGTCTGGGGAAGAACCCCCCTCCTCCGGCCTCGGGACCGTCGGTTTCTCCGACGGGTCTCCCCCCCCTCCTCTGCCCCCGACCGACTTCCTTTTCTGGGCTTTTTGCAAATGAGCCGGACGCAGCCGAATCTCTCTCTGTGTGTATGTGTGTATGTGTGTGTGTGAGCGCGGGTTGCCCAATCCAGTTCCTCCCTCCGTAGTTTTGAACCTGGGAGGAACTGGTTTGGGCAACCCGAGAGCTCCGCCTGACGCCCGAAGGGCTTTGCACGAAGAAACGTGGCTTGAGGCGCAAGGACGGTCCTGGCTGTGGGGCGCAGGCCCCTAAAATCCTCTCTTTGGTTCCCTCCTCCTCCCCCTCCTTCCACAGCCTGCGTGATGCTGCTGCCCTAGGCTGAGAGCTGCTGCTGCTGCACAGCTGAGGGAGGGAGAGCGAAAGCAGAGGCGGGGCGCCAAGCTTTGGTTAAGGCAGGCAAGGGAAACCGCGAGCCGAAAGGAAGTCTTGCTGGGAAGACGCGGCAGCAGGGCTTTAAAGGGCTCCCCCCTCCCCAGCCAGCCAGCCCACCCAGCCCATTCTTTCCCCGCCACAACTGTATCCAACAGGCCAAGTTGCTGGGAGGAGAAAGTTTGGGCTGCAGGACATGAGATTCCTCTGGGGAGGTCCTTTGCAGGAGGCCAGTTCTAGCTGCCTGCAAAGGACTTCCCCACGTTTGCTATGAAAGAAATCTCTGCGCGGGAGTTGAAAAGTCCTGCGCGGGGATTTCTTTCCATGTGCGCGGCCGCGCAGGCGCGCACCTTAGAGGGAACAGTGGAGGCAACTGGACTTGCTTGAAGATGTTTCACTTCTCATCCAAGAAGCTTCTTCTGAGGATTTAGATAAACCCCAAGTGCTTCAATGACCCTCTAAAAGGATGCAAATTACCAGCTGTCTGCAAGGAATATAAATCCTTCCATTCCTCACTATCCAGTCAGAACTGAAGAAGCTTCTTGGATGAGAAGTGAAATGTCTTCAAAAGAAAAAAAAAACCCAAAGTCCAGTTGCCTCCTGAAAAAGCACCTCTGGGATGATCTTTTTCCATGTCATTCTTGTAACCTTTCAGTTTTAAATCCAGTTTCAAATCAGTTTCAGTCTTGAACAACAAAACCTGCTCCTCTTCCATATCATCTTTTAAACAGTCTGTCTATAGAAGCA
This sequence comes from Thamnophis sirtalis, assembly GCF_051295495.1. Taxonomy (NCBI): domain Eukaryota; kingdom Metazoa; phylum Chordata; class Lepidosauria; order Squamata; family Natricidae; genus Thamnophis; species Thamnophis sirtalis. The sequence goes on from NW_028261381.1 coordinate 30,535,215, forward strand.
CACACTCTTAAAAATTAACCTCTGAGTTCAGTGTTCAAAACTATCCTTCAATATGTCCAACGTTAAAAAATATTTTGCTCTATTTTGTATCAGTAAGCCAAATTTAAGCACTTCTCCTTTAATTGTAATCTTTAATTCCTTCTGGTTTCTTCTATGTCCAACCTTCAGTCTCATCCAATGGTGGGTTATGACCAGTACGCCCTGGTATGGGCATACCGGTGCCTGCTGGGTACTGTTCTGGTACGGTGCTACGGAGGGCCCGCCCACCCGCCTGCGCTCCTTTGAGGTTTGCAGGGCTTACATGCATGGAACGTATGGCACCTGCGCGACCCTCCACCAAGCTGCTGTCGTGTTGCGGAGGCATCACGGAGTGTTGCAGGTAGTAAGTACACATGCACATGCTGCGCATGTGTGCACGCATTCATGTGGTGGACGCCCGGAACCCACCACTGATCTCATCCTATCATTTTTTAAAAAGAGAATTCAAAACAAAGACATTTTCCTATAGGAAGAGTTGCTATACTTAATTCCAAAGTCTTATTTCAAATTCATATGGACCCTTAGTCCATTTGTATATTTCCACAATTAAAGTTCTAATTACCCTGTTTATTCCCCAAAAGTCCTTAAATTTGAATTTAAAACTTTTTTGTTTGCTAAGGATTAAAAGAAACTCAGATAGACCTGTACAATTTGTCATTCCAAAGACTCCTAATAGTTGAAAAGAAGTGAACAAGTCATTTAGCGCTCTGGTGGCACAGTAATTAAAGTGCAGTACTGCAGGCAAACTCTGCCCATTGCCTGGAGTTCGATTCTGATTGGTTCAAGGTTGACTGAGCCCTCCACCCTTACAAGAGTGGTAAAATGAGGACCCAGGTTGTTGAGGGCAATATGCAAATAATGCTTCTTCATTTTAAATTACCCAGGGAGTGCTGTAAAGCATTATGGGGCAGTACAGGTAGTCCTCGACTTACAACAGTTCATTTAGTGACTGTTTGAATTTAGAACGGCACTGAAAAAGATGACTTATAACTGTTTTTCTCACTTACAACCGTTGCAGCATCCCCATGGTCATGTGATCAAAATTCAGATGCTTGGTAATTGGTTCGTATTTGTGACGGTTGCAGTGTCCTGGGGTCATGCCATCCCCTTTTGTGACCTTCTGACAAGCAAAGTCAATGGGGGAAGCCAGATTCATTTAACAACCGGGTTATTGACTTAACAATTGTAATGATTCACTTAATAACTGTGGCAAGAAAAGTTGTAAAATGGGGCAAAAGTTGCTTAACAAATTCCTCACTTAGCAACATAAATTTTGGGCTCAATTATAGTCGCAAGTTGAGGGCTACCTGTATGTAAGCCTAACTGCTATTGCTATTTCCATAAGTGAAAAGGAAAACCAAATGTTCTTTTGAAGGTGCTGACCATGGTTTCAGCAAAAAACATGGCTATTCTCTCATCTCTCAGAACTCTAAGCCTGCCAGAGACTGCTATCTTGCAATGACTTTGCAAGGAGCAATTGTTCGGAGCAATTTTAGGTGATCTCAAGTCATCTCCTTGTCCAGAGAGGAATTATGAAGAGCTGCTGGACTTGCTGGCTCGTAATTCCACTGTTGTCTTTGGCTGGGCTTTTAGCAGAACTGTCCTCACTTCTCTAATTCTTCCCCTGGAAGTCCAACAATAGTAGGTAATTTGGTCTGATGCCTTTTTGAAAGTCTGATTTCTAAAACTAAAAGCCAGCTTCCATTTTGAATAAATTCAGAAACAATTTTGCTTTTTGCATGAATAGGAGCAACGACAATCTTGGCTTAAAAGAAATTGTGTTGTTGAGAAAGCAAGCTTGGTAAAGGTATATTTATATTCTATTCAAATAATTATACACTATGCCTTCTCAGTGGAGCAACTTTTTTCCCCCTGATCCACAGCCAAGGCAGAACTTAATGCTATAAATGTAACTAAGCAGGGGATAGTTCTTCTGTTCCCCTGTTCGAAAGAATAGTGTGTGTGTGTGTGTGTGAGCCAAGGTGGCGCAGTGGTTAAATGCAGCACTGCAGGCTACTGCTAGATCAGCAGTTCAGCGGTTCAAATCTCACCGGCTCAGGGTTGACTCAGCCTTCCATCCTTCCGAGGTGGGTAAAATGAGGACCCAGATTGTTGGGGGCAATATGCTGACTCTCTGTAAACCGCTTAGAGAGGCCTGAAAGGCCTATGAAGCGGTATATAAGTCTACTGCTATTGCTATTGCTATTGTGTGTGTTTGTTTGAGTCAATGTTAACTCATGGACAAATCCTTGCAGTTTTCTTTGCAAGGTTTTCATAAATCATTTGCCCTTTCCCTTTCCTAGGACTAAGAGAAAGAGTGACTGGCCCAAGGTTACCCAGCTGACTTTGTGCCTAAAGCGGGACTGGAACCCCCGTGGGATTAACTGGATTTTCTTAGGGCTTTTTCCTCACCCCTTGCTAACTGCAGCTTAAATATGGCTCATTAATCCTTTTTAAAGGGCATGACATGCCCTCCTGGCATTGGTTTTGTCTCTTCCTCAGGCCACTGTGCAGATAATATACATTCCAATCAGTGGTGGGATTCAATTTTTTTTACTGCCGGTTCTGTGGGCTTGGCTTGGTGGGTGTGGCCTGGCTTGGTGGGCGTGGCAGGGGAAGGATACTGCAAAATCCCCATTCCCTCCCAATCAGCTGGGACTCGGGAGGCAGAGAATAGATGGGGGCGGGGCCAGTCAGAGGTGATATTTACCAGTTCTCTGAACTACTCAAAATTTCCACTACCAGTTCTCCAGAACTGGTCAGAACCTGCTAAATACCACCTCTGGGTCCAATGTAGCTATTCCCAGGTTGGAAGTAGCAATTTCCCTCTTCTTCAAACACAAGTTTGTGTGAATGATCTGGGATGGTTCCTTGACAGGAATGGAGATGACATTTGAAGGGACTGCAGGCATAGACTCTCTGCTCTGGTTGCCTCCCATTTTAAAAAGAGTAGCCAGAGACCTTGGCATCCACAGAGGCACTTGGGGATTAAGGAAGAAGCACATTCAGCCTGAGAGATTGTGGGGAGGCTGAGAAAGGAATGGAACAGAGAGGTGGCAAAACAAGAAACTGCATGATAGTCAGACGATAGCTTATCATTCGGAGAGACTCTATCTTAATTACTTCAAAATAAATGAGGTTGGGAAATTCCTCTTCAAGTTTTCAAGAGTCTGTATCTCCCTAGACTATCATTATCATTAAAACGTTGATTATATGCCATCAAGTTGGTATTAACTGTTAGCAACTCCATGGATAACCTTCCCAGGGTAGCATTAAAAATCCTTCACTGAAGTTTGCGTAGTGCTGGTATCCTTGGTTTTAGTTCATTCCTCGGTAGGCATGCAAAGGCTTGCACGGTTTGCATAGGAAAAACGTTTTGCCTGCCCATGTTGTGATTGTGTAGCCTGAGGCATGTTTCTACCTCTGAAACCTGTCCTCTGTGGATCTTAAAAGAGCTTACTTCCAAGAAAACTCATATTTGGATGTCAGTCCTAGTAGAAAAATATCAGCGAGGTGGGGGGGAACTAACCTTCATCCATCCTCAAAAGGACACACAAATAAATCTGCAAGATTAGTGTTATCACAATGTGTGTAAGATTTCAAAGGGAATCTGATTATCAGTTGATATGAGCTGATAGTTGGACTACTTTTGGATGTGGATTTAGAACGCTGCAATTTTTTTGCTCATACAAGAAAACGTATACAAAACCAGACAGAGTCTAATAGTAATCATGCCCTTCATCAACATAGTGATGTTGACAAACTCTACTAAACAAAGAAAATAGGTGAATGTGGAATGCTTCCTGCCTAGTCCCAGCCCATTCAGATTAAGTGAGCAGTTGGCAGGTAAAAGAAATAGAAAATAGCAGTAGACTTATATACCGCTTCATAGGGCTTTCAGCCCTCTCTAAGCGATTTACAGAGTCAGCATATTGCCCCCAACAACAATCCGGGTCCTCATTTTACCCACCTCGGAAGGATGGAAGGCTGAGTCAACCCTGAGCCGGTGAGATTTGAACCGCTGAACTGCTGATCTAGCAGTCAGCTGAAGTAGCCTGCAGCGCTGCATTTAACCACCGCGCCACTCCGGCTCTAAAGAACAATAAAGAACAAGAAGTGGCTTTCAATCTTCTTAACAGCAGTTATAAGTACATTTCTATTCTATTTTATTTTCTCCCTCCCTCCCTCTCTCTCTCTTCATAATTTTCTTTTCCCCCACAATCTACCCTTTCTAAATATCCAATCCATAAATCCCATTTTTTCAAACTAATTCTTCTTTATTGTAAGGTTCCCTTAACAGAATTTGGCAAGTCAGAAATTACATTTCTACCCCTTCACCTTTACAATCCAAAAACTAGGATGCTTGCCATGCACAACCTCCTTTGCAGACTCTTATCCTACCATTGCCCTGCCTTCCCCATGATTAATACAGGCAATTTAGACCTACATGTGGTTCTTGACTTACAACGGTTCGTTTAGGGGAATCCAGATTCACTGAGCAACTGTGTTACTAACCAAACAATGGCAGTGATTCACTTAACAACTGTGGCAAGAAAGGTCATAGAATGTGGCAAAGCTCACTTAACAAATGTCTCGCTTAGCAACAATTGGGCTCAATTGTGGTTGTAAGCTGAGAACTACCTATATACCAATTTATAGATTAAGATAATTTCAACATGATCCATTTTAACATTGCTTCTCCCGTGCTCTCAAGTACATACACATCTAGCATGACGAATCTCGTGGAAAAGCATTATTGTATTCTCTTTATAATTAGAGTCATCCATTTAATTAAACTATTTTGTATTTTATTCAGTTTCTTTTTTGTTCTTCCACTCCTTTGTAGAATTTTACTGATCCATCTGAAATTCAGAAAAGGTGTGACACTCTTGAAAAGCTTATTTCAGAAGGATGCCATCTGAATTTAATTGAATTTCCCATTTCCAAAGTAGAGATCCATGAAAACAAGCACCTGAGTGATGGGCCACAAATAAATGGTTCAGAGGTTATTCAGATTTCTCCTCAAAAGATAACTATTTTCCTGCGGCCAGGTAAGTTACATCATCATATCTATAAAACTTTTAAAAATAGTCTGGTTATTTATTTATGGATTGCCTCAATCCTGACAAAAGTAAGAGTTTACAAAAAGCCATGGCAATAAAGTCAATGCACAATTTGCTCTACAAAAAATACGGTAAGGATTTGAAAGGAGATATCTGAATTCATTTACTAGAGAGTAAGCTTTGTTCAACTTAGGAAATCTATTTCTGAGTAAACACCTGGGGATTTTTTTAATCAAGTGATAAAAGAACACCTGAGGCTGTATGAGACTCAGAACCATTTCTGTAAAGTTAATATTTTGTTCACAATAGCTTTAGCAATTTCCTTTTTTCCAACTGCAATATTAATATGGCACAGAACAATAGACTCCATCATAACTTACAATGAAATATCTATCATTTGAACCTATTATGCTACTTCAGTCCAGATAGGTGTATTTGTTTAGCTATGATTGCAGCACATTTGATGAATAGATTTGAGAAATATACAGATTTGTAGTAGGGAAAGTAGTAATTGGTGAAAGCAGAAACAATTTACTAATGTTTTTCTCCAAAAGAGAGTCTCTGCCTTTTCAAATAATTTCTCAATAAGTGATGTTCTTGTACTTTGCCAACATTACTAAATCTCATTAAATTATTTTTTTTTAAAAAAGCACCTTGAATTGAACTCACAAGGAAACTGTCAACCAATACAGCTCATGAAGCAGAGGTAGAATATGTGCAGTCCTTGGAGGACACATAATTGCCCATGCTGCCTAATATCCAACATGTGGACATGTGAACCATTGGGTGGGGGGTGGAGTAGCACAACCATTTATGAAGGCCAGGAAGGGGCCGTGGCACGACAAAACCGCGCTACGCAAAATAGCGGAGATTAAATCGCGTCACTAAAGTCGCGACGTCATCATCGCGCGTCATCACCGCGGGGACAACAGCGCGGTGACAGAAGGGCGTTCTACATGCTTCGTTCTTTGCCTCCAAAGGTAGCCCTCCTCCTCCAGCTGACAGCGGCAGCGGGCACGGGGCAAAGCGGGCTGCCCAGCAGCAGCAGCCCGCGGGAAGGGTCCAGCTCAGCCGCGGAGGGCAGCAGGAAGCCCGCGGGGGGCCCGAGCAGGGCCGCCGACGCTGGCGGCGGAGGAGGACGCAGCAGCGGCAGCGGCTGAGGCTCTCCCGGGGCCGGCGAAGCGGGCTTGCCCGGCAGAGGCAGGCTGCCCTCTTCTTCCTCAACAACATCTCCTTGGATGGGCGGCCGCCGCCACCGGGCAAGCCCGCTTCGCCGGCCCCGGGAGAGCCTCAGCCGCCGCCGCCCGCCCTGCCTCTTCCTCCGGGGGAGGCGCCGGCGGCGCAGGCCGCCCGTCCAAGGAGATGTTGTTGAGGAAGAAGAGGGCAGCCTGCCTCTGCCGGGCAAGCCCGCTTCGCCGGCCCGGGAGAGCCTCAGCCGCCGCCGCTGCCACGTCCTCCTCCGCTTCCTGATGCCCCCCGCGGCTGTGCTGGACCCTTCCCGCGGGCTGCTGCTGCTGGGCAGCCCGCTTTGCCCCGTGCCCGCTGCCGCTGTCAGCTGGAGGAGGAGGGCTACCTTTGGAGGCAAAGAACGAAGCATGTAGAACGCCCTTCTGTCACCGCGCTGTTGTCGCGGCGGTAGGGTCGTTTTTTTATTAGCGCTTCGGACGCCGCGGATTTGCCTCCGCCCTTATGTCGGCGCGGATAAGGGCATCGCGGTTTTGTGGTGGAACCGGAAGGGGCACTTTACAGACTATAAAGCACTCATTCTGTAACCTTCATAAATAGGAATGGTTGTTAAGCATCATAATATCCAGATATGAGGGAGATAGGCAGATGATAGAGAGACAGAGAAATAGAGAGACGGAGGGAGGGAGGGAGAGAGAGAGAGAGAAAGATCACCCAGCTGGCTTTATGCCCAAGGGGGGACTAGAACTCATTGTCTCCCAGTTTCTAGCCAATGCATTCAAACATTACAGCAAACTGGCTCTCTTGAACAGGATATATGGAGTTATTATTTGAAAGTAAAGTTATTCATTGAACCCTTGTATTGTCACTCTAACTCCTAAGAAATCTTGCTAATCTGAGCTCAGGGATCCTTATTCCTTGGATAAATAATTTCCAATCCTGATGGTAGTGAAGAAGTCTGACCATAAGATAAACTGAGTATGGGAGCCCCAGAGCACTGAGGGGCAGTGGGGGTAAAAAGGGTCATAGGATAAGGTGTGAATTTCATAAAACAAAGATGGCCACTGAGTTCTCTACCAGCCCCATCCCAGCAACCTTTAGAAGCTATTACCAATTTTTTTAATGTGCTACATGGAGGAAATCATTAACTACATGACCAGAAAATAGTTTTCAATATGATTTATATTAGTATGTGAATTTAGGGAGTAGCAAGATAATATTTAACTAGTTTAACATTAAGTATATACATACCTATTGTATTTAACGTAATATTAATGAACAACATGTTGATGAAAGAAATGTCCTTCTGGGTTCAGCTCCAAGTGGGGAAAAAGACACTGGAGACATGGAGGCTGCTTGGAAAGATGGTTTATTGTTGGACAGGGCCACATGGGTTGAGCCCTGAACAGGACAGGTGATCACATGTTTCAATGTTAGTGGAGAAGAAGAGAAGGGCTGAGAGAAGGGCTTGGTAGGCTTTTTATAACCTGTTCAGTCCCACCTCTCTGTTTCCTGTTCCTGTGTAAGAAATGTATTCTGATTGGTTGTCAGACTCCCATAGGGCCATGCAGGGGCAACTCTCTAGGCTGTGTTTTGAATCCAGATTTGGTTGAGTTCTCAGATGCCATGTGGTCAGTTGGGTAAAGTTCCTTAATCCCTTCCCTCTGGAGCTGTAGTGGAGAAGCCTTTATTATGTAAAAGTGGACTAGCTTGGCCTTCTTAATGGCCCATTAACAGTGAGGATGGGCAGGAAGCTACAGGCAACTATTCTGTCTTTTAAAACATGTTTCTTTCTTTTCATAGCCAGAGAAATATTCTGCCTTTTCAATATTTTGTAGGATATTTAATTTTTCTGGGAGAGGGCTGGATGATAACTTCCTACAATGTGCATTCATATTTAAATGAAATGCACTAAATAGTTTGAAATTAAATATAACATTAAAATGTTGTTCTGTCCTCACCCACTACTTTTTCAAATGTGGCCTGTTAGCAGGTTGGGTCATCACAGGCCATCACAGATGAATGAAGGTGGCTCAAAGTTCACATGGAGCCCTCAGGCCTGGAAGTATGTATGCCCTTCTGTCACTCAGGTGTTCCCCTAGAGCAGTGTTTCTCAACCTTGGCGACTTTAAGTCCTGTGGACTTCAACTCCCAGAATTCCCCAGCCAGCTATGCTGGCTGGGGGATTCTGGGAGTTGAAGTCCACAGGACTTAAAGTTGCCAAGGTTGAGAAACACTGCCCTAGAGATGTGCATGACAGAGAAGAAATGCCACCAAGATTGTTGTGTGACAGTAGTTAGTAACATTAGACTTTGCCAATAACATATAGTATTAGATCAAATACATTTCTGTGCCTATCAGAATATTTTCTTTTCTTAATATACATTTTTATTTTTATTTTTAACTTGAACATACTGTATCATCTTCCATTAAACAGTGTGTTATCTGGGTACAAATGTCTCCATTGATAATGGTGCTCTAATTTACAATAATAATAATAATCAGCATTATCACTATTCATTTCTCTCTCTACATATTTTCTAATGAGAATATAATATATTAGGTATAATGACCTTAACAATAATATTAATCATCATCATCATATTATTTACATTTCTATCTTAACATATATTCTTTATTTCACTGATCTCCATTTATTTCTCACTTCTGTTTTTATTCTCCAACCATCCATAAAATAGCTCCCATGTCATATAATATTCAGTTTGTTCTTTCTCCTTTATAATAAGCATTAATCTGTTTATTTCTGCACATTCTAATTCAATTCACATTCAAAGGTGTAGATATGTGTTCGTAGGTGATCCAAGACTTACTGAAAGGGATGCTCCCAATTTCCTTTTTCTTTTTCTTTTGATGTGCATTGACTGCACATCAAGGCTTAATGCCCTGCTTGACACAACTGTTTTGACAAAACAGCAGTAGGCTGGGTGGAATTCTCTGCCATCTCATTTTCTGGAGGTATGGGAATCTCTAGAATGAATGAATGAATGAATGAATGAATGAATGAATGAATGAATGAATGAATGAATGAATGAATGAATACAGAAAGTGAATGGCATGTGAGTATGCAAAGCTTTGAAGTATTCTACACTGTTTATTTTAGGTTTGCTGAAAAGTGGTTCCATCCCTTATCAGAACCTGGCTGAAATTCAGCAGGTTCTGACACATTCTGGAGATACGATAGTGGAAATTTTGAGTAGTTCGGAGAATCATCAAATGCTACCTCTGGCTGACCCCAGAGTGGAGTGGGAATGGAGATTTTGCAGTATCCTTCCCCTGGAAGGGGATGGAAATGGGGATTTTGAATTTCATCACTGCTCAGAACTAGAGGAAAAATATCGATCATGAAACAAACCTTCTGATGCTTCTACAGGAAGGAACTCTTCCTGGCCAATAGGATGGGGAAGGCAGTTTTTTTTTTTACTGAGCTAGTCATTCCAACTTTTAATTTGTTGTTTCTTGTAGTAGTCTGTCCATAAAGCATATTTTGCAATTATACTTTGCAGATGTTTTTCACTATCCATATCAGACATTATTAATTATTAAAAGAGTTAATGCTACTGCTGAGATATTCTCTGTCACTGAATAATACCATGCAGCATGAAGAATAAAGAGGCCCAGTCAATACTTGTACTTCCTCTTCCCCCTTTTTTAACCACAGTTGTTTGATTAGTTTTGTTTCCCCTTTGGCTCCACAAGGAAATGAAGAAACGATACAGATCAATGTTCGCCAGACTGAAGATTATCCAGTTGATCTCTACTACCTGATGGACCTTTCAGCTTCTATGGATGATGATCTGAAAACCATAAAGGAACTGGGGTCTACCTTGTCCAAAGAAATGTCTAAGCTCACAAGTAATTTCCAGATGGGTTTCGGGTCTTTTGTTGAAAAACCAGTTTTACCATACATCAATACTCTGACGGAAGATCTGCGGAATCCTTGCCGGTTGGTAGAAAAGTTCAAACATTTCTTCTGACTCTTTAGAAATATAGTTTGAACTTAAAATGTGATGTTTCTCCTTAAATGCAATTTGATGAATTCATTGTTTTAATACAGAAATTGGGGATTTCCCCCCACTCCCAGGAGACAGATCAGGGACTGCTGAAAGTGAGAAGTCACCTCCAGTGGCCTTTCATTCATAAACATGCAATTAGAACCCATCCATCCCCTCAAATATATGTATACTAAATCAACTCTCTTCAAGGCAACATTCTGGACCCACCTTTCATTATCCTTTCCAAAACTTCAAGATTACAGACAGCTTTGATGGATCAGATACATTGACTTTATGGGCTTTCCAGTCTTGCTTTAATCATTCTGTTTCGTTTTAATTTTAATTTTTACTTTATTGTCATTGTACATACAGTATATACACAGTATACCCATACAACAAAATTCACATAATACCTGGAGACCAGGCTGAACACACGACAGTCCCCAAACCTCACCCACCCACCAAAAATTCCCCACCCCTAAACCACCCAAGCATTCACACAACTGACCAAGTAATGCTGTCCAACAGCTCACTAATGGTGGCCCTTTAGTTATTGTTGAGTGTAATTATAGCTCTGGGATAAAAATTATTCAAAAATTGTGTGATCCAAGTTTTAATTGTTCTGTATCTTCTGCCAGAAGGCAACAGTCCAAAAAGATTGTAAGCAAGATGGGAAGAGTCTCATAATGTTTTGCAACATCCTTAAACAGCGAGATGTGAAGATGTCATCTAGGCCTGGTAGCTGGAGCCGGATGATATTCTGGGCAGTTTTAATGATTCTCTGTAGAGCTTTTTTTGTCCGCTGGTACTTTCCACTTAGGATGGTCTCTAGCCTTGATTCCATGGAATCTGGTCTGGATATTAATTATTTATTTCAGTTTGTCCATAAGCTATTCATTTACGTGTGGGTAGGGAGGTGATTATCTAGATTTCTGGCAATTAAGCTAAGGATGCTGTGCTCAGATGCAATACCAGCCTATTCCACCAGACACTGAGAAACTCCACCAGTGGAACATGTTGACGGGGCATTCCAGATTCTATGAACTAACAAGATTTATTGAATTCCTCAACATACTCAAAGCTACAATTGGAATACAAAGCTACAACCATAGAATTATTCTGGTTTCCACCAATCTCAATAAACAGGAAACTACCATCCACTTTCTGATCTGGCAAGGAATAATAGAATAACAGAGTTGGAAGGGACCTTGGAGGTCTTCTAGTCCCACCCTCTGCTTAGGCAGGAAACCCTACACCACTTCAGACAAATGGTTATCCAGCATCTTCTTAAATACTTCCAATGTTGGAGCATTCACAACTTCTGGAGGCAAGTTGTTCCACTGATTAATTGTTCTAACTGTCAGGAAATTTCTCCTTAATTCTAGGTTGCTTCTCTCCTTGATTAGTTTCATTTTTTTTTTTTAAGATTTAAAATTTTATTGTCATTTATAGGCCGCCCTTTTCCCTGAGGGGACTCAGGGCGGCTTACAAGTCGTGGGGAAGGAGTGCAAGACAAAACATGAAATAATATGTGAATAAAATAAAATAATAAAACACAACATTCATTCAGCATTCGGGTTCATTGCTTCTTGTCCTGCCCTCAGGTGCTTTGCACTAGATAAAAGGATAAATGACATATTTGTAAACCACTTATAGAGGGCTGGAAAGCACTATGAAATATATAAGTGCTATTGCTATTGTAGGAAATAGTGGCTTCTCTGCAAGTAATGTTACTCACCAAATATCCTATAAATTGTGCTTTATTTTGGAGCATCAATATAAAACAGGTTGTCCTAGGAATAGTGGGTTCAAAATCCCATCCCTCAGCTATAATGTACTGAACTCAAATCTTCAGGGAGATGCCAATCATATAAACTAAAATCCATCTGAAGATCGTACTGCTGAATACTGAAGAGAATAAAGGGCCATCCCAAATGCGCCTCAAGACTAAAGCTTTTTAATGTGACCTCCATCGTCATGTATAAGCACCTAAACATTTTACTTTACAGAAATGTCCCATTTGATTGTTTGCCAACATTTGGATACAAGCATGTTCTTCCGCTGACAAACGATGCCGAAAGGTTCAATGAAATTGTGAGAAAACAGAAAATCAGTGCCAATTTAGATACTCCAGAAGGAGGATTTGATGCAATTATGCAGGCAGCTGTTTGTAAGGTAAAGAAACAATAACTGTGTTTTATGTTGATTTGGTGTAAATGAAGACTATGTTATTGCTAGCTTTATTTTAGATCAGAACACCCCATATGAAAGTACCTCAATGTGCAAGAAAAGTTTAAAAACCTGGCCCCAACTCTTGGGTAAGGGTGGGTGTTAAGTTGTAGGATTTCATCTGTTTAAAGAATTATCTTTTGCAGATTACATGAATTGTATTTTTACTGTTTTCACTAAAAGCTGTAAGCCATCCAGAGTTTTTACAGAGTTGTGCAGCAGAGTTGTGCAACAATTTATTGTAGAGCCAATAAATAATATTCTGAATTGCTGATTATGTATATAATTTATTATACTCTACCTCAAGTACTCAGATAATATGGTTGACCTTAACTGCTCTGCAAGTTTCAGTGAAGAGTGGTATTTACTACTTCACCTCAGGCAGCAAAATCTTATGGCTTTTCTCTGATCGTTCTTTCGAATACTAATTTTCATCCCTTTTTTAGAGTAGAGCTTGGCATGTTTTTAATCATCAGAACGAGATAAATCATATTTCATTGTTCTGCATGTGATACCAAAACACAGCATATATTGCTTTACCTCATATTCCCTGTCATCACTTATTAATGTTTTACTGCAGGAAAAAATTGGTTGGAGAAATGATTCATTACATCTGTTAGTGTTTGTGAGTGATGCCGATTCTCATTTTGGGATGGATAGTAAATTAGCAGGAATAGTTATTCCAAATGATGGGAAATGCCACCTGGATCAACAGAATGAATACTCTATGTCAACTGTTTTGGTAATTGCTTTTTATTTTATTCAATCCTTTCCCATTCTCCAGTCTTGTACATTTAATAGTGTTAGAAATTGCATTTGTAGAACTCTATGCATTATGCCTTTTAAAGTATTCTCAAATAAACATGTAAATATATTTTGTACAAGGCCATTTTCAGACGAATTAGAATAAAATTACCCTTTCACCACAGAACTGAATTTCATGCAGGGTTGTGGACATCTCCTATTTGAAAATTATTCTACACTACTTTGGGAGAACGGAGAGCAATCATGTCTTTTACCACCACAGGGACATTAATTTTCTAAATAAGAGGCATCCCAAATCTAGTTTAAAAAGCACCAACTTATTATACCAAATTGTGATGGCTTCCAACACCATACCTGTATCATGAATTCTTAAAGTTGGGGATGTCCTATAGCAGTGATGGCTAACCTTTTTGTTGCCGAGTGCCCAAAGCACGCATGCATGAACCACCAAAATGCAATGCAAATGCATGTGCCCCTCCCGTGCATGCGTCCCCGTGCATGTGCCGTCTCCCCTTGCCCATTTTGGCTTCCACGTTGGTGAGGGAGGCTTTCCAGGCCCAAAATGGGGCGTGGGGGTCGCACACAGCCCCCCGCACCCCATTTTGGCTTCCAGGTTGGTGCAGGAGGCCTTCCAGGCCCAAAATGAGACGTGAGGAGTGTGCACATGCGCTCGAACCTCAAAAATCCAATGCAAGCACCCCCGCACATAGGCCTTCCCTCATGCATGGGCACACACATTCCCTGCATGCCCCCTGCCCCCTGTGCATGTGTGGCCGAAGACCCGAAGACCAGGTCGGTGGGAGGCATGCTGGAACTGGGCTGGGATGACAGCTGGTATGCCCGCAGAGAGGGCTCTGCATACCACCTGTGACACATGTGCCATAGGTTCACCATCACTGTCCTATACTGTACTTGCTCTATTTTTATCATCCTTCAGTACATATTTATTTGCATACAAGCTCCACTTCTCAGTGATTTTCTCAGGGTTTTGAAGAATGTTTTAAAAACACATTTTACTGCTTGTTGAAGACCCCCTCAGCATAAGTCATCCCTTGATCCAGTGTGGATGTTTGTCCAAGTTTGATGAAGGAACTTTTCTTCACGCAGTCTTTTTCAATCAGCAACCCAAATTTGTGAAAGTGTGAAAGTGCTTTTCCCCAAGTCTGCCCCCTGGGCTTCATAATTTTGTGTGGCTGACACAGATGAATTCTAAACGGGCTTCCCTGCCTTTCTATTTACACAGCTGTATTTATTTATTTGTTAAGCTTCCATATCCCTCCCGTCAAAGCCTTTTAATTCCACATTGTAGGAAGGTAAAATACACAATAGGTAACAAGGCAAAGACAACAACAAATAATCAGCAATTTGTTCAGCCTTATCCCACCAGAAGGTGCCATTCCCTCAAAAGCAATCATCAGGATTCTATTCAATTCTTCGATTCCCACCAACCCACCCACAAAAACCCAATTCTTCATTGCTTTCCAGAACCCTGATAGGGATGAAGGTCATCCTGATCAGCAGATGCTGGCTGTAGAGCAGGGGTGTCCCGACTTGGGAACTTTAAGACTTGAGGATTTCACCTCCCAGAATTCCCCAGCCAACCATACTAGTTGGACCCACCTGTTATAGAGGATTAGGCTACCACCAAGAGGAGGTTCCCAGGAGCCCAGGCATTAAGGTAAAAGATAAAGGTTTCCCTCGCACATATGTGCTAGTCATTCCTGACATTAGGGGGGAGCATGCTCATCTCCGTTTCAAAGCCAAAGAGCCAACGCTATCCGAAGACGTCTCCATGGTCATGTGGCTGGTATGACTAAATACCAAAGGCACATGGAATGCTGTTACCTTCCCAACAAAGATGGTTCCTATTTTTTCTACTTGCATTTTTACATGCTTTCGAACTGCTAGGTTGGCAGAAGCAGGGACAAGTAATGGGAGCTCACTCCATTACGTGGCACTAGGGATTTGAACCACCAAACTGCTGACCTTTCTGATCAACAAGCTGAGCGTCCTAGTCACTGAGCCATCAAGTCCCTAATAAGAACCTAATAAGAACCTGTAGGAAACTTTGAGATAATTGTCTTCCTTAATAGAAATCTCAGTGTTTTTCCAAAAGGATTAGATTCTGCTTTTCTTAAACATGAATTTACATTTTCCATAAAGGAAAAGTAGCCTTTGTTTAATTCCTAATATCTTTCTTCTAGGAAGGTGAAAGAAAGTATTAGGGAGGATCTATGCTTTGATTAACCTACTGTGCCCTATCTGCACCCAATATGTGAGCCTTTCATCTGGCACTGCCCAGGTGCTTAACATGCACAGTAGGTTATTTTTGAATTTAAAGTTGATGTAAAGATCAATTTTCCTTTTTGATTTTCTCAGGAATACCCAACTTTAGGACAATTGATAGAGAAGATTGTGCAAAACAACATTCTGTTAATTTTTGCAGTCACCAAGCAACAAGTTCATTTATATCAGGTAAGACCTCCAAGTCTTTTCACATTCTTCTTAGATTGGCCATTCAAGATGGTGTCTGAAAAACACTCTGGGATGAGAGGGACTGAGATTATTTGAAGTTGGGCCATACTGTTTGTGGCCTGAAGTTCAAGAGTTGCTGGGGCTGAACTGAACCCTTTGAAACTCCAAAAGATTTGGCAGCCCTGGCTGCAGCCCTGTTCCAGTTGAATTGCCACGAAGTCAATATCAAGATTGAGCAGGCAACGCAAAGGCTGGTACAGCTGAGCACAACATGATTTCCATTTTGGATAGTGACCCAGTCAGGTTGGACACTGTGGAGGTTTCTGCAATGGCCCTTGGTGGGGGTGTGTTCTGACCTAGGCTTCCCAAAAACATGAAGCTGATTCCTCAACCCAATAAAACCCCTTTTATTTAGTTTAAAGTGAATTCCTCTCCAGCAAAGTCCCGCCCAACAGTCTTTCAAGTGATTTCACAACTACAGACCTTTATCAGGCTTGGAGAGCTGCCAGGCCAATATCTTCCAAACGCAACTCTGCAGCAGACAATACTTGGCAAGAAGTCAGGAACAGATTTTCACCCTAATGAATTGAACTAATTGTCTCCTGCAAACTCCACTCCCCTTTTGCTCTCCTTTATTCCTTATGGGAGGGGCCATTCACCATCCTCCTGTGTCTTTATTCCTGAGTCGACCCTTGTTCCTTAGCTGTTCCCTTCCCCTGGCAGCTCTGTGCATGCGCACACTGGGAACAGGCTCCAGCTGTTCTTCTGCTCCACTGACTTCAACTCCAAAGGCAGCTGATAACTATCAGATGGCCCTGGCTCCATCTCTTCCTCTGACGCAGACTATTCATCAGAGCCTTCCCCAGACTCCAGGACTGGCCCATGCTCCCCCCCCCCAAACCTCCTCACTGTCTGTGTCTGCCACCGGCTTCACTGGCCACTGGCAGGCCACAACAAGGTGCTTGGTTGTGACACCATATTTGGCTCCAGTAGTGCATCATTTAGTTAGTGCCTGTCTTCTGGTGTCCATCAAAAAATTTGGTGGACTTTTTTTTTTTTTACATTGGGAAGACTACATTGGATTGTTGTAGTCCCTGCACACTCCTGAAGTCAGTATTGTGCTGATAAATGCTTTAAAAGCAGCTCTGCCAGTTCCATTGCTGCCACGGGGCTGTGCTGCTAGCTGCAGAACAGTTGATTGGCTCACAAGGCATTGTATCAAGGCTTTGTTCTCATCTGGCTTGAAAAGAAGAGTAGGTCAGAGCCAGAGGCAATGGGGAGCTGGAGAAGCAGAAGCAGCATTAGCACAGGAACTGTGCATTTCAGCCAAAGTTCTTCCTACTTTTTTAATGTTATACAACACCGAGAGGCTTAAAGAGTTGAGTGGCCTTCTAAGTCGAATAAATTAATATTAAGATGAAAGGGATGGATGGTAACCAAAATAATACTATTCAACGTTCTAATCAGAAATGTTATTAGATTCAGAATCCTAATCTCATTGAAGTAGTATAAATTTAGCACACATACAGGTACTAAATCTAATTCCACCCTCAATGGTAGAAAACAAAGTGATATAGCAGAAAGACAAAAACAGCAGGGGTTTTATTTTAAAAAGGGAAACAAACAAGCTATCCAAAGAAAACAATAAAAATGGGAGTTTCGAACATGACAAAACCTGATTTAATGTTCTTGGGGAACAAACCAAAACACATGGGAATTCTGACATGACAATAAAAATAATGCGATGTGAGATTGTTCGTATAATAGCAGAGATACAGAGAGAAAAGGGTGTAGAATTCCAAAGAAAATGTGATTTTGTGATTAGTGAGCGCTAACTATCTCAAGATTAAATGATATACAGAGAAAGCCAGAAAGTCCTTATCTAAGAACCTGTCCATCCATTCTCCACCCACCCACCCTCAGCCTTTCATTTCGTCAATGGACTGAATTTCTTTTAGTGTTCAAACATGGCCTGAATGTCTTCCAGAGAAAACTGTCCAACCACATTTGTCTCATTAACTAGCCACGTGTGGCTTACAGCACCTTCTTATCCACATCTGTATGGAAGGAATTCCAGTTGAGTTCAGTGAAACTTCAAGGAAAGTAGATTTAATCTTACAGCCTTAGTTAAATCTCTCCAATCTCAAAGCCCTAAATAAGACTCACTCAAATGTGGCTCCTAATGTAGATTTAATATAGCTAACAGGGGATGTATCATACAATGATCTAGTGCAGCGATGACAAACCTTTTTTGGCTCATGTGCCATAAGTGGGAGGAGCGCAGGTGGGGTATATAATGTATGACCCCCACAATGCTCATGCGTGCATGACAGGCACGACCCTCCATTTTTTGCATGGTTTTTTCACCTCCCCAAGCTCCAGAGGCTTTATAGGAGCCTTGGGAGGGCAAAAACAGCCTCTCCTGTCCCCCCAGAGGCCCTCTGGAGGCTTCAGGAGCTTCCCTGAGGCCTCCAGAGCGCAAAAAACCAGCCCTATGGGCAAACCAGAAATTCAGGGAGTGACTTCCAGTTTGCTCATAGGGCTGATTTAAGTCCTTCGGAGCCTTCAGGGGCCTTCCGGAGGCTTTCCTGAAGGCTCCTGAGGACTAAAAACGGCCCTATGAGCAAATCAGAAGTGACTTTCGGTTTGTCCGTTGGGTCATTTTTCATCCTCAGGAGCCTTCAGGGAAGCCTCCAGAAGGCCCCTAAAGGCTCCGAAGGACTTAAACCGGCCCTATGAGCAAACTGGAAGTCACTCCCTGTTTGCCCATAAGGCTGTTTTTTTGCGCTCTGGAGGCTTCAGGGAAGCTTCTGAAGATGAAAGATGATTGTTAAAGCCTTTTTTGGAAACTTTTGGGGGGGAAGATTTCCTGATTACACGTTTTAAATGAAAAAATTGATAAAAGGTTTCATGAATTTGCCACAATTTCAAATCATCCTAAAGAAGATAGCCAGATACAAGCAACAAGCAACAGCTATGAAATCAGATGGACTGGAAATTAATTTGCTGTTAACAGATTTGAAAGAGAAGGAAGCTGATAGAGTTTGTGGAATAAAGCTACTACAGGCAACCAGAAAGACAACTGCCAATTTGTAGGAAAACTAACTGAACAAGTGTTATGGAGATATTTTCAATGGAAACCTACTTTTGTGAGACATGAGAAACAGTTCTTCAGAAAGGTCCCACTTATAATTTTAAAGAAAGTAAAAATGATAAACTGGAAGGATTTTTTTTTTTTTACCATTAAGAATCAGCCTATGGTATTTGATCCTAGATGGATCAGAGACAATGATTGCAGTGGGTTTACGGGAGATTAGAAACTGCTAGTGGATTTTCTGTGAGTTAAATACAATAATAGATAATTAACAAAGGGCTTCAAGGTTTAACTTTGTTCTAGGGATTACTTGTTAATTACTTTTCTATATAGTATGGTAGGTCAAATCAGTTGATTGATAATAGATTTCTACAATTGTGATACTTTTTATTGTTATGTAGTAATTTTGCAAATATAGAGGTAGAAGGTTATAAATTGTGAACTGGCTTTGCAAAGAGAGGAATAATTATTATTGATGAAACATATTTATCAGTATTCAACCAGGGGAGATATTTTATGTGCGTGTTTGACATTCTGTTTTATACACTTTTTGTTGTTGTTATCTACTCTTTTTTCCTTTAATATTGTATTTTAACTTTGGAAATAAATATGTATCAGGTAAAAATATCAGAGTTGCTCCCCTCATTAACTGATAGATATTTATTTTTTATCATCTATCAGGTGACCTTATTTGATTTTTTTTTCCCTGAGGAAAGGTTAATATTCTATTTTGCAGCAATATGCAGATCTTATTCCTGGAGCTACTGTTGGGACACTTCAGCATGATTCTGGAAATGTCCTCCAGTTGATTATAGATGCATACAAGGTATGTAAAATTAATAAGTGTTGCCTTAACGTGGGAAAATGAGTGGCATACAAATAAAATAAAATAATACTCTTAAGTAAAATTTCATACTTTTGTAATTCAATGTAAAGAAATTAATTTGGACATAGCATTCTTCTCTCTCTGAAATATTGGCTATGTCCAATGTTAGCAAATAAAAAGTCAGACAAAGTCATAGAAACGGTAAAATATAGATTACAAGCATAAATCACTATAGCTTGTTGCAGCGATCATGGTTTGAAAAAAAAGTCCTTTCTCAGCATAATATGTGATTTTAGCCAGAGGCTCCACTCATACAGTTTATTTACACAGCAATAAGTTTCTAATACTATTTCTATACTACACACTTCTCTTATGACTACATCAGCCTAGTCTTTAAAAAAATATGTTTTAGACCAGTCGGTTGAAAGCAGAAGAAAACAGATCCAGGCTGAATATTAGGAAGAATTTCCTGATGGTATGAACTGTGCAAAAATGTCAAATTTTAGAGGCTGGCTGAATTTTCTGCTTTTTGCTTTTTTTTTTTTTTTTTTTTTTGGATATATTGATCTGAGGGTGGTCTGGCAGTTTGTTGAACTTTTTTTGTTTTGTTTTTGGAGCTAGTGGTTTGGATGTGGTCTGGCCCTGAAACACTATCAACTACTTTACATTTTAGAAGATTTACTTCCAAAAAATTGTTGGACCATCCCTAGAACAAACAGATCAGCATGATCTGGAAGCAAAATAGAATCTCATCTTTCTCAAAACGCACGATCCAACATTTTACATCCCTACTATTAAGTAATAGAACAGACTATACCGAGCAAAAGTTGACTCTTAGTCTTACAGAGCTGAGCTGGGCCAAATTCAGTTAAATGAATTTATTTATTTAGTCTATTTATTTAGGCTAGTCTAATGAAGAGAAGGACCAGGGCAGACATGATAGCAATGTTCCAATATTTGAAGGGCTGGTACAGAGAGGAGGGGGTCAATCTATTTTCCAAAGCACCTGAAGGCCAGACAAGGAATAATGGATGGAAACTGAACAAGGACAGATTCAACCTGGAAATAAGGAGAATTTTTTTGACAGAACAATCAACCAATGGAACAGAAGTTGCCTTCAGAAGTTATGGGAGCTTCATCACTGGAAGCTTTCAAGAAGAGCCTGTCAGAAATGATGTAGGGCCATGATGGCGAACCTGTGGCACACGTGCTGGAAGTGGCACACGGAGCCATCTCTCCGGCCACACGTGCTATCGTCTGTTGCTCTTCTGGGTTCTGGTGCACCAACCAACTGGTCTTCACATGCGCAGGAGCGCCAGAAAACAGGAGAGCAGCTGCCCAGTGCGCATTTGCGTGCCGAGAAGATGATCTTCCAGTTTCTGGTATGTGCATGCGCACATGAAGACCAGCTGACCAGTGTGCATGCATGCACCAGTAAGCAGAAGATCCAGCATGCACATGCACAGCGGGTAGCTGTTCTTCTGGTTTCTGGCATGCACATGTGCACTTACCAGGTAGTCTTGCATGTGTACCATGCATGTGTACCAGAAACCAGAATATCAGATGGCCAGTGTGCATGCATGTGCCAGAAACCAGAAAACCAACTTCTTGGCACGTGCATGCGCACTGGACAGCTGCCCTTCTGTGCACGTTTCGGCACTTGGTGCTAAAAAGGTTCACCAACACTGATGTAGAGTCTACTGTTGGGGCAGTGGATTAGACTAGATAACCCACAAGGTCCCTTCCAACTGTCTTAATCTGTTAATTTTCATAGGCCAATTCTATGGCTATTGATAGCAAAAATTATCATCGTTTATACAGAGTTCTCCATCATTATGTGAAAGGGAGGAGAAGGAATGATTCATGAAGCCATAACCCGAGTTGACAAATCATTGTTAATACATCAGGCAGGCGTCCATTCTTAATGGACTAAGTAATTCCCATCCACTTCACCACATTTCATATTTTAAAGCTATTAAAAAAAAATTGTGACACTCTGCTGCCAATGTAACAGTAATGTCATGTTGTGCCTCATTTTCTAAAAATGCAATCACAATTGTCCTTTGCGCTCAGAAAAAGAATTCACTTAAAGTTCCTTAAGTGATTTGGGGTTTCCATTTTAAAATTGCTCCAATGATGGAAGCATTTTAAAATTGTGGCAGAAATTCAAGAGATTATTATTCACAGATGTGTTGACTTTTCAATATTCCACAGAAAATAAGCTCAAGGGGGAAGTCTGAATTGTCAAAATATTTGTTGTACAGTACTCTCATATTGCCTTCTAATCTGAGTCATAGATTTTACCACGCGTATAAGCACATGCCTTGAAAAATAAAAAAAAATGTAAAAAAAAAAACACTAATCAAATGTTTGATGTCTTTAAACTATTCAAAGTTTAGATCTAGGAAGGATGTTATCAGTTATACAATTATAAGGCATTACTTTTCCAATGACATGATGTCAACAATTGTGTTTTTAAGTCACTCAGGTCTGAGATAGAGCTGGAGGTGCTGGGAGACACAGATGGATTAAAACTTGATTTCACTGCCATCTGCAGCCAGGGCTCTGCCTTTCCACACCAGAAGAAATGCTCTCATATTAAAGTTGGAGAACAGGTAAGTAGATTATAATTTTATCAATGTTATTTCCTATTGCAAAGCCAATTACAGTTGGGATCCCTAAATGCGATTTGGCATAAACCTGTGACCTGATGAGTATTGGTAAACTACAACTCCCAGGATTCCTCTCAATTGGCTATCTTGAACAGGATTGCTAAGTGCCAAAATTCAATAACTTCTGGGGAACTACAAATTGCCTTTCATCCAATTGGCATAAATTAGTGGTCAAGAAGCATGGCAAATACTGAGATATTGAAATGCATTGTCATTCAAGCAAACCTTTGGTTGGCAAGCTTGGTGCTTCTTCTATGTCTTGCATTTTTCCTCCTAGAGCTCAAGTCAACATGTGTGATGCCCCTTTTCAGTGGTGGGTTCTGGATCCCATTGCAACCAGTACGGTTGCAACGGGGCCCAGAGTCCTCCACATGAATGCACACTGCATGCGCACACACACACTCATGTGTCTTACCTTCCAACGACGCCTCCTCAACACTGCAGCTGCTCAGTGGAGCTCGCACAGGTGCTGTATGCAGCGTGCGCGGCAGCGCCAAAGGCTTTAAAGGACAGGTAAGGAGCGAGGGCGGGCAGGTGGGCCCTCCAGAGCACCATACCGGAATGGTACCTGATGCTCCGGGCTGGCTCCGGTACGCCCGTACCGGGGCATACCGTCTGCAACCCACCACTGCTCCTTTTTCCCCTAAGAACATCAACTCTATAAGAAAGGATGAGCTAGGACACAGGTGATAAACTGGCCGCCATCATGTGACATATTGTGACTTTTTTCCGCTTTGTAGAGCTGGGCTGGGCATGGCCTGCATTTGATGCATCCGGCCCATGGGCCACCAGTTTGACACTGCTGGGCTAGGAGATAGTGACTAGTCCATAGTCAACTAACGGGCTTCAGTGGCGAAGAACAGATGAGAGTTTAGGTCTCCCCAGTCCTAATCTAGTGCCTTAACCATTATACCACATGGATCCTCCTTTATAAAGATCACATGGTTTGTAAAGAAGAGGGAGCAGGATAGATTAACTGCTAGTCAGCTGCTCCTTGCAAATCAGCTGGAACATCATGGTGGAGAACAGCCATTTTTCTTTGGACGGAAGGTTTATTTTTGTTGATTTGATTAGATTTAGGCATCACTAGACTCCAAGATAAATCTGAGCATCTCACAATTTAAATGAAATAACAAAGAAAATATACATCAAATACACAGAGTATAAATAAACAGCATAGCATGCCTGAATAATAGCCTATATACACTGAAACACATTTAACCAGCGCGGCAACATCCACCCTGCCTGGGACAACAGCCAAGTTTTCAAGGGCTTCTGAAATACTATCAGAGTGGGCTCCTTATGGATCTCTGTTGGATCTCATTTCGGAGGGCAGGCACCACAACAGAGAAGGCCTGGTTGCTAGGTCTTGACAGATAGCATTGTTTAATCAAGGAGACCAGAAGCTGCTCAATTCTACTAGCTCTCACAAGGCAGGCAGAAACCATGGGTTTAAAGCAGGGGTGGGCTTCAGACGGTTCAGACCAGTTCGGGCGAACTGGTAACTCTGACAATCAGGTGGGTCCACCCGCCTACCCTTGTACTTTACTTACCAATATCCTCTCAGCTGTTTAGTGTGGCAGAGCGGATTTCCGTGACCCCAAGCATTAACGTTGAAGGTAAGTTTTGGTATAACTGCACATATATGTGCAGCGTTAAAATACGCAATCACCAAACCAGTTGTTAAATCGGCAGGATCCCACCACTGGTTTAAAGGATCTCTTCCAAATTAATTTGATAAAAACCTATCAGCATGTTGCTTTCCCAACAGGGAACTGTTGAAAAGCATCCACTGTGAGATTTGGGGGTGGATTAAACAGGTGACCATGGCCTCAATGTTTTGCTTGACTTGGTGGTGCTCATGCGCCCAGAATCTTGAGGTGGGACTATTCTACCTTCATTCCTCTCTTCAAGAAATGTGGTTTCTTTGCATATGCAAAATCCACTTTTCTTGAGTAAAATGGAAATCCCCCAGTGCTGGGAAATGTAGGGGGGGGGGGGGGAGATGGTTTGCTTGTAGCTTTATGGACTGCTTCAAATTGAAGTTTCATTGAAGCAAATCAGGAATTCAGTTTGCCTACATTCAATTCACCTGCATTCAGGACTCTGGTAGCACTATTTTTTTACAGCCAACAAATTTTATGAAAAGGCATAAATTTTCATGGACTGCACTTCATCATATGCACAAGTCTCCTGTGTCAGATGATTCTGGGGAAACCTGTGGTTTATGTCCCTATATTCAAAACACTTATACTTCATATTTTATTCAGAAATATCCCAATGAAGGTACTGGTAAATCGGTCCCCAAATTGATCTCAACTCCTGGAGACACATCTATGTTATTTTGTTGGCAGCAATGTGTGAAGAGTTGCCTTCTTCCGGCTTTCAACTTCTCAGCTATGAGATTTTATGCTATAAAACAGTACGTCAAACATATCTATCCTATATTTCACAAATTGATGCAGTTAATATTTCCAAGTTAGCATTCGTTCCAATCTTTACTTTGTGCTTTGTATGCTAAAATGATGAAGCGCGTCATTCCCATGGATGGTTTTTCCTCTCTGTTCTTTAGGTCACTTTCAATGTGACTTTCAGTTTAAGCCCTTCAGCTTGTGGTGAAGGGAGAAGGAAAGTCCTAATCAAGGCCACTGGTCTTAACGAAGCATTGGAGATCGAGATCCAGCCCAAATGCAACTGCCATTGTCAGAAGGAAGCAGAGGTGAATAACTCCAAGTGCAACTACGGGAACGGTTCCTTCGAGTGTGGGGTGTGTGTGTGTAACCCCGGCTACATGGGTCCAGACTGTAAATGTAGCGAAAAAGATGCACTGAGTACAGGGTCCTGCAAAAGTCTTCCAGAACAGATCTTGTGCAGCGGAAGAGGCGACTGCTATTGTGGACAATGCATTTGCCACCTTTCAGCATATGGAAATATATATGGGCCATACTGTGAATGCGATGATTTCTCTTGTGGCAGATTTAGAGGGCTGGTCTGTGGAGGTAAGTCTGTGCTAAATTGTACTTTCCTTCTAACTACCTAATAAAGATACAGTTGTGAAGTTTCAAAAAGATGCCCTAAGTAAATTACGAGCCTTGAGATAAAGTTCAAAAGAAATCCAGTCATTTATTAGGAGCAACATTTTGGCATTTTCTTCTTCTGCGGAGCCAAATCTGATATTCGCTTAATGGCATCTGAACTTTACCTCTGTGTCTCCCCTCCCCTCTGTCTGTGTCATAAATCACATCCACCAATGAGGTGCTGCGGCAGGCTATGAACTTGTGCACCTCACACGCCAGTTGCAGAAATATGAGATCTGACTCTGGCCAAAGGTATGCATGGAATTCTCTTTCCTTTTCTATGTCAGCTTAAAAATAGTCATGGAAACGCTTTACAAGCTGACATCCGGCTCCACTCACTTCCTGAAAGCGACCTGTGTGAAACAAAAACAATTGGAGTACAAGTATATAATTTAGGGATGTGTCCCTCCCCCAAGTATTGAAAGTGTGTATATACCATATTTTTGGAGTATAAGACGCACCTTTCCCCCCAAAAAAAACAGAGGGTGAAAATCTGGGTGCATCTTATACACTAAATACAGCATTTTTGGCCTCCCAAAACCCTGCCCTCTTCGCAAAAATGGATGTGGAGAGGGTTTGGGAAGCTTGCAAAGTGCTCCTGGGGGCTGGGGAGGACAAAAACGAATGAAAATGGGCTGCTTTTTGCTCATTTTGGCCCTCCCCAGCCCCCAGGAGCACTCTACAAGCCCCCTAAAGGCTATGCATGCACCTTTTGGGGAAAAAAATGGGCCTGTTTTCACAAAAAAAATCAGGAGCACTTTTCAGGCCTCTCAAACTCTCTGAATGCAGAGGGTTTGGAAGGCCTGCAGAGTGCAAAAACTTTTTTAAAAAAATTACCTCTTCAAAATCTTGGTGCGTCTTATGCTCCGGTGCGTCTTATACTCTGAAAAATATGGTACGTATATATAGATAGTCCTGAACTTGCCACCACAATTGAGCCCGAAATGTTTCTGCTAAATGTGAGTCAGTTGCCAAGGGTCTGAATTTTGATCATATGACCATGGGGATGCTGCAACGGTCATGGGAAAAACAGTCATAAGTCACTTTTTCCAGTGCTGTTGTAAGACAGTCACTAAATGAACTGTTGTAAGTCGAGGACTACCTGCATTATGCAGAACAGAAGCACACAATCTTATGCAATTGTGTGCATCATGTATAAATGCATGTGGACATGATTTAATGGATTCTTTCAGAGAATGGGAATTCAGGTTTCTGAAAAACCTGATGATCAGAAAATACATCATTCACACCAATTTATATACATGGCTACACAGTTAACCTAATTTGATGTAAGTGTAACCCAATTTAACATAAATTTAAGTATCTCATCTGGACTCCTCCAGATGCAACAGATTTTCCCCCTCCTCATTTGAGGATTTCCATGCATAGATGGAAACTTGGGTTCTTCCACCATGAAGTCCACTACATAAAGATTAATTAAATCATTGTGTTAATAGGTGTATGTATTTGTGGAAGGACCACTATGAAATTTCTCATTGAATTTATTTTGAATTATAATACAATTTTTAAAAACTCAAGAAATATACTTCTTTATTTTGCTTTTAAACATGTCTAGTGGACCAGGAGTTCTTGTTTGGTTGTGAATAAGGTGTAGTAGTTGAAGATCTAAACCTTATAATATGCAATATGTTTTTCCACTTTTTTTAAAAAATACTTTTTTATTGAACAGTTTTTTCCAATTTTTTAACACAATTATCATCTTTGCAACATTTCCACATCGGTCTACCTCCATTATACCATTTTTATTCATGCATATGCAGTGGTGGGTTGCTAATTTTTTTTACTACCAGTTCAGGCATGCTCGTACGATGCCCCTGCACTTCTGCGGAACCTACCACAGTGCCTGCTTACCTTACCTGCCTGCCTGCCTATCATCTAATCCAGGGCTGTCAAACTCTTGGCCACACCCATACCCATTTAAACAAAGAGGAAAAAAGTCCTGATGTGTCATGTGACACTGCTGGGATGACAAGGGTTTGACAACTCTGATCTAATCTATATATCTATCATCTATATACTGTATCTTCTATCTATCTGTCTATCATCTCTTTCTATTTACCTACTACTGTCTACCTGATGAGATGTCTGTCATGCTTTCTACCAATAGTGGGGTTTGAAACTCAACAGCTGGCTCCCTGCTATGTGATTTTGTGTAGTCTTAACAAAGAACTTTAATATGTTTAATAAAGTTTCTTTCCAATTATATACTATAATGTCTTGACACAACATTCTAGAGAGGATTGCTGGCAATTTTCAAGAATTAGGAAGGAAAGGCAATGATGGAAGCATTTGAAGTGAGTTGCATTCCATTTTTTTTTTTAGGCAATGGGAACTGTGCCTGTGGTCAATGCAATTGCCACCATGGCTGGACAGGTGAATACTGTAACTGTACCACGGATACCAAGAGTTGCATTTCTAACAATGGTGTCATCTGCAGTGGGAGAGGCAAATGTGTGTGTGGAAAATGCGTATGCACAAATCCTGGGGTTTCAGGCAACGTCTGTGAAAAATACCCTACATATGATGATCTTTGCAACTCTAAATGGTAAGCTATTTCTTTGAGTATGGTTAGAAAAGTCTATTTTTTCCACATATCTGAATGTACAATAAGCTTTCAGAGGAACTGAATAGTCTTCAGTGTTTATATTGGTTATTGTATATTGTCTATTCCATTAAATCCTAATATATTTTGTATTCCTTTCATTATTCTATATGCTCTCTTATTTGTATATTTAGTATATTTGTGTTTATTTACATCTTTTTATGCTGAGGTTAATTTTAATTGTTTTCTACACCAGTCAGGGTGATTTGACCCTGAAAGGATACTGTAATCTATAATCTGAGAAATTCCAATAAAGTTGGTTAATAGTAGTGTAAATGTCCAACAATGCATGAATACTGTGTCAGGAAATGAGAAGTGGTGTAAAGCAGGAGGGGGTACAATCTACCTCCCAGTGGTTAAATTCAATATTTTTTTCTACTGGTTCTGTGGGCGTGGCCTGGTGGGCATGGCAGGGGAAGGATACTGCAAAATTACCATTCTCTCTCCACTCCTGGGGAAGGATACTGCAAAATCCCCATTCCCACCCCACTCTGGGGCCAGTCAGAGGTGGTATTTTCTGGTTCTCCAAACTACTCAAAATGTCTGCTACTGGTTCTCTGGA
The DNA here is from genome assembly GCF_051295495.1 of Thamnophis sirtalis. NCBI lineage: Eukaryota > Metazoa > Chordata > Lepidosauria > Squamata > Natricidae > Thamnophis > Thamnophis sirtalis. The sequence continues at coordinate 30,563,838 of NW_028261381.1, forward strand.
ACCTGTCAGAACTTGCTGAATTTCACCCCTGCTACCTCCACAGGCCCATATATACCTATCAAAACCTTGGTTATACAGCAAGTAGAGACCTCTCAAATATTGCTACCAAACTGTAATTTTTAATCTTCCACTCTTTGAACTTCGGCTTTGACATGACGCTAATCATGTATAATTGTCAGCCTGAAAAATATGATTGGAGAACAGGGTGTTTTTACTTTTTTCTCATACTGGGATTGGCTTCCCCTCCCTTTGCAGACTTTCTAAAAAGAAACAATGCAACCCAAGAAGATCAGATTTTCCCTACCTGCTTTTTCCCCAGCAATAGGCAGGTGCCCAGCCACTTAATTCTGAGGACCCTTCAAAGTGTGTTGCGATGACAAATGGCTGCAGAAGAAGTCCAAAGCTTAGACCCAATTAGAAGCCACTACTCTGAGAGACAAGCGGCAGTAAAATAAATGGGGTATGGGCCAATCTGCTGTAGTCTGTGGCCCAAAGCCCCCTTCAGAAAGGCTCATTCAGTGTTACTTTGTCCCAGAGGTCTTTTATGATGAAGACCATGACATCGGCATAGGATATTTCAACCTTCCTCTTTAAGCAGCCCTACAGTATTTGCTTTCTTCAGTTACTCTTTAAAAACTTCATTTTATTATTGCTGTGAACTAGGAAAAGGGTTTGTATTTTCATTTTGTTTATGTTAGCAACTTGATTGCTAGTTACATCCATGATTCTAATTGTTATTACTGATTTGTTAGAATAGAATAACAGAGTTGGAAGGGACCTTGGAAATCTTCTAGTCCAACACCCTGCTTAGGCAGGAAACCCTACACCACTTCAGACAAATGGCTATCCAATCTCTTATTAAAAACTTCCAGTGTTGGAGCATTCACAACTTCTGGAGGCAAGTTGTTCTACTGATTAATTGTTCTAACTGTCAGGAAATTTATCCTTAGTTCTAGGTTGCTTCTCTCCTTGATTAGTTTCCACCCATTGCTTCTTGTTCTGCCCTCAGGTGCTTTGGAGAATAGCTCCCTCTTCTTTATGGCAACCCCTGAGATATTAGAACATTGCTATCATGTCTCCCCTAGTCCTTCTTTTCATTAAACTAGACATACCGTGTTCCTGCAACCGTTCTTCAGATGTTTCCCTTGATCTTTTTCCTCAAGGAAGTGTGAGGAACTGAACTAGGTCCTCCTTGAATCATTATTAGCTTTTTTATTCTCTGTGTACATTTTCAGGAAAGTTTGCGCTGCATTGTAGTGTATTTCCACTTTGCCAAAATCAGAATAATAATAAATCAGACTGGATTTATTAAACCTATCTGAACTTTACGTTCCCCATCTACAACCAAGCTGTCCCCCCCACCCCCAAACATCCGGAAGCACTGGGAGCATTTCCTGATACAATTTCAGATATTTATTTCTGTTCAAGCTGAGAGGAAGTTGCCCGGCAGCTGTTTTATAAATAAATGCAGTTTGTTAAATCAAAGCCACAGACGAATTCCAATTTTTACATCTTAACCATATTGCTAAGCACCGGCCAATGCTACTACTATACAATGTCGTATCTTGATTTGCAAAACAATAGCAATGGCAGACATCAGGATGATTTCCAGGCAAGGCACAATCAGCCAGGACTGTGAGGCACATTTGCTAGTTCAGCTGCTGATAGTTTATTTATTTATATATCACATTTAGAAACCTCCCATCTCCCTCACAGAGTGACTCTGGGTGGTATACATGTGAAACATGGTGTGGAAGTGAGAGATTGGGCTGCCCTCCTTGACCTCCAGCTGATATTACTGTTAGTCATAGCTGGGACTGGCTGTGGGAGAATAACTCTGGCCCACTTTCTGTTCTTTTTCTTATTATTTTTTTCAACCAGAAAGCTCAGGCTTGGCTCCAACCCCAGTTTGCTCATTAATTAAACTTTCTGACCAGCCTGTATGGGTGTTGGATCAATTCAGGGATTTTGATTACTGCTCAAATAATTCAGTTGATTTATATATCTAAAAATCATGTAGTGTACCAATCCATTAAAAAAAATACATCAATTTTAACTTCTAAGACAGTGATGGTTAACCTTTTTGGTACTGCATGTCCAAAGTGTGCGTGCCACAAATGCATGAGTGCATGCCCCATCCCCAAATGCAGTGTGAATGCCTCCCCTGCATGTGCCTCGCCTCCCATACATGCGTACATGTTCCCTGCACATGCGCCCTCTGCACATGCGCCTCACCCCCCCCCCCCAGTCCTCATTTTGGCTTCCAGGTTGGTGCAGGAGGTGTTGGGGGGGGGATCGTGATCTCCGCAGTTTTTCCCCAGTGCGCCCAGGCTTTCTCCTCCATTTCTGCCACAGAGAGGAACCTGTGAAGGATGGAACCTGCGGAGATTGGGGAAGGCACAGGCAGCAGGAATGCAGGAGAAAGCTAGGGCACACTGGGGTGGAACTGAGAAGATCGATGGAGACCCTCCCCTGCGCATGCATGACTGAGACCCAAAGACCATCTAGCTGATGGGAGGCGGCACGCACGTATGTGCAATGGTGCTGGCCAGGGGCGATGACTGGTGTGGTCTCAGAGCGGGCTCTGCATGCCATAGGTTCACCATCACAGTTCTAAGATATCAAGCTTCCTGTTTACTCTGCACCAAAGCCAAATGTGCTATGGTTATTGGAGTGTTTTTGTGTCACATTCTCATGACATTGTCCTCTTCTCATCCCCAGATCATACTGGAGAAGGTTAAATCATTTTAAGCTGTTCCATTTTTAAAATAGTCTTTCCCCTCTTCTACTGAATCTAAAAACAGTCTGGCATGCTTCCTTGGCCAATAACTTACTGACACAGCCATGACTAAGTTTTGGTATATAATTTTCTATTAAAGATTTAGACTTCAGTATTAAAAGCTAATACAAACTAAATTAAAGAAAAAACCAATAGTAAGAGAGAAAGAAAAGTGGAAGAAAAAATATGATAAAAAGAAAAGAAATATATAAAATGTGACTTAATTACAAGTATAGGCAAATTCAGTAACTTCATTCTCTGTAAGATTACTAATAGGTATTTCTTCATCCCATAGCCCATCGCTTATCTATAAAATAAATCCATAAAACATCAACTTTTGAATCCTGGTATCAGCAAAATGTCTGTAAAGAATTGACAAAACTTTGCAAACAGAGAAAGCCTTATTTTATCCTTTTCAAATAAACCAACTTTATATTCTTTCCTTTTACTTTTAACCGACGTCATCATCAGTTCATTCAAATATTGTGGTAGGATTTTATTTCTTTTCAATTCTTCATCCCATCACACAGACTTCTTCAAGGATTTAATAAGCCTCTTTCTAGATCCAATAAGAAAACATTTTCCAGGTCACCGTCCTTGTTTATCATTTGGATTCTTGCTTTCATTTTCAAAACTTCAGCCAATTTGTTTTGTATATCCAATAAAACATTATTTTCCAAATTGTTTTCTTGGCCTGTTATTTACAAGTCCACCTTCCGTACTTTCTCCATCTTGTCAAACAAAATTAACTCTACGTCTGTCACTCCTTCATTACCATCTTTTGGATATAATTTATCCATACAATCAGGTATCATTATTGACACTTTTGACACTGTGGTTACTAAATTGTGGCTCCTTCTTCAACAATCTCCTTTGACATTTTCAATGTTATGACGGTTCATATCATTTGGTAAATCCAAGCTAATCAACGCAAAGGAGGACTTGCATTTTTCTTCTTCTCTTAGAATCTCTACTCCCCTCCAGTGTCCAGTTTCTACAACCATAAAACTAGCTTGTCATTGTAATGAGCAAAGATAACTAAAATAATTCTGACTCCTGTTAAAAGCTATTTTTTAAAAAAATCTGGTGAACATCCAAAGAGAGATGCCACTAGAATTATTTTTTCCTTTCCTTTTCTGTGTAGTATATTCTAAATGCTGAGAATTATTTATTCATTACTGCAGGTCTTTCATAAGGTGCTTAAAAATGGCGACTGTGTATGTATTCTCTTTTGATTCTTAATGCAAAAGGAGATTGATAAATCATTGCACCATCTTTCTCAGGAGCTGTGTAGAATGCTATTTAGCTTCTGCTGATCTACTGCATCAGGAAGACTGCGCTGAAAAATGTAAATTGGTTGACGCAATGATCAGTCATGATGAAGGTCTGTACTTTAATTTATTGCTTGGCTATTATTAGTGGTAGCAATCGGTTTACTAGTTCTTGCTGCTTGCATGAGATAGGTGTGTGTGTGTGTGTGTGTGTGTGGTGTGCACATAGGATATGTGTGTTTAAATGCATATTTTCAATTGTCCCTCGTGGAACATTTTTCAATAGCATTAAGCTAAAGCTACTCAGGCTCAGGGCTCCGATGTTGCATTTGCTTGTCTGTTGATGTTCTTCTGTGATTTATTTGCAATTTATCACAATGGAAGTGAAGATGTAATGGCTACAATGCTGCCTACTCTCTTCAGTCTACGTAGAAAAGATCACAAGACTGACAACTGAGGTTTTTTTTAAAAAATTAATTATGTTGATAAGCTAAGATAGTGTCCTTCACATCTGACACAAAAGAGTAGGCATAGATATCCAAGGATCGACTGCATATTAAGTACAGTTGAATAGTTGAAAAGATAAGAGTCAGTAACTGTGTTCAGTATACATTTGCATGAAGTAGTTGCCGTACTCTTCCTAAGAATCAGTCTTGTCCTGTTTTCTTCCCCTATCTCTGTGCTATGAGCATCCTTGACTGTGAAGCTGTATTATTACTAAAGGGAGAAGTACACAGAAAACTCACTTCAACATGAAAGATGGGAAAGGAGCTATTACACCTACTCTTACTTGCTCTTCCTCCCTTCTCAATCTGTCTTTACTGACAGATTTTATTTCCACTTTCAAACATTAAATATTTCCTCTCAATGTGCCAGGTTGACCAGAAATTCAGCTGGGTATTAGTGAGAAAGAAAAAAGGAACACAGCAAATTTTCATTATTTGTTCTTTTGCTGAGATTTTAATGTATTTCCAAATATCCTAAACAGTTGAAACTCTCCCACAAAGGGAAAGTCAAAATCAGTACTGCAAATATGAGAAGAAAAAAATAAATGATACAAATTAAAAGAGGCACAGAATGAAATCAGAATACAGGACAACAGCAATTTGAAAGAATTTACACAGCAATGCTTGTTTGTTTAAAAGAATTTAGAGGAGTAAAGGAATCTGCATTTGATGCCCCCAAGACTCAATACCAAGCCAATGTCTCAAGGCTACCTATCCCATTGGCTCTAGAAAAAGTGCAGAGAAGATCAACCGGGATGATTAGGGGCAGTGGTGGGTTACTAACCAGTTTACTACCGGTTTGCCTGTGCTTGCGCCCATGAACAAACGCACTGCTTCTGCGCAGAAGCATCCGGGTGGGTGGGCAGAGCCTCCCGTCACTGCTACTACTGGTTCGGCTGAACCGGGCTGAACTGGAAGCAACTCACCTCTGATTAGGGGACTGGAGACTGAAAGATATGAAGAACGATTACAGGAACAGGGCATGGCTAGTCTAGTGAAGAGAAGGACCAGAGGAGACATGATAGCAATGTTCCAATATTTGAGGGGCTGCCACAAAGAGGAGGCAGTCAAACTATATTCCAAGGCACCCGAAGGCCAGAGAAGGAATAATGGATGGAAACTGAACAAGTAGAGATTCAATCTAGAAATAAGGAGGAACTTTCTGACAGTGAGAACAATCAACCAATGGAACAGAAGTTGCCTTCAGATGTTGAGGGTGCTTCATTGCTGGAAGCTTTCAAGAAGATATTTAACTGCCATTTGTCAGAAATGATGTAGGGTCTCTTGCTTGGGCAAGGGGGAGTTGGACTATGTGACCTACAAGGTCCCTTCCAACTCTGTTAATCTGTTAAAGGGCACCTAAAGGTTGTCTCAGAAGTTATTGTTGGCATCAGTGTTACATTTCTAGCAAGAGATTCCCAGATAGGAATGCATAGGAGATAAACCAGGGAGGGAAATTGACTAGCGAGCTATTGTTACACAAGGGGAAATATGAGAAGAGGATATAGATTTTTAATTCATGGAAGATATAAATACAGGAATTAGCCTTAATAATCTGAGCCTGCCAGTTGCTTTCACTTTCTGGTGTAATAAAAAAGATCCAATCCAATCATGTTGTGCTGAGTTTCTGGGAAGCCGTAGCTAAGTCAGCCTCCCCTCTGGGAAGATGGACATTGAAGCCTTATATAGGAAGACGTAAGCCACCCTATTTATCTGACCACACAGATTGAAAGATCTTCTCGGTTCCAATCCACGACAGATCGTTTTTTATAAAAAATGTAGTCTAGTCTGGTGCCAGCAGCCATAGCAGCCAGCCGTTCAGTAAATCTTAATCCAAACACACTGAACTGTTTTAATATCCGGAGGCTACTGTGTTTTATAGTGTACAAAAAGTTTCCAGTGATGTGTTCCACTATCGCTTAAGATTTAAGCTATCTACTGACAGCCTCCTTAAAAATAATGCTCCGTGATACCTGAAATAGTTGTATATAAAAAGATGTTTTACAATCTACATCTTTGTTATATTGTATACTAGCCGATAACCCTCTGTTGCCTGGATATTTATTTATGTATAGAGAGAAAATGTCCAGACCAAATGTAATTTCTAATGTTGGATTTTCCCTCTTACCAGAGGGAGCCCCCTTGTGGAGTACTGTGAAGCCGTTACAATGGCAACTCCAATGCGCTGTACAGCAGAATCCATTTTAAGGCACAACAGGCTGTATCTTAACAGAACACACACCGAGAGGGATGTTAGGGGTGTCTTACTCCCACAATATTTGTTTCCAGAGAGTAAGTCATCTGTGTATTAAGTTTGATCGAAATTGCTCAAGGCGTTTGAGAGTTATGCTGGAGCATACACACACACACATATAAATGCATCATATGCTGGCCACGGCCATGCCCAGTTTAGCGAAGGGGGGGGGAAATCCCGATACGTCCTATGACCCTGCCATGACGACGTGAGTTTGACACCCTTGGTATATAATATAATACCTCCAAATTAGATGTTTGTTCACTCTCTTGAGATCAATTATTTCCTATCCACTTTTTCAGAAACATATCCCGCTGGTTTTAAACTTTGAGAAAATGTCTGTATGGTTGATAACTTTGGTGAAAACTGATTCTGAAAAAATATATAATGTAGGTAGGCAATGGGAACAATGTCATATATTACAAAAATACAGATAAGCTATGGTGCAACATGAAACTTACAAATCACTTTGTTTAGAATGGGTCCCCTTGAAATCCCTTTTCTAACATGGCTATAGATTTCACAGAAACTTTGTTATTATTATTTTGAGTTATATTGATGGGACATGAGAAGTTTCTGGTAGTATTGGCCTAGGGGTCTACATTTTCAGATTCCATTCTTATTTATGTTGTCTGCGCCCTCATGCATATTTCACCTTTTTTAAGTCGCTTGAATAAACATCAAAAGGACTGTGTCTGAGGAAATTTAGGTGAAATCATTGATTACCAAACTGGAAATATCTTACATTTCTTTTATCTGTGTTACTTGAAGTGCATTCCTTATTCGTATCATTATTTCTTTTTAGTTAATAGGCATGTGTACATGATGCTATTTTTTTTTAATAGCAGCATTCTGTCAGCAATAAATGGCATTCCTCTTGAAAAGGTTTAATATTTTTGTAAGGGAATATCCTGTACTCTGAAACATCATCTAGCTATTCTACTAGTAGCAAAAAGATGAAGAGGATATGTTTACTCTAATGAAGATTACATGTAGTCCTCGACTTATGACCACAATTGAGCCCAAAATTTCTGTCACTAAGTGAGACATGGGGAGGTTGCAGTGTGAAAAATGGTCATGTCACTTTCTTTCAGTGGTGTTGTAGCGATAAACGGTCACTAAATGAACTACTGTAAGTCAAGGACTACCTGTATTATATTCCCGTGATAGCTTTTGCAGCTCCCTTAGAAGCATTTCCAATTTTATAAATTTCCCTTGACCAACTTGATGGTCAACACAGATTGGCAACACCTGGACCTTCTCATCTGATCACTGCAAAGAGTAACAAACAAAAAAAAGGAAGCTGTCCCCTCTAATAGTAGAACAATTATTTGCAAATCCATTTTAGTATATTTCCAGCTTTGTTTCTTAGTGCCTGTTAAAAATATACTGATATTAGAACTTCGTAATAACTGCCTGATATGTTTCTCTCTGAACGATAAAATGGGTTTTTCCTCATCCTCAGATATTACAGAAGATAAATGGGTTCGTTGTGTGTTACAAGGGAAAAATGAATCTGTTATCACATTTCTGATGACAACTAATGAACAGGGGAAAGTCATCATTCATAACATAAAGCAAAAAGGTAAGAGACATTTAGTCTTGGTAAGCTAAGGAATGTCGGTCTACATGAACCCTCTCAACATATATCCCAGGAGTGTGAAACTCAAGGCCCGGGGGCCGGATGCAGCCCATGGGGTACTTAGATCTGGCCCACGGGACCACTCTGGAAACAAGGACCAGCCTGTAGTGCTTCTGCCAGTGAAAATGGAGCTCCGTTTTCACAGACAGAGGGTTACAGGAGGCCATGGCGCCTGAAAACACAGCTCGGGAACCAGTTTTCACTGGCAGAACACTCGGGCCACCACAGGCACCCTGACATAAGTGGTGTTGAACTGGCCACGCCCATCCTAGCCGCACACACACACACACACCACACCCCTGAGGTCAAACACAACCCTCATGTGGCCCTCAATGAAATTGAGTTTGACACCCCTGATCTATCCATTTCTGGAAAGGGCTGTCTGGAAGGGATCTACGACAAAACACCGTGGCCAACACTCCACAGCCAACTCGATATGACAAATTCGCCGCGGCCAACTCACTGCAGCCAACTTGCTGCAGGACAACTTGCCATGGGAGTTATAAGAGTTATACTAATATTGAAGAAATGGGAATAGAGTCATTAAAGAAAGGATGCCAAAGGAGGGACAAAATGAAACGTGAATGACAAAAATTAAAATCAAATTTTAATTATTGTACATAAGTAAATTGGTTGAATTGTGCTGCAGCACGTTCTCCTGTGGAGAGTTGGCCATGGTAAGTTGTCTATGGCTGCAGCGAGACAGTGGTTAAGTGAATTTTGGCCCTTTTATGATCTTTCTTGCCACGGTTGTTAAGTGAATCACAACAGTTGCTAACACAACTGACTCACGTGACCCCAGAAAACTGCAACGGTTATAAATATGAGCCAGTTTCCAAGCATCTGAATTTTGATCACATGACCATGGAGATGTTGTACTGTTGACAAGTGTGAAAAGCGGTCATAAATAAGTCACTTTTTTCAGTACTGTTGTAACTTCAAACGATCATTAAATGAAAGGTTGTAAGTCGAGGACTATCCGCATGCCTTTCCTGGAAGTTTTTCTACAGAATATTAAGTCTATGTCCCAAGGTTTCTTTTAATACTGTTAAATGAATTTGGGTGCATAAAGTTCAAGAGTAATGAGCAAATTCCTTCTACAGTATCTTTCTGCTTATGGCTCCCAGATTCTAAGCCAAAATATTTTAATAAAATGAAGTGTAACAGGCAGCTTCCCTCCTAAAGTAGGCCTTTTCGTGTGGCTATTTATAAATATGGCAAGGAACATGCTAGCCAATGTTAAGGTATTTTTTGTTCAATCTTTCATTTGTTTTAGATCTCCCAAAGACTGACACACCTAGTTTTTATGTGTGAGTGGTTTACATATAGCTCATCTCTACCTACATGTATGAGGCAGCTATCATACATGCCAATGCTGTGGGTGTACAAAAGAACACATTGGGGTTGGAGCCATATTTAAACAAAACCTATACAAAACTGAAAAGTTCACAGCAACTTTCCAAATTTTGTTTTCCAACATTTCCAGGATTCTGATATTTATAGATGAAAGTAACATTGACCTACGGTGCAGGTTTCTTCCTTTTTTCCCATATTTAAAGCTATTTATTTATTTTCACTACTGTCGCTCTTTTTCCCTACAGATTATCCACAGCCGCCAAATATTACAATGATTATGTTGGGGGTTTCTACGGCAGTAGTCGTCACTGGGATTGTTTTACTTTCCATGTGGAAATTATTTATTTCATTTGAAGACCGTAAAGAAGTCGCTAAATTCGAAGCAGAGAGATCGAAGGCCAAGTGGCAAACGGTACGTTAAAAAAAAACAGGATTCAGGACAACATTATTGTAAATAGTAGCAAGATAAAAATTGCTACTGTAACCATAGTAGAGCCACTTTGGTGTAGTGGTAAAAGCTAGCCTAGGAGACTGTGTGTCATAGCCCCATTTAGGCATAAAGCTGGCTAGATGACTGTCCCTCAGCCCAACTTACCTCACAGTAATCCTACCCTTAAGACCAAAGCTAACCTGAACGCTAACCCTGACCCTAACTTTAATGTTGCTTTTTGGCTGTGACATCAGGGAAGTCAAAACCTAACCCTAACACTAACCCCAATTCTAACCCTAATGCCAACGCTATCCCTAAAGCCAATGCTAATGCTAACGCTAACAGTAACCCTACCTATAGTAGTCTGTTCTGACACCCCTCTGTACGCCGAGGCACTCCGAGACAAGATTACTGCTAGACAATTTATTCACAGTAAATTAACACACTGACAAGACTTTGGCAGCAATCCAGACTTCCAAGATAAGAAATACACACGAGAGCTTCTCCAGCATGGGTAAATTAGTTGAATCCTGCAAACAGCCTCCTCCCAAAGTCTCTCCTTATATACTCTCTTGGGAGGAGCCTCATTACAACCACCTGGGTCCAATTATCTTTTGTATTTGCATAGTTGCTGTTGTCGCTTATCTGCCCGCCTTTGCCTGGCGTCCAGGACCCTTAGCTCCTCCCCACTGCTCCAAGGCCTGACATCTTCACCACTGCTCCAGGGCCTGACGTCATGAGCACACTCCTTTTGGCTTTCACCGCTGCTCCATGCCTCAGGCACCTCCTGGTGACCAACCAGCCTCTCTGGTCCCTGCTCGGAGTCTGAACCCTGTCCAGTGTCCTCCACATCTTCCAGAGCCGACTCATAGGGCCCCTCGCTATCAGAGTCTGTTTGCAGCTCCAACAGCTCCTGCTGGGCCACAACAGTAATCCTAGCCCTAATACCGTGTTTCCCAAAAAATAAGACAGGGTCTTATTTTTTTTGACCCTGAAATTAGTGCTTAGCCTTATTTTTCGGGAGGTCTTATTATTTTTGAGGTGCAGGAGGTGGCAAGCATGGTCACCTTGTGGCTGCTGCTGTGTTGCAATATTTTTAGGAAGGGCTTATTTTCGAGGGAGGGCTTATTTTAGTGCATGCACTCAAAAGCCCAATTGGGCTTATTGTCCGGGGAGGTCTTATTTTCGGGAAAACAAGGTACCAACCTAACTTTTACCTAGTGCCAACCCAAAACCTGCCTCTAACCCAAATTCTAAACTTAATTCAAATCCTAACGTCAATGCCAAAACTAAGTCTGATGCCTATGCTAACCCTAAACTTAACCCTCACTCTATTCCTAACACTAATGTCAATGCCAACCATAACCCTGATGTTAAGCTTAATGTTGGCCTTTTGCTGTCACATCAAATTAGCCAAATTTAACATTGATTTTTGAGGCAGACTTCAAGAAACACTAACTGTAATCTTAATTCTAACCCTAATACCAATGCTAGGGGGGGGGGGAGAGAGAGAGAGACAGAGAGAGACAGAGATAGAGACAGAGACACAGACACAGACATTTCCCCTAGAAATGGATTTGTCCTCCTGGGAAGTTTTGAGTAGAAGATAGAAGGGAAGGGAAGAGGGGACAATGATTCCTTTATTGCAATAGGACTGGAATCAGAGGAAGAATTATCTGCCCCACTTCTTTCTTACCCCTGAATTTGTGTGTGCAAAACATCTGTTGTGCTTTGTGGCTAACAACGGGTAACCAGGGATTGCAAGCACAGTTCACTCTTCTTTAAGCCAGCAGAATTTTCTCCCAGTTCCATGCTGAATAGCAACTTTAGTGTTGCCACGTAGAAGAGCCCTTAGTATCCAATAGCCATTGATAAGACCTGTCCTCCGTGAATTTCTACAGTCTTTTAGAGTCAATCAGAATAGGGGCCATCACCATGTTTAGTACTAATCTAAAGTTTGCTTATGTACTATGCAAAGAACTTCCTTTGTCTGTTCTAAATCTCCTCCCTATCTGCTGTAATCACTGGCTATTGTTATGGCAAAGGATGTAAAACATCCCTGTGACCATTTTATGCCATGCGTGGTTTTATAAACCTAGAACCTGATCTCCAACACTCCATCAATCTTTTTCCAAGTCCAAGAGTCCCAGGTGATATAGTGCCTCCAGCTGGACAGATGCAAGAATGCATTGCGATCATTCCCAAGAAATTGAATCCTCAATACTTTGCTGTTATGTCTACTTTACACTTCGCAGCCATGTAAGATGCAATACTGTGATAAAACTGCCACATACACGGCAAAAGTCAGTCAGGTTAATGGAACCCAAACCTGACATAGATTGTTCCTATAAGATGAGCATTCATTTTGGATAAACAGTACCGGTAAAAAGTTGTTTTGGTAAATGTTTAGTACAAATGTATGCGGGTTTTGCCAACAAAGACCCCAACCACATACGAGAATACATTTCCCACATCTCCAGCTGCACAGCAGAAGGGGCTGTGATTAAAGAGCCCCCAGGAGCCCAAGGCCATTTTCCCTCCTCTTTAAGTGCTGCTCCACTGGCAGCTGCCACAAGTGCAGCCTATGTTTCCAGTTCTTTGGGGCAGGTTGGATTACAGGGTTTAGTGGCTGAGGTCTAGACAACAGATTTCCTGAAATTTTGCCAGCAACTTTGGCTGCCATATTCAGAGGCGAGGTGGTTTGCTACGCAGACCCCAGGCAACTAAGCAGGGACGGACTGGGCTTCTGTCTTTGTAGCCGGGTAACTTGACTTCCATTTCAGCTGAGCTGGTTCCTGAGGGAACTTCAGGAAATCTGTTACCTAGACCAGCAGCTCCCAACCTTTTGGGGACTAGAGACCGATTCCGCGGAGAGAGGTTTTTCCACGGATCAGAGGGAGTGTGATTATGTGTACTGCAAGCATTTTGCAGATGGGGCCTAGTTTCTGGCAAGCCGTGGGTTGGGAACCTCTGACCTAGACCACAAACACTAAACCCTGAAGTTCAACATTGTTAACAGATACTGGACAGGAAACTGCACCAGTTGCCTTTATTTGTTTTTATTGATAATGCTGAGTAGCTGATTCCCAGACAAGCTGGAAGCCGGGGACAGTGGGAAAGCTAGCTGGGCCATGACTCACAGGCTTACTTACCCAGGTAGGCAGATCAGGGCTGCTCAGTTGGGCCGCAGGGACCGCGGGGAAAGCCACAGAGACTGTGTGGTCAATGCAAGCGAGGAGCCACACAGTGTGCTATGCCAGGGAGCCGAAATGAGGAATGACTGAGCAGGGCGGAGTGGGTGGGCGGGTCATGAGGGAGCAGGCAGGCGAAGGGTCAACTAGATGTGGTATTTGCCAATTCTCCGAATTACTCAAAATTTCCACTACCGATTCGCCTGAACTGATCCGAACCAGCTGAATACTACCTCTGATCAGCACCCATTTTGCTCTTCATTGCAAACAGTTTTTAGTGTGAAGAGACTCGGATTATGATTTTACTGTTTAATTATTGTGACGGAATCCCAGAAATAAGAAAAGTCTAGCTATGTCCATATTACTGTTTGGTTTTAATAATTTTTAAATTGATATTGAGTAGTTTGAAGACTGTGAAAGGCTTTTTCTTAAAGCCACACTCATTCAGCAAATTATGAATCATACCCCCCCCCTGCAAATCGATTGATATATTAGGTTTGTTTAATTAACCCACAAAATCAGAGGTGAAATATTCTGTTACATATAGTGTTTTTCTTCTTTTCTAGGGAACAAACCCCCTCTACAGAGGCTCCACAACAACTTTTAAGAATGTAACATACAAGCAAAAGGAAAGGCAACGTGGCAGTCCTGCCAATGCATACTAATAATTCAAAATTATTGGAAAAAAACAGTTCTGGAAAACTTTTATTTTTTTTAAAAAAAAGGAAGTTTGCTCTGTTTTCTTCTAAATTTGTTTGGAGGGTTGTAGTAAAACCACTATGGTGGTATGGAAGTTTTAAGGTGAGAGCATATATGCTTTCAAAAGTGGGACTGTTTTGGAACCAGGCAGGGAGCTGAGCAGCAGTAGAGGAGATTAAATGACAAAGAACCATCTGGGCATGTAGGAATGCACCAATTAAGCATGACATGAAAATAATATCTGGTGCAATTTTGCAGTAATGAGATTTGGGGAATTGGTCTGAATGACCTTTCAAGAAACCCATTTCAAGTCTTCCTTCTGATCTCAAAGTAATTCAAGATGTTAGAACAAAGCATCTTCTCAAACTCTGCTAAGGAGTATAGTTCAGCCAGTTTTGTCAGTCCCAGTCAGCATTTTACTGCACGTTTAAGATATACCTTTGGAGTATTTGCACCTTAAATATTACTGGATAAAGAAACAGATTTCAGTTTTTAAAAGAAAGAAAACTTGGGAGAGAAAAGCGTTCCTGATTTATTAATAAAGTACCCAGCACTTACAGCTGTATTTTTAACCATGGTGCAATCTTAGGTATTCTGTTTGGAAGTCCCATGAAGTTAAATGAGAGAGTTTCCTATGAAATGTTTAGCCCTCTACACTAGAGTTTGATGGATTGAGGAGAGCCATGTTGTCTAAAGATGAATGAAGGTGATGATGAGGGATATGATGATGACCAGTAGTGGGACTCAACCGGTGTAAAAACCATTTCGCTGAGCACGCGCACAATGTGTTTGAAAACAGCTCTAAAATTTACCTTCCATTGCAGCCCCGGTGAGTAAAACAGCTGAGGTACAGCAATCCCCTCTGCAGTCCCTATCAGCTGGGCTTCAAACAAAGGAAATATAGGAGAGACTAGCACATTGGGGACAACTGCTCACTGGAACTACTGGTTCACCCGAACCGGTCCATATTGGCTGAATCCCACCCCTGATTATTGACTAAGAACATAATATGTATGGCCACTAGATTTTTTTCTATGGTAGCTTTCAGATTCTTCACCCATTTGATTTTTTGTATTGTGTCCAATGGCATCTCTTGGGTGAACCACCATTTTGCCCTCTAGGGCAACCAGAATACATACCATGTGCTTTCCAAATTACAATATATCTAATGAACCCAAACGTTGAGGACCTATGATTTAAGACAGTTGCTTTTCCCCCCAAATATGTAAATAAGATTTAATACAGTGGGTCTCAAAGATCTGTTATGCTGCAAATATGGTTTTTGATAATCAAATTTTAAAAGATTGTTTTAAAAAAAAAACAGAGTATGTGTGTTTTATCCTGAATATAAGTTGGATAATGGTGATGGGAGTTTTTATTATGAATGTACTGTGCATTTAAGACACTGGAAACATCTGTTGTTTTTACTGAAATGGTTTTGACCCAAGGCTGGACCTAAAATAAGGCCAAAACATTATCAGTACTGTAATATTATTATTACTCTTTGGAGTCCTTTGGCATTATTTTCTAATATGCAAATGGAACATTTTTTTTAAAAAGAAAGGAATGTTGTGTTACATTTTTAATACGTTGATATGTAAACTGATTTTTTAAATTGTTTTCACATAGATTCTGTGATATAAAATGGATAAGTAAAAGAAAGTCAAATATTTTTACTGAGATTGATTTTTACAAACCCTGAAATCTATAGTCTGGTCTACATTTTATCTGTGCATGTTATATGAACAAGCTGGTGTTATTAACTTGCAGGTAGTCCTTGACTTATGACCATTCATTTAGTGACCATTTGAAGCTACAATGGCACTGAAAAAAGTGCCTTATGGCTTGTCCTTGCACTTATGTCCAGTGCAATGGCTTCACGGTATTTGAGTGGTATTCAGTCACTTGGCAACTGGCATATATTTATGAGTGTTATGGGATCATGTGATCACTATTTGTGACCTTCCTAGCTGGTTTCCAACAAGCAGTCAATAGGGAAGCCAGCAAAGAATGTCACAAATCATGATCATGTGAAGTCTTGCTTAAAAAGTGCAGTGTGCTGCTTAACCACTGTGGTTAAAAAGATAAAATCAGGTGCAATTGTGTGATCCACCATATAATGACTCTACCACTTAATGAAAATTTTCTGGTCACAATTGTAGTTATAAGTCAAGAACTACCTGTAAACTGTGGTTTAATTCACTAAGGTTAAACATCAAGTACAACCATTTGACCTCCTTGAAATTGATTTTTAAACCCTCCTCCTCTGGTCAACTTACTGTTTCTGTATAATAACACCATTGGTAGGGGACTGGAGGCTAAAACATTTGAAGAATGGTTGCAGGGATTGGGTATATCTAATTTAATGAAAAGAAGGAGGGACATAATAGCAGTGTTCCAATATCTCAGGGGCTGCCATAACAAAGAAGGGATCAACCTATTCTTCAAAGCACCTGAACGCAGAACAAGAAGCAATGGATGGAAACTAATCAAAGAGAGAACCAAGATAGAACTAAGGAGACATTTTCTGACAGTTAGAACAATTAACCAATGGAACAACTTGCCTCCAGAATCTGTGGGTGCTCCATCTGGAGCTTTTCAAGAAGAAATTGGGCAATCATTTGTCTGAAATGGTACAGGGTCTCCTAGTTGAGCAGTGGTTTGGACTAGAAGACTTCCAAGGTTTCTTCCAACTCCGTTGTTTTGTTCTTCTATTCTGGTAACCTGTGGTCTAAATTGTCTATTTATTCCTTCTGATTTAGTGGGCCACTGTATATTTCCCAGAGTTGGCTCCTTTCTTTCTTTTCTTTCTTTTCTCAGCAGCCCAGAGACATTTTGTAAAATAAAGCTGAGGAGTCAGAAAGCTGAGGAGGAAGAAACCAGGATTGTACATCCAAGTTGTACAAAGAGATACATTACCCAAGCAGTTTTCTGTAACATGACTATTAAGTTTGTATGTGATAAAAATAAATGCACATGTTTAAAAACATGTGACTAAATGAGCTAATTATTATCCACTTTTGTGAAACATATAATATACAGCAGTTGTATATACTGTATTTTTCAGAGTATAAGATGCACCGTTTCCCCCCCAAAAAGAGAGTGAAAATTTGGGTGTGTCTTATACACCGAATGTAGCCCCACCCACCCTCACCAGAGGCCAAAAACAAGAGGCATGGAGGCAGCGATGCTGTGCGGCAATCCCTACAGCCTGGAACAGCTGATTGGGGGTATTCCAGCAGTCCGATCCACCCACCAATCAGCTGTGCTGAATCAGGCTGCAATAAGTGCTGAAGCTGACCTGGCTGGTCAGTTGCAGCAGCAATCGCATTCAGAAAGCACACACTGATTCAGCAGGATTCAAAATAATAATAATATACAATACATTACCAAAAGCAGGTTTTCCAAGGTAGCAGTAAATACAAACAAAACACAAGCAGTTTCACTTTCAGTTCTCTGCTAAGCCAGGCTCCTTCCTGTCTCCTTGTTGCTCACACAGCAAATTTCAGAGTCCAAATAGCCGTCATTGGCTGACTTAGTTGCTATGCCTATTCATTGGCTGACCTTGTTACCATGTATCAGCTGAACACCACCCATGCTGGTAGGCAGGGGCAGAATTTTTATTATTATTATTTTCCTCCCCAAAAACTAAGGTGCATCTTATATTCTGGAGCATCTTACACTCCGAAAAATACAGTACACATTTCTATATATGTGTATAGTAAAGAAACCCACACAATTTTACTGAAAAAAATGATAGTAATTAAAAACTAATACAAGATAATCACAGACACAAGGGAGAGAGTAAAAAGTGCAAAGGAAAAGTAAAAAAAGGAAAGAGTGAAATAAGGAAAAAGAAAACAAATATATGAAGAAGTAACTTTCAATTTCCACCATGTATAATCAATTTTTATAGCTCTTTACCTCCAATAAGTTTTCCAAAGATATTTCATCTTCCCTTGAGTCAACCTTGAGCCGGTGAGATTTGAACTGCCAAACTGCAGCTAGCAGTCAGCTGAAGTAGCCTGCAGCAGTACTGCATTCTAACCAATGTGTCACCTCATCTGATTAATCCCTCTCCTGGCATTCAGACCTGTGGGAGACACCTATTCTGTGGTCTCCTCAGGAGGAACAGGATCCGGAGTATATGTTGGTGATCTCCTGTCCTTTCCTTGTCCAAAGAGTCTCCAAAGAACTGCTTTAATCACTGGTTTTTCAGTCTTTTCTGTAGTCTTCATCTCCGCTCTCTAGAAAACATGTTTAGTTCGCCATGCCTCCACTGGAACTCCATATAGTTCTATCATATCTCTGAACAGTTGCACGAGAAGAGTTGGCGCCACCAACATCCAAACATAGAACCAAAGAAACAGCAAGTGTGAAAAGTCATATCTCTCAAAAATGTATCCTCAGGTTAGAAGTTCACATCTCAGCATTCAAGTATCTATTTGTTTGGATGATTCAACAGGATGATTAGACAACTCACAGTGAATTATCTATGGATGCTATTCATAACTGTATATGCAATATCAAATTATAAAAACAGTATGTCAGTAGATCCAATAATACCATTGTGACATAAATGTTATATTACTTTTTAAAGGCAAGTGATGTTCTACTCGGCCATTTTGTAGGGTAAGCCAGCTAATGTGAAACAAAAAGCTATGTTATATTTATAGATCCAGCATAGATATTTTTATGTTTTATAAGTACGAAACCATTTTTTAAAGAAATAGCTCCTCTTTCAAATACCAAGTTGTATGCCAATGACCATATTCTAAACAGATTATAGAAGTTTCATTATAAACATTCATTGAAATACAATGAAATATTATCCCTTTATAATTTCTCTGTCTGTGGTATTAAAAATTACAGTTTAACTGCAATTTTTTGAACAACACTTCGAACCATATGCAACACTGGCAAGTTGTATATGGACCTTTAACTCCAGATTATGGACCTGTCGGAAAAGGGTCTTCAACACTTTTAAAAATCTAATGTTTGTTTTATGTAATTCTGGATGAAAGGGATTCTTATTTTTTATTACATTTATATGCCACCCAATTCCCAGTGGATTTTGAGAGCCACAGATCTTTAAATATTCTCACATCATAGCTGCTTTCTCTTTTGTGTGTGTAATCTGTATGATTACATGGAAAGATTAGAGTTTGAGGAAAATAAAATTAGAAGTTTCTTTACTATCAGATATTTGATTTGAAGTCCCTCTAGAAGCTGAAACATGGCCCCATGCCTCAAGGGCTTTCAAGATCAACCCCAGCACCTTGAATTGGATCTGGAAGCAGACTGGTCACTAATGCAGCTTGCGCAGAGGTGTAACATGCATTCTACCAGAAACATATGTAACTGCTCATACCATCGCATTTAGTACACGCTGAAGTTTCCAAATATTCTTCAAAAACTGTCTCACACAGAACATTCTATTTCCTCTCTTCAATGATCCATAACAAGGGAGAGGCCACATAGGTGCTATTCAATCCAATGCTCCTTTATTTCAAGTGGCAAGTGGCAACCAAGGAAGAACCATGCAGCAGACCAACAATACCGTGTTTCCCCGAAAATACGACATGTCCTCATAATACAGGAATGCCACGTTTTTCTGGTAGGCAAAAAAATACAATCGAAAAATCCTCTGATGATGCCAAATGCAGACTTTGCAAAGAAGCTGATGAAACTGTTGATCACATACTCAGCTGCTGTAAAAAAATTGCGCAGACTGATTATAAATTGCGGCACAATTCAGTAGCACAAATGATCCATTGGAATTTGTGCAAAAATTATAATATTAAAACAGCAACAAACTGGTGGGAACATCAGCCTGAAAAAGTCACCGAAAATCAGATGGTCAAGATCTTGTGGGATTTCCATATACAAACCGACAAAATACTGGCGCATAATACACCAGACATCACACTGGTTGAGAAAAATAAGGTCACAATCATAGACATCGCAATACCAGGTGATAGCAGGGTCGCCGAGAAGGAACATGAAAAAATTGCAAGATACCAGGACTTAAAAATCGAAATTCAACGACTATGGCACAAACCAGCAGTGATAATTCCAGTGGTAATTGGCACACTGGGTGCTATTCCAAAAGCACTGGAATTACATTTAAAACAGTTAAAAATTGACAAAATCACCATCAGTCAAATGCAAAAAGCTGCACTGCTTGGATCTGCACGCATATTACGAAAATACGTTACGACGTCCTAGGCCCCTGGGTGGGGCCTGACTAGTAACCAATGCCAAATCCGGCGAAACAAGTGGCTGCTGTGATACAATTGTATAATAATAATAATAATAATGAATGGTTGCTCATAACTAGAGGATTATCCATATACTATATTATACCAATGCTTCTAATGTAAGACTTCTAGTAAAAGATTTAACCTGATTTTATTTTATAGGTCAATATAATTAAATACAAACTTTCTACAAATCATATTTACGAATATATTCTCTAGATTCTCTATTTTATAGTTATACAACCATTTCCTGAAATGTTTTGATTTTGTGGGGAGGGCTGTCTCTCAAACGAGATATTTTTGCTTTTCTCTCCCTTATCTACATTTCTCCATAAATCCTATTACGTTATATCTATGTAGAGCATCAGAGAGTAAGTAGTTGAATTTATTATTTAGACAGAAACATATTTCTTCATATTTTCAAGCTGATATCTAATCAATATCTAGTATTTTCTTTTCTTATTTGCCATGAAGCATTGAAGATAAGACACTGCCGTTTTATTTCATTGTAATAGTGAAGCTATAAGCAAGTGCTAGACAAATCTTCACCATAATTTCTCTTACTAATAACTGTACATTTTAATAGTATGGATCACATGTTCTTTTTCATGTTTATAAAATTTAAATCTTCATCTTAAGAGTATTTCTGTCATTTGGATTAAGTTTTAGCTTGTTCTCCCTCATTCCTCATAAACTATATATATAGAAACAAGTTCTGCAGTCTCTATTGAGTAGATAGAAATGAGAAATGGTGGAACAGAATATTGTCTGAATATTGATGACCCTTCAAAACTAACAGCCCGGTAATTTTTCTCTATTATTTTACTAGGATCTAAAAAAACAAACTTGCAACTATAATATAGAACCAAAATCTGGTCAGCACTATCGTCTCTTCTCCTCATTTTGAAGACTGTAAAAATGGGGGGACCTAGTCCATATATAATCCTAAACCTAGTCCATATATAATCCAGAAAAATATTATTCTTGGTGATACTAAAAGATGCTGAGAGCCAAAGAACAAAATTGTTGTTCCTACCTCATCCATTTCCCAGTGAAAGTCATCTCTCAGAGTACCAAAGGCTGTTTCAGTCCTATAATAATCAGCTCTGTAGCCTACTGAATCTAACTAAATTATATCAAGAAATGCCTTCTACTGAAAGATTGTTAGATATTCTAGCAACTTGCCTCCAAATGGCAATTTCAAATAGTTACCTAAAACCACAGCATCTCAACATTTTCTTCAACCGAGGTCTCATGCACTCCACCGCCCCCCAAAAACACCTTAGGAGCTTCATCATCTTTCCAGAAGTATAGATAGTCCTCCAATTATAACCATTTGTTTAATGACTGATTGAAGTTGCAAATGGCATTGAAAAAAATGACTTACAACCAATCTTGTACAACCATTACAGTATCCCCATGGTCATGTGATTAAAATTTGGACACTTGGCAATTGCCATGTATGATGGTTGCAATGTCCCAGAGTCATGTGATCGCCTTCCCAGCCAGCTTCTAGCAAAGTCAATGGAGGAAGCCAGATTCACTTAATGACCGTGTGGTTCTCTTAACAGTGGAAATGTGTTCATAAAATCAGGCAGGACTTGTTTAACCTCCTTGCTTAACAACAGAAATTCTGGCCCCAATTATGGCTGAAAGTCAGGGGTGGGTTCTGGCCGGCTTTACTGCCAGTTCGCTCATGCCTGCACTTCGTGAGCATGCACAGTTCAATTAAAATTGTTCTGTGCATGCGCAGAACTCAAAAACAAGATGGCAATGGCGGCGACCAGGGAGCCAGTTTGGGGGTGTGGCAGGCCTAGATCGCTGCTGGTTCTAGCGACCCAGGCCGCCATACCACTACTGGTTCAGCTGAATCAGGCCAAACCAGTAGGAACCCACCTCTGCTATATCAGATAAATTAAAAATTATCTGTATTTATCATTATGTCCCTCCACAGCTGAGATATTTTCCATTTTAAAAGAATTTGTATGTATTTATTTCTCAAGCGCACTTTGATCCCTAAGGTCTCCTACTATAAATATTTAGTCTTGTTGAAATTGTGATTGGTATAAAAGCAAGGGAAAATACAGTACAGAGTAAAATTCTTTATTATATGAGGAGTAGATATGAGTTATATTTTATATACCCAGATGAAGATGTGTATACCATGTTTCCCCGAAATTACAACATGTCCTGATAATAAGGCCATGCCATATTTTTCCTGTGGGCAAAAATATATACTCTCCCCCAATAATAAGCCCCCTGGACAACCCCCCCTCCAGTCAGGCAGAACGCCACTCACCAACCTAGCGATATCCCAAAGGAGCAAAGCCGCAGGAGCCAGGGGGAGGGGGGACAAAGGCACTAACATTGCTTGACGCCTTTGGAATACCACTAAGTTGGTGGGTGCAGTCGGGCCGCCGCCACAGCCTGGCCCAGCCCTGCAGGGAGAGCTGGGCATAGTGAGGCTGGGAGGCACGCGAGCTGGAGACAGAACAAGTGCTTGCATAACCTCCCTTTCCAGCCAGGCAGAGCGCCACGCGGCTTAGCGCCTTTGGGATATTACTGGGCTGGTGAATGGCGCTCTGCCCGGCTAGAAAGGGGGGTTGCCAAGTGGTTGCTCATGAGCGTGGTCACCTCATGGTGGCTTTGTTGTGCTGCTGTGACAGCGCAACATAGCCATTTGCCCCTGAGGCTGTGCCCAGCTCTTTGGGTGCCCGCTCACAAGAGAGCAGCCACCCGGCAACCCCAAACCAATAAGCCTCCCCCCCCCCGATAATACGGCCCAAGCAACATTTGGGGGGGTCAAAAGAAAATAAGACCCTGTCTTATTTTAGGGGAAACACAGTATTAAGTAATGTATTCAAATTTTTGTGAAACATTTTGGCAATGTAATTCATAGTTCAGATGAAGTCATAGTTATTCTGTAGCTATCTATCCATCTTTGCCAAATTAACAAAATATAGAAAGCAAATTTTCTGAAATACGAACTTTCTTCTGGAAAAGGAGCAAATGAAGATTTACAGACAGGTGGATTTTAGGCAAGATCTGCTAAAAATTACATACCATAGATACCTTCAACGGAACCAAATCAATTTCAGCTTGCATTCAAATCTCATTGTGAAATATAAACAGACATCATCATAGTATGTTTTAGAAGTATGATGGAGTGGGAATATAGTCCCTGTCAAAGACAGAGAAGGAACAAGCTCTGCATCACAAGAAGACATTAGCAAGAAAGGAGATATGCTGTACACACATTTACAAAAGAAAAATGAAAACACAGGAAAATCATAATTTCAACATTTTATACTAGTATAGAAAAGATAATCATAGTCATTCTTCTCCAAGATATAATTGTTTAATAACCTAGAGAAGCAAGTTGAATAAAACCCTACATTTTAAATTATTTCATGAAGTAGAATTTTAAAAATGAAACATTGGAGTAGCTCAGCAGAAAAAGAGGCTGCCCATAATAATCTTTCTGCTTCATGGCCAGTTTAAATAATAAATTAGGCAATGACCCCAATCTCATAATTTTATCCTACTTTAAGGCGTTCATCATTTTCTCCTGGATTAGAAATTGGTCTTCCAGCACTTTGAAGGTTTAGGGAAATCACATCAGATCCAAGATTACTTTTCCCAAGGGCTATTTTATATACGTTAGGACTGTGATGGCGAACCTGTGGCTTGTGTGCCACAGGTGGCACGCAGACCCCTCTCTGCAAGAATGCCAGCCATCGCCCAATGCCAGCTCCACTGCGCATGTGCACGCGCCTCCTGCTGGGCAGCTGGCCTTCAGGTCACTGCCGCGCATGCGCAGGGCCTTCCCTGATTTCCAGTTCCCTCCCCCTGTGCCCTAGCTTTCTCTCCCCCCCACCAGCGCGACCTAGTTTTCTCCTGCATTACTGCAACCCATGCCTTCCCCGATCTCCGCTGGTTCCACCCTACACAGGTGCCTCTCTGTGCAGTAATGGAGGAGAAAGCTAGGGTGTGTTGGGGGGAGAAACTGCAAAGATCGGGGAGGGTATGGGAAGCAGGAATGCAGTTGGAAGCTAGGGCATGCCAGGGGGGGGGGAGAGAAACTGTGGAGACTGTGAGGCCCTCCTGCACCCCGTTTTGGGCCTGAAAAGCCTGAACCAACCTGGAAGCCAAAATGGGGGCCGGGAAGGCAGGACGCATGCTCAGGATGGGGGGAATGCGCAGGGAACGTGCACACATGCACGGGGCACATGCACACGGGCAATCCTATTGCATTTGGGGGATTGTGGCACACGTGTGTGCATTTGCGCACATGCGCTTTGGCCACTCGGCATCAAACAGGTTAAGCATCACTAAGTTAGGATCAACTCTCATATTCAAAACCTTTTACTCCTCTCATCTCAATCTTTCATCACACTTAAATTTTACTCCACTAGTTGTTGCCAACTATAGGAGGCAGTGCTCATCTCCATTTCAAGGCCATTAAGCTAGTGCTGTCCAAAGCCATTTCCATGGTCATGTGGCCAGCATGATGTCAAGGAGCACTGTTATCTTTCCAATGAAGTGGCAGCTATTTATTTACTCACATTTGTATGCTTTTGAATTGAATAGGTTAGCAGGAACTGTGCGAGGACAGGAGCTTAGCTTAGCCTGTAGCCCTTTACCCATCTCACCAGAGGGCACCTGGGATGAAGCAATGCTCAACCAAACTTGGACTCAAAACACAGCCTACAGAGTTGCCTCTGCATGGCTCCATGGAGTCTAACAACCAATCAGAATCCAAGCTCAAGTTCAAAGCTCAGAGAGAGCATAAAACCAGGGACTTTCAGTATCTCTGCCTCTTTTTTTCTTCTTCACCCAACATCTTGAAGCATGTGATCCAGTGGTGGGTTACCAGTGCCTGCTGGGAGCACCAGGTACCATTCGGGTACGGTGCTCTGGAAGGCCCACCCGTGCTCCTTACTTTATTTGACGTTTCCGGGGCTTGCGTGCACGGAGCGCATGGCGCCTGCGCAACACTCCGCCAAGCAGCTGCAGCATCATGGGCGTTAAGTACGCATGTGTGCACTGTGCATGTTCACATGGTGGACACCATATCGGTTGCAACAGGATCCGGAACCCACCGCTGATGTGATCCCCCTTTTCTGTTCAGGAGTTCAAGCCATGTGACCCTGTCCTCCATTAAACCATCTTTCCAAGCAGCCTCCATGTTTCCAGTCTTTTCCCCCCACTTGGAACTGAACCCAGAAGGACATTTCTTCCAGCAGTATAAACCAGATATTTAGGCCTCAATCACACTTTCAGCATTCCAACCTATTGGTAAAGATCTCTAATGCTGTAGACATGTATTGTATTTACAGGACCTTTTCAAACATGAATGTGGCCAGTGTTAACTTCTAGAACCGCAATATTAGGTGGGCTTGCAACAACATGAGAATACCCCTCCTAAAGTGAAATGAAAAACAACATGCCCTATGCAACCGCCTGAGATCTGTCCTAGAACTGCCGAGCTCTGTGATAATGACGAACAGGATGGCTGCAGGGCTCTAGACTAAAAGGCCCCATCTCTTTCGGCTCCTGCGCTCTACCGCCTCGATCCTGAAAACTAAGAGGGATCCACGATCCCCAAGAGGGGTCTTTTTTTTTTTTGTTTCCCCTCCGAAGTTTGTTCAGAGTTAACCTAGCTAGATTGGAGCGTCCGTGGGAAGCCTACTTGTAAGCTTGGGTACACAAGCTCGACTGCCCTCTTCCTCCCCCTTAGGAGAGCGAAGATGTCCTGCGTTTTCTCCCCAACCCTTCACCGGGACGGGGGAGGGGATTGGGAAACGCCTCTCTCCTTCCTCGGGCAGCGATGGGGGAAGGTCTGTCTCCTTCCCAGCTCGGCCCCAGAGCAAAGAGGAGCTTTCACTCCGCCGCCCCCTTTGTTTTTCTCTCTCTCTGGGTCTCTCCTCCTCGCCCCAAGGTTGCCGCTGTTAATTCCCCCGCCAACTCGCCGCGAAGGCTGGCTGGCCGAGAGCCTTTTAAGTCCCGGTGGAAAATGCTCGGGGTGATGTTCCTCCTCGCTTGCTCATGCTTGGCCGAAAGGGAACTTGCAGCATTGACGCAGGAGCAACTGCCCTACTTCTTGAGTAAGTTGGACGGGCGGCTGAGCCATTGGTCGGACGGCCGCCTTAAGGGAGATTTCGCTGCTGG
This sequence comes from Thamnophis sirtalis, assembly GCF_051295495.1. Classification (NCBI taxonomy): domain Eukaryota; kingdom Metazoa; phylum Chordata; class Lepidosauria; order Squamata; family Natricidae; genus Thamnophis; species Thamnophis sirtalis. The sequence continues at coordinate 30,590,397 of NW_028261381.1, forward strand.
CTCTCTCACTCTCTTTCTCTCACTCTCTTTCTTTATTTCTTTCTCTCTCTCTCACTCTCTTTCACTCACTCTCACTCTCTTTATTTCTCTCTCTCTCTCTCTCACTCATTCTCTCATTCATTCCCTTCCTGCTATTAACTTATTATGTGCAGCGCATTAGAATTTCCCTATGGGGAGTAATGCTTTATCTTGAGTCTCACTCCAGGAAAGGGGGAAAAAAGTTGGAGCCAAATCCTAAAGGTCATTTGTTAGGGAATAAAACCCATTTAAGTCCAGAGGAATTTATTTCCTACTGCTGCCAGTTGAAACGTAGGTCAGAGACCTTATCAGTCAGTTCTAGCTCTATGCTAGACTCGACCACCTAAAATCCATTTAACCATCAGAGTGCATGACCGAAGGGCTAAATTTGGCTAATTTGGCTTTAGTTTACTGGACAGTTAGTCCTTGACTTACAACAGTTTGCTTAGTGAGCATTCAAAATTACAAGGGCACTGAAAAAAGTGACTTATGGCCATTTTTCACACTTGTGACCATTGCAGCATTCCCCATGGTCATGTGATTTGTATTTGGATGCTTGACAACTGATTCACATTTATGAGGGTTGCAGTGTCCTGGGGTCATGTGATTCCCCTTTTGCGACTTTCTGACAAGCCAAGTCAGTGGGGAAACCAGAGTCACATAACAACCTTACTAATTTAACATCTGCAGAGATTCACTAAAGAAATGCCGCAAGAAAATTCATCAAATGGGGAAAACTCATTTAACAAATTTCTCACTTAGCAACATAGATTTGGGGCTCAATTGGGGTTGTAACTTGAGGATTACCTGTACTTTTTTCAGCCCTTGATGTGTTGCACAGGAGCAGCTCTTCAAGTTTGTGCTTCAGTCCCACAAAGTGAGTTTCCAATTCCCAATGTTAACTCTGCTTTATGCATGCAGCCAGCATGTGCAGTTATCTGCTTATATGTGGCTGTGCATCCTAACATTTCCCAGGCAAATTCTCATGTGAGGGGATATTATTTTGTTTGCTTTAAGCTACAGTGTGTCTCAAACTCTCTTTTGTGTTTACTGTGCACTTAACTGTATTACTACTGATAACGTATCATTGTTCCAGAACACATCACTCAGAACACATCACTTGTATAAACATTTTAAAAATCTTTTGCAGCTGTCTCTGGATCTGTTCTAAGCATGAGACATGCTACTTCCAGTGTTGAGGTAGAAAGCCCCAAATGCCGTAACTTCTGAATTTCTGACTGCCTGCATGAGATTTGTTTCCCTCCTCCAGGGAATGACCCTTGCACCCGTTCATTTATGTCTGCTAAAATAGAAAAAGCAAACCATGTAATGCTGCAGGCATGTATGGAATTGTTCAATTTCTATAGTATCAAAAGATGAAGTTGGGGAGTTTTTTCCTCCGAGAAAGTGTTTTTCTTTTTAGGTGAAACAATATCTGGGGATTATTAAACTAGATGAAGTCCAGCCAGCTGATTCCCAATTCTTTTCTAGGTAATACAAAATTCCAATATGGAGGGGAGGCAGGCATACTTTTTCTCCTTCTAGAGAAGGGAAGCTGCAGGCTGCCAATCTTCAGACAGGGAGAGTTGATTACCCTATGTTGGGTTTCTGATTAGGTGTAATTTACACATTTTGCTGAAATGATTTTGAGATTATTTTCAGTACTTCCCTGACAATGTGAGTGCTTTGGAAATAGAGGGGGGAAGGTGTGCAGCAGCTGCCAAAAAGCCAATATAGTTCTAGGCTGCATAAATAGAAGGATAGAATCAAGATCATGTGAAGTGTTAACACCACTTTATAAGGCCACACTTGGAATACTGCATCCAGTTTTGGTTGCCACAATATATAAAAGATGTGGAGACTCTAGAAAGAATGCAGAGAGGAGCAACAATGATTAGGGGACTGGAGGCTAAAACATATGAAGAACGGGTGCAGGAACTGGGTATGTCTAGTTTAATGAAAAGGACTAGGGGAGACATGATAGCACTGTTCCAATATCTCAGGGGTTGTCACAAAGAAGAGGGAGTCAAACTATTCTCCAAAGCACCTGAGGGTAGAACAAGAAGCAATGGGTGGAAACTAATCAAGGACAGAAGCAACTTAGAACTAAGGAGAAATTTCCTGCCGGTTAGAACAATTAATCAGTGGAACAACTTGCCTCCAGAAGTTGTGAATGCTCCAACACTGGAAGTTTTTAAGACGATATTGGATAACCATTTGTCTGAAGTGGTGTAGGTTTCCTGCCTAAGCAGGGGGTTGGACTAGAAGACCTCCAAGGTCCCTTCCAACTTGTTATTCTATTCTAAGGTGGAGCATGTATGTCTTCCCTTCATACCTGAAATTTTTGATACCTGAAGAAACTTAAATCTAAAGTAAGACTGAGTATAACTTTGTCCAGCTGAAAGCTAAGTATGGATGGCTGTGAAAATGCCATGCTGCACAAAACCCCTTTTGATTATGGTTTTGAATGAAATAATGATTTTAGAACATACTGTATATGTGGTAAATGTTGCTTATTTAGGGGTAGACAGTATCCCTGTGGACATGTCCCTTGTCACCAGCCTGATCTTAATTGTCTTTAAGATACTATTGTTATTTTTAATTGGAAACTGCAATTAAACTGCAAAGCAAGGTATTAGCTTCTCTATTTACAAGAGTGCCTGTGAGATTTCCACAGACTTAAAAAATAAAATAGTGAGAGACTAAAACCCAGTACAGGGAGTCCTCAAGTACAATTGAGCCAAGCCAGACAGTTGTTCAATGAATTTTGCCCCATTTTACAACCTTTCTTGCCACAGTTGTTAGGTGAATCACTGCAATTGTTAAGTTAGTAACTCAGTTGTTAAGTGAATCTGGCTTTCCCATTGACTTTGCTTGTCAGAAGGTAGCAAAAGGGTCAGGACACTGCAACTGTCACAAATATATGCCAGTAGCCAAGCATCTAAATTTTGATCATGTGACTGTAGAAATGCGTGAGTGTGAAGTCATTGTTTTTTCAGTGTCGTAACTTCAAATAAATGAACTGTTGTAAGTCAAAAACTACTTCTAGTTTGTTAAAATTTCCAGGAAAAGAATGGCTTAACTGGGTGGTAGCAGGTTCTAATTTGAGGGTTAGAAGAAGAAGAAATTTCTTCAGTTTTTCTACAAATAAATTAGTGCTTTCTGAATAGCTATAGCATTGTAATATTCTCAAAATTCCAAAGCTGTCCCAAGCCTATCAACTTGATTATCCTTGTTTCATGGATGTGAAAAACAGTAATACTTCAGTTCTTTTTCAGTGTGGTTCTAACTTTGAATGGTCAAAGAATGGCTGCAATTTGGGGACTATCTGTATATAAAATTCTATTAAAGAAAGAACTAATAGAAGTTAATTGTATGCTTGAGTTCTAAAGTTTTCAATAAAATTAGAACTAAGGTCAGGCTTAATATTTTTCCAGTTATGCCTGGAGCAGCTGGTTCTCTGGAGAGTCCAGAGTGCATCCTGTCAAGATTCCAGCTTTGCTTTGCCATGTACCCCCAATCCCTTATCAGATGCCCTCTGAGCTTTCCTTCCTGTTGTGATTATATCTGGGGTCTCAACCCCTGAACAGGCTGTGGCCTGTTCGGAACTGGGCTGTATGACTGGCTCAACTTGCTCAAGCAGCTGATTGGTACATGCATGTTCAACTTGACTTGCGCAGGCCGGTTCCCCCCCCCCACCGCGCGCTGCGCTGCCAAGCTTCAAAGGTTGGGGATCACTGGGTTCGATAACTCACCTTACTGGGACAGCAGGGGGGAAAAGTAACATTTTGGTCAGCTACAATGCTGGCAAAACTTTAAGAGCTATTCTTCGCAAAACGGTCCAAACCAGCTAGATAATACCTCTTCCCTACTGTATGCATGACATGACACAAACCTTTCTATCTTCTAGGAAAAGGAATATTTATTATTCAAAGTGAGAATTTCAATACATGTATTACAGCTGAAACCTCCGAGCTCGTTCTTGAAAACTGCAATCAAGTTTCTAAGTACATGTTGTGGAAATGGGGTTCTAAACAGCAGCTTTTCCACATAGGCACAAGTATGTGCCTTGGACTCAACTTCAGTAACCCAGAGCCATCACTAATAATGACACAATGTGACTCCCCCCAGTATTTCCTGTGGTGGCAATGTCATGGAAAGGCACTTACTGGGGCATCACAGTACAGATTAGCAGTTGAAAATAGGAAAATTATTGTAGTTAAAAAAAATTCAAACTATGGATGGAAACAGTTCATGTCACATGATGACGTTTGTGAACATGCATTTGAAGGTACAATTTTTCCCCCCTACTCGTGCTTCCCTTAATAATACAGGTGGTTCTGAAATATGAGGGTTATAAGAATAGCATCTTGCAATATGATTAAGATAATTACTTCTGTTTGCTATCAGCTGGGTGTATCAGCAATCTATACTGCATAGAATTTGAATGTGTAAAAATCTGAAATGTTATGCACTATGCTGGCATATTTCTTCCCTTTTACACAGGGGTGAAATCTAACAGGTTCTGACAGATTCTGGAGAACTGGTAGCGGAAATTTTGAGTAGTTCGGAGAACTGGCAAATGCCACCTCTGACTGGTCCCAGAGTGGGGTGGGAATGGAGATTTTGCAGTATCATTCCCCTGCCACGCCCACCAAGCCACACCCACAGAACCGGTAGTAAAAAAATTGAATTTCACTGCTGCTTTTACATGATCGTCCATATTTCCAAGGCCTGGCAGATCAGTAAATATTTTGTGAAATTTCTTCCATGTGAATCAACATTCATGGAATAAAATAAAGCCTATTTAGTTGCTCAACGGGTCAGAAATAAGCCACGGGATAAAGCAGACGTGAATTCTGGTTTACTCTTCTTGGTTACTAAACTAAATAAAGAGAAACTTAAAGCGCATCTAGAACTGGGCTAGCTGAATTGAAAATCTGGGTATGTCCCTTGCTTGGACTCTCCTGAGCAGCGCCCTGGAAAACCTTTTGGTTACATGAGAGGAGCAAAGCAGGAGGCAAGTTGTGAAGCTTGAGGAGGCTCAATTCACATAGGGATCTATAATGGGTTGTAGAGTTAATATGTGAATTGGTTAGATTTATAACTTCCATGATTAGTAATATGGAAGGGCCAATAGTTAGCCCACAATAACATTACCTAGCTGCTTGGATTTTCTGCGATTATACAGTGTTGAGGTATATGGCAGAAGGAAAGAGTCCTGTCAGTGCAATGTGGGGCTTTTTAGGTCAATTCTACATATCTTTATGGATCAGCTTTATCTTTCATCTTAGTTAAGTTATCAAGAAACCCGGTGAATTACAAAATCCATAGCCATCCTAGGGTTCAGCGTAATGATACAAGAAGACACATCTTGCATGTCCTTCTTAAGGCTTACATGTAAAAAAATTCCATAGTATGAAAACAATAACATGGGAATGACTTTTAAACTTTATGTCTGGCTTGAAAATATAGTAATGAACCATTCTTGCTCAGTTTGTTTTACTTGAGAAATATTCTAATTGAAGTGCTTGACTTGAGAATTCAGTAAACGCAATTTGTACTGTACTTATAAATCCATGAATATCACACGTCCTGAACTTGCAAAAATACAAATAGCAAATATATTAATTACATAGCAATAGGCTTATATTGCAATGAAGTTGTTAGACTTTAAGATGTTGCTACTGCAGCAGGCTTGTATGGCTTCTCCTTTGGACAGTTTTATTAACTGACGGAGGGCAAATGCTATTATAAAAATTACCAAGTGCAAATCATGTTGTTGCTATCATAATGTAAGCCTTATTAAAAATTAATAGAGCAGAGTCCTTCCTTTCTGTGAAAGTACATTTATTGTGGCAAATCACAAAACTATTATGATAGCAGGGGTTTTTTTTTTGGGGGGGGAGAATATCCATTAAAGGTTTTTATACCTTTTCAATTTTCTTTCCAAATGATGTATCAGCAGTATTTTCTTCCATTCAGAAATGTATACCCTGTTGGGAAATTCTCTTGGTTTGCCTTGTGTTTTTCCATTTAAATACAATAATAAATGGCATTATGAATGTATCAGAGATTTCAGAGAAGATGGATATCCTTGGTGTGCCACAACAAGCCACTATGAACAAGATGAAAAATGGGGATTGTGTCTAAATTCTGGTAATGTAGTAATTCATACACTTCTTTATTTGTTTATAGCGATGATATATGCATTGGCCTGAGGACATTAGACTAATAACTGGAATGGTAGTTGCATGGTGGAGATGTATATTTCCTAATTACCAGTTCAAAATACTGTTTGCTGAATTGTTAAATTGTATTATTCACTGGTATTATTATTAAAAATTATTTGAGGTAGGAGGATAATTTTGAATTTCAGAGTACATCCTATTTCCCAACTTATTTTTGACATCAGACTGTGGAAAATATGCTCAGATGTTAACTTCTGATGAAAAGATGGCCAACTGACTACATGCCCAGGGAAGGATGTACGCTAAGAGCAATTTTTAAAAAGATGTATTAGAATGTTTTAATTTTAGAAAAGCTTAGTGCCTTAAAATGGATGAAAAAAATATTTTCTCTTTAAGGTTACAGGATCTTAAAGAAATAAAGTGAATTTTGTTAATATAAATGGTGGTCATTTGTAAAAATTAAGTGGAAATAGAAATACATATTTTAACAGCAAGGAAGATAAAGTAATAATGGCTAAATTGATTGTTCTATTCAGAATTTTTTTTTTATTTGGATATCACTTCTGAATTTTGTGCTTGTGATGAAAAAAAATGAAACTGATTTTTATTTTTCTGATCAGATAGATTTATTGTTATAGAAATGGCTACTTATATACCAATGTGTAAAAGAAAAAAATTGAGGTTGTAATGTTGTTTTCTTGTACTGTATTAAAGAGTCAGGAGTCAATGCCATTTCTTTCTGCTCTTGTTCCTCATATTTTCTTTCTCCCTCTTTTCCTTTACTTACTTTCCTATTTATACTTTTCTTTGCATTTTATACAGTGATAAGACAAAAAAAGTTATATTAAAAAAAATAATATGGAAAGTATCTTCATAGTAATATCATTATAGCATTTCCACTTTTCCACTAGGTGTTAATTAATTTAGATCGTTACATTAGGAGTGTTATATTTCTTAATGACTTTGTAATATCATGCTGTCTTTTCTACCCAGGGTCTGGCTGTGATATTTTTTGGAAGATAAATGCAGATACTCATATTTGTTACCAGATCAATCTTCTTTCTGTTCTCTCCTGGAATGAGGCACGTGTCTCTTGTCAGGGACAAGGAGCAGATCTGTTAAGTATCACAGATATGAGAGAACAGAAGTATATTGGTGGTCTAATTGGTAAGTTTAAAAGTCTAAGTGAAGTCTGGAATATTCTGATTCCTGTTTTAGGTAATCTCATTGGTTGAGTTCGTGAATAACACTAAATTAGTGTTTACCAAACAGTCAGCTTGCAAAGTAATTGGGAACTTCGAAATGCGTCCTCTCAAGAGAGTTTTTTAACCTCTGGCATCAGGTTAAAAAAAACCCAAATTTTAACACTGCATGAATGAGCAACGGAGACTTTTAGATTTGCAAATTCTTTTTTCCTGCAATCCGTTGGTGTGGTTATGGAAATTTTTTGGTTGAAGGGGACACATGTACCGTATTTGTCTAACAAGCTTCTGTGATCCATTGGGGCTGTAGTCTTAATTGCTAGTTGATCCAAAAGGACATATTGCATTTTCTTAATTTTCTCAACTGATTTCCCATCCTTTTTTTTCCATTTTCCAGACAGTTTCCTCAACAGCAGCTTATTTGGAGCTGAAAACAGTAGATTTTTAATGGGAAGTTACCCATTTCGCTTTACTTGGTCACCTCTAAATCTTTTGGCCTTCTATGAGTCTTTTTTTCTGGATTACATTCTGGATTATGGACACGTGGATTACATTCTGGGGAAAAATTAGAAGAGTGTTTTTCATACTTGTATACCTGAACATATATGGACTTCAGTTCACCAAATTCCCCAAACAGCATGGTGTCTGGAGTAGTCTGAGAATTTAATTTTGGAATTGTGTGAAATTGAAGTCCACACATCTTAAAGTAGCCAAGTTTGAAAAAGTGAAGAACACTGATTTAGAAGAAAAATATTGAGTACAGCTGTCTGGGATACATTAGTTCTGCATGCTAAAATGGAGAAAAGGGCTTATCCTTTTTTGGCTGGAGCAGCTCTGCTTAAATGACTGCTTTTCAACTCTTGAAGTCCATGAAATAAACAATTCTTTTGAAATCATCTGCAGTTCCCTGCTCTGGCTCATTTCTATTTCTTTATTGCACAGTTGACATGGTAAAGAGAGTAGGAGAAAGGAAGAAGCAATCCAGATGTTTTATGAAAACAGTAATTATAGATTGCTGACTTCTACATCTGCTGCAGAAATCTCACTTGGCAAGGGAGATCCTTGCATTCCATTGGTTTAAACATTCACAACTTGCATTATTGAGAGTAAACTGTGATGGTAGCTGAATGACAATCTGTTTATGAGTGTTTAATATATTTTACAGATCAACTGAACACAAAAGAAACTATGGTATGGACAGGCTTAAATCAACTGGATGAAACTGCTGGCTGGCATTGGTCAGATGGTGCACCTCTGGCTTTAGTGAACTGGCAAATGGGTACCACTTAGATTTATTACAGTACTGTTATGTATACCTATTGCAACTTAGTAATCAGCTGGCAATGTACTATTCAGAGAGGGATTAGCAAAACTATAAGATCAGTCCTATAGATCAGGGGACCCCAACATTGTAGGTGCCAGGGACCACTTCCGTGTAGGGCAGTTTTTCCGTGGACTGGAGGGGAATATGGCTTTGCAAGTGCCTGGATCCTGTGTGTGCACAGATGGGGCTTCACTTACTTGTGCTGCTTGCTTCCTGGCAGGCCATAGACTGGTGCCAGTCTAAAGCCTGTGGGTTGTATATCCCTGCTATAGACTGAGTGAATCAGCCAATTAGTTCTGTCTATTATAGGGGGAAATGGCTGCTTTCTGAAGAGAGGCAAATGTCTCACAAATTCCACCTAACGGGTTGATATTGTTACTTTAGACAAGGTGTCTAATAATTTTTTTTCTTTCTCTTTTCAAAGACCTATCTCATAATATCTTGCCACTTGCCTCCCTGCCACAGTTTTGAGTACAAAATGCCAATGAAAGGAATGCTACAGACATAACTAGAGCACTGCATAGTCTTAAATATGAATACTTCTTTCTTAGAACATATAAAATAGCAGGGTTAGAAAGTAGAATATTTGCATATCTTAACATGCTAAAGAGGAACGTTTTTACTGTTCTTGAAAAATTGGATGTGCTATATGTGTTCAACAAAATGGTGTATTATGAATTATTCAGTATTATTGAATAATTAAGGCCACATACAGTCTTTGAATTACAGTCCACAAAATAAACATGAGCTATGAGAGGGCAGGATGGTAGATTTTATTGAATTCATACTAATTTGAAACTTTTGTCACTTTCTCTATGCGTGGCAAACAGATTATTCCCTGAATGTGATTTTAAAAGGCAGGCTAATATGCAAGAGAGATATGCAGTTTGTTATCTGAGGAGACTCAGTTCTAGTCCCTCCTTAGGCTCAAAACCAGCTGGGTAACTTTGGGCCAGTCACACACTCTGGGCCCTAGGAAGGAGACAATGGCAAACCACTTCTGAAAAGTTTTACCTAGAAAAATGGGAAGACTAGTCTAGGCAGTCTAAAATAATCAGACATGACTGAATGGAAGAAAAAAAATGCAAAAGTTAGGTTCATAGATTTTCTAGACCAACATGTCCATACCATAGGCCCATGATAGCGAACCTATGGCACGCTTGCCAGAGGTGGCACACAGAGCCCTCTCTGTGGGCACGTGTGCCGTCACCAGCTGGTCTTTCCGGGCACCGGAAAATGGCCTGAAAATGGCCCGACAAATGACCAAAACACATGCCATTTTTGGCGCTTTTCAGGCCTCTTTCTGGGCCCTTTTCAGACTGTCTTTCGAGCGTTTTTTGGGCTGAAAAATGGCCTGAGAAATGCCTGAAAAATCCCCCAAAAAACTGGCCTGAAACCGGCCCGAAAAACAGTAAAAAAACAGGCATGCATGCACTGGCATGTGCTGGAAATCCAAAGACCAGCTGGCTGGCATGCCAGCTAGCTGGTCTTCAGATTTCTGGCGCTCTAGCATGTTCCAGTTTGGGCACTCAATGCCAAAAAGGTTCGCCATCACTGCCATAGGCATTGTGCATTTGACCTTTAAAATTAAAGCCTACAAAAACTTGCTGTGGCCAACTCACCGCAGGCAACTTGCTGTGGCCAACTCGCCACACCAACTCACTGAGGGACAAGAGTTGTGGTTATATCGAAGGACAGGCAAAATTAAATGTAAATGACAAAAATTAAAATATTTTTTAAAATTATTTTAAATAATTGAATTGAATTGTTCTGTGACAAGTTGGTTATGGTGAGTTGACCCACAGTGAGTTGGCCATGGCAAGTTGGCCTTGATGACTGGTCCCATTCCGTTCAACCTTCATAGAATAAGCTAAGAATTGACTACTTTAGTAGTTGTCAATAATTCTGTTTTGATATCAATCTATTATCAAAAGTTGAACCCATAGTTGATTTGGAAGTTGCTCTAGCTACAGGCACACACATATATATATATATATATATATATATATATATATATATATATATATATATATATATATATATATATATATATATATATATATAGTTCTAGACAACATGGTTTGGCAATGACTAGTAAGTTGCTCTAGCTACAGGCACACACACATATATATATATATATATATATATATATATATATATATATATATATATATATATATATATATATATATATATATATATATATATATATATATATATATATATATATATATATATATATATATATATATAGTTCTAGACAACATGGTTTGGCAATGACTAGTAATACCAGAACTCTTGAATCACCCTTCCATGTGTCATCACCCAAGAAATCTGAATGTATATTGTAAGAACACCTGAGGGATGGTGTCATGACTGTGTGTTCTATGCACAGAAAAACATGTTACTACTTGACAGTCCCCTATCAATGGGGGCTAAAAGTAATAGACTTTTTCCTGTCACTATGGTATTTTCTCTGAGTATTTTGTAAAGATATAAATTATTATAAAACTCTGTTTGCAGATCCCATTGACAGATCTCTAGGAGCACCTCGCTGTAAAGCTTTTAACTTAAAAATACAAAATGATTGGCCAAGTTACCCATGTGAATCTGGACTACCATACATATGCAAAAAATACTTAAATGCTACTAACCATGAAGCAGTTGGTAGGTTACCACTATCAATCTATTGTGATTTTATTCTCTAATTCTATTTGTAATAAAATGAAATTCTATTATGCATTAGTACATGATGGGATTTAGACAGTTTGATATCTGATATTTATGCCTGGGGTGCAAAGAAATAATAGAAGTATATTTTTAAATTAATGAAATAAACATTGATGCTGGTGGAACATCTAAGGATTCTCTTGTGCCATTTTGGAGGCATAAAACATACTTTTTACAATCAGAAATGAATGTTGCCAAAAGATTTTCTTTCCATCTAGTCTGGTAGATTTCAGAAATAAATAACTCATGTTTATATTACTTAAACTCCAGTGAAATATACAGAGTTACTTATGGATTCCACGTAAAGGAAATATACCAGCAGTCTGAGCTTCTTAATGGAAATCCATAAAGAGTAGTCAGCATTTTTGTATGTTTGGCTCAACAAAGAGGTACTCATTCTGCATGCCAAAGGTTCAGAGTGAATGTTGCAATTGATTTATACGTGTATATATTTGTATATTGAGAAATGAAATAATAATCTCATGGAAATATATTGAAATTTCCAAGTAAATGAATTCCCTCATTTTTAAAATTAGTTGATTGTAATTTAGGAATTGCTTAATATTAAGTATAGCCCATGGAGGAAAAAAGACATAATGTTGGCCTGTCCATCTTTTATTTTTTTTAAAAATTGGGGTTCCAATGTACAATTTCCTAAATTAGTATCCAGAGGGGGGAGCCAAATAAGAAATTATATTTAATTTTGTCACTAGTTTGAAATTGCTTCTGGATTTTGTGTTTGCGGTGAGAAAAAAAAGAAACTTTGATTCTGTTTTTGTAAATTAGACAGGTTTATTGTTATAGAAATGGCTTGTACATATTGTTGTGTAAAAGCAAAAAGTTGTTGTAATGTTGTTACCTTTCACTGTGCTAAAGAGAGTCGGAAGTTGTTGCCTTTGTTTTCCCTTCCATTACACTATACCAACTCTTTTTTACATCCTCTCTTCTTACTTTTCCATGTTTTTTTCCTTGTATTTTATACTTCAATAAACTAATAAAAAAGTTGAAGGTAAAAAAAAATTGGGGGGGTACCAAGGTACAATTTCCTAAACCAGTATCTAGAGTGGGGGACTGAAAACTCTGATAAGATTTCATGTAAAACTATCAAACCTTGTGAAGTTTAATCTCAGCAATTTTATTATCTTATTTTCGGGGAACTAAATGATATTGCATCACCAAACAGCTGCAAAAATAATAACTAGATAAATATTATTTTTTAATATTTTTTTTATTTTCAAACAAACACACAAAACATGTAACATAAAAACCTCTTCAACTGCATACAGTATGTCGATTGGTTACAAGGTCTTTCTGCGTCCTTTCCATAGTCATCATTTGAGCTTTATCAAAAATCACTTTTTGTCAATCAAATATCTTTGTATACATTATTATTATACTTCATTTTTTTGATTATCACTATTATTTCTGCATTTTAAACAAGGCATTCTAAATATGTATCCATTTATATTATAATGATTTATTATATCATCTTCAATATATCCAACCAAATAATTTTTATATCCTATTCTATGCTATTATTTTAGCATTGATAACATTCTCTAATAATTTTCAAGTCCATGGTTTTTCCATTATTAGTATCATCAATCTAATATACATGTATACAAATTGTTATAATTGTTAAATATATTAAATTTGAAGTAAATTTATATTATGGCTTTTGATTACATCATCCTGAAATCATCCAATGATATTACATCTTTATATTCTATTCTATATAGAATTATTTATCTTTTATAAAAAGGTTTTTCAACATCATCTCCATCATCCTCACTTACAGTTTGTATAAAATTTCATATTATCAATCTAGTATATGTAAATGTTTTATTATTATTATTGATCATTTATTTGACTATAGCTATTATTTCTTTGTCTTATACATAGTACTCAAAATTTAACTACATTTAACTAAATTTTATTGTGACATTTCATTTCATCATCCTGTATCCTTCCAGAAATAGTGCAATCCAATATCTCTTGCCATTTGTAGAATCTGTATTCTAAGTGTTTTCTTGATAAGTATTATGTGGACTTCTCTTGACAATTTGTTATTCATTGCATATCTTATAAAGATTTGAAACCCTCTATCTGTTCCTTTCATCAGCTTGACTTTTGTTATCGCTGGTGCTTCTGCCAAAATTACTCTCATTGTTTCTGCCAAATTTTCTCCCCTTTCTTCATCTATATTTTGACATCTGATAGAGTTCCAGTTCATCGATCTCTCCTTTTCATAATTCACACTTATCATTTCCCTCTATTCTCGATTTGCTGTCAGTGTCAACAATTTTCTTATCACTTTCATATGTCTCTCTGGTTTTTTTAACTCTGTCCTCAAATTTCATCGTTGTTTTATAAGTATTCTCAACTCTTCCCTCCGTACTTTCTGTATTTTGATCTATAATTTCAAGTCTCTTTTCAGTTCTCTCTGTGATTATTAAGACTTTTTGAATTTCTAGCATAATTCTTTGCAATGTTAGTCCCTTTTCTTCTTCATATTGAGCCGTTTTTCCAGGTTATAAACACTGCCACAAAAACATCCAAGGCTTTTACTAGGTTTCAAACAAATTCAGTAAAGTTTTTCAGGTCAAATCTTTCTCTTTCCTTCAAAGAAACACCTGTATAAACAAGACATTTTCCACTGACCCTTTCAGTAAACAAAGCCAATAGTTTTGTATTATCAGATGTTGCCAAGCCTCTAGCCTCTAGATGGCAGTGTTACATCCTTTCCCTCTGTTTTTGCCTCTCTTTTTAAGCTCCGAACTCCGGAAGAGAAGAAAAAAAAGTTTAAAGATTATGATCCTGCCGAGGCTTGCGAGGGAAGAAACTTTTAATCCACAAATACAAAAAATGGAAAAAGTATAGAGGAAGAAGGGGAAAAAAAAGGCCAGTCCAGTTTAAAAGTAAAAGGCATTTGTAAAAAGTCCATCCATAGAAAACAAACAAAGTTAAAGTGAAAAAGATAACACGATTGTTTTAAACCAGCGTTAATTCGCAGCTTGCTTCCTTCTGTCTTCAATTTTATTTTAACTCTAAGACTTTTGGGTTTTCTCTTCTCTAATAATAAGGATTTTTCTCACCATTTTGACACACTGTCTCTCCTATTCTGCTTCCGTTTCAGGGGTCTGTCCCAACCTTCTGCAGCCATTTTGGCTGCTTCTGTTGTAGCCAGCAAAAAGAGCTTTTTCCTGGATCAATCAGAGGCTTTGTGATGCCCCTGAGATCAGCAGGACCATTCCTTCAGAACGGTTTAAATCCAAAAGGATCGTCCAGCAACAGAGATATCGACAGCAATCCTATAGCCTCAAGATTGCATGTCGTGTCATAGCAACGTCAGGCCCCGCCTCTCAACTAGATAAATATTATTGTTGTTTTTATTTACCTCAAAAAAATCCTTTTTGACTGGCTATTCTGTATTCCTGGCTCTATAGATGTTAATGGCAACCATTCAAAAAATAAAATTTAAACCAAGAAATATCACTTCGTAATCATACACAATTTTATTGTTTTCTCAGAGAGAATCTTGGCTTTTACATATATACATAAATATGTAGATAATTTCCCTAATATAAATTTAGAACAATATTTGGTCTTATTTTGAAGCATATGATATATTTACTCATAATCCACCCTCATTTCATATGAAGTGAATTTAAAATGTTCATTTAAATATATGATTACTATAAAGACCACTTAAGTTTAACAAAAGTATTATCCAAACTTGCAATTTGGACTTACTTTTCAGTTCACAGAATCCAGTATGACTTATAGTTAAGCCTATGGTTTTTTAAAAAATATATATGTTAAAGGCTAGATGAATTTACTGTTATATAAATGTTTGTGAATTACATACTATATTATCAGGCAGGTTAATAGTGTTGTTTGAATATTACAACCTTATTTCTTGTTCTGGCTTTTAATTTGCATTTAAAAGTGTATTTTTTCATTGTTATTCATAATGCACATATCTAAACAAATTTTCACTAAATATGTTTTCTAAATGTACTTGTGATTGAATGATAATGACAAAAGATTTGGAAGGTCTGCCAGTCAGTCGTAATCAAGTTTCAATTGGTTCATTACCTACAGAGTGTAGATCAAGTCAGTGTGATGAAACTTCATAAAGATCAAATTGCTGAATGATTATTTTGCAGTTTTATTTGTGTAATTGCACATTCTTTTTCTGATTTTATAACACGTTTGCTCTTGTATTTTATATATTAATACATTTTATTATTGTAAAGAAAAATAGAAAATAATGTGAAAAAGCTAATGTTCTCACATACTATATGTGAAATAAAATTATATAAAAGTAAGAGATTATTCAGTTTGTTAATATAGCTGCTTTTTTATATGTTTTAATTAAAAGATTCCTGGAAATTTTATCCTACTGACTGTGACAGTAATTGGTATCCATATAATAATTACTGCTATAAACTTCATAAAGAAGAAAGGAACTGGAATGAAGCATTTTTCTCCTGCCAGGATGATAATAGCACACTCATTAGCATAACCTCTTTGGCTGATATAGAGATGCTTATTAACCTACTTGAATACGGTAAATTTTTATAATTAGTTGATACTGAACATTGTCTTACAATATAGGCAGTTTGCATTTTTAAAGCAGCTCTTAAGAGGGTTTTTGTTTTGTTTTAACTTGAACTACAATACTAGAATCTTGCTGAAGTTATTTTGGAACTTTTCTTCAAGGTTGAAAAGTTAATATCATTAGACAGCTTTGTAAAGTTCAGGAATAGCAGCCTTGTAAGTTGATGGGATCACAATGGAAAATTCCCAACTGCTCTACACCATCCCTGGCTCTCCAACTCTCAAAAGTAACAATAGGAAAAGACTTGATGTTGAGGAAGATGGCTTGAATTGTGGATGATAACTCCTTGAGAACATGATGCTCTTAGATCATGATCAGTTAAACTTCGAGTAACGGGTTGTGTAAAGTATTATCCATTATAAGATTAGTACCAAAATATAGAGCTGTCATTGAAAAGCCCCAGGACAACTGATGCACAATCATAACATTCCATTTATTTCTAGTGGACATATTAATATAACCAGCACCCTGGATATTTATTTTTAATGTATTACATTTACATCTCAGCTTGAATCACTTGCAAAGGTAAGGAAATTGTGGACCTCCAGATGTTGCAGAATCACAGCTTTCATAAGGACCAGTTAACATAACCAATAATGAGGGATACTGGGAACTGCAGATCAACATCTGGTGAAACACAGTTTATCAATCCTTAAGTTTTTTTGCAGTGTCATTTTTTGAAACAAGAGTAAGAAAAAATAATTTGATAGAAATGACCTCTAGTGAGTATAATAATGTCTCAATGGTTTTGATAGACTCAAAGCAAGGTGGGCTAGGTAGTTCATAAAATAATTACAAACCATGGTGTCTTTATGTTATTCAGAACAATGGTATAGGGTTTCCTGCCTGAGCAGGACTTTGGACTAGAAGACCTCCAAGGTCCTTTCCAACTGTTATTCTGGGTTTTTTTATTATTATTAATAGCTGCTATTAAAAAAACAACACTGAGAATATACTACAAAGCCCTTGTTTGCAATGGGCATTTTGGGGGCATATGTTTGCCGACTTTGGCCAGTGGAATGCTATTGAACTTTGACAAGATACAGGAGAACCCGTATAATGATGTGTAATCAAGAAAAATATTTACAATATCATGAATCTATAGGACAGAAGGGATGAACAACATATGGTCTCAGAGTCATTTTCAAATTCTCTTTTTGCAGTCTCATTTTTTTCCAGATTCAGCCATAGTGCTATCACCTACTATTGCTAAGCTTAGTTAAAGTGTGTACAGCTTTTTAAAAATATGCTATTAGTCAAACATTATCTTTATTATGTTACTATTTAACATCTACATGAAACCGCTGGGCGAGATCATTCGGAGGCACAGGATAAAATACCATCAATACACGGACGATACTCAGTTGTATCTGTCTGCCCCGTGCCAACTCAATGAAGCGGTGGACGTGATGAGCCGGGGCCTTGAAGCCATTATGGACTGGATGAGGGCTAACAAACTTGTGCTCAACCCGGAGAAGACCGAGTGGCTATTGTGTTTCCCTCCCAATAATTCGATCAGTGTTCCATCACTCAGGCTGGGGGGTCAAACTTTATACCCCTCAGAGAGGGTTCGCAACTTGGGAGTCCTCCTGGATCCACAGATGACTTTCGACCACCATCTGACGGCTGTGACCAGGGGGGCATTTGCCCAGGTTCGCCTGGTACGCCAGTTGCGACCCTACCTGAATCGGGAGGCCCTCACAACAGTCACTCGGGCCCTTGTGACCTCTAGGCTGGAATACTGCAACGTGCTCTACATGGGGCTGCCCTTGAAGAGCATCCGGCGACTTCAGCTAGTCCAGAATGCGGCCGCGCGAGTGATTGTGGGTGCACCTCGGTTCGCCCACATAACACCTATCCTCCGCGAGCTGCGCTGGCTACCTGTTGACCTCCGGGTGCGCTTCAAGGTGCTACTTGTCACTCATAAAGCCCTCCATGGTAGTGGATCTGCGTACTTGAGAGACCGCCTCCTGCCAATTACCTCCCTGCGACCAATTAGATCGCATAGATTAGGCCTCCTCCGAGTACCATCTGCCAGTCAGTGTCGACTGGCAACCACACGGAGGAGAGCCTTTTCAGTAGCAGCTCCGACCCTTTGGAACGATCTCCCCGTGGAGATTCGTACCCTCACCACCGTCCAGACCTTCCGCACAGCCCTCAAGACCTGGCTAGCCCGTCAGGCCTGGGGATAAAGATAATCTGTCCCCACCCGAATGATGAATGAATGTTGTTAATTATTTTACTTTTATGTATTATTTTGTGTCTATTGTCTGTACCCTCCCTTCCCCATTTTATGTAAGCCGCCCTGAGTCCCCTCAGGGAAAAGGGTGGCCTATAAATATTAATAAAATACAAAAAAAATACAAAAATACAAAATCTACTTTTTCAAAAAGCAGATTTGTATTAAGATGCACTTGTTTATCTTCTGTAGAAAATGTGACAGACACTTGGATCGGACTAAGCTGTAATAAGACTCCTGTTGAGTTTGAGTGGTCTGATGGATCTGCTGTAATCTTCACCTACTGGAATAAACAAGAACCAAATATTCTTCAGAAGAAAGGACAAATTTGCGTTTCGGCTCAGCAACATGTATGATTTTTTTTCTTTTTAAAATAATTCAGTGAACGAGTTTGGATGTCATGCATCTCGTGTTACATGTGTGTCTGTGTGCTACCTGTATTACAGAATATTGTGAGCCTTCTGTATTTGATGATATTCAATATAGCAATAGCACTTAGACTTATATACTACTTCACAGTGCTTTACATCCCTCTCTAAGTGGTTTACAGAGTCATCATATTGCCCCCAACAATGTGGGTCTTCATTTTACTCACCTTAGAAGAATGGAAGGCTGAGTCAATCCTGAACTGGTGAGAATCAAACTCCTGGCAGTGAGTTGAATTAGCCTGCAATACTGCATTTTAACCACTGCTCCACTGCGCCAGCACGACTCTCATAAAACAATTATTTTTGTGCATACAACAATTAATAACAAAACAGTATCTCTGCACAGCTATCTCACCTATCTGATCCATAACTATTAATATAGTCATCTTTTTCCATGCAGGGCAATCAATTTCTCATTTCACTGGTTTCTCCCTACTACAGTATATTATCTAAGGCCTTTGCATGTTCCATTTAACTGTACTTTTTCAGACTCATTATTTCAGGCACTTTTCTTTCACAGCCCTTCATTTGCTCGCATATTTGAATTTTTCCAAAGTAATTTGAAAAAATGCCAATGCTCATGTTTTTTTTTTCTGATTTGGGAGATATCTTGATAAATATTCTATGACATTACACAATAGTTCTATGAATTATTGAGAACAATATATGGCAGAAGTGCAAAGCAGTCAACAAATTTTAAATTAGATAAGCTACTGAAATATAATACATTTATATTTTAGTTTTTGGAGTTATTATTACACAAACTTTTACTTTAATAAAATTATAATACACTTAAAAGCTCTGTGAAACATAGCCCACATGCACTAAATAGTAGAAGACTGTAGAAGATATAAAGATATTAGTAATACCCTCATTCTTATGAGTATGAGTAAAGCACCTGAAATTTTTTTGTTTTAAATTTATTGGCCACACAAATAAGTAAGCCTTTCTGAAAAAAATAAGATACTTGAGCTATTTCAGTTGTTTTTCTGTTGTAATTCTATGCTCTTATTGTTTTTAACCAGGATGGACGCTGGAAAGTGAAAAATTGTAAAAGCAGATATTTTTATATTTGTAAAAGAAGAGGGAATATATACAATCACGTTTCTGAAGTGGAATCAGGCTGTCCAGAGGTAATATTTAAATATGTGTTCTACTATAGTTTGAAAAGAGTTAAAGCACCTTTTGAAATATCACACAACTTTTGTGTTTATAATATGTGCATATTGCATACAAAAGTAAATTTTACTGGGATCAGTAGAATGTATTCCCAAGATAAAAATTGTTTCTTTGTTGACATTAATCAATCTGCTTAATATAATCAACAATCTTTGTGCAAGGCATCTTTCTTGGAAGTTTTGTATTATAGAATAAAAACATATTACTGGGGGTGCAGGCTAACTTTTAGGAAGGGCTAAAACTTAACCAGTATGGCATGACATCCACTAAGAAAAGAATTAATTGATTTTATATTATATTATATTATATATTTTATATTATTCTTTGACTCAATTTCAAGGAATATATTATGGAGGAAATTTGAAAATTCCACAATAGATTGCTGGCTTCTTATGCTCATTATGAATCTATATGAAGGATCGTATGAAGGATCACTATACTCTCAGGGCCATCTAAAATGTGTGGTTTTTCCAAATCCAGGATGAAGCAGGGTTATATATTAAGCAGGAGTGGGCTTCAAAAATTGCAGCAACAAATTTGCTGCCCCATTGCTGGGTGGGCATGACCATGGTGGGCATGACCTTGTTAGCCTCCTGCACCACAGCAGGTGGGGGTATTTTATGCCCTCACCAGGCTCCAGAGGCTTTCCTAGAACCTCTGGGAGGGCGAAAACTGCTTTCCCCCAGACTCTGGAGGCCTTCTGGAGGCCAGAAACAGGCCCATTTCCGGAATTTCTGTTAGGTCCGTTTTTCACTCTCCACAGGCTCCGGAGGCTTTCCTCGAGCCTCAGGGAGGGCGAATACTGCTTCCCTGGAGGCTGGAAACAGGCCCATTTCTGAACTTCCAGAACTTCTGGTAGGCCTGTTTTTTCCCCTCACCGAGCCTCTGTGCAGACCCTGTACTTACCTGGCATGATGAACGGGCCACGAGGAGATTCCTGCAAGGGGTGGGAAGGGCCAGCCAGGAGTGGGATTTGCGGGTTTGCCGAACCGCTCAGAATGTTCGCTAGAGCTTCGCCCAAACCCTTGCGAACCCCCAGCAGCCCACCCCTGATATTAAGGCTCTCTCTCTCTTTAATTTCTATATTAATTTGTTGATTGAAACAATTTATGACCCTAGTTTGTGTCCTCCAGTTATGCCCCATGGAAAGGTTACCTCTTTTGTTGTATGCTGATATTTACTGTAGAGCTGAAAAGTCCTTCAGGCATTTGCCTCTTACTACTTTGAAGAATAATGTATCAACAACATTTATTCTAAGTTCAAAAGCCAGGGTTTTTTTTTCTAAATGTTTAACAAAACATAGCTGGCAGATTGATAGATGTTAAGACAGATGCAAGTTAAATATACAGCTGTGTTGGTGTTGCTTTCTGGTAGCCTTGATTAAGTATATTAGAGACTCGTTCAGAAATGTATGGCTGCAATTTTCAGGTGGGTTTTTTTTACCAATGGGGATTTACATATTACCTCTACAATTTGAGCCTTCCAGGGCAAGGCAGTCATAAAGCTGCTTTATGAAAGACAGACTTGTTGGATAAAGCTTGTTTCATGCTGGAAGCAAAGTTATATTTGTGGTCTTTTATTGTGTACCTAGCGCTGTCTGACACGTGGAGGCAGAATCTATTGCAATGGAAGCACAAATGGGGATCAACAAAATCAGTTTCTGGCTTCAAATATCTTCCCCCAGGGCCTGACATCCTTGATTCTAATGGATGTCTTTTACTCAAGTTGGAAAAAAACTTTTAAGACAAAACTACACAGCAGTTGTCTGTCTGCCTTAGTCTTGCAAGCCTTGGATTTCTCCCAAAATAAAGAGGCCATAAGAGAGAAACTGGTGAATATTGATGTATAAGCAATCTCTCTTTGCTTTGAGAAAGAAAATTTAACCAAAACTTTTTTTCCAAACTAAGTATCTTTCTTTTCACCTTAGCTCATTTCAATGCTCTATCTTTAGCTTCATTGGAAATAAGATTCTGCCAAATTTCCGTTGAGGAAAGGTTTTGCCCTTGTAATTTTTGGTAACAATTGAAACTATGGTTCATATCCAATTATTGTGTCATTTTAAAATAACATTCATCACTTTTAAATAGCCTTGATTTTAAGTATGTTTTCTTGTATATTAAGGGTACACTATTTATATCTCAATTCTCATTAATTATAATAATGATGTTCTTTTTATAATTGAGAAATTCTTCCTTAGAACTTGTGCTACTAGAAAGCAAATGATATAACTGGCAGGTATTTTTATTTTATTCTGCTATTAGCTGATAACCTGGGTATTTATTTATCCCAATCCTGTATTAGACATGAAAAGGAATGAATTATAACTGGCAGCGTAAGTGCGAAATGGGCTGTCGTCCTTCCTTCCATTACTGTCGTCACAATTCCTGAAGAGGCGATGGCAAGAGCAACTTCTCCCTGTGCCCTGATTTTGGCAACAATTAAATTAGTTTAAAATGTTTTTCCTGTGCTCCCAGAAGCATCAAGAAAAATGATACCACCGTGTTGAAAATGTCTAGACCAAATGTAATTTCTAATGTTGGATTTCCCCCCTTACAAGCGGGAGCCCCCTTGTGGAGTACTGGGAAACCATTACCATGGCAACTCCATTGCACTGTACAGTAGAATCCATTTTAAGGCACAACAGGCTGTATCTTAATAGAACACATACCCCAAGGGGTGTTAGGGGTGTCTTACCCCACAGTATTTGTTTCCAGAGAGTAAGTCATCTGTGTACCAAATTTGGTTGAAATTGCTTGAGGCATTCCAGAGTTATGCTGGATTGTACACACACACTTACACATACACACAGCCTAGTTCTAGAGAATGTCAGTATACAAAGTGTTTATTTCTTTGATATGGTGAATTAACTTTTTCACTGTTGCATTTACATTCCATTCATGATTGAGGATGCTGCTGTTTTTTTTGTTTTTGTTTTTTTTTTGAAAGAAAAATTATATGATTGCTATTTTCTAAACCACTGAGCTTGACATATTAAGCTAAGTAGTAGTAATACACAGTCTGCTAAAATTATGTCCTTCAGTGTGCCTGGTACAATATTGAACAACCCAAATAATCACTATAGAATAAATTTAAATAATATCTGTGACAATAATTGACCATAACTATATCACCACATATATTTCTCAACATATTTTCAGTCAGTATCACTTGGCCAACATTGAGCAGTGTGGTGCCCTAGAGGTTGATCTCTCACCTCACAATCAGGAGACTATGAGTTTGATCCTAGGTAGCGGCAGTTACAGTATTTATCTCTAGGGATACAATGAGTACTTACCACATTTTTCGGAGTATAAGACACACCGGAGTATAAGACGCACCAAGGTATTGAAGAGACATTCTTTTTTTTTAAAGTAGGTAGGTAGATAGAGGGATAACAGGGAGAGAATGAGAGAAATACAGTAGGTTGGTAGGGAGAGAGAGGGTAGGTAGGAGATAAAGGGAGAGAGAGAGAGAGAGAAATAGAGAGAAATAGAGAGAGATAGAGAGTGTAGGTAGGTAGATAGGTAGAGGGATAGAGAGAAAGAGAGAGAAATACAGTAGATAGATAGGGAGAGAGAGTAGGTAAGTTGGTAGGTAGACGAAAGAGAGAAATAGAGAGAGAGAAATACAGTAGATAGGTAGGGAGAGAGAGTAGTTAGGTACATAAAGGAATAGAGAAAGAGAGATACAGTAGATAGGGAGGGAGAGAGTAGGTAGGTAGATAAAGGGATAGAGCAAGAGAGAAATAGAGAACGATAGAGAAATACAGTAGGGAGGTAGGAGAGAGAGAAATAAAGATAGAGAGAAATACAGATAGGTAGGTGTTTCTGCAGGCACAGCACTTGATCAATGTAATTCTCATCAATCAGTTAAAAACTTTCCAAAAGGAAAAAAAAAGTGTTTCCACTCTGCAAACCTCCCAAAAACAGCTCATTTTTTGTCAGAAAAGTTGCATGCATAGCCTTATGGAGGCTTATAGAAAGCTGCTGGGGGGAGGGGGGATGGCGTCTTTTTTGCTCCTTTCTGCCCTTCCCAGCCCCCAGCTCTCTGAAAGCCTCCATAAGAGTATGCACTTGATGAAGGGGCGGGGTTTTGGGAGGCAAAAAAAATGCTGTATTCGGAGTATAAGACGCACTCAGATTTTCAGCCTCTTTTTTAAGGAAAAAAGGTGTGTCTTATACTCTGAAAAATATGGTATCTGCTGCAAACTCCTCATAGGCATCAGAAAGAGTATGCAGCCAGTAAAGGCTCAAGCTCCATTCAGTCGCCCTGACTCCACCCCGATCCAAGAGATTATAGGGTCATTTTTAAAAAAACCAAACATTTGTCCAACATTGATTTATTAGTTCAAGCCTCTTATTAAATGTTGAATTACTGCTACAAAAAAGTCTCTAACCAATGTAAAAAAGTGGGCTCAATTCAGAGGTGATGTTCACCAGGTTCTGGCCAGTTCTGGAAAACCAGTAGCAGAAATTTTGAGTAGTTCGTAGAACCGGGAAATACCACCTCCCACTGGCCCCACCCCATCTATTCTCCGCCTCCCGAGTCCCAGCTGATCAGGAGGAAATGAGGATTTTGCAGTAACCTTCCTCTGGAGTGGGATGGGACTGGAGATTTTACAGAATCCTTCCCCTGCCAAGCCACCAAGCCATGCCATGCCCACCAAGCCATGCCCACAGAACCCATAGGGGGAAAAAATGAATTCCACCACTGGCTCAATTGAACACTCCAAAACCAGGAGTTCCTTGGGAAGTGAGTTGGGAAGCATATAAATTTAATAAACAAACAAGTGAAACCAATTCTATTTTATTCCCAGCTGAACATTTTGTGCTGTTTTGTGGCACAACCATGTGTTTTGAGCTCCATGCCCATGAATGGTGGAATTCTTTACAAACCAATTGCTCCTCATTATGTCTAAGGAGATTCTCAGTCATCCAGCTCATGGTTGTCCCAAAGGTATTTTTTCAAGAGGCAACTGGGCTTTCTGGTTTTTCTTTTTCTTTGAAGACATTTTGCTTCTCATCCAAGAAGCTTCTTCAGCTCTGACCGGATAGTAGGGAATAGAAATATTTATACTCCTTACAGACAGCTGGTCATTTCTATTCTTTTAGTAAGTCATTAAGATCACCTGGAGGTTTATCTGTGTCATCAGGATCATCTGAGTGGTGTAAATGGCTGTGAAGCCTTTTTGGAACAGTTGAAAACACTATATTGTAGTGTTTCCCTCCCCCTCTGTTGTATCCCTCCCCCTCTGTTGAGAGAGGTCTGTTCAATTTTGACATACATGGTCTCTTTGACCTCTCTTTCAAACCAACGGGACTCTCTGTCCAAAATGTGGACTTTGCTGTCTTCAAAAGAGTGCCCTTTGTCTTTTAAATGCAAATGGACTGCTGAATCTAGTCCTGATGGGTTTGTTCTCCTATGTTGTGCCATGCATTTATGAAATGGCTGTTTTATTTCCCCAGTGTACAGATCTGCACATGCCTTATTCTTTTTAGTTTTTTCTCAGAGTCATTTTGGGACAGGTCTGAATTGTAGAAAAAGGGTGAACTGCATTTCACTAATAAAAGAGGCAGAATGCGTCTTCCCAAGGAGTCTGTGGGCTATGCCATTTCTATTTCATAAAATGAGACGGATGTTGTATATCAAATTTCAAGAGTTCCTTCTACTTTAATGTTAACAGCCAATTGGCTGACAGTTTAATTTTGATTTCAAACACCAATCATTGGGTTTAGATACCCTTACATTAATTGCCGATGATGAAAGTCAATCCTTCCTTGATAATATGCGGTTGTTTTCATTTGCTCTTGACTTCAAAGAATTGCCAGGCTTTATTTGTCTTTACAACACTTCTGATGAATTGATGATCCCGTATCTTTCTTAGATATTGCAAGCAAAGGGCTTATTGCTCAGCTGGCCATATGCCATGTGATTTTATTACTAATTCAACAACTCCTCTTTTTTATCCTTCTAATCTATAAACTGCTAACAGAGAGCAATTTTTTTGTTACTGAGGTCAAATTCCTTAAGCTAGCTGTCTAAACACTACAACAGTGACGATCAACCCATTCCCCCAAGCCTTATTTTGGAATTATATCATGAAGCTGTCATTTTCCTGACAAAGAAGAAAAGAAGAAATGTTGCTTACAAACCTAACAAAATTGGGTTAAATGGAAGGTCACCATATTTATATAGCATCATTTGAAATGCCAGTATTTCAAGTAGCGCAGCCTCCAAGCAGCTAAGTCCATCAACATCCACAGATCTTAGTTAATTAAACAGAGAATAATGAAATAACTTGGTTATGATTTACATGCTTTGCTGTTCTGAATCTGAAGGATATACATGCTGTTGCTCTGAATCTGAAACACAAAGCATCTTAAACTGGAAGAAAAATCTCTACACAAGCATTATGACCAAATGCTAGATTACATCTATAACAATGAGGAAATGTTTATATGAATTCTTCATCGTTTTTACCCTGATTTACTTTTGTTCTATGAAATAGAACTGTAGCTTTTAACTCAACCTCTAAAAATCCTCCTTCAGCATGGCATGCTCCATTTAAATCATTCCAAATCTTATTTCAATGTGTTGCTGACTGCCAAAATTGCATAATTGTTGCATCTTAAATTAAATGTTCATTTAAACTTTGTTAGTCCAGTTTTCCAGTTAGCCTCCTTGCCTTAGGGGTGTTTTTCTGTTTTTTATTGATGCTGTTTTATGTCTCCACTATAGCTTTTCTTCTGATGACCATATTTGGGCAAGTGAAGGTTCATTCTTAATCATCAATATCAAATAATAAATTCGTCAATTGGTTTATAGAAATAGCCTAATAAAAACAGCACTTAAAACATAGAAAAGCCAATAGCGAACACATGTAAAGACACAAAACCAACACTACAGATTCTAGTATAGTGTAACCCAGAAATACTGTATCCTCAAAGCTACAAAATTAAAAAAATGTATTCCTTCTTTGTTTTATTTTTTTTTCCTTTTTATTATTATAAATCTTGATACATAGTATTATTTCAATACAGAAATGTATATGATATGATTAAAGATAACATCCTAATTATTTAGATAGCTTAAAGTATTGAAAATGGAGAAAAGAAAGAAAAATTCTATCAATATTAATTACAATTTAGGATATCAGTATTACCGACATAAAATTATTTTGCTTTTTCTTCCATAGTTAAATATAACATTAATAATGTTCTAATCAAAATACAAAATGAAATGGGATATTGGATCAATATAAAATTCAGGTTCAGATTAATAGATACTATATGGGTAATAAATGGATAATAGAAAACCATATTCAATTTCCAGACAAGGGTATGGTTCTTCTTCATCTTTAATTTTTTTTAAAAAGTAAAACTTTTAAGTAAGTAAATATTTTCTGGAGACACCTTTCTATTTAATTGATTATTTTTGCACAAATATGTTTATTCAAAACACTAAACATCAGTTGAATAAAAGTATCCAAGAAAGGCATGATAACCTATATAGTTCATCTTCTACCTATAATATAAGGAACATGAATGTTATCTCATGATGAATGAGCATATGTAAATTCAGGTTTCCATATTTATAAAATCCTTCTGGACAGAACTTTACAACAGAATGTTGCATCATGTTTAACATTTATGTTTAGAATTAACTTTTATGCAACTGTCAGCACAAACAAAGATACACATGTTTTCTCATCTCAAAGTGAGTGAGAATGTTTCTTCTAGCTCAATTGAATGATTCTTTCCAAATCTTAAGCTACAAGTAAGTGTCCCCAATTCTCATTCTCCAGATACCTAGAAACCTTTATGCCATATATAGTATTCTAGGTGGGATTCAAAAATTTTACTACCGGTTCTGTGGACATGGCTTGGCGTGGCGTGGCGTGGCTTGGCTTGGTGGGCATGGTGTGGCTTGGTAGGCATGGGTTGGTGGGCGTGGCAAGGGAAGGATACTGTAAAATCTTCATTCCCACTCCACTCCATGGAAAGGATGCTGCAAAATCCCCATTCCCTCCTGATCAGCTGGGACTTGGGAGGCAGAGAATAGATGGGAAAAGGGCCCGTGAGAGGTGGTATTTACTGATTCTCAGGACTACTTAAAATTTCTGCTACCGGTTCTCCAGAACTGGTCAGAACCTGCTGAATACCACCTGTGTTATGGTAGTACATATCATAGTACATATTACATAGTGGCATTAAAGACCCTGAAAGAATTTGTACAAATAGGCTAAGGCAGGGCTGTCATACTCCTGGCCTGCAGGCTGGATGCATCATGTGCTAGCCACACCCAGTTTAGTGATGGGGAAAATCCTGATATGTCACGTAACACCGCCTTAACGATGCAAGTTTGAATCCCTGGACTAAGGCATCAATCTACCAGTGTGGGTAGATTCACTTCAGAAGCAGGTCACTATTGGCTGATTTAAAACATCCAGATATTATTATAATTTTTAACATAACAAAAATATGCTCATTTTTTCTTGTCCAAATACGTGTTGAAAATACAAAGCCCATGGGTACTAATTATATATTGCCTAATGAAGAATTCTGGAGACCTTAATAATTTTCATTCTTTGTTAGCCACAAATATGCAACTATGCATCCCCCCCAAAAAAAAGATCAATGTGGTTATAATTGCTTTTTAGTAACACATTCTCATTTGTGATATATATTTATGTAATAATATTTTGACTGGCATATGTAAAGCTTGATAGCCTTCC
This sequence comes from Thamnophis sirtalis, assembly GCF_051295495.1. Taxonomy (NCBI): domain Eukaryota; kingdom Metazoa; phylum Chordata; class Lepidosauria; order Squamata; family Natricidae; genus Thamnophis; species Thamnophis sirtalis. The sequence continues at coordinate 30,619,066 of NW_028261381.1, forward strand.
CAGAGTGTTAAACTATTATATATCTCTATAATTAATTAAATAAAATGTAAAAAATATTGTGGTGGGTTGATTTAGAAAAATTACAATTAAGTTTTAGGTTCATTCAAACATTTAAAATAGTTGAGAAATACTTTACCACTTACCAAAGCATAAAATAAGATACCAAATTTTCTTGTTACTGAATTAGCATGATTTATTTCACTTGATCCTCCCAACCATGATCATATCACCTGCTTCTATATTTATAGCAGATATGAATCAATAAATTAACAGCATTAATCAATTTATTATTATTTTGTAATTTTTTTCTGCATTAATCTGTGGAGGGAAGGATGATTGTTTCCTTTTAAAATTAAAATTTATCATTGATTCTCTGAAAGGTTTTGGTACCATACAAATTAAATCAGTAAGATTGTCAATGGAATAAAATATTCACGGTTCAGTGGTCTCAACACTCTGATCCTATGTATTGATTTATCACTTTCTTGACTGAACAGAGCATCCAAAATGTGCCTCAGTGATGAATGTGCATGGAAGCCATCTCTTTAAAATTGCCTATTTTATCTTCTGAACATATAGAGGTAGAAATTATAGAGACCTCGTATTCCTACCTACTAAGCTTTCCATAAAATAGGCTAAAACATTTTGACTCTATTTTTCCCACTGCAGTCACTGTATCACTATAGATGGCCTACTGTGTTTTTTTCAGAAAATCCAGAGATTCTTCTCTTCGATCTTAATCAATGATTAATCAATGGGCAGAATGGAAACAAAAATTGCATATATCAGACCCTCTGTTGCCCAATCATTCTGCTGTTGCCTATTTCACCAGCGACTGAACTGATATAGAAATGACCATGGAGAAGATTTGCAGGGTCCATTTGTAAAACATGAGCTCAGGCCAGGAAAACAAGAAAGTGTAAGAAGTAAGCTTAACATTGTCTGCCTTGAGTCCCTAGTACAGGAGTGTCAAACTCACGTCGTCACGGTGGTGTCAGGTGACGTATTGGGACATTTTTCCCCCTTCGCTAAACTGGGTATGGGCATAGCCCATGGCCAGGAGTTTGGCAGCCCTGCTCTAGTGTAAGAGGACTGAAGGGTAAATGATGTCAAGCTTTCAAGACATGAATATATCCATGATGGCGAACCTATGGCACATGTGTCAAAGGTGGCAAGCAGAGCCCTCTCTGTGGCCACGCATGTCATCACCAGCTGCTCTTCTGGTTTCCGGCACAGCCAGTTGGTCTTTGCAGGTGCCGGAGCACCTGAAAATGGCCCCAAAACAACCAAAAACAGGCTGTTTTTCAGGCCATTTTCAGGCTGTTTTCAGGTTTGAAAAACGGCCAAAAAACAGATATGCGCACCGGCCAGCTGTTCTTCGGGTTTCTGGTGCATTCCAGTTTGGACATTCAGTGCCCAAAAGGTTTGCCATCACTTCCTATATCAATAGTATAGTTCTAGTATTTCTTATTGTGTCTGTTTCCTTATCAGGCTTACCTCAAAGGTTTAAAAACTAGGCATACAAAGCATAGGAACTAGAACTGAGCTACGTTCCTTCCCTGAACATTTTCTCTGATAGAAGCTTCCTGATTTAATCTCTGCATGACATTTAAATTTTATTTACAGATAGAGAAATGGAGGAATAATACACTAAAGTATACATAACAGTAATTAATATTTACTTTACATTTATGTTTGAAGGGATGGGAAAGACATGGTGGATATTGCTACAAGATTGATACAATCCCTCGAAGCTTTGAACATGCATCCAGTGGCTATTACTGTCCTTCACTTGCAAAAATAACAAGCAGGTAGCTCAATTTACTCAACAATGGAGACTTTCCTGTGGCATTGAAACAGAGGTGGAATAATTATTTTACAGGCTAAGAGTAACTGAAAGCAAATACTCAATTTGCCATTATTTGATTCAAGATGGAATTGGATGGAATTGGATAGAAATCACTTCATCTGGATTGTTCAATGACAAGCAATTATTCATCCATGAAAGAATTCTGTTGTCTTATTTCTTAGAATTCTGATTTTCAAAATCTTCATTATGTGAAATAGCTCAATGTTTGCTAACAATCCTAACAAATATATCCTTATTCTCTCCTATTGCGGCTATTTTATGCAAGTTGTTTACATTGTTAAATTGTGTATGAACAACTAGCTTTAAGCAATAAGAAAGAATATTCATTTTTTTTTAACAGGAGAATATTTCTTACCTTAGATGTAATTCAGTTATATGACTTCTCTTGAGGCAGGGGAAATAAAATTGTTTATTCACTTATATATCAAAGAAATAATCCATTTGATTAGTCATCTATACTAAAAAGGGGGTCTTCTGAACTGAATTAATTTTGTATTGTATTGAAAATTGAGTTGCTTGCTTTTATATGTGGTTAGCAATTTTGGGATTATATAGAGGTATGTAAAGCACATCTACCAGTAGATGTTTAAGTTGGTGGGTTTTTTTGTAACTTCAGTCATTCATTTTTTGCTGTTGTGATTGTCAGGCATAAAAGACTCAATCTGGATCAGAATTGTAGGGCTGGACAAGTGTGAAACACCCCTGTGCCCCCTCCAGTCATACCCTTTGCAATTATCTAGAGTACACTCCAGTCATACCCTTTGCAATTATCTAGAGTAGAACTAGGTACAAAAAAAATGATTAGCTATATATTTTAAAGTGGAAGAATAACACACTAACCATGCTATTTAGAACTTTGGGGGATTACTACTATATATATATATGAGTAATAAGTAAGTCATTTAGGCTTTATGATTCAAAGCCTCATATTACAATTAAAGTGTCAAAATAAGCAAGTGAAGCCATACTGTAGTAGGCTAATTGGCATTTGAGATTATTTTCCAAAATACATTTAGAAAGCCTGTGCCATGTAGAAGTTAGTTGACTTTCCTTACAGCAGCAGACTGAATAGGTCTTTTCCAATCTAGTAGCCATCCCTGGAGTAACTAGAAACATGTTTTATTTCAGCAGCATGGCTCTTGAGTACTTAATGCTGTTTAAAGTCATATTTTTGCATCTGGAATATCTTGTGCCTATGGAATTTAGTTTCTTTCAGTACATTGCTGTTAGGAAAGATTGTTCCATTAAGCGCTATTCTTTTCTATTGCTGGAAAATATGACAAAAGCTACTTCTTAAATTATAATTTAGGGTATTTAATTACTTTCAATAATATTAAATCCTATAAGGTTTGAACAAGGTTTCCTGAACAGTATGATTCATCACCAAGGGAACACTGACGGTCCTTATTTTTGGATAGCACTTCAAGATCTAAACAATACAGGGGAATATACTTGGCTTACTGAAGATGGAAACCATCATCTTGAGATCTACACAAACTGGAGAAAGTATCAACCCAGTGAGTTGAACCTTTTGTCCATTGGTAATTAATTACTGTTAGTAATTTTTTGTAGGGATATACTTACCAATTTTCTGCACTTTCTAATTTTCCAATCTTTAATTGGTTTGTCTTGCTTTAAATAAGAGTTGAAGTTTTTTTTAAGTAACAATCAAATGTGCATTTAAATATTCAAAAAAAACTTTGTTTCAACAGTTAAAATAAAATGGCATTCTTTTTATACAACAGATTTAAATATTTGACAACCTTGAGTTACTTCAAAGGTGAGAAATAAAGTACCTGTCACTCCTGATTATTATTACCCTTATTTGTGAAGGGAGTTTTACTCTAGCAATAACTGGAAACATCTTGAGATGTTTCCAACCCAGCTGTGACTTAAGAAAAACATTAGCTAACAGAGGAGCAACTATTTTCTAAGCAAGTTAATAAGAAGGGTGGTAGTTGAGGTAAAAGGTAAAGATTCCCTTCGCACATATGTGCTAGTCATTCCCGACTCTAGGGGGTGGTGCTCATCTCCGTTTCAAAGCTGAAGAGCCAGGGCTATCCAAAGACATCTCCTTAGTCATGTGGTCGGCATGACTAACCGCCGAAGGTGCACGGAATGCTGTTACCTTCCCACCAAAGGTGGTCCCTATTTTTTCTACTTGAATTTTTACATGCTTTCGAACTGCTAGGTTGGCAGAAGCTGGGACAAGTAATGGGAGCTCACTCCGTTACGCGACACTAGGGATTCAAACCACCAAACTGCCAACCTTTCTGATCGACAAGTCTTAGCCACTGATTTGATTTGATTTGATTTGAAGTTTATTTGTATGCCGCCCTTTTCCCTGGGGGGACTCAGGGCGGCTCACAACCAAAAGGGGAGGGGGGAGACAAACTTTTAACATATAAGACAATACATAATTAAAAACACAACATTCATACCATTCGGGCGGGTTACAGTCTTAGCCCCAGGCCTGACGGGATAGCCAGATTCTGAGGGCTGTGTGGAAGGTCTGGAGGGTGGTGAGGGTACGAATCTCCACGGGTAGTTGCCAGTCGGCATTGACCGGCAGATGGAACTCGGAGGAGGCCTAATCGACGAGATCTAATAGGTCGCGTGGAGGTAATTGGCAGTAGGCGGTCTCTCAAGTAACTGAGCCACTGCATCCCTTCAGGGTAGGAGTTACCTCTACTTAATTGTATATATGAAGAATTCTTTAAAAAAATGGATGAACCTGAGCACTATTTCTGTTTATTGAAAAAATAGTGTAAAATCAGGAAGCAGCAGTTGGAGAAGAATATATAACAACTAACTTGCTCAAAATTGGAAAAAAGAGTGTTGGAATGTTATATTCTCTCCCTTCTTTTATTAGACTAACTTACATGCAGAATCTGTCTTGAGAAATGTGAACTAGAAGAAATTGAAATTAAACTCAAGAACTTCAGTAATTTACTGACATCATTTGGATAGCTGGAGGCAAGGAACACTTAGGTAAATTGTTGCTAAAGGTAGAAGAAAAAGGTCTGTTGTTTAGTGTTAAAATAACTCCTAAGGTTATATCACTACACAGTGTCAACAAATCGAAATAGATAGAAAAGAAATTGAAAATAGTAGCAAACTGTCTTCCTACTAGGCTCAAAAATACAGAGGCATGATGACTGTAGTCATTAGAGAAAGAGATGTTTGCTGCCTGGAAGAAAGGCCAACATAGCTAGACAAAATATTAAAGTGCAGAAACATCACTCTGACAAAATATATCTATTATGAAGGCCAATTTTCCAGTTGTAACATATGACTGAAAACTAGACCATCAAAAATACTGAAGAAAAAATATCTCTGAATTATGATTCTGGAGAAAATGCTGGGAATAACAAATTATTAAATTGATGAAGCAAACTGGACTGCTTTGTGGAACTATTCACAATAAAGTCTAAAATATTAAAAACTCATAATGTGAAAGTAGGAGACATTGGAGAGGACCATGATGCTTGACAAAAATGAAGTCAATTGGAAAGGAGGTTGAGACAAGATGATCAACTTATGTCAGTGGTGGCATAAGATACAATCAATGGTGATACAAGTATAAACATTTAAGAACTCAGAGATACACAATCCTAGTATCAAGATGTCCATTGGATTCCAAAGCACTGGAATCAACTGAACAATTGAATAACAACATGAACTAATTTTGAGTAGAAAAATGTTTGTTTGTAAGTAATCAATGCAGTAACACAGCACTGTATTTTTATACAGTTCAATTGTCTGAATGTTTACTCAGAGCATTCAATGATGTGTTATTCGATGATTAGAGCTTATCTGTACAACATGAAACTTCATTTTATTTTTACTAAAGGAAGTGTCATGCACATGTTTGAGGATTTAACACTTCTCTGTATGCTCCAGCTTTCACAATTGCCTTTCCCCATATTCTTGGTTTAAAAAAAAAAACTCTCTATCGGTATTAGTGACAGTGAAGGTTACCATATTTTCCCCAAAATAAGACAGGGTCTTATTTTCTTTTTACCTCCAAAATAAGCACTTGGCCTTATTTTTGGGGAGGTCTTATTATTTTTGAGGTGCAGTAGGTGACGAGCATGGTCACCTCATGGCTGCTGCTGTGTTGCAATATTTTTGGGGAGGGCTTATTTTAGCACATGCGCTCAAAAGCCCAATTGGACTTATTATCCGGGGAGGTCTTATTTTCAGGGAAATGTTTTTTTTAAAAAAAAACACCAATTCAGTTGGATCATTCAGTTGGATCTTGAAATAAGACAAATAGGGGAAACATAAGAATAGCAATGAAGATTAGCTGCATATTGCATGGTTAACATAACAGAATGCAACCTAACATAATAAACTTTGACCTGAATGCTAACATCTTAGAGTAAGATAGATAGATGATAGATAGATAGATAGATAGATAGATAGATAGATAGATAGATAGATAGATAGATAGATAGATAGATAGATAGATAGATAGATAGATAGATATAGATGCTATAGATATAGATATATAGATATATAGATATAGATATATATACATGTACACACACATGTACATACATATGTACATACATACGTACATACATATGTACATACATACGTACATACATATGTACATACATACGTACATACATACATACATACATAATTTTAAAGTTACATTGGTAACATAAGGCTCTTATTAATTCCATGTATATTTGAAACAGCATTTTTAGTTTTTGAAGAGAATTATTCTTATTTTTCAAGAGTGACCTCTACTGGTTAAATAAAGTGAAAATATAAATTGCTTTCAGAGCATTGTTATTAGGCAATGTGGCATTACATTTTTATCCTAGATAATTAAGGATTTAGAGGGAGCTAGCCAACCTTGATTGATATCAAAACCTATCAGAATAAAACCTGATTAGTACTATGATTAAGAGACTAGCAGAAAATAATCTAAAACTGGGGAGTTAAAAAAGTAAAAAACAAAACAAAGCGAGTAGCAAATCATTTACATATTGTTGCTAAGAAAGCAATCTATATGTCACCAGGTAGTTTCTTAGAGTTAAGATCAACTCAGAGAAGACTTCTTTTTTTTTTAATCTGTATTTTTTAAATAATGTTTCAGTAAATTTTATGACAAAATTTCTATATGAAAATTCCATGTTTATAGTATACTTTTATAGTATAGATTCTGACACTCAACTAAGGTAATAAGAGCTATGATGAAGTTGTAACAAAGGAAATGACAGCGAAAATGGCAACATAGCTTCAAGTATATGTCAGCTTGATAATGGCCAAGTAATGTATACTTAGACAGTGTCAGCCCTGGAGACCATCTTTCTCTTTGGATCTTCAGGGTTGCCACGTTTTGTGCATAGGCCTGATGTGGGAAACTGGGAGTGGGGTTACACAGAGTGGGTAGAGATAGAGAGCCAAATTAACATTCTTTTCTCTGGGAGTCAAGGACGTTCAGCCTGCACCTGGAGAGGCGTGACTGGAAAACATGACCAGTTGGGACCGTGGATTGATTGCACCATGTGATTGACTTGTGGGTGCAGGGGAAAGCTTTGACTTTCCTTTGGGTAGGGAAAATCCAGGGTGCTTTTAGATTAGGGTTTTCTCAGATGTGCCAATTTGACATCTCTAATAAAATGGAACTTTGAGGAACTGCTGGCCTTGGAGTCTTATTTGGTTAGGGGTGTTTCTTGGAACCCTGACACTTAGACTTAGACTAACTTCATTGTCACTTTGAATGTACACTAATTGGCATACATTAAAATGAAATTTTGTTGCATACAGCTCTCAAAGGGTCTCCACTTACAATATATACTACATAAACATGACAAAATAAATAAATGAATAACACAAAATTATGCATATACCCACATATCTTATATGACATAGAAACAATACAGTCTAGTTCGGATTTATACATGTACAGGACAAAAGAAACGAATCTTACGAGTTTACCAGACGGATGGCATAGGGAACAAAACTGTTACAGAACCTGGTAGTCCTGCTAGAAATACTTCGAAATCTCCTCCCAGAAGGAAGTGACAGAAACAGACTGTGAAGTGGGTGTGTGAGGTCTCTAACAATTCTTTGCACATAGCGCTTATAAGCAGTATCTTGAATGACAGGAATGACAGGAAGCAATCTTCTTGGTTGTCCTCACCACTCTCTGAATGGACTTTCTCTCTGAGGCACTGCAGCCACCAAACCAAACTGTAATGCAATTAGTTAGTATAGTTAGTATAGTTTCCAAGTCTTCATATATTTGTAGCACAGTAAATATTTAAAAGGATCATTTCTAGTCATGATTAGAACGGTTCCTAGATAATTTTCAGTGTAGGTACATTTTGGGGGGGTCTAAGACAATTTGCCATGGCCAACTCACCATGGCCAATATTTGGATAATATCCAAATTATCCTGTCAAGAATTTTAATTTATATTGCAAAAATAGAACTGAACCAGCTAATGTCTGTATTCCATCATGAATTATTTACAGCTTAAACAATGAACTGCAAAAAGAAATGAGGCAACTTTACTTGCTGAGCATTTGACAGAATGGATTATACTTGAGAGCACACAATACTATAATAAATTAGCTTCATCCACCTAGCCTTGAAATTCTTTGTCTAAAATTATTTTCTAAGCCAAATAAGGGGAAAAAATCCCCAATGCAAAAAAAGAGCTACATTTCATCAGTAACATATCATGATGTTTAAAATAGCTGAAAGCTAAAATCTTTTTCCTTTCCAGGACAAATTTTAGTAACTAGACAACAAGACATAATTGTAGTCTATAATATTACAATTATTCTTAACACTAAAGATTTGGGACATTTTATGTACATTTTGTATTGGGAAAAGTAATAATTGTACTTATTGATAAATATCTTTGCTCCTTCTACCCTGTTTTAGGATATCCTGGCGGATGCGTTGTTATACGACAGGAAGAACCCATTGGCATGTGGGAGGTGAAAAATTGTACAACCTTCATGGCTAAATCACTGTGTAAACAAGATGCTAATTTCCGTGAAAAGAGTGATACCAAGAAGCAACCAAATTATGATGAAGGTTTTAATTCTTGCATGCATGGATGGGAATCAGACCATTATCTGCTGAACTGCTATAAGGTGAAAAATATTGAACAATTTAATGCAAAACCAAATGAAATGAATCTAGACATCCATTGCCATTTTAATAAAACATGGGATAATAATAAAAATATGTGCCACTGATTTTATTAATTAAAAATCAATAGTCTAATTTTATTATTAATACCTCTAATTTGTTTCTAATTTAGAGGATAGGCTAGTAAAATATTATCATATTTTGTGGTTCTTTAGTATTAAGCTGCCATCCTAGAAGACACCTTCATTGATGATGGATGCTCCTTGCAAATTGATTATGTGCTGACAAGATAGTATCAATTCTTGACAATCACATACAACAGACAGATTTTCTTCATGGTGCTTTTTCCCTAACTTGGTCCTTCAGGTCTTCCAAAGATGACTTCTCTAGAGAGCTTGGTCTTCATATATCCAAAATAGGATAATCTGGGCCTAGTTATTTGTGCCTCAAGTGAGAACCCTGTATTTATTTGAGAGATTTCTTTGTTCTCTCAGCTGTCCATGATGTTCACTTTTTCCAACTTCAAAATTCAAAAATGTCAATACTCTTTTCTAAACTATTTCTTCATAGTCCAGCTTTGTGAATATTCATATTAATATATATGTGAATAAATAAGATATTATGTAGCACAGTGGTCCCCAACCTGTGGCCTGTGAGAGGTTTGCAACCTGGCCATGCAAATAACCGGCAAGCACACATGCGCATCCTCACTTGTGTGAGCTGTGGGTGAGTGTGTGTGCTTGCTCCATTTGTGTGAGCGGCAGGCACACATGCATTCTGCTTGCACAAATGGAGCTGCACGTGCATATGAACAGCTTGTGTGAAACCATCCCCATTCCCCCTTGCCAGTCCGCAAACCCCGAAACATTGGGAATCTGATGTAGAGCATCATCTGCCATTTTATCTACTTTAGATGAATAATAAAAATAATAATCATATGAAAAAACCTTTCAATTATAATATATCTTTTTAATATGTTTTTTATTTTTAATTTAAAACAAACACAACATCCTTCTTTACATGCTGTAGAAAGTGTATCAGTTGGTTACAAAAAGACTTTTGTGCATTTCTTCCACAGTCAACAAACATAATTCATATTAACTCAAGCATTTTAACTCAAATATTTATACATATCACCGTCATCATATCTCCATTTTCATTTGACTATAATTGTTTAAGCGTCTTTCATCATAAAATATACCAAAATTTAATACATAACCACATACTGGCCTTACTAATACTATTTCTAAAATCCTCCACTAACACTAAATCCTTATGTCCTATTCTAGCTGAACATCCATAATATTTAATAACAAAGTTTCTAATCCTCCTTTACAAATCACTGTTTAAAATTTACATACAGTTTCCTTATGTTATACCCATATATATATACATATGTACATACCAGAGGTGGGTTCCTACCAGTTCGCACCTATTCGGTAGAACCGGTTCGTCAAATCTACCGAACCAGTTAGAAGAGCTTCCATCAGTGGACCCAGAAAGCAGGCCACACCTACAGAAGAGGTTCCAAAAAAATGTGAAACCCACCACTGGTACATACATACATACATACATACATACATACAATACACGTTGTTATTCTTATCCCTCCTTTATTTGTCTATATCCTGTATTATAACATTTTCCCATAATAATCAAAACTTTAACTGTATCTAACTTGGTTCCTTTTTTTATTAACCTTTATATATAATCCAAAGGGACTTCTAATCTTCCTTACATGGGTACCATTCAATGTTCATATCCAATTATACTCATAACACTACACATTGTATACATTAGTAACATTATCAATTTATTTAAACTATATCTATTGTCAATAAATTTCACTACATTTAACTAGTTTTAAATTATATTCTTCCCACAGTCTCGTATCTTCTGCCATTTGTGGTGCCAGTCCTCTAATAATCTCCTTGATCAACTTTGTGTGGACTCCTCTGAGCAACTCCTTGCTTATAAGATCTCTCATTTAATCTTGATGCCCTTCTTCTGTTTCCTTAGTCAGCTTATCTTTTATTGTCAGTAGTGTTATCAATGCTATTGCTAATAAAATTTCTCTTTTTAAATCCATAGATTCTTTGGTTTTTTCTTCTGTATCTTGCCCTCTGAGATAAATTTCCCCTCCATTTAATTCCTCTTTCAGTATTCCACTCTTTCCATTTTCAAAGACAAACCGATCACCATAAATATCAGCAAATTTAATCTCTTTATATTCATTTTCCACTTCAATTTTTCGGGTTTTAACCACCACGTTTTCCATTTGATAGACATCCTCAACTTCTTCATCATATTTTGCTGTTATATGCTCTAAGTCTTGCAGCTTCTTCTCTATCCTCTCATATGTATTTGATAATTTCTGTATTTCTGAAAATATATTTTGCAAGCTTCAGATTTCCATTTGCTTTTGAAATTGTGCCATTCTCTCCATCTAACAAACACAGCTGCTCTAGCTTGGAAGGTTAATAAAATTATGCATAGATCCACAAAAACATTTTGTTTTCACTTTTCTCTGGTTAAAGATATATTTCAAAGGGACATCTGTATGCTTCCCTTCTTATTGCTCTCTATAACCAAGCAGTGAGACCTTGTACTGCCAAGCCAAAACAATCAGTGAAGAAAAAAAAGTGTTCCATTTCGAATATACAAACTTTCCAGCCTCCAAGTAGCAGTGTTATTGTTGCAAATTTCCTTATTTCTTTTTGCATCTTTTTTGTATTTCAAGTTAGAAAAAAGAGTCCAATTTTTAAATGAGTTAGAAGAACATCCACAGTAATGAAAGAGGAAAATTTTAGACCATAGGTTACAGAGAATAATAAAAGAAAAAATAGAAGAAGAAAACTTAATCCATTTGTTTTAAAAGACTTGTATAAATTCCATGAAGATAGCATTTAAAAAGTAAGATAACCACTGTCCAAAACCATTCCAAATTTAATTTCGCTGCTTGATTCTTCTGTTCTCCAATTTAAATTAATTTTAAGTTTTTTATAGGCAGTCTCTTTTTAAAACAGTAAAAGTTCCTCACCAGCTGGAAACACTTTCTCTTTCTGTATCCTTCCGTTTTGGAGCCGCCCCGACTTCGTCAGCCTTGGCTGGATTTTTTGTCGCCAGCTTGAAGAACTTTTTTTGCATCGATCAGGGACTTTGTGATGTCCCTGAGGTCAGCAAGACGTAGTCTTCCTGTTCACTGTCTCTTCAGGACGGTTTAGGTCCGATTGGACCACCCAGCGGCAAAGGTATCGGCTGTGTTCTCAGAGTATCGAGACCGCACGTCCATATTGTCGCGACGTTGGCTCCTCCTCCCAATTATAATATATCTTTAAATAATAAAATTTAGGCCTTTGAATAAAACTGATGCAAAGAAAACATAATTGTATGATTATAAGCAGACGAGTGATTTGGGTAACATAACTGACTGCCAAAGGATGTATCTTTGCTATACTGTTTTATATTTTCAATATTAAATCTTAGATTGCAATAGATACAGAAAACAACAATAGAAAATAACATTTCAAAACAACAGCATATATATATATATAAAATAGTGTGTTTTTCAGTTCTGGCCTTGACTGCATTAGTTTGAATAGCTCGCTCTTGAGGAGCCAAAACGAAGCCTTCAGTTTCTTGTTAAAATTCTGGTTTTAAGCCATTGCTGGGTTTTATCTCTATCCTCTTTAGTTTTGGTTTATTTGTATTATCTTTCCTTTCTAGCCTTTGTAGAAATTGACCATCTAATGCTTGTCCTTGCCAGCAATCTATTATTTTTATGACATTATTTTGATATTCATGTTTTGTTTCCTGCATGTTCAGTAAGTCCCATTTTTCATATTTTACATCAATTACATCAGTACTTGTTCTTAAATTATGCTGATTACGTTAAAATGAAAAAGTATGCTTTTCTTCAATAATTTGTTTGACTTGAAGTAAATCTCTGCCTCATTTTTGCAGAGCAGGTATCTATCCATAACACTTTGGGAATGTGATGCATAGAGAATATTGTTAGCTTTCTTGTTTTTCTGTCCAACTGTTCAGCTTTATCCAGTTAATAATTTCAGCAGTATATCATATCATAGGTACAACCCAACATATCATTATTGATGGCTTTGATGGTGTTTTCACCATTTAATTTTGTCTTCAGCACTTTTCTCATTTTTTTGATGCACTTTTACTAATCACATTTTTAACTTGTCCAGGCTTGATGTTATCTATCTATAAAAAGCCAAGATACTAATGAGCTACATCCTGGTGGCTTCTGATGGTTTGGCTATTGGGCGTTTCAATTCCGTTCCTATTTGTGATTTTATCCTGCTTTATTGCTATTGTACGACATTTCTCTAGATCAAATTCCATTGCTGTATCTGTGTTACAAATTGTTACAAGGTTTGTCAATGACTGGATTTCAATTTCTGATTCTCCATAAAACTTCAGATCATCCATATGTAAAAAAGATGAGATTTTATTAGCATTTTCCCTGTTGGATAGCCAAGATTGGTTTTCTTCAAAATCACTGGAAGTTGCACCATAGCAATGACAAATAATAAGGGTGATAATAAGTCTCCCTGGAAGATGCCTTTACTAATGTTGACAAGCCCATGTTTTCATTTCCTATTGTTGTGTTATCATCGTCATCATCATCGCTATTTTGCCTTGACAGTGTGTTTTCAGGCAGTGCTCAATTTATTTTACAGGTATTCCATAGTGAAAAAGTATTAATGAAAAGAACTTGGGAGGAAGCAGAAACTCTGTGTCAAGATTTTGGAGCACATCTTGCCAGTTTTAAACAAGTCCTTGAAGAGAATTTTTTAAACAAACTTTTAAACACAATGTTTCATACGTAAGTCTTTGAGTTTAAATTACTGGATCTGGGTTTTTTTTTCTCCAACTGGAAAAAAAGGATTATGTGATCTAGTTGTTTTATATATTTTAACATTTAATACAACACAAAAAGGATAGTTTCACTGTAATGATAATAGGTAATTAGGGAGGGCAGCAGCATTTGCTTCAAATTCTCAGTGCTTTCTATATGTCTTAACTTTATACCCTGTTTTTAGGATTTTTTTTCTTGACTGTGGAGTCTTTGGTGCTCTACTCTGGCATGGCTATTGCGTACATATCTTTCATTATCTGACTAAATAACTTAACTCATTGCTAGTGAGTGTAGGATTTGCTTCCTGTTTATATACAATAGCTTGCTTTGCCAGTGGTGTGCTGTTTGGTGGTTCCTTAATTAGGATATTGTTTTCTGCCTGATTGTTTCTCTGGTGTTCATCCATGCATATCAAGATGCTGTTTGGAGAGGATCTACTCTGGATTTCTTTGTTTTCATTTTAGGAATGTAGTACAACAGAGTACAAACACACTTTAGCAATCCAGAACACTAGAAGAAGGAAAAAGATTGCCCGTACAACATCTCCAACAATAAGGATGCCCATACAATTTTATCTGACTAGTCAAACCACTACAGCACAACCAACACAAGCCATGAAAAAGTATCCTTTCCACATTACCATACATCCAAAATATCTCAGAAACAATCAACGGGCTATTATAGTCACACAGCATCACTATAGCATACAAACCAACTAAACCCCTCTAAAATGTGTTAATTAAACCAAAAGACCCAGTAGAGACAATAAAAAAGCTAAGGGGGAAACAAAAAGACCAGAACCTATCATCTACAGCAAACAACACCCAGATAAGGCAGTGATTGACACCAGACAAATAAAAAAACAATACACTAATCAAGGAACTATTAAGAAGAAAATCACACCCCCATCATCACTGGGTACACAGGGCAAGCTACTGAATAAATGAAAAAAACACCTATATTCTCTAGCACTGATGTTACCTAATCCAGTAATGAAATGTCTGCAAGCAAACAACGAAACTCAAGGACTCCACTATTTAACCTTGAGCTACAATTTTTTTCTTCTCTTTTTCCTTTATTTATGTGGGAAAATTGACATAATGATCCCACAATTTATCCCTTAGACCTTTGTGATCCTTAGTACTTTTGCTGTGCTAGTAATCTTTTGGAATTCATTTTATTCACATCTGAAACTTTAAGACAGAAGCTGTGTACTTTCTTTTTTTCTAAAGACAAGTCTGGAAAAGCAGCTTGAATATGTAAGAGATATTTGGAGTGTAAAAATATCTGAAGGGTAAAGATATTTAGAATGTCTGTGTTAACTGCAGTCTTCTGAAGCTGCTTTTCCTAACACTAGAGTGGTTTTCTTCCATGCATTTATGCATATCCTGGTTTGCTGCTTACAGCGGGAGTCCCCAACTGCTGGGCCCCATCCCAGTACCAGGCCGTGATCTATTTGGAATTGGGCTGAGCAAGTGGTGGGCAAGTGTGTGCTTGCGGCCAGCTCCACTTCCACAAGCAACAGATGAGCACATACAAGCATGAAGCTCCATTTGTGCGCCTACCACTTGTGTAAATTGAGCTGTGCACACATACATGCTCGCCATCATTAGTGCAGAACCATCCCCTCTCCCGCCACCGCCACTGCCAGTCCGCAAAGCCAGAAAGGTTGGGGCCCACTGGCTTACAGTATATGCCATATTTTTTTCAAAAACTTCAGAAAGAAGTGACTCAAAGATTTCATTACAGCACCTAGCATTCAACCTGTTCTGGTTTAAGAAAATATTAAAATGTATGCATAAGTACTGGAAAAATTGAAGATAAATCAAGATAAAATACACATAGTTTGCATCATGGGGTTAATTTCTTTTTAACCACAGAGATGATGAAAGACAATTCTGGATTGGATTTCACAAAAGGAATCCATTATCTGGAGGAGCCTGGGAATGGTCTGATGCAACACCTGTAAATATTATTTTATTTACTCATTGTCTTACAAAGTTAGACAAGAAACAGGGTTGTGTCCAAGTTGCTTTAGCAGCTTCCTGTCTAGTGTTAACGATAGCTCTTTGTGTGTTTTACTTCAGTTAACCTATTAATTTAAGAAGTACAGAAGAATGTAGTGATTTTGAAGTACAGGTAGTCCTTGACCTACGGCCTCAATTGAGCCCAACATTTCTGTTGCTAAGTGAGACATTTGTTAAGTGACTAAGAGCCAAGGTGGCGCAGTGGTTAAAAAAGCAGCACTGCAGGCTACTGCTAGATCAGCAGGTCAGCGGTTCAAATCTCACCGGCTCAGGGTTGACTCAGCCTTCCATCCTTCCGAGGTGGGTAAAATGAGGACCCAGATTGTTGGGGGCAATATGCTGACTCTCTGTAAACCGCTTAGAGAGGCCTGAAAGGCCTATGAAGCGGTATATAAGTCTACTGCTATATTGCTATTGCCCCATTTTATGACCTTTTTGGCCATTGTTGTTAAGTGAATCACTGCAGTTGTTAAGTTAGTAACATTTGTTAAGTGAATCCAGCTTCCCCATTGACTTTGCTCGTCAGAAGGTCACAACAGGTGATCGTATGACCCCAGGACACTGCTACCATCATAAGAATGAGTCGGTTGTCAAGCATTTGAAATTTGATCACATGAATGGGAATACTGCAACAGTTGTAAATGTGAAAAATGGTCATGTCACTCTTTTCAATGACATTGTAACTTTGAACGGTTGCTAAATGAACTATTTTAAGTCAAGGACTACCCGTATATTTCCAAATGACCTTATAGACGTAATGTGTTCTTGAGAATCTTAAATGCACAGCATTTTATCTTGTAATACTTCTCTGAGGCAAAATGTGACTGTCCCTTTGAAAAAAACATACAGAATGTATTACAATTTTAACAAGAAATAATAGTACAAAAGCTATCAAAGTTTTAGCATGAAACATCATTCACACAATCAGATCTCTAATGCATTAACACATTTTTGCTTCAAGGCTTATAAAGTGATAGCTTAATGGGTTTACCTGTATGGCAAACAAATAAAAAGGAACTGAATTTTAGATAGCTTAAATGACTTCAATATGGCTCCCCCATTTTATTCCTTACTTAATCTAATATTTGTTTAACAGCTCTTTTTCAGGTTTGACAGATATTTATTAGCAAATAATCTCTCCCAACTTGTAAAATATAATGGTGTCAAACATGTTATTTTACCTATGTAAATTCACCTCAGGATGATACGTTCCTGAAGCAAATTTACATAGGGAGACAGTCCCAGTATCTGGAACTCTCTTAACAGTTTTTCAGTCACTTTCCAAAAGTCTTTCTTGCGAAGAATCAAAGAAAAAAAATTGGGACTGTAACAATTCTCATTTATAATCATCTTTGTCTGAGTTCCAATAAGGATATATAAATTAGATTAGTAAGTAAGTAAGCAAGTAAGTAAGATTATAAATAAACAAACAAACTAATTAATAAGATAGCATCAGACAATAGTGTCAGAATTGGGTTAAGGAATATAAGTTGCAATTAAATTAACTCATGTCCTGCTCAGAGTCACCTCTAAGCGAGATGGGCAGCAAGCAAACAAATAAATAATGATCTTGTCATTCATTGGCCACTCACACTTCTCAAAGTTCTAGAATCTTCTGCAAGAAGATGTGATGTCATATAGAAAGTTGTGATGGAAAGAAATTATTCAAATTAGGAGCATTTGCTGGAAATTTTTATGATAGAAAAAAGCCACTATTAGAGTCTTCTCATGGTCATACATACATCTTTTTACTAATAAAAATCTTCAATTCTATGTTCATTCCATGACCAGGTGTGTACATTTCAATAAGCCCTGTTTTGTTTAACCATATAGAGTTATTAAATAAGACATAATTGATTATGTTCTCACAATATGTTATTCTTTTTTAATATATTAAAGTTAGTCTCTGTATCATGCTTCAGATTTAATGCATACTTCTGTGGCAGGTTTCATCTGCCTTTTTAGAGAAAGCTTCTATTGAAGATAATGTGAAAAACTGTGCAGCATATAAAGCTAATGGGACTATTTTGCCACTGCGCTGCAATTCAGAACGTGAATGGATATGTAAAATGCCAAAAGGTAAGGAAGCATTTGAACAAAGTCTTGCAATATGTGCTTTCTAAAATGATACATAGTCACTGTTTCATTAAGGTGAGAAGCAGTACTCAATAGCAGATATCAGTCCTTGCATAAAGAAAACCTCAGATTAAGTTATCAATTCAATAGTCCCAATTTACCAATCACACTTGGGACCAAAGATTCCATCACTAAACAATGCAGTCGTTAAGCACAATTTCATATGATTGTACCAACTTATGGTATCTGTTCCATCTGTAGTTGTTAAGTGAATCACATGGTTGATAAAGCATGACATCACATGACCCTAACTTGTGACTTCCTACTAGCTTCCCCAGCTGTGAAGGTCACAAATAGCAAACATGTGACCACTAGATACTGCAATAGTTGTAAACACTGCACCAGTTGTGAAGTGTCCAAATCACAGTAATGTGACTATGGGGACCAGAGGTGGGTTGCTCCTGGTTCCGCCCGTTTCAGCTGAACCGGTAGTGGCGGTGGCAGGAGGCTCACCCATCCGCCCGGACTCTTCTGCGCATGCACAGAAGTGTTGCGTGAGCGCGAAAATGAGCAAACCAATAGTAAACTGGTTAGCAACGCATCACTAATAGGGACAATGTGATTGCGACAGCTTCCAGGACTTGTTAAAAGTTTCTCTCTTTAGTGCCTTCAAAACTAGTAGCTGAACAACTAGTGAATAAGCAAGGACTACCTGTATCTCAAGTTTTAAATAAAGGGTTTAGAAATTCTAGAAATAGAAGCTGCTCTTGAATTCCTTTGAATGTTGTGGTCAGAATAAACCAGTCTTACAGCGCTTTGGGTTGGGCAAAATGTGTATTTTAGTTCAACATATTTAAAAGGAGACTGCTATGCGCTGGTAATCTATGTCTTAATCCAGCATAGGACAGCACCATCCAGTCTGCAGGAAAGTATCAACTGGAGGTTTCTTTATTCTTAATAATAATAGGCAATTAGTTTTTATGAAATTGGGGCTTTTATATATTTAAGTATTACTTTAAAATAAGTGCTAATGAAAATTTAGTAATGAATATCTAAGAAAAAAATGACACTAAGCCAGAATATAGTTAAATTATATTTTAATAGTGGCAAAAAAGAGAAAAGAAGCAGAAAAAAATCTGCATTATATTCTTCAAACCAAAACATTATTTCTGTTTCAGGTGTGAAATCGAAGACTCCACAATGGTATATTAATGGTATGGGTAAAAAACATGTTTTTCAAAAACATGTGTTATGTGTGTTTGTGTGCGTGCGTGCGTGTGTGTATAATAAGCATCTTCTGGGGCTTTTTTCAGCAAACAGGCAAATTTCCTATAGATTTCATTTCAAAACAACAGCAAGCAATACTTATAGAAATAATTTAGTAATTACAAAAAGCAGAACAGCATTTTACTAGAAGTGCATCCTTATGTGCACATGGTAGTTAATTCAATTCAAAATACCAGTTGGTGGCACTTATAGATATGGGCAAGCATTAATGCTATGAAAGATGCATTGAGCAGAGAAAAAATATTAAGGGCTCCTTTTAACAACTGTTCTTTCTTTTGTAGAATCATGTAGTGATTTGTTTTTGTTTTTAGCTTTTCTACTTGTAACTTGCTATCAAATGATGGAATTGATTCAGATTTCCAATGAGATTAGTTTTACTTATAGGAGAAGAGAAGTGACTTTTGCCTCCAAACAGTTGTTCAAGAAGATTGGTAGATCTAGTAAAAGTTTGTTGAAAAAATACTGCCTGAATATGTATCATGTTTGCAGTAAATTACAACTTTTTCTATCAAATGATATAAAAATGAAAAGGAAGGGAGGAAGGGTTATGTAAGTTTATGTATGTTAAACTACAAAATATGATTTCAAAATTTTAATAGCCATTTCATCCTAAGCAATGGGCAGCTATAGCATGATTGGAAGCTTCCTAATAAAGCAATTCTGCGGGAGCATGGTGGCTTATGTGATTAGGATGCTGGGTTGGAGCTTAGCAAGCTCATGTTCAAGATCCGAGTGCTGTTGCATAGTGGGGTGAGTTCCCATCACTCGCCCCAGCTTCTTGACAAGCAAATGAAAGGAGCCTTCATGGACAATGGTGATATCACCAGGAAATTCTTTCAACCTAGAAGTGCCTTAAACGATGCCTCATTTAAGATGGCACTTACTTTTCTGTTGTTTTAGGTGGTTTTGCTTAATTCTAAGAATGAGAATTCTTACATGCCAGAACTTTCCTACACTTATG
Organism: Thamnophis sirtalis; assembly: GCF_051295495.1. Classification (NCBI taxonomy): domain Eukaryota; kingdom Metazoa; phylum Chordata; class Lepidosauria; order Squamata; family Natricidae; genus Thamnophis; species Thamnophis sirtalis. The sequence goes on from NW_028261381.1 coordinate 30,639,294, forward strand.
AAAATCCAAATTAACTTCACACCACAACACCCAAAAATGACATTGTTAAATATCAGGCATTTTGCTGATATATTTCTACAATGTGATTTTATTGTGGTTGAGTCACAGGTTTTGCTTCTCTGCATCAAGCCCAAAAGTGCACTGTTGGCCCGTCTGCTGTTTGATTGGCAGTGTCAAGGGAGGAATAATAAATGATTGAACATTATAAGCCTTGATGTATTTCAGCAGCACAGTGGGCATATGCAACTTGTTTATGTTCTTCGTACTTTAAAGGGCAACATCTACAAGTGAAATTTGCAGTCAGTCATTGAAGAAGGAAATGGGGGCAAAGATTTGGAGGCAGGCCATCACAAGATTAATACAATAAATTGTAGCTCAAAATATTTCTTTATTAAAAGCAAGAAGAATCACAATGACAATGTTAGATGTGCTTGTATTCCATTGATATTAATGCACTAGTTGTTCAAATGCTTAATTTTTTTCTCGGTGAAATATTTCCCTAAGATAAAGATAATATTTAATTGCATATATTTTTAGAATGCATTCATCTACAAGTTACTAGCTAAATAGTCTGTTACTGTCTGGACAAATACCAGAGAATTTGCTATTGTTTCTACACGTTAGGCTCCATTCAAAGAAATAATTGCTCTGCTTTCAATGTAAAATATAGTTAGGGCTATGCTAACCATATTTAAATCCATTGATTTCACTGGGAGAAAATTAAGTATATGAATAACTTCTGCATTTTAATGGAATGATAATGATCTATTGAACATGCCTAGTTCATTAAAATTTAAATCTTTAAATCTCAAGGGTAAGTCAAATGTAGTTAGCAACCACTCATCTTCTACAGTAGTGGTGGGTTCCGGATCCCGTTGCAACCGGTACGGTGCAACAGGGCCTGGCGTCCACCACATAAATGCGTGCAGCGCACACATGCGTTCTTACCTCCTGCGATGCTCCATGACGCCTCCATGACACTCCAGCTGCTCGGTGGAGCATCACACAGGTGCCATATGCTCTGTGCGTGGAAGCGCCAAGGAGCTCAAATACAGGTAAGGAGGGCAGGTGGGCCCTCTGGAACACCGTACCAGAATGGTACCCAGTGCTCCCGGCAGGCACCGGTACGCCAGTACCGGGGCGTACTGCCTGCAACCCACCACTGTTCTACAGTATTAGGTTTGATAGTGTTGGTTCTTGTAGAGCACTAGGTGTTGGATGTTTGCTTCATTAACAATAAAAATACATAACTCAAAGACATTTTCTCACATTCAAATAGATTGTATTTAACTTAATTTTTAGAGTTACCATGGTTTTATTATCAAGGAGCAGAATACCTTTTCTATGACAGCCCCTCAAACTGGGACAGTTTTCAGTTTGTGTGTGGTTGGCTCCGTGGGGATATAGCAACCATACAGTCGTCTCAGGAACAAGAATTTATCCAAAACAGAATTAAAAAGGTAATGTATATATAATTATTTCCTAGGTTTTCATAGCACATCAGTTTTTTCCAGATAAATGGATGGATGGATGGATGGATGGATGGATGGATGGATGGATGGATGGATGGATAATTATATAAGAAATTAAAAGACTCAATTTGAAATATATTTTCTATTTAATACAGCAGCAACTAGTGAAATACAGTTTTGTGGCTTCTTCAGACTAAGCTAAGTTAAAGGCCTAAGTACAGTCTAGATCAGGCATGTCCAGCCTGCAGGCCACAAGTAATACAGCCCTACAAGATAACAAACTGTTAACATTATTATGTAATTTAGGTAAATTAACTGTATTATGATATGCAGCCCAAGGCAATTCCTTTTCACTCAGTGAGGCCCAGGCAAGCCAAAAGTTTGGACACCCTTGATCTAGATCCGTGATGGCGAACCTATAGCATGTGTACCACAAGTGGCACGCAGAGCTCTCACTGCAGGCACATGAGCCATCACCCCAGCTCAGCTCCACTGCACATGCGTAGATGCCTCCTACTGGCAAGCTGATTTTCGGGTCTCTGCCATGCATGCATATGCATGGGGGGAGGGGTGCATGCGGGAGATGTTCGTGTATGTACAGGGGTCATGGACCCATGTGGGTCCATGCATGCATGCGCGGGAGGGTGGGGGGAGCCCTAGGCGGGTCACACATATGCTCAGGGAGAGCATGGGGGGTCATGCGCACATTGCATTATGAGTGTGCGTGTGCGTGCTTTCGGCACACAACAAGGTTAACCGCAAGGTTATCCATCACTGATCTAGATAAAACAAAAAAGCACAGCTGAAGAGCATGGAGATATTAAGTTAGTTTTTGCATGTACAAAATGCCAATACAGTCTTCTTTTTCTACAAATACATATGACATCTCTGATATATCTGAGTTGCAATCTTTTTTCTTTTACATTGCTCCCATGGCTAAAAATACTTTAATCCTGGCCATGAATGTTGTAACATTTTCACTTTTGTCTAGATATTGCTATTTTTAGCTTTTGAACCATCAACTTAGGCAACTTTGGTAGTTCTTTCTGGCTTTATTGTTTTCAGTAACCTTTTAAAACATTGATTTCTATCCTTATCAGAGATGAGATAGTGATCATTAAGAATCAACCTTTTATGCTCTTGCAATGTTGTGACCATAGAAATGTCCCTGATTTTAGCTGGGGTAGCTGATGTAAAAGAAAGCAGAACTGCCTACATCCTGAATGAATTTGCAGAAAAGGGAATTCCAGCTGTGGTAGCTTTTTTGTTTGTGGTTAATTAAATATACCTGCTTTAATTTTCTCTTCTGCAAAAAGTGTTAAATGTGCAGGTGACCTCATCCCTTCTATATTCATATTTCATGTTCATTTATTTTTACAGTCTAACCTCCTTGAAAGTTAGTGGAATTCTTTTGTTTCAGCAGAGCTTTAGAAAAGGGGATGATCCCCTAATTGTTAAGTCAGGTTGTTATGAAATTTCATTTAAATGTATGCCGATTAATTTACATTCAAAGTGACAATGAAGTTATTTCTAAGTTACTCAATATGATTTTATTATTGTATTATTATACAATTGTATCATAGCAGCCAGTTGTTTCGCCGGATTTGGCATTGGTTACTAGTTGGGCCCCACCCAGGGGCCTAGGACGTCATAACGTATTTTCGTAATATGCGTGCAGATCTAAGCAGTGTGGCTTTTTGCATTTGACTGATGGTGATTTTGTCAATTTTTAACTGTTATAAATGTAATTCCAGTGGTTTTGGAATAGCACCCAGTGTGCCAATTACTACTGGAATTACCACTGCTGGTTTGTGCCATAATAGTTGAATTTCAATTTTTAAGTCCTGGTATTTCGCGATTTTTTCATATTCCTTCTCGTCAACCCTGCTATCACCTGGTATTGCGATGTCTATGATTGTAACCTTATTTTTATCAACCAGTGTGATGTCTGGTGTATTATGCGCCAGTATTTTGTTGGTTTGTATACGGAAATCCCACAAGATCTTGACCATCTGATTTTCGGTGACTTTTTCAGGCTGATGTTCCCACCAGTTTGTTGCTGTTTTAATATTATAATTTTTGCACAAATTCCAATGGATCATTTGTGCTACTGAATTGTGCTGCAATTTATAATCAGTCTGCGCGATTTTTTTACAGCAGCTGAGTATGTGATCAACAGTTTCATCAGCTTCTTTGCAAAGTCTGCATTTGGCATCATCAGAGGATTTTTCGATTTTGCCCTTAATGGCATTTGTGCGGATAGCTTGTTCTTGCGCAGCCAGGATTAGTGACTCTGTTTCTTTCTTTAATGTACCTGTTGTTAACCATAACCAAGTTTGTTCACTGTCCACTTTATCTTTTATTTTTTCCAGGAATTGGCCATGCAGTGCTTTGTTCTGCCAACTCTCCATTCTTGATTTCATCACATGTTTTCTGTATTCTTGTTTCGTCTGTTGGGCCTTCAGTAGTTTTTTGTTCTTTACTTCGATTAATAGATGTTCTTGACTTTCTTTTAAATAATCAGCCAATGCATGTTTTTCTTCTTCAACTGTTTGCTTCACTTGTAATAATCCTCTGCCACCTGATTTTCGGGGCAGGTACAGTCTATCAGTATCACCATGTGAATGTAAACTGTAATGCATTGTCATTAGTTTCCTGGTTTTTCGGTCCAAAATGTCCAAATCAGCTTGTGTCCAGTTAACTATACCAGCTGTGTATCTTATAACTGGTATTGTCCAGGTATTTATGGTCTTGATTGTTGTTGTTGTTATAGGTTTTTGTATGGCAATAATGCCTTTCAAATATATTTGGCAGGATATACATTTCAAAATGAGTAAAGTATTAAATATTGTTTCTTGCAATAAACCATGTTTATCACAAGATAACTGCCCCATTGTTTTTAGGTAATTTAACTTAGTTTCAATTCCCTGTGTTTTTGCTGAACATGTAGTAATTTTTGCAATTCTTGGTATTATTGTGTACTTATAAATTACTTCCAAGTAATCATTATAGAGTAAGAACTATTAATTATGTTATTTCTTGTATTTAGTTACTTAATGCTATTTATAATCTGCCCCATTCCTCAAGGACTTTCAGCAGCTAGCAAACACTGAACTCAGTGGAATAGATATCTGAATGGATATGCATATTTTGATGTCAGTAATTTATAATTTTTTGTTGTCTTTCAATTATTTTTATCATTCTTGTCTAAACATTAATCAGCATACATAGCACACAAACCAGTCAAAGGATACATGCCACATAATAAATCTACATAATATTGCTTCAATGTAAATATTTTACAGATTTCAAAAAAAAGTAGCAATTGGTGGATTGCATTGCGTTCAGAATTACCCAGTGAAGAATTTCGGTAAGATTGCCATATACATTTTATTTTCTCTGTACTATCTTAGAAATTACTTCTCATTTTAATATAAAAGCAGCAAACCTGGACCCAATTGCAACTATATCCTATACAATTGTATTGATAATATAGAAGCTGGCATATTTTTCGTATCCTTTCTTTCTGGCAAAAGTAAGAATTCTAAATCCGATTTCCTTTTGGTGAATTTGGTGGATTTTTCCATGTTCTTCCATCTTAAATGTATAGAAATAGATACAGTGAGATTCAGGTTCAGAAAGGTTAACAATGCTATAGATAGACTATACTGCAATGGAATTTGTAATTAGTAATTATGATTGCTCTGATTCCCCTGATTCATTCGCTTACTTATCCTTTTCGAGTGCACATAGATTTAAATTCCATAACACATATTGGTGGTTACGTTTCAAGAACTGCGTACATTATTGCAATCCTGATAAAATAGGCAGTCATTAATGCTAAATGTACTATAAATGAAAAACCCCAAATAAAGAGTTTTTAATTCTGTTTCAGGTGTATTTAGGAATGAGAAATACAGATTAGATAAATTCTTCCCCAAATGGGAAGGATCTATGATCTCGGAGGATTTCAACCTGCTTTCCTTTGGGAGCGATGTCTGATGTAGCTTAGGAGTCAATAACATAGCATAGAATAGAATAGAATAGAATAGAAACAGGAGCAGAACAACAGAGTTGGAAGAGGCCTTGGAGGTCTTCTAGTCCAACCCCCTGCTTAGGCAGTTTATCACCTGCATGACAGCCATGTGCTAGGTCATCCAGAGCCGAACACAGGACAGTGGTCACATATCTGATCTGGTTTTCCTGTCAGAAAAGCAGCAAAGTGATCTGAACTTTAGCTCTAACAGAGTGCTTGCATCATGTGATCTTAACTTCAAAAGCCATTTCTTATAATTAAATACAATCTAAATTTTGTTTGCAGATGGACAGATGGATCACCATTATTGTATCAGAACTGGGCAGGAGATAAAGTGAGACCGAAGCCAGTTCAAGGGCAAAAATGTGCTTTTATTTCTTCCCAGACTGGTACATGTTGTACTTGGTTCTTATTATTTCAAATTATTTAAGGAAACATTTGATGAGGTTGCATAATTATGTTATTTTATTCCGAATCGTCTTTGCCTATTGCCATACTGTAGATAAGAATTTTTCTAACTACTGCAATGTTTGAAAGACACTGAAAACCTGGTTTTTGTACCAGACATTGTTTGGTGTTGTATTGTCACTCCAGGTTTGGGACACTATTTTTAAATTTTTAGATTGCTCTTATTTTTAATTGATAATTGCAGAATTTCATGTTAAGAGGCTGGCCCTATGCATTTAAATAAATATTTAATTAAAGTTATCATGAAAAGTATTCCAAGATTGCGCCATTTTTAAAATTGAGAATATTGATTTGTACGGCTTCCCCCTCCCCCCTAATATACAGTACAAAGATACCTTTATGATGTATACATTTCAATCCTTGGCCTGTTTTTCTTCAATGGAGAAGTGGCTTCTTTCTTTGTTTTTAACACAAGAGTGTCATTTATCATCCAGATCTCTGTCAAAAAAAGTTATTATTTATCATCTGTGTATGTGTGTTTATACCACAATGAATACTTACGTAGTGGCTGCTGGGAGTCTTTAATACTATGCAGAATTTGTGCTCCTTCATTCCAACAAGAATATCTTATTACCTTTTATAGTACTGAGTATGGCATGGGAAATGATTTCCTTGGAATAATATTGCCTACACTCGGAATGGTACACATCCCTTTTCCTTCTTGTGTTTTTCTTGGGCATCATTCAAACCTGCCTTGGAGGATCTCTGCAAAGTAAATTTAAGGCCGTTCCAATCAAATTAGCCTGGGGTTTGGGTTGCTCATCATTCAGTTCCCACAAATCATAATGGAAATGATTTGAGTAAAATAATTGATTGCTTTTATTTTGTACAGCAGGAGGAACCCAGGAAGTAATACAAGTAGCACTCTCTATATGAAACCGACTTTTGGTTTTTGCTGGAAGCATATTTAAACTTAAAAAAAAATACTGTGGGTGTATTACTCAATGCAGGTCAAAGCCAACTAGTCCTTCAGATCTGCTTCTCTCTCTCTCTCCCTCCCTCCTCCTCTCCCGCCCTCTCTCTCTCCCCCTCTCTCTCTCCCTCCCCCTCCCGTTCCCTCTCTCCCTCCCTCCCCTCTCCAGCCCTCTCACTCTCCCCCCTCTCCCGCCCCCTCTCTCTCCCTCTCTCCCTCCCTCCCTCTCTCTCTCCCTGCCTCTCCCCCCACCTCTCTCTCTCTCCCTCTCTCCCTCTCTCTCTCTCTCTCTCTCTCTCTCTCACACACACACACACACACACACACACACACACAGAGCCACATACACATCCCCATGGAAGCTTTGGGTGGCCCAAAAATGTTACTTAAAAATAGATGTGATGCTGAGGGTCACTGCTTTGTTTTGCAGTGTATTACTGGCTTTCTTCAGTTCTTTTTGTTTATTTGGGGATTTGCTATAACCTTTTGTAAAAGTGAGGATTTCCTATATTGCTCTAGCAAGTCCTATCCCAGCCTCCCTCCACTCAGTGACCCACGGCCTCCTTTTCCCAGCTTCCCTGCACTCACACTGCACTGCAGCAGCACCTCCTCTCCCAACTCGTGTGCAAATGGTGCCAAGGCTCCCGCTGCCTCGCCCATCTTATTGGTGACCCACCCCCTCCACTTCTGCTTAATGGCCTGTTAGTCATTAATGACATCATCTTGGGGATATGACAGTAACCAAGACCGGATTTCTGTTGCTAAGTGATATGAATCACATGATATCCTGCTTTATAGTTTCATTTCTTAGTGAAAACAATCTCGGTCCCAATTGCCCTTATAACTCAGGGAACATCTATATATTAATCTAAATAAATAATGGAAGAGTTGTCTTACATTTTCACTGCTATGGCAGTATGGATATTTACACTTGAGGCAGTCCTGATAGGAATATACTTCTCAAAAAGTGTTGCCCATAAATTATAACGTATTTAATTATATTGGAAATATATTTAATTGGTCAATATCTGTTAGCTCTCCCAGGTAAAACAGACAGGGTCTTATTTTATTTTGACCCCCAAAATAATCACTTGACCTTATTTTTGGGGAGGTCTTATTATTTTTGAGGTGCAGGAGGCAGCGAGCACAGCTGCTGCTGTGTTGCAATATTTTGGGGAGAGATTATTTTAACACATGCACTCAAAAGCCCAATTGGGCTTATTATCTGGGGAGGTCTTATTTTTGGGAAAGCAGGGTAGATGAGCTACATCTACTTTATTGTAGGACTATATAAACAGAATCTTGCTGATTCTGTTAATACAGAAGTATAAAACCTCCCACTGCCTCTTTTAATTTCTTGCTCCAATAGGGCGGTTCCTTCCTTAGTTTCCTTCTCTGACCTTTAAGCCCCTTGGGGCTCCTGCTTCTCTTAGTCTGAGTGTTTCCTAGGCAGCATCTCTTTCCCTCTTTCCCCAAGGTTGGTCATCCACACATTCCATTACAGTGCCATGCCATGTTGACAGGTTCATTTTAATTTTACTATGTTATTGCATCCTTTAGGACAATGGGACTTTGCAAATTGTACCCTTTCTCTTCCTTGTGTCTGCAAGCGTAAAAATGTACAAATTACTGAGAGAGAAATTTTGAAAGAAGAATATCAAGGAACATGTCCTAAAGGATGGCTGTACTTTGGATTCAAGGTACTTGCTGGTTTTTTTTAAAAAAAACTCCTAGAGTTTCAAACCTTAACCCTAAGTGTAGTATGTTGGCCAAAAATGGATTGCTATTTTTTTTATTAAAAAAAACCACTTAAAAGCACATGTCTTTATGTGTTTGAATTATTAAATACATGTAATAATTTAATAAATTATTTGCTTCATTCTAAAACATGGGGTGGCCATGGCCTGCGTGTGATGCCTCCGGCATGACACCCCTGTTCTAAAGTGATAGTTGAATATTACAGGTAGTCCTCAACCTACAACCACAATTGAGCCCAAAATTTTGGTTGCTAAGTGAAACACTTGTTTTGCCCCATTTTCTTGCCATAGTTATTAAATGAAATACTGCAGTTGTTAAATTAGTAACACAGTTGTTAAATGAATCTGGCTTCCCCATTGACCTTGACCACAAAAGGAGGTCACATGACCCAGGAGACTGCAACGGTCATAAATGTGAGTCAGTTGCCAAGCATCTGAATTTTGATCGCGTGACCACGGAAATGCTGCAATGGTTGTAAGTGTGTAAAATGGTCATAAGTCACTTTTTTCAGGGCTGTTGTAACTTTGAATGGTCACTAAATGAACCATTGTAAGTCAAGGACTACCTGTATGTACTAAAGTCTCCCAGGAGCCCAACTTGATTCCCTGGTCCCCATCAATCAGTATCATCTGATATTTAATTAAAAACTGCCTGTTTTTTTAAAAAAAATCTGATTCTCTTCCTGAGTGTTCTCAATTGCCATTCTATTTTTATATTGTCGCTTCTGTTTCCTTTTCTCTTTTTCAATTAATGAGCTAAACAAGGGATGTGGTCTACCATTTCTTTTAACTCAGCTTCTTCATTCTTTCCAAACCTACTCCTATCCAGTCTTGCAGATAAAATTTTGTTTCAGTGACTCATGGCTCAATCAATCTTTCTTTCTGTAAACAGTGTTTCCTGCTGCAGATTCCAAAGGATCCAGCCCATTTAAAAAATTGGTATTCTGCTCAAAAAACCTGCAGCTACTATGATGCATCACTGGTAACAGTTGAAAATGAAGTTGAACAAGGTACCCTACGGTGTGTTACACCTTAATCAAAATGTTATAAATATATGATTCTTACAGATATTGCATATTTTATTAGTAGGACTTCTTCTGTTATCTAAGTATATTTAAGGCTCTGGGTCTTAAACATAATAAGGTTTTGTAAGACTTAATAGCTGTTTTGGATATTATATGAGTAAAAGTAACAGGATCCAAAATGAGGCTACTTAAATACTTGACTAAGTTTTCTATTGGGAATTTATGTCTTGCAACTGAATATTTATTATCCTTGATAGAAGACCAGATATAATTTTCTATCAGAAAAAAATCACTTTACTACTTGCAATTGGTTGTAAAATACCATTGTTCAATAGTTAGTTTTTAACTATGGCAGAAGTAAGTAATGCTATAAAACACATGTATATTTGCATTTTATACAGTTATTTAACTTTGGATAAATTCCTATCTCTTGTATTTAAACTCATTTCCTGGGATTTAAGATCTCCCCTTGATAACCATCACAGCTAAAACCATTTCCTGGGACCTGAAGCTTGATACCTATTTTCTTCTCTAGTTTGGAAAGCATAGTGGCATTTACATAGAATCCTTTAAAAACTTTGCACTCAGTGACAAAATAAAACAGTAACAGAGAAGGAGTGTGGAAGTGATATGGAAATAGTACCTGAAATGGTTTGGTCAAGTGAAGAGAATGAATTAGGGTCAAATTACATCAGCTGTATAGTGTATTCTGCTTTGTACAATCCTGCTTACCTTGAAAGAATATACATACATACATACATACATACATACATACATACACACACACACACACACACACACACACACACACACACACACACACACAGAGGTGCATGAATGTTTAAGGTTGTTCCTTAGCAGTTAGTAACGGCAGTTCTAACTGAAGAAGGCTTTGATAACTGACTTTTCAGATTGATAAAAAGTCATTATACTTTCAAATTCCCCAAAAGTTGTATCAGCCTGCATTTCTTACTTTTCATCGCCATGTAATTTCAATCACTATTAATTTGAAAATAATAATTTAGCAGAGCTTAAATGTCTAAATTCTAGTTTTCTTTTCTAGCTTTCATTGCAATGAACCTATTTGGACATAAATCTAATGTCTGGATTGGTCTGCAGAGTGATAATTATGAAAAATGGCTTAATGGACAAGAAGTGGAATTTGCCAACTGGTCTCCAGCTCAAGTAAGGCAATGTAGTCTTACTTTTGTGTACCCTATATGGTATTTATAATGAATGTATTTCCTACTTAGATAGAAGGAGGAACGGGAAGGCTAAAGAAAACATGAAAACATAAAGCTCTTTCCTGAAGACGATATTAATCAGGAATAACCAAGTGTGCATTAAAATGGTAAAGATAAAAATGATCTTGAATCAAGATCATTTGCTGTAAGTGTTATGGAAATAGTCTGCCACCTTCTGGGATTTTTTTTCCTAATTCCCAGTCTAACCAATGGTCTAAAAGCTGTTTGATTTATCCAGTATGAATCATATCCAGTATCCACCTTTGGTGCTTTGCAAAATAATTATTTGCACTGGATTCGTGCAAATAAAGCATCTCCCAAAGTATTAAAGCAATTACATTATTTGCAAAGTTTACAGGGCTATTTCAAAAGATGTCTCTAATTGTCTGTGCGTGCAAATCAGATGATATTACTGGGCTTGCAAGGAAGGATGGGAGCCCCTTTCAAAGCAGATGTATGAGTCTCAGGGATGATGTAGTTCCTTTAAAGCTTCTATGAGACATACTTTGTTCATTGTAAGGAGTTTTGTGAAGCACATATTTTAAATTCTTTGCACTGCCATAAAATGCTGAACTATCAATAAGATATGAAAGTACAGGTGAAACTCGAAAAATTAGAATATCTTGCAAAAGTTCATTTATTTCAGTAATGCAACTTAAAAGGTGAAACTAATATATGAGATAGACTCATTATATGCAAAGCAAGATAGTTCAAGCCGTGATATGTCATAATTGTGATGATTATGGCTTACAGCTCATGAAAACCCCAAATCCACAATCTCAGAAAATTAGAATATTGTGAAAAAGTGCAATATTCTAGGCTCAAAGTGTCCCACTCTAATCAGCTAATTAAGCCACAACACCTGCAAAGGGTTCCTGAGCCTTTAAATGGTCTCTCAGTCTGGTTCAGTAGGAATCACAATCATGGGAAAGACCGCTGACCTGACAGTTGTGCAGAAAACCATCATTGACACCCTCCATAAGGAGGGAAAGCCTCAAAAAGTATTTGCAAAAGAAGTTGGATGTTCCCAAAGTGCTGTATCAAAGCACATTAATAGAAAGTTATGTGGAAGGGGAAAGTGTGAAAGAAAAAGGTGCACAAGCAGCAAGGACGACCGGAGCCTGGAGAGGATTGTCAGGAAAAGACCATTCAAAAGTGTTGGGGACTTTCACAAGGAGCGGACTGAGGCTGGAGTCAGTGCATCAAGAGCCACCACACACAGACGGATCCTGGACATGGGCTTCAAATGTCGTATTCCTCTTGTCAAGCCGCTCCTGAACAACAAACAACGTCAGAAACGTCTTACCTGGGCTAAAGAAAAACAGACCTGGTCTGTTGCTCAGTGGTCCAAAGTCCTCTTTTCTGATGAGAGCAACTTTTGCATCTCATTTGGAAACCAAGGACCCAAAGTATGGAGGAAGAATGGAGAGGCACACCCTGCAAGATGCTTGAAGTCCAGTGTGAAGTTTCCACAGTCTGTGTTGATTTGGGGAGCCATGTCATCTGCTGGTGTTGGTCCACTGTGCTTCATTAAGTCCAGGGTCAACACAGCTGTCTACCAGGAGATTTTGGAGCACTTCATGCTTCCTTCCACAGACGAGCTTTATGGGGATGCTGACTTCATTTTCCAGCAGAACTTGGCACCTGCCCACACTGCCAAAAGCACCAAAACCTGGTTCAATGATTACTGTGCTTGATTGGCCAGCAAACTCGCCATAGAAAATCTATGGGGCATTACCAAGAGAAAGATGAGAGACATGAGACCGAACAATGCAGAAGAGCTGAAGGCCACCATTGAAGCATCCTGGTCTTCCATAACACCTCAGCAGTGCCACAAGCTGATAGCTTCCATGCCACACCGCATTGAGGCAGTAATTGCTGCAAAGGGGGCCTAAACCAAGTACTGAGTACATATGCATGCTTATACTTTTCAGAGGTCCGATATTGTTCTATGTACAATCCTTGTTTTATTGATTGCATGTAATATTCTAATTTTCTAAGATGGTAGATTTGGGGTTTTTCATGAGCTTTAAGCCATAAGCATCACAATTATAACACATCACGGCTTGAACTATCTTGCTTTGCATGCAATGAGTCTATCTCATATATTAGTTTTACCTTTTAAGTTGCATTACTGAAATAAATGAACTTTTGCACGATATTCTAATTTTTCAAGTTTCACCTGTAAGCCTCCTCCATTTGAATTTGGTAGCATTATGAAAGGGACAAAAATCTTCATAGTATCAGTGAATTTGGTAGCCCAGTTCTAATATAAGCAAATGTTGGGGAAAGAAGAAAAGCAAAACTAGAATTGTGGAATGTTGTTGATGGATTTTGCTTTCCAAAGATTATTTAATGAATTCAGTAATAAAGTGATGTCCTTTGATAGCTCTCTTATTCATTGTTCAAACATAAATTGTTTCAGTGAAAGGAAATTACAGGTTCAACTAAGATCATCTTGAGAAGAGCTCAACAGAAAATCCCAAGAAAATTATTGTTGCAAACTCTATCTTTCTCTCTCTCTCAAAAAAAAACAACTTGTATTTGATTGGAAATTTTTATAGGTGAACTTCTGGTGGTTACGTAATTAAATATTTCATATCTTATAACAAATCTATCAGTTCTAATAACAAAGAATACATTATTTGTTTACACAAAAATCAATAATAAGAATATGTCATGAGATTTATTATCTGTGTTATTTAGTCAATTTCTGTATCATTTTCCTGTGTGTTTTACTGAGATTTTTTTTAAAATCCCTAAAAATAATGCAGAACAAAGAAAATTCTGAAAAAGGGCAGTGCAGCTAATAACACTACATGTTGATTGTTTTAAAGACAGTGAATTGTGGGGACCAAAAAGCTAAGAGGGAGGTGGGTGAATGAAAAAAAACCTATAGTATCATGTTTTGTGGCATTTTCCACTTTTATTTTATTTATAGTCTGATTATCAGTGTTTTTTTTTTAAGAAAAAGTCTGTCTATGGCTTTTCCCACTGATTTCTATCATGATATATTAATTTCAGAATCATTACATTGCTGATACTGAAAAAAAAGTTGTCCTATGTACTTCAATACTAAATAATCCAAGTTTCAGTTTAATGGGAAAGTGGTACCTTGAAAACTGTGAGAACAAAAATGGGTTTGTCTGCCAGAAAGCTCAAGGTAAATTGTTATAACATTTGTATAACGTTATACATGTTACATTAACATAATGTATTATACGTTAATCTTTATAATCTAATCTCTTTCGCACATTGTATGAAGTCTACTACCTAAATGATCCATCCAGCAATTATACTTGAGCTAAAATAGTGTTTCTCAGCCTTGGCAACTTTATGGGTGGACTTCAACTACTAGAATAACCCAACCATCCAGGTTGATGAGGAATTCTGGGAGTTGAAGTCCACCCATCTTAAAGTTCCCAAGGTTAAGAGACACTGATCTAAAGCTGCACAGAGTTGTAAATCACAAAAGAACTACTTTAAAAAAGTGAATGCTTCTATTTCAGTTTTGGATGCTTTGTATAGGTGAATGTGCAGAGAGATTCCCCTTATAGATAGGATGAAAAATTGGAAAAATTATCTTGTACAAAATTCTGAATGACCGTGATGGTAGGAAAGAAATGATTCTGCCTAATGACAAAAATGAATATATAAAAATGAGACCAGAGGGTACAGAAAAACTAAAAGAGTCAAGACATCTTTTTGCAAATTAGAATGCTTACCAAAATTGTGTATAGCCAGTTGTGTACAGATTAAAGATAAGGGAACAGTGAATATAGCAGCTGCATAAATTTGAGCGCCCTTCTATGTGATTTGGTGGTATTCCTGCTATATAGGCAGGATAACTTTCAATGTTCAGGTAATCATCATGTTATAATAGCAATAAGGCTAGAATTTCCATTGCTAAGTGATGTGTTCATATAGCATGATGCCCCATTGTATCACACAGTGATGCAATCTCAGTTGTCTCAGTTGGCATTGTAACCCAGAAACTTTACAGGTCATTAAGAGAGGATCTCATGTGACCAAACTCCTAGGCAAGCAGGCCAACAGGTGAGAACTGCAGGTGAGTGGGTGACTGCTGCACACAGGCACCACTGAGCCAGGCAGGCTGACAGGAGTCACAGCCAGGTGCAATTGAGCATGAGCAGGCTTGCAGGGGCCAGAAGGCAGGCAGTACAGAGCACAGGTAACAAAAGAGCAGACTTCCACAAGCTTCTTTTGTTGCAAGGATTATTCAGCACGTCTGGAGAATACTACTCTGGGGAAGATTGATGAGCAATAATATTCATCTACCTCTTGGCTTAATTTTTTATATACTCTCTTGTCACAGGGTTCTTTTTTCAATAACCAGTTCAGTGGGCTCCACAAACTCTAGATGTCCCACCCCTTGCTATTATTTTAGCAATAACAATAACACTTAGACTTACAGCCTTCTTTAAGCATTTACAGAGCGTATTACCTCCAACCATCTGGGTTTTCATTTTACTAACCTCGGAAGGATGGAAGGCTAAGTCAACCTGGAGCTGATGAGACTCAAGCTGCCAAACTGTTGGCAGTTGGCAGAATTAGCTTGCAATACTGCATTCTAACCACTGTGCCACCACTGCTCTTAGCCATCCAGATATCAGAAACTGGCAGATATTTGTGTAGTAGTCCCAGTTTGATTCCATACCCTTCCTAGGTCTACTGGGAAGATCTACTACTAATCCAAGAATCTGTTTTACTATCAGGAGTGAGCTTCTCCAATTCTCATTTTCTCTTAGGTTGCTTCCAGTTTCCTATTTGGATTAGAGAATCCAGAACCCTTCTCACTCATGGAGTCCTTCTGCACCCACTGCCTCTCCAAAACTAGCACACCAATGACCATAATCAACACACAAACACACAGCTGCTTTGCTGCAGGGCTTCTATAGCTGTTCTTTGCTAAGCAGCTTGTCTGTCTTGGGAGAGGTCTTAAAGGGGAGGCACCATCAGACCAGCTGCTAGCTAATCTAAGGCCATCTGTTCTCTCCCAACTCTTAATAGCGTGCAATGTTTGTCACTTATATTTCTTTCAGAGATGGCTATAGCTTGTTTGAAAATGTCCAATGTCTTAATGTTGAGCTTTTAAAATTTTTTTCAAATGACTCTTGATCTTCTCTATCACAGATACTTCTAGACATAACATTGATCCTTCAGTGATGTACTCAATCCCGGATACTTTAGAATATGCAAATAGGACCTATACATTGATCAATGGCAGTATGACTTGGTACATGGCTTCACAAATGTGCAAAAAAATTGGGGCTGAATTGGTCAGCATTACAGACTACTACCACCAAGCTTTCCTTACCGTAATGATAAATCGAGTGGGTTACGCTCACTGGATTGGATTGTTCACTTCAGATGTAGGTATTTCAAATGTTTGTCCAATTGATGTAGTTTATTAAGTGCATTCAAATTTTATTTATCAGGAGAGTAACTAAAGGTCTATGTCCAATGAGTGTATGTAAAAATACTTTGGCGTTTAACTTTAAGCGGTATATAAGTCTACTGCTATTGCTATTGCTAACTCTTGGGGAATTTAAAACTCAATGAAGATAATATTTAAGGCAAAGGTTAGTGTAAGGTAAAGATACTACATAACAATGTTCCTAACAACAACAGTGATACAGTTAAAAGGAATAGTAAATTGTAATCCTAGAGTTTTCATGTTTTATTCCAGGATAGAATTCTGCTATAAAATTAGTAATGATGAAGTCAGGATGGATGTTTTATCTGCCTTCCCTTGTGGAGGACAAGGGTAGGTTACGGTTAGGGTTTTTTTTCCCCTATTCCAATTACATTGGTTACCAGGAGGTACCACTTGACTGGTTGGAATTTATCAGACATGGATAGTGGTGTACATCATGGATCCCCAACCTCTGGTCCGTGGACCAGTACCGGACGTTCCTGAAACCAGACTGCAGAAGCAAGCAAAGCTGCATCCATGGGATGCGCATGTATGCGTGGAGAGCATGGGAACCTGGGGGGGTTGCGTGTGCATGCGTGGGGGCAGGGCGGGCAGGGAGGTCATGTATGCATTGCATTATGGGTGCATGCACACTTCCGGTACGCAGCAACGGTATATACCATTTTGAGAGCTCTTTCATGTAGGATGTCTCCAACACTCAGGATGTCATCATTTTAGGATGACAAAAAGTTCCGCATGCAGAAGAAAGAATTTGCTTTCCATTCAGCCAGTGGAAATATTGTACTGGGTTAAAAGAGTTGTAGAGAGATGACTTTTGCCCCAGAGGGAGCTGATTTCTTGATTCATTAATATGCTTTAACATCATGAAAACCGAACCTTAACAAAAACTTGATCACAGCTTCGTGTTCATCAGTGTCTTTGTTTGACACTATAAATTTCGTTTTTAAACTGGGAAAGGCCTCATTTCACTGGTAATGCTGTATTTTGTAGGCAAGAAATATAATACTGTTTGAAATCTCAGTATTGGCAAGAGAAAGGTTCAGTGATCTGACATAGGATAAAGCAGTTTCCTTTTTTTTAAAAAGAATGATCAATGGTTTTTTATGAATATTAAATAGGGAAAATAACTTTTCTAATCATTTACATCCCTTTCTTGGAAACAAGAGTGAATAAAGTATATTAATCCCAAGTAAATAGTAAAAAAAGTAGGGACACTGTGGCTCAGTGGCTAAGACGCTGAACTTGTTGATCGAAAGGTGAGCTCCCGTTACATGTCCCAGCTTCTGCCAACCTAGCAGTTCAAAAGCATGTAAAAAATGCAAGTAGAAAAATAGGAACCACCTTTGGTGGGAAGATAACAGCATTCTGTGCATCCTCAGCTTTTAGTCATGCTGGCCACATGGTCATGGAGACGTCTTCAGACAGCGCTGGCTCTTCGGCTTTGAAACAGAAATGAACATTGTCCCCTAGAGTCGTGAACGACTAGCACATACTGTATATGCCAGGGTAACCTTTACATTTACATTTTTTAAATAATAAAAAGACAAGTAACAAAAAGCCAAGCATCTCTTGGTAGAGATGCTTGGCTTTTTAAAAAAAGGTTCATGTGAAACCTCCCTTAAAAACTACTTTATGGGGTAATAGGCCTTCATTCCCTGCTTCAAAAAAGAAAAGCAGTCACAGTGCTTCATCTCATGTTGCTCTTGAGCTTTTTATCTGGTTGCTCTATTAACTTGAAGAGGTTTTTAAAAAATGCTCTGAAGCCTCCTCTGGATAACTGGAACTACCGGACAAGACCAGATCACTTCACTCAAGAATCTTAAACCACTCCTCACTTCAAACAGAATTGCTTCATTTCTGTAGCATGAAGTACCTTATCCAATTGCAGTTGCTACATAAAATCCTCTTGAGTTAATGACCTGCAGAGATTAATCCAATACTTCTTTTGGCAGAATGGCCTTCCCTTTGAGTGGTCAGATGGCACCAGGCCTTTTTTTACATTTTGGGAAGAAGAGGAAACACATAGTCCAGGACAGTGTGTTTACATTGATATTAAGGGACATTGGAAAAATACTGGCTGTGAAGAGCTTTTGAACGGTGCAATTTGCCACATTCCACCAAGTAAGTTGGCTCTTATGTTAAACATTGAAACACTTTTGGTAAATATAACCCATTTTGGCTTGTTTGAAAGTAGCAACTGAATCGGGGATATTAAAACTTATGTAATGCTTGAAAATTTGGAGGGAGTGGGATTCATTAGAACATAATAGCAGAGTTGCCCAATTTTCTGCCCAAGCCAAGACACAAAATATACAAAATCATGACATTAAAAACATGAGGTTGGACAAATTAATTTTTTTTAAATGCAAACTTAATGGACAAATGCAATGTTTGTGATAATGCTGAAAAAAATACTCCCACTTGTTCCTCTTGTCATAGATAAGAAATCAATGCAAAACAAGGAATTGTGTGATGAAAAAACTGTGCATTGGATAAGGTTTAACAGCAGTTGCTACAGCTTTTCTACTGTTTTTGAGAATCTGAACTTTTATGAAGCATTGGAGTTTTGCAAAAGGCAAGGTGAGAAGATTTTACATTCCGGGGCCTAACGCTGTCGGATTGCCTATTCAGCACCGTTGGTTTGTTTCTTCTGTTATTTTTAATTTACTACTGTTGTATGTCATTAAGCCATTTAGAATGAAGTAGCATAGAAATATCAAATAAATATATATTGATAATTATATCCCCCAAAGCTACTAAGTTATCGCATAAGAAAGTCAGCGGGAATAAAGTGCTTTTAAAAAGCTCAAGAAAAAGTTGACTAGGTGTCCAAAGGGAAGTAAGTGATAAAAGCATATCTGTCTGTACAGCACACAGGATGGTTTATCCACAGAATGCCATATGTACAGAGTTCTATACCAGTGGTGCAATTAATGAGAAGACAATTTTCCTTTTAATTACTCACCCCATGTCAGTGTTGGAAGTTCCCCACTGAAAATCTTAATATACAGATAGGGGTTATTGTTTTTTCATGTAAAATGTGCTTCTAAACCATGAGCAAATCCAATGTATTAAATTGCCCTTGGAAAAAAATTAGGAAATTCATTGAATTTGAAGTGAAATAGTTATGATTATAATTTCCCTGTCTAGCAACAACCTCTTAATAACAATACTTAAAAACAGCATAAAATAATGCATTAGAAGTTTCAATCTGATACTAACGCTAAACCTTTAAATCCTTCTCTGGGCTGGAATTCTTGCTTTCAGCTGTGCTGGGTGATGAAGTCTGGAAAATTCCCTAAGTAGAAAAGTCTTTCTTTCTCTGAAAAGAGAAGTGTTGACTCATGAGCTCATCTTTTATTTTTATTTAATTTTTACTGAGCACTTTTAGTCCATTTTAGTCCAGACAGAGGAATTTTATGTAGTTTCTTTTGGCATATCAAGACCCTAAAATAACTCTTACCATTGCTAAATATGTAATGGTAGCCAGTGGAATTCATGCATTACTAATAGCCAAGCTGACTAAGCATAATCATGAGCCTTTTTATTACATACTCCAGTGAGGGAACTTTCCCATGAATCTCCACTGCTGTTGGGGAACATCTAGGAAGGCCTTGGTGAAAAGCTTGTGAAAGCAAGTACTTATTAGATCCAGTCTGGGAAGTTAGTTTAAGATCAGTAAGGGTTTTGAACGCAGGCCTGGGAGATAGCTACAATCATTAAGGTAGAAAAAAGGCAGGGTGGGTTCTTTGTGCGTTCCAGTTTTTACACTTTGAAGTCTTCTTGGAAATGCCTGGCAGAGAAACCATCTAGTAGGACTTTACAATTAATGGGTCCCAGGAGGTGGGCCTCTTCTGCTGTGGTGTCTCCCTTATGGAGTATCCCACATACAACATGAAATCAGGTTAGGTCCATTCCCTGCTATCGTTTCAGAAGTTCCTTAAAATCTGATTATGACACCAGGCCGGGGGAATCCCAGGGAATCCGGATGCATTCTTAGACGGCTCCACTGTGGTTGATTTTTTTCTCTCTCTCTGTGGTTTGTATATTTTGAACATTTTATAATAGCTTGCTTTTAATTTTTGTTTATTAGAGTTTTATTCCACCTTTATTACTTTATAAGAAACGAAAAGCAGCAAACATACTTAATATTCCTTCTTCCTTCTTGTTTGCCCACAACTTTGTGAGGTCGGTTGGGCTGAAAAAGAGAAGGAAGTCAGCCAAATGGCTCACATGCCTAAGGCAGAACAAAACTCACAGTCTGCTGAAATACTTCACAGCACCTGAAATGCTACCCCCAACTGACTTTCAATAACCTTAAAAAGGATTTTTATATTTTTATAATGCGTGTTTTTATGTATCTGGCTTTATTAATTCTTATATGCCACCTAGAGTCGCTTTTAATGAGATGGGCGGCTATATAAATGTGATTAATACAGAAATAAATAAAAAGTCTTCTTAGTAGTGGTGCCCTGGTTATGGATCAGCCTTTTTCAGGCACAATTGCCTACCTATATTTTACTTTTTGTATTCCATGCTGAGAGGAAAAAGTGATCCCCCCGACTTTTTTTTTTTAATGGTTCTTGTACTAATGTTCTTCTGTGCTTCTGGGTTTGCTTTGTTTTAATTAGTTACAGGCTTTACAATGTATTTGTTTCATTTGGCTGTTTTATAATCTTAATTCAGAAATCTTGCAGCAAATTGATTAAATACATAATACGGGAATTCTGCTCTTTAAAGCAAATTCTAAATAAACCCAAAGGTAAAATCTTGCACGAGCATATATTTTTTATTCTAAGTATATTTGCTTAATAATAAATCTACCATTTGTTCATTTTCAGGTTCTAATCTTCTAACAATCAAAGGCAGAGATGAAAATATTTTTCTTTTAGAAGAACTACATTCTTTTGGCTCTTTGGTTGAAATGATTTGGTTGAATACTCACTTCCTTATGGATAGTAAGTGAAAAAAAGCCAGGAAAGAATTAAATCACATCCAACTATTGGAGATTTTGTCCCAGAGCATATACATATAATTTCTTTGGTAGTTAAAATTAGCTGAGCCACCAATTAACACAACATGCAAATGATAACTGTTTTACTTTATATTCTGGTTATAGGACCCCTTAGTTCCTACTGCATTTTCAATTTGTAGTGAGCTAGGTATTTTGTTTGCTCATCAACCTTCCATGCTTCTGAGGTCGGTAAAATGAGGATCCAGATTGTTGGGAGTAATATGCTGACTCTGTAAACCACTTAGAGAGGGCTGTAAAGCACTGTGAAGCGGTATATAAGTCTAAGTGCTATCGCTGTCACCACTTTCATATTCTGTGAAAAGGAAGCCAGTTGTATTTAGCCATCTCTACTCTTTTTTTCTCTCTTGAACTTTGACATGCCTTCACCTCCAATGAAATCTGGAAGCATGTGTGCAATAAACTAGTTTCCACACTTATTACACACATTAAATTTATATTGCACCTTTTATATGGGAACTCAAGGTGATGTGCAGAATGTTCCCTCCTCTTAATTCCCCCATTATATTGTTACAACTCTGCTAAGTATCTTGGGCTAAGAGAGAGAGAACTATCATTTTCTTAGCTTACTAGCACTTGGATCTTCCTACTTTTAGCCCTGTGCTTTAACCATTATCCCACATTGGCTGTCTTATCATTTTTGTTAGAACCAACATTCTTTGTCTATGTATCCCATGTTTAAACATACAGTGAAATTATTTTTCAAAGTCATCTGGTTCACAAAGGAGCTGTGAGGTGTTTTTTAAAGTTGTTTAATATATGACAGGAAGATGCATACTTAGAAATCCATTTAGATATTTGCAGACTGTTTCATTCTGCATAAAGGTTTAAGGGATAACACAGAGAAGTATTTTGAAGGAATAGAGAGGAATAGCAATGACTCTGAAGTAAAAATTAATTTGAACTTAAAATGAGTGCATTCGTTTTTCATTGTTTACTTTGCAGTCTACTTCCTCCAAAACACTCTGAAAACTATAATTTCAGGTCGTAAAAAGAGAATATAGATGGACAGCTCCCAAGTTAATTGCATTTTCATAAACATTTAATGACTACTGTGATATAAAACTGTATGACGAGAAATAGCTTGCAGTTATGATGCACGATCTTCCTTGAAGATAACTAGAACTAGAAGAACACTCCCCTAATTTCCAAAGCCGCAGGACTATTTCATTTTTGAATAAAATACAATGCAAATGTAGTACTCTGTTCACAGTGCCCTCAAATCCATATATGGATGTAAGCAAGGGTGAAATTCAGCAGGTTCTGACAGGTTCTGGAGAACCGGTAACGGAAATTTTGAGTAGTTTGGAGAACCGGCAAATACCACTTCTGGCTGGCCCCAGAGTGGGGAGGGACTGGAGATTTTGCAATATCCTTCCCCTGCCATGCCCACCAAGCCATGCCCACAGAACTGGTAGTAAAAAAAAATTGAATTTCACCACTGGGTGTAACTTTGATATTAGAAAATACCAGGGGTGGACAGATATAATAAATGGAATTGTGAGGTCCTGTGCATGGATCCTGGAAGTCTTCTGACTTTAATGATGTCACTAATGTTGCCCTTAGATGCTACGCTAATATGGTTTGATGGCTCTCCAGTTCAGTATTCAAACTGGGGCACTGAGGTGGGTCAATGGACAGGAAATAGCTGCATTGTCTTGACAACTGCAGATGGCATTTGGAAGTTAATACCGTGTCATGAGAAAAAAGGATTTGTATGTAAAGCCAACACAGGTATGAACCTATGTTTTTTTATAAAGAATTTTTTTTTTATTTTTAAATAAACACAAACAGGCAAAACACACACAAAAAACCCCACAAAACCATCTTCCATTACAAATTGTAGAAAGTGTGTTGATTGGTTACAAAAACTTCCGTGCATCCCTTCCACAGTCATCACCTACAATTCATATCAAATCATATATTTTAAGTAAGTTGACTAGACATCCCGCTTTTGGCGGGACAAACACGATTTTTCAAAATTTGTCCCGTGTCCTGCGGCGTGTTCAAAAAGTCCCAATTTTCCAAAAGAAAGAAAAGACTCCGAATCATCAATTTTAAAAAGGACGCCGTTAAAAAAAAAGTTTTTATTTCTCTGAAGTGTCGTTCCCGATGTGGCCTTTAGAGGGTAGTGGTTTCCTTCCCTCCGCTCGGCTCGCTCACAGCTCCCAACGAGGGGCAAGGCTCCCTCCCCTCATGCACGTGCACGCGCCAACACGTGATGTTTTTGCAACAGGCGTCCGGTGGCCTCAGGCAGGGGGGGGCTTTCCAGCGGGGGCAATGCAGTGAGGAGGAGGCTCGGGCCCGGGCCAAGTGGGTCAGCCTCCTCAAAAGCATGGCAGAGGAGGCAGCGTTGGCGGCAGGGGTAACGCTTCGTGGTTTTACAGCCCTCTTTTTTTTTTTAGAGCTCAGGTGCTCCGAGGTGCTCCGAGCCCCCTTCCCCCGTCAATGGTGTCCCGCTTTACCCATCTTAAAATCTGGTCACTTTAATTTTACGTCAAATATATATATTACTATCATCATACCTCAACCCTCATTTGACTATAATTGTTTTTACATCCTTTTATAAAAATATTTCAGATTTAAAGCAAAACCAGATAATGGCATTCCATTAGCTCTTCCCAATATCATCCAGTAACATTACATCTTTATAACATGTTCTAAATAAAAATTGATTATATTTAATAACAGAGTTTCTAAACCTCCTTTCGTAGTCACCATTTGCAATTTATATCAAATTTCCTCTTATCAAACCAATACATATATATGCATTATTATCATTATCAATCAATTATTTAACTGTATCCATTATCATTTCGTTTTATACATAATGCTCTAAATGTAACTAAATTTGACTTAATTTTTTATTATAAACTTTCATTACATCAACCTGTGTCTTTCCAGTAATAGTGCAGTCTTATGTCTCTTGCCATTTATGGCATTAGTATACTGATTATTTCCTTAGTAAGTTTTGTATGGACTTCTCTTCACAACTTATTGCTTATTGCATATCTTGTATAAGCTCGAAACCTTCCATCTGCTTCTTTGATCAGCTTATCTTTGGTTATCACTAGTGCTTCTGACAAAATTTCTCTCCTTAGTTCCATCAATTCTTCTCTCTTTTCTTCTTCTATACTTTGAAATCTGGGATAGAGCTCCAGTCCATCTATGTCCCCTTTCCATATTCCACTCTTTCCATTTCTAACCATGCTCAGTTCACTGTCAGTATCAACAATTTTCTTGTCTCTTTATTTTTTCCTTCAGTTTTAGAACTCTGACCTCCACTTTCTTCATTTGATGAACATCCTCAATTTTTCCATCAAATTTTACTGTTCTACAATCTATGTTCTCTAATCTCGTCTCAATTTTCTCTGTTACTTCTAATAATTTTTGAATTTCAAACATAATCTTTTGCAATGTTAAGGTTTCTTTTTCATGTTACGCCATTCTTCCAACATGTAAACACTGCCACTCTGGCATTCAAAACTTTTTATTAAAGCAAGTTCATTTATAATCTTTCAAGGCAAGGCTTTGTTTTCACTCCACTCCAGCTGCCAATAAAGCTCCCGAAGAACACCTGTATAAACAACCCATGGTCTTCTCACTATCACTCTCTGTAAACAAGCTGAGGAACCTTGAAATACAAAATCAAATGATCAAAGAGAAAAAAGAAAAGACAATATTTCCAAGCCTTCCAAGCCTCTAGCCTCCAAGTGGCAGTGTAACTTCATTTCCCTCTGTTAATTCAGCCCTCTTTGTATTCCTTTTATATCTTCTTTATATTCCAGGCTTAAAGAAAACAAAATTCTTAAATGGAGCAAAAAAAAAAACAACAACCATCCAATCCAGCATTATAAAAATAAGGAAAAAGCTTTCAATCTATAGGTATAAAAAAAGAATGTAAAAAGTAGAAGAAGAAAAACTAATCCGTTCAATTTACAGAATAGGAAACATTTGCAAAAGTTCCATCCATAAAAGAAAATTTTTAAAAAAGGATAACACACTGTTTAATGTAGCTTAATTTCGCCACTTGTTCTCTTCTGTTTTCAAATTTAATTTAGCTTTAATTTTTTGGAGGTAGTCTCTTTTATAATAATAAGATTTCCTCACCAGATGGACACACTTTCTCTTTCTGTTTTCCTCCCTTTCCGCAGCTGTCCCAACTTCAGCAGCTTCAATGGCTGCGATTCTGTCACCAGCAAAAAAAGATTCTCCTGGATCAATCAGGGACTTTGTGGTGTCCCTGAGATCAGCAGGACATACTCTTCCCTGTCACCGTCTCTTCGGGACGGTTTAGGTCCAAAAGGATCGTCCAGTGGCAAAAGTATCGACTGTGATCTTGGAGCACCAAGATTGCACGTCATGTCATTGCGACGTCAGCTCCTCCTTCGGTATGAACCTATGTTTAAAGGATACGTAACTACTATTTCTCTTCTTACATTCTAATCAAAGGGTAGGAAACCCATAAGCTCCACGTTATTGCTTAAACATTAACTCTTCCTTCTGTGCAAACATCGACCTAGCTGGGCCAAAAGCAAACTATTTGCAGCCACCAGTCCCTAAAGGGGATAAAACATTTAGGACCTCTTAAGGAATTTGGATTTCTAAAAAAAGACATGAGTGCCATAAGGCTTGCAAAGATCCCAACTACAACTAATGAAAATTCAGTGAGGCTGAAGTTTATCATTTGGACATAGATACTTTATGGGGGCAAACACTGTAGATAGGGTATGCCTCAATCCACATTTGAGAGCATGAATTGGACAAGGATTTTCCCGTGCCATTTCACTAAATAAATAAATTAAAAACCTGAATGAATCAGATAATAATTGAACAAAAAATTGCTATCTTACTCCTAGGAGATTCCCTATCAAACCCAGTACTTTTGCATATTTGACCAAAATTATTGGCATCTATTTTTATTCTAAATAATACACTCATAAGAGGTAAAGCTATAATTAATGTTTATACATATATAACTCTATATACTGAATAAAATCAGCAGAAAAAAATCCTTAAACTTAATGGTTTGTTCAAGTAAACTGTTGATATTATTACCTAACCAAACCTTTTAACGTTCACAATTTTCAGAGGAGATAAATTTAGCTCAAGGGGAATGTCTTAATATAATTATTAAATCTAAGGCAGTCAATCTTTTGAGGCTGATAGGCACATTTTGAAGTTTTGGAGAAATATAAAATAATTGCTAATGGGAGTTGTGGATGGGATTTGCTTGTTCCTAGGGTACGCAGAAAAGAAATGGTTATTTATCAGAGGATAAACTTTGGATGCTTCTTGACTTCTCTCATATAATTCAACATGATCTTTTGTATGATTCCATCTTTTGACATTTTTTTCTGGGCTGTTAGATGCAGTTCTAAGCAAAACTACCATTTACAATGTCTAAGAATGCCTGTCAAGGATTTAGATATAGTCTAGAAATGCACTTGCACATTTTTTTTTTCATGTACCAGTTGTTGTTTTTTTTTAAAAACCTTTTAAAAATAATTAAATAGGATACCCAACAGGTTCTAAGGACATGTACAACCACAGTGTTTACTCCTAGCTATATTGCTGTTGTCTCTAACGTATAAAGTAGCTAATTGTGCATTATTTTTCAGATTATCATGAGACTGCAGTACCACCAGTGAAAGGTATGTGACATCATTTTCCCATATTTTAATTCCTAAAGATGAAACTAAAACTGTTACTATCAGTCTTTTTATTTTCTTTCACTCTCTTTTTCAAGGATCATATCATAGGATATTCGTCCTGGTGATATTATCTGCATTGCTGATAGCTGTTAGTGCCATAGCAACATGTTTGTGGTGTTCGCCAAGACCCAGTGGCGTATCTGGAACTATCATGTGCTTCAGAAATGCCTGCCTTACAGAAGCTCATTCTGAAGTTCCTGTTGCCGAAGAAAGCATTCTCATTTCCAGCTTGGAGAGGAATGATGTTCTTTAATGCAACCTCATTCATTTAATACATTTAATGCTGCTGCAAATGGGCGCCCATCTTTGTAAACAAGAATAATTTCATGAACTGATTACATCATATTGTTAGGCATTTTACTCCCTCCAAATTTAAGATAGTCCATTTTTTTTTTCAATGGAACAAGATCTGCAGTAAAACTCAATTAAGACCTACTTGAAGGCAGGACAAGGAGCAATAGATGAAAACTGATCAAAGAGAGATCCAATCTAGAACTAAGCAGGAATTTCCTGACAGTGAGAACAATTAATCAGTGGAGCACCTTGTTTCTAGACATTGTGGGTGCTCCAACACCAGAAGTTTTTAAGAAGAGATTGTGTGGAATGGTATAGGGATTCCAGCCTGAATAGGGGCTGGATTAGAAGACCTCCAAGGTCCCCCCAACTCTGTTATTCTGTCATTCATTTGTGTTTGTTCTTGTTTACTATTGAAGCTGGTACTCCAAGAACATGTCCATGTATGATGCTCATTTCAGGTTCATAAATCAAATCCTATTATTGTCCAGTAAAAATGTTTTCCAGATTCTGGACCAAGGGGAAGCTCCTCTTTTCTTTTCTTTTCTTCCACAACTTTTTGAAAAGATAAAATAAAACATTCACTATGCTCTTAGTTCAGTTCTTAGTTTGTAGCTTTGCAGTGATGCATTAGAAACAAAACAATCTAACTAACTATGAAAAATTTAAAACTATTAGTCTGTAGAGTTTCTCAGTCATCCAGGTCATTGTTGTCCCAAAGATGCTTTTTCAGGAGGCAACTGGACTTTCTTGCTTTTTTCTTTTGAAGAAGTTTCGCTTCTTCTGCTCTGACTGGATGGTGGGGAATAGAAAGATTTATATTCCCTGCAGACAGCTGGTGATCTGCATCCTTTTGGGTTGTTGAAGCACTTGGAGGTTTATCTGTGTCCTCAGGGTCACCTGAGTAGTGCTCCTGGTTTCTGTAGTCTGCAATTTTTTCCTCTGGAAATCCATTCCTACACCCACACCATCGAAAGGGTGTTCATCCCAAAATGTATGACTAAAAGTCTGTAGAGATTCTCAGTCATCCAGGTCATGGTTGTCCGAAAGGTGCTTATTCAGAAAGCAACTAGACTTTCTTGTTTTTTTTTCTTTTGAAGACATTTTGCTTCTCATCCAAGAAGCTTCTTCAGCTCTGACAGGATAGTGGGGAATGGAAGGATTTATATTATTTCCAAGTGCTTCAGTGACCCTCTAAAATGATACAAATTACCAGCTCTGCAAGGAATATAAATATATAAATATATTTTAAAGCTGTTGTTATAAAAAATAAAAACAGTACTAAATACTCCTATCTCCCTCACCCTGTTTTTCAAAATTTTCATTTAATATTTTTTTTCCAATTCTCATTTGCTTCCCCTGAAGCCTTTTAGCTGTATGGAGAAAAATACTGCATGTGGCAGACACATATTTGCAACTCAGAGAGCATAATTGAACCTGCCAGGTGGCAGAAGAAAACACTTGAGTGGATTGTCACATGAAATTAAAGTTCTGTGCTTTTAGTATGCTAAGAGTTAGTTCTGCAGGCAAGGAGGTTTGCATCAGGGGAGAAAAATTTTGCAGAGAAAAATTTTAAGGGTAACTTTTAGTAGCTGACATTGTTTTTAAAACATGGAATAAGTTGTTCAGGATGCAGTGACTGGAAGGTAATCCCATTTTCTTTTGAATAGATATGTATAGGCTCACACTATAATAAGAGACTACAGTACATCTCCCACTGTTGTGACTTTCAAATTGTATTTAGTCAGGAAAATATAACATTAGAATTACAAGGATGAACTATGAAGCCAACTTGGACAATGCTAAAATGCCAAAGACTAATGATAATACAGTACTGATGGGCATCAAATATGATCTACTGAAATGCATAATTTAATATTTCCACGGAGAAGTAATTTTACTGTATATATTTATGTGTAATAAAGACTGAATTTATGTTCTTAGCTGAGTTAGTCTAGCTTTTAAGGAAATGGTTAAAACAGAAGAGCATTTTGTGCACATATAGATCTTTAATCTCCTTAGCATGTACTATAGTGTTTATTTTCTTTATGCACAATTTTGGGATTGTTAGAATTCAGTGAAAACTCGTACTTTTACATTTTATAATTAATTTTGTTTTCACCTTGTTCTTCTTTGAATTATGAAATGACATCTTTTCCTCTATTTTTTTCTTATGTTACCAACTGAAAATACTTTTAAATCGGATTTGTACCATTAATGATACTATATGCAAGTTGATTTACCCCTTCATACCTAAAGCACTCTTTTAAAAAAGGGACTGTTGCTGTGTTCAATAAAAATGCTTTGAAACATTTCATTGTTTTATATTGTTCATTTTACATTTGAATGTTTAAATTTTATTTTCACCCCATCTTTCTATGCAAGCAGTCAAGGCAATTTTTTTAAAAAAATTTCATCTTTATACCTCTGCTTATTGCTTGCTTACAATTCCTGGGTATTTTTATTCCATAGCAGAACAGATGGCATACTCCAGTATTTTAGAAATAATGGCTCTTCAAAAAGACCTTTCTTGGAAATTTTAACGGCTGCACAGGCTAATCTCTTATAAACCACGTAGTTTTTAAAAGTTAATACTTACATTTTACATTGTGTTCAGAATGCCACTGGCAGCCAATTCAGATTAATACAGGCATCTTGTAATTCCATGGTATGTTAATAGTCTTATTTTCATTTTGTATTTACTATACATTCTGGACAATTTTAATATGCGCTTAGAGAATATTGCAACATTCAAGAAAATGCTCTGTAGATAAGGATAACTATTATTTGACCAGTTGAGGGTCACATTTCACTAACCTTAATTGTACAGCTAATTCATCAATCAAATTTGTATGACTTGCTATCCCAGAATCATCAAGAGTTGGGTAACATATAAATTTTAAAATTATAGTTGGTTGCACATTCATCTAGACTGGATTTGGCATTTTTATCCACCTATCAAGGTGGTCCTTTATCCTAAGGACCTGGGATATGCAGATGTAGTGTGATATTGTCAGAAGTATTTGTCACATGATGTCAGCTGTTCCAAGTAAAGCTGCCTTTTGCAATTGACTGGTGGAGGTTTTGTCAATGCCAATGGCATTTAAATGGGGCACCAGATTTTTGGGATTGCACCAAAGGCTCCTGTTACTATTGGTACTATCCTTGCTTTCTTTTGCCAGAATTATTATACTTTTATTTGCAGGTCTTTGTGATTTTATCCAGTTCTTTCTGTCTAATCTGCTGTCTCCAGGCACTGCCAGTTAATTCCGGGGTGTTAGGTGGCAGGTACTTGTCTATTTAAATTATAAAGTCCCAGAGTACCTTAGCTTATTCATTTTCTATTTTGTCTACTCTGTGGTCCCATAAGTTCTTGCTTCCAGGCAAATAGTATCTCTTGGAAGTATTCCAATGAAGAATTAGAATAGAATAGAATAGAATAGAATAGAATAGAATAGAATAGGTTTATTGGCCAAGTGTGATTGAACACCCAAGGAATTTGTCTTTGGTGAGTAAGCTAAAAATGTACATATAAATAAAAAATAATAGGTCATAGGTCATTATCAATGATACTTAGAGTTTTGCTGATTGATAACCTCACCCAATGGTTTCATATAGATGTTAAATTGGATTGGGGAGACTCAAGCCCTGTGGCATTCCACAAAGCAGGAGTACTTTGTACATATATTTGATAAGTATGTCCACCCATTCCACAATATATCCTTGCCAGAATATCCAATTCTTAATAGCTGATCGTCAAGGTACATTTTTCAGAAAGCAGATATTTTTCAAGAAGAGTGCACTCTCATCAAATCAGGCTAAATCCTTTTCCACTTACCACAGGACCTGGATTAAATTTCAGCTTGTTTCTCTCATCCTGTATACTATCAAATTTCAGCAGCATTCAGGCAAGGACGGGAAAGAGTAATAGGCTGGGTGCCATCAGATTGCACTTCACACCAAAGTTTCAAAACTGTTCCCCCCACCCCCACCCAGCAGCAGTTTTGTGCAGGTATTGAGTAATGTGAATGAGCACACAGAATAATTCGGTGCACAATAAATTAATAGCAAACAAGCATTCCCCTACCAGCATCTGGACAAAAACAAGCAGGAAAGACAGGAATGCAATTGGGTGGATCCAGAAGAGCTATCTGGTCTGCACTTTTCTATCTAAAGTGGTCTGCACTTTTCTGACAACACAGCACTTAAATATATATTGGGTTTTGCCAGCAGACTATCTACATAAGATATTCCAGATTCATTTAACCCCAAATCTGTACAAAAAATATGCTATAGTATTGGTAGTTCTAAGACCTTCAAATGCTGACATAGATTTATAAACAAATGAAAGAGAATCAATAATCTACCTAGGAAGGTAGTAATTATTTGATTGCAGGAAGTATTTAATACTGAAGGCCAGAAAAAATACTTTGCATTTGGTTTTTCAAGAATAACCACTTAGTTGTTAACCTGGAGTGTGTGTGTGTGTGTAAGAAAATATTTAGTGAAAATGTTTTAAACATGCACCTAAAATGTCTGATCTTTCTTTTGAATATGCTTCCAGAAACTTCCACACTATAGGTCCTATTCACTTGCCACGAAATGAAAAAAAATCAGTTATCCAATGTATGAAACTGATGCTGATTGGTTTTCAAGAAAATCTTTGGAATAGCCATTTGATAAGGCAATTTGGAATGGCCAGTACAAAATCACAGACAGATGCAGGTCTGTTTCCAAGAACTAAAGCATCTGTGTGACATTTCTTGAAATTCAATAAACATGTCACACCTTTCAATTAAATGTCTAAATATCCGTAGTTCTTGAAATCCCTTGGCATGTAACTCTGCAGCCGAGAACTTGTTATACTAAGACTGAGTTCATCAGAAACAATAAAAATTAATAATAATGGTGGTGATGGGGTTTCTGTTGTACAGTACTCTGTGCTGCAAGAGTATGAAGACTTAAAAAAAGTGGACCATTTTGTGGTTATTTTGAATCTGGGTCAGAGTTGCTTTTTTTCTTCCTTTCTCCCTCACTTCTTAAAGTGTTTCACCATGATCATACAAACAGACCTGTTGCCCCAATTTTAGAAAGATGTTGAGACTCTAGGAAAAGTACAGAGAAGAGCAACGAAGATGATTAGGGGATGGGAGGCTAGAACACATGAAGAATGGTTGCAGGAATTAGGTATGTATAGTTTAATGAAAAGAAGGACTAAGGGTAACATAGTAGTGTTGAAAATATACAAGGGGCTGCCACAAAAAAAAGGGGGGGTCAACCTATTCTCAAAAGCACCTGAAGGCAGGACAAGAAGCAATGGATGGAAATTAAAGGAGAGAACCAAACTAGAAATAAGGAGAAGTTTCCTGACAGTTATAACAATTAATCATCGGAAGGACTTGCCTCCAAAAGTTGTGGGAGCTCCAAACTGAGAGTTTTTAAGAAGAGATTGGACAACCATTTGTCTGAAATGGTATAGGGTTTCCTGCTACAGCAGGGGGTTGGACTAGAAGGGAGCTCCAACATGCTTTCCGATTCTGTTATTCTATTTATTTTATTTACAAAACAAATAATATCAATGTTCACCAAGAAATAGGAGAAAAAGACACTATTCTATATGATTGTATCATGAGAGAAAAGAAAGGAACAATAACATAGGCAACAAATAATGTTAAGAGAAGCTTCCAGAACTTCACAACTAATAAAGGACCACTTAGCACTAACTGCTACAATTAACCTCTTCCCTGGACATTTAGGATTGTTTAATCCAAGAGTTTCTTCCTTTTAACATGGGTTAGAATTTTGTTGCCCTTTAATCAGGAAGACACTGGAATAACAAAAAGCTACAGTATTTTTTTTTTAAATCACTACTGCTAATTGAAAAACAAGGGCTGGGTGAATGAACATGACATTTGAAGCAAATTGTTCTTTTCAGTTCACAGAAAGAACACAGAGAATAAAAGATCATCTCTATAAAATACAGTGGTTATTCTTCCCTCAATGACTATTTGTCGTATTATATTTAAAAAAAGTAGGCCTAGATCATATGAAAAGCCGAGCCAGTTCAGCATCCTGGTTCTTACTAACCTAATGCCCAAGAAAAGAAAAAGCCCAAGAGAGTCACTTTATGTTCTGCTTACATT
Source organism: Thamnophis sirtalis (assembly GCF_051295495.1). Taxonomy (NCBI): domain Eukaryota; kingdom Metazoa; phylum Chordata; class Lepidosauria; order Squamata; family Natricidae; genus Thamnophis; species Thamnophis sirtalis. Next base: position 30,672,850 of record NW_028261381.1, read on the forward strand.
TCCAGAATTGAAAAACTAATCCATTATGATTAATAACCCATAGAAAGTGCTTGGAAATAATTTTTTAAAAAAACCACCATCATCACCAAAGAGACCAATGTTTTAATTCTGCAATAAAGACACAGTACTAACTGTAATGCTCCTACTACTACAGAAATAAATTAATACATCAATTTTTTTTTAAGCTACAATAGCATATGTTAAACACCTAAAATACTTTGAGGAGTATACAAAAAATGTATAATACTTTTATCACAGCAGCAGCATTTTCTCCCTTATTCCAGGTTTCTCTGCAGTTTTAGAAGATGTCCAAAATGTTCTCTCCTCATACTAGTATACAATTAGTCCCATATCACAGGCCCTTATAGACAAGCCATTGGACCTTTACCAGATTCTGTACATTTGCCTGGCAGATAGTTTTAGCTGCTAGGTTTTGTGAAGTTTAGGGAACATTAGTACTTTAAAAGATGTTTTTTAAGATAAGAGGAATCTCACTCATTTTGCTAGTACAGTATCTGGAAGTTTCCTGTTAAGCTTCAAAGACATTTTGTTGTTACCATTATTACCACACCTCAGCTTACCAATGAACTATGGGGGGAGGGAGCTGGAGATAGGACACTACCCAGACATCAAGATGTACTGTCTGAGAACCAAGGACACTTCAGTGGTGTTTAAAAAAGCCAGAGGGACTTTCCCACAACAATATCCGGATAATGTATTAGACAATGAGATCTGAGTTAATTGGTATGTGTGTAAGAATGTGAACTTTAACTATGGGGCTTGGCGCAGGAAAAATCTAGATCTTGTTTTGCCTTCAATTGTGCCAAAGTGAACTACTCAATAAAGTCTTGCATAAGGAGATTGGATCGTCTTAATGGTACTTGCTTTGGTTGGGTTTGTCAGTCGGAACCTTGACCTTCCCATCTGGAACGAATTTGACCAATTCCGATAAAACTTTGAAAGGGTAATGGAGCTTTGTTGAATTTCAACTCAAATGGGAATCCATTACAAAGATATTAAAGAATGGTATCTGGCTTTGTGAAGCATAAAGAAAAAGAAAAGGGAAGCAGTGTCTGTAGCCAGCGTCCCTTATATTCAGGTTTCTCTGATGTTTGCTTCATTGTTTGTTTCAAACAGCGTGATGCTAGTATGCTTCATTAAGCATTCTGTGTTACCACGCTGAAAATTTCACAATGCTGACATGTGGACAGAATAGGAATGTGCAAAACATTACACAGTGTTAAGAATGGCAACACTTCCTTGTTTCAAGAAGCTGAGGTTTGTGTTATAATAAATAACACAAATACATTCCATCACTTATAAATCTTCATGAACATGTTGAGCAGGGGTGGGTTCCTGCCACAAATCTACAGTGCCATTTAGAACCGGTTCCAGCTCACTCCCCCCGCCCGTCTGCACATCATCAAGATGAAGAGCGAGAGGAGGAATTCTGGGAGTAGAAGTCCACAAGTCTTAAAGCTGTCAAGTTTGAACACCCCTGGGTTTTTTTTTTCTAAAGGGTTAGAGGTGCAAGGGTCTTGTAACTTGACAGCTTTAAGACTTGCGTGCTTCAAATTCCAGTTTCTGAGCCAACATTTTGGTTGCTAAGCAAGAGCATTAAGTGAGTTTCACCACATTTTACAAGTTTGCCCTGCCCACCCAGTCACATGAATGCCAAGCCACTCCCAGTCAGTCACATGGCTGGCAACCCACTCCCACCGGTCACATGGCTGGCAAGCCACTTCCACAAAGCAGGCCACACCTACAGAAGAGATTCTAAAAAATTTTGAAACCTACCACTGATGTTGAGGCTCTTGAAGTAATGACTTTAAACTTTAAGTACTGAAGAAAAAAGGCAAACATAACAAGAAAAACAGATGCATAAAAAGATAAACTGTGAGAAAAGGATATGGCTCTTTTAAGTGCCTTAAATATAAAATGGGAGACCTTAAGTACCTGGTTATTAAATAAGAGAGATAAATAATAAATTTATTAGGACCTGGTAGAACCGTAAGAATCTCTTGCATTGCTATTCCTGGATGTAAGATCTAGAGAAGCATGATGACAAAGTTGAGTGAAAGGTGTATACTAGGTTCTCACCCAGATATTTATCTTGCATTCAGTTCAGTTCACCTTCTGCCAACATGTTTTTTTTTACCTGTCCTTGTCCTTTCTATTTCCTACCTAACATTTCCATGATGCTGAATCTCCCTTTTCTTGGTGTTAATCTTAATTTGGTTATGATAATACATGAATTTGCTTCCTGCTCATGGAAAAATGCAACTAATTTCTTTTGTTAATTATTTTCCACCTTCTTGAAATTGTATGGAATGTACTATCCTGTTTGTACAACTGCAGACTCTGATTACTTCACAAAGGAAATGCGTATACAGATGATTTGTGCAGTAGCAGCAACTGTCTATCAACATCATGAGAGCTGTCTTCTTTTATATAATACTGATTTTTAATTGGCATCTTGTTGGAAGGGAGGGAGTAAAAAGCTAGTGTAACTATACTTTTCGGGCAAATCATTGGTAAATCATCATTCTGTAGGCATCATTCTGACTTGTAAAACAATAATTTTGATTGCTCATCTTTGGACAGGTTTCAGTCTCTTCTGATCTCTTGGAGTAGAGGCAGCACTTGCCTTGCCTTTCTTTCTCCTCCAGGGATCCTTGATGTAGGAACTAAAAGAAGAAAACAGAGAAGAAGTACAATAACAAGAAAACTGTTCTGCAGCCTGTGATTTAAAAAAAAAACTACAGGGCAATCTAGGGAACTTTAGAGATCTATTAGAATGCCATATTGTATGCACAGCTCTTTGGAATTAAATTCTAGACTGAGTTCAATTGAATTTTTTCTTAGAATATACTGTTGTTGGCTTGCATGTTTAATTCATCTATATTTGTGATAATGACTCTGAAAGTGGGGAAAAATAAATGTTTAGTACTCAGTTTAATTAGGTTGTTTTTGATGTCTTATATCTAACCTTTTCTTAGCGAACTGGTTAACCTTTCTGTGTTTGCATTTTCAGCAAGCTCTTATGGTTGCCTCAGTCCATTTGGAAACAAGTGAGAGGATACCTAGACAATTATTGTCCTGGGCAGCATCTGTTAATTCTGATTTTCAAATTAGAGTGAATTCATTTGATATTCATTTCTGTATGTCAGTGCAGAGATGCTAATGATTTCCATAAAAATCCATCATGCCATCATTGTGATAATACATTTTCGTGTAATATAAGAAAGCTTGGCTTTGTGTTAAATTCACAAGGGTGTCTCAGAAAACTTCTGCCAAATTAAATGATTTGTTTAAAGCTTTTGTTCCTAATGAGTCTTAATGAAATTACAAAGGATGATGGCACTTCAGCTCTTTAAATCAAAAGACTGGATTGTTTAACTCTGGATGACACATTCATTCCATATTGTAAGCAGCAACTAAGACACAGTTAGGTTGTGGTTCAGAAATTTTTTAGAAATACCTATGATGGTTACAATAAATGAAGAAAGAATACAGCCACAGTCAGCTGAAGAACTTATTTCTAGAAGTGTTTTTACAAAACAAAATACAATTGTAATTACCTACTGTCATCTATTGCTCAACTTTAAAATTATGAGCAAATATCCTTTAATTTGGACAATATAATATATAGATATTAGGTGACTGATTGTATTGGCTTAGATTGTAAAAACTACAGTTCTATCAGATCATTCATTTGCTGCTCTTGTTAGAAAAAACATTATCAGTTGTAATTTAAATAAACTCAGTGTTTCAAACAAATGGGTTCATTCAGAATTGATTTTGTGCTCAATAATTTAATGGGGTAGAGGAAATTACTGTATACCCTTTATTTTTTGCACAATATCTCTGTTTGCTTGGAATAAATAATTATTGTTTATCTGGTTTGTTTTTATGACTTTAGTAGACACAAGCCTAAATGTCATTTTTGAAGTTTATGACCAATGGCTGAAACATATATACTGAATTAAATTAAATGCAACAATAAATGTCATAATACAGAGGAAACCCATAAAGCAGTTTATCTATTACCTCTTTCCATTTTCTCAATCCACCCTGTACATAGCCAGTTGAGGCAAGAGTTTTGATAAATATCCAACAGGAGAGAAGACCTGCCCAGGCTTGGTAGTTTGGAAATAGCATCATTTTCATATCTATCTACACATCCAGGCTGTCCTTGTTAGCTCTGTGTCTGTTTTATTCCTCAGTAATGTCTAGCATCAACTAACAGGAATGACAGAATGGAGCAATTGCAGGCATAATAAGGAAATGCTTTTTGTCTCCCACTCTGCACTCACAAGGCCTATCATAACCATATCACTCCAGTAATCTAATAACATGGTTTGTGCTGCAGATGGAGGTTAAATGAAGCTCTGCAGAACAAAAATTAAACAAGACTTAATGCAAAATAGAACTGGCTTCTCATTTTAAATGTCATGCACAGGAGTTGAACAAGATCCAATCTGGGTCGGTCACTAGGACTAGAGGTTTACTCTTCCGAGCTTTGGGACTTGTGCTGAATCCCATCCTCAGGGAACTTCTTTCTATTGGAATGCATGCTTTGGGTTGTTCTATGAGTTGTATTTATGTGCCCTCCTACATAAATAAAGACATGAACAATTTAAATAAATGCTGCTACTCACTTATTTCATCTGAAGTAATCACAAAAAAGGACTATTAAGTGTACTGTATCGAGAGTGCTCACTTTTTTCCTCAGAAGAATAACCTTAATCAACCTTTCCATTTCTTGGCTGTGTAAGCAAAAATTCCATATAAAAGAAAACTTTCCAATTGAGATCTAATAATGGGCTCTAGTAGTAGTTCATATTTCTGAAGGGAATAACAAATATATGAAATAGAGTAAGCTCCTGATAGACGACCAGTTCTTGTGATTTTAAGAGGTTCCCCTGACATGGAGGATAAACTTTATTGAAATTATTTATTTGCTCCAGAGTTTGCAGGGAAGGAAAGAAAGCTCACTGGATGATTACATGGCTGTCTTGATGTACTAGAGTCCTCATAGCAAGGAGTTTGCCAAGTAATGCTCGACTTACAATCATTTATTTAGAGCAAGGGTATCAAAATCACGGGCTATGGGCTGGATGCGTCACACACTGACAACGCCCACCCTCAGCGAAGGGGAAAAAAGTCATGTGATGACGTGTTGTCGTGAGTTTGACACCCCTGATTTAGAGAATGACATTGAAAAAAGTAACTTACAGCCAGCCCTTGTGGTTACAACCGTTATAGCATCTCTATATAACAAAATTTCAGGTGCTTGATGTGTACTTTCTTCTGGAATACATACCTACACACATACTGAGAGTACATTTATTTTTATATTTCTATTTTGTATTACTTTAATTAATTTTATATTATATATAAATTATATACGGGTCTTATATACTTGATCAGAATTTACTTTATATACTGGATCAGAATTTCTGTCATTAGGCAGAGTGGTTAAGTGAGCCAGGCCCAAATTTTATAATCTTTTTGCCATGGTTGCTAAGTGAATCATTACAGTTGTTAAGTGAATCATGATAGTTCAGCAGATCCAGCTTCCTTCAGTGACTTCGCTTGTCAGAAGCCAGCTGGGAAGGCCGCAGATGGTTATCCCATGACCCTGAGGTGCTGCAACAGTCATAAACGCATGTCGGGTTGCCTAGAGCCTGAATTTTGATCAAGTGATTGTGCAAATATTGCAAGAGTCATAAAATGGGAGGACTGGTCATAGGTCAATTCGTTCAGTGCCATCGTAACGTTGAATGATTGCTAAACAAACTGTTGTGTAAGTTTAGGATTACCTACATATAAACATTACTCAGTCTGTCATACAGGTTTGGTGGCATCTCTGATAGACCCTATGAACCTTGGTTGTTTCTTTCAGATCAACCGCTTTGGCTGACAGTTTTGGAATATGATGCCTTAACTGCTTCTGCGGACAAATAAACCTGACTCTTGAAAAACATGTCTCGTATTCAGAACACAAAATGGGGACTGTCCTATTTAGCATACTATTCTGTCAACTCGATTGCAGGTTTGATAGCATGTTAGCACAGCTGTGATAAGAGGGTTTCATGAAAAAAACTAAGATGACTGAATAAAATTTTGTTTGGAAGGGATGAAACCACCAGGGGATGCTAGAAGTTCTTAGAAGGAAAAAATAGTTACAGAAGTTGCCCCCATGAGGGAATTAACGATTTTTTTTTAATAAGCCCACCAAAAGATAAGGTGTGTAACAAGATAAATTTAGTGAACCAAAGAGAATTGCTAATGTGATATATGATCTGGCTAGATATCTGTTGTGAGATGTGGCGTGCTTGCTTTGAGACATTAATCCTGCGCGTAAATACAGGTAGTCCTTGACTTACAACTTTTCATTTAGTGATTGTTCAAGTTATAACTGAAAGAAAGTGAATTTATTATAAATTTCTTACTCATCACCGCTGCAGCATCTCTGAGGTCACGTGATCAGAATTTGGAAGTTTAGCAACTGGCTCATATTTATGAAAAATTGCAGTGCCATGTGATCACCTTTTGTGACCTTCTGACAGAGTCAATGGGAAAGCCAGATTCTCTTAATAATCCTGTTACTGACATAGCAACTGTAGTGATTCACTTAAGGACTATGCTAAAAGAAGTTGTAAAAGGGGGCAAAACTCACTTCACTGTCTTGCTTAGCAACCAAAATTTTGGGCTCGATTGTGGTCCTAAGTTGAGGACTACTTGTAACCATGCAGAAATATAAAGTTTTCAAGATGTTCCCATCCATCTTTGTGTGATTATTTGAGTTACCTTGCACCAAGTGAAATGAACCACACAGTTTTTGGCTGATCTGACAGAAGCACTCTGAATCTGTGGAATGACAAAGAAATGCAAAATAAAGAAATTCAACATATTACAAGTGGAATGAAATATTTACCATTATTAAGGGAGGTAGAAATGAATGAATACCAAGAGCCATGGTGGCATAGTGGTTAGAGTGCAGTGTTGCAGGCTACTTCTGCTGACCGCAGGCTGCTTGCAATTTGGCAGTTTGATTCTCATCAGTTCAAGGTTGACTCAGCCTTCCATCATTCTGAGGTCGGCAAAAATGAGGACCCCTACTATTGGGGGCAATATGCTGACTCTGTAAACCATTTAGAGAGGGCTGTATATAAGTCTAAATGCTATTTCTAGAGTGCTATTGCTACTATAAAAGCCTTAATGTTCAGCTCAGCTCTTGATGACCCCCACTTCACATCCCATTATATTCTTACAACTGGAAATTTTTCCACAATAGGGACACAGTTCGTCCAGACTTTTCCAGAAATTTTTGTTTGACTACCTAGAATAATTTACTGCTGTGGATCTCTTAGTGGTCTCCCATTCAAGTACTAATATCCAACTTTGCTGGACTTCTTTTTTCCTGAGGTGAGCTAAGATCCATTGGGCATTGCCAGCTGATGCAACTAACAAAAGTGTTTTTATCCTGTCCTTCCTACAAAAGCCTCAAAGAACATCCACCCTTCTCCATTCTCATCTCCATAACAACCTTGAAAGGTGGCTTAGATGAAGAGATAGTGCCCAACACCTGGGCTAAAGAAGTATAAAGAATCCAGATTTATTGCATTAAATCCCCTCCAGGTTTCTCAGCAAGGGTTTCCGGAATACAGATTATCCAAGGACATCCTTACTTTCAATTTTTTTCTCTTGACTGCATTGCAATAACCTACTGATTTATAGAGGAATTGCGATGGAAAATGGTTGTTGCATTGAAAAATGTCACTTTGGCTTTTTCTTGCATTCTGTAAACAAGACTTCTGATTCACAGCACCTCCTAATGTAATTGTGTATCACAGCAAATAGCTGTTTTTGAGTTTCTCTCATATTAAGAGCTCCATAAAGAGTAAAATGTTTGTCCTCTTGTGCATATAGAGCTCATGATTAGATTTTATTTTCTATCTCACAAAGAAACCATTTTATTCTGAATATTATATTACAAGACTGCTTAAGGAGCATTAAATGTTCGGAAGTTTAGGCATGCTAGGTTAGAGCCACCTTGTTAAACTTTAATCCAACATATTGTATATTAAGGTAATTATTATAATTTGTTCATCAAATGTGTTAATTTATTTTAATCCATTTATACTGCTGCCCATCTCGCAGTACAGAAGCAACTCTGGTGCTTCATTTGCTAGAGAATGACTGCATAAAAATTTATTGATAGCAATGGCAAATCTTTATAGTTTTAATTCAATTACTGTAGCATCAATAAAGGAGAATATTTGTAGCTCAGGGTTGAAATGAGGGGTCTTTGATGCTCTCTGAACTTGGTTGTTTTCTTGCAGACATTTCATTACTCAAATTAGGTAATATCATTGGTGCTAGTAGGGAGTGGGGTTTCCCCAGTTTATATTCTAGTGGCTTGTCCTATCAGTGTTAATGGGGGAGATCTTAAGAGGTGCTTTGGCTTATTTGACTTGCTTGGAAGTTTCTTAATTGGGGTATTATAATATTGTGTTATTACAGTTTTGATTTCATTACAGGTCATCCTCAACTTACGACCACAATTGAGCCCAAAATTTATGTTTCTAAGTGAAACATTTATGAGTTTTGCCCCATATTATGATCTTTGTTGTCACAGTTGTTGAGTGAATCACTGCAGTTGTTAATAACATGGTTAAGTGATTCTGTCGTAAAAGATGATCACATGACACTGAACCCGTCATAAATGAGTTAGTTGCTAAGCACCTGAATTTTGATCACGTGACTATGAAGATGCTGCCATATTTGTAAATGTGAAAAATGGTCATGTCACTTTAATGCTGTTTAAATTTTGGTCACTAAATGAACTGTTGTAAGTTGAGGAGTACCTCCATATTTAATTTGTATAACTCCAGGCAGCATACATAATGGTCCAGTGGGATGGACCACAATGGGTCTCCTAGTCTGCTCATAACAACCACCCTTTGAGGTGGGTTGAACTGAATGGGAGTAACTATCCCATTTTAAAAATCTCATCCTCTTGTAAAAAAAAGTGAGCAATTTGTTTTTTTAAATATTTTTTTATTTTTAAACAAACAAAAATAGACAAAAACATAAAACACATACAACTTTCTTCCATTTCATATAGCGTGTCATTTGGTTACAAGATTTTGTGCGTCTTTTCCATGGTCACCACTTACAGTTATATATCGAATCACAAATTGTTCATTAGGTAAACATAAATGCATTATTGTTATATATCAATTTTTCAACTGTAATTATTAATCCTTAATTTTAAACAAGATATTCTGGATATTAAATCCATTCACACAACATCATTTTTCATCAATAGTTCGACTCCTGTTATTATTCCTACATTTTAAACAAAATATTCTATATATTGAAATCATACATACATCATTCCATTACATCGTTCTAATCTGTTTAACAGTGCTAAATCCTTATGGTATTGCATATAGCATTCCACTATTCTTAGAATATAAAAAAAAAAATTCTCCCACTTTTTCCATTACCATGATTTTTTATCTAACCATTGATAAAACAAATCCCAAACTTTGTAGAATTGTTCATCTTCTTGTTCTCTAATTTCAAATGTCAATTTACTCATTTCCACACATTCCATAATTTTTTGAATAATTTCCTCCTGCATTGTTATTTTCTCATTTTTCCAGTGTTTTGCAAATACAATTCTGGCTGCTGTTAAAACATTTACAATCAAATATTTCAAGTCTCTATTATATATTTCTGGTATGATTCCCAATAAAAAAAGTCTCTGGTTTAAAGTCTATATGTTTTTGTGTCATTTTTTCCAACCACCTGTGAATTTTAGTCCTATATCTTTTAGATTCTGTGCAAGTCCATCACATGTAGTAATATGAACCCGGTGTCTGAAGACATTTCCAACACTTTTCTGATTTATTCTTGAACATACTTGCTATTCTCGTTGGGGTAGATGCCACCTGTAAAACATCTTATACAAATTTTCCTTATATGCTGTTGACATTGTCATTTTATAATTCTGAGACCACAATTTCTGCCACTTTTCTAATTCAATCCCGTGCCTAAAGTTCCCCCCCCCACACTATAATAGGTTCTTTAACTTGTTCTTCTTCTAGCTTAACCTCTAGTAAATGTCCATATAATTTTTAAATTACTTTTTCATCAGTACCTGTTAAAATTTAACTAATTCAGTCATTTTGTCATAAAAACCTTCCTCTTTACGATCTTTGTCGTATCTAGATTGTATTTGCACATATGAAAACCAATTCATCCTTATTCCATCTTGTTCCAACTCTTGCTTAGATTTAAGTTCACCCTCTGCATTCAATATTTCACCATATCTAACTGTTTGTTCCTTTTTGTATATTATTGGGTATGAAAAGGCTTCAATAGTTGATAGCTAGAGTGGAATTTTTAAATAATATTGCTTTTTGATCTTTGCCCAATTAAATAGCAACGCCTCCCTTAAGTAATGTCATCTGAAATACCTCTGTGTTGTAGTTCCCTTATACCATAAAAAAGCATGCCAACCTAACAATAAGTCATGACCTTCTACAGTAAATAGTTTAGAATTCCTTAGTGTTACACATTATTTAAGCCACATCAAACTTGCTGCCTGGTAATATAATTCCCAATTGGGCAAGCCTATTTCTCCTCTTGTTCTTGCATCTTGTAGTGATTTTAATTTTATTCTTGCTTTTTCCCCCTGCCAAATGTACTTCAGCACTATTTTGTTTAAATCATCAAAGTATTCGTTCCCTAATCTGATTTGTATTGTCTGGAACAAATATAGGATTCTGGGTAGAATGTTCATTTTGATTGTAGATATTCTCCCTATCATTGATAGTTGTAAATTTTCCCATTTCTTCAAATCATTTGCAATCTCTTGTTTAAGTTTATAATAATTGGTCTCTTTAAGTGCACTACATCTTGCTGTTAAATATATCCACAAGTATTTAACCTTGTTTGTGACTTGCATCTCCAAGATTTCCGCTAATTCTTCCTTTCGTCTTGTTGATATATTCTTTGTCAAGATCTTCATTTTATCTTTGTTTATTTTCAATCCGGCTATTTTCCCATATTTCTCTATTTTTTCTATTAGTTTGGGAGCTGTTTCCAATGAATCTTCTAGAATGAAAACGAAGTCCTCTGCAAATGCTTGCAATTTGTGTTTTTCCTTTTTAATTTTCATTCCTTTTATTTCCTTTTTTTCTCTAATATTTCTGTTTAAGACTTCTAATGTTAAGACAAAAAGTAGGGGTGATAATGGACAACCTTGTCTCGTCCCTTTCTTTATTTCAATAGGATCTATCAGCTCTCCATTTATCATTATATTTGCTGATTGTTTGTGGTAAATAGTTTGTATTGTTTGTGTAAATTTCTTGCCAAAACCCATCTGTTCCAGTTGCAACAGCATAAAATGCCAATTCACATTGTCGAATGCTTTCTGTGCATCTAAGAACATCAGAGACATTTGCTTTTTGGGGTGTGCCTCATAATATTCCAAAGTGCCTAGAATTATTCTCATATTGTCTTTAATTTGTCTCTTTGGTAGAAATCCATTTTGATCTGAATTTGTTTCTGAACATAGGTAAAAAATGATCACATTGATTTTAAACCCACTTTTATGTCTAATATAAAAGTTTACTAAACATGATAAACTATATATGTGATGGCGAACCTATGGCACACATGCCAGAATTGGCACGCAGAGCCATCTTTCCTGGCATGCGAACCATCACCCGTTGCTCTTCCGGGTTCCGACGTGCTGACCAGCTGGTCTTCACATGTACAGGAACACCAGAAACCGGAAGAGCAGCCACTCAGTGCGCATATGCGCACCTGGAAGATTATCTTCCGGTGCTAGCTGGTCTTCACATGCACATGCGTGCCAGAAACAGGAAGACCAGCTGGCTGTTACACATGTGCGCACTGGAAACCGAAAGATCATTTTCCCAGTGCATGCACGTGCAATAGGTGGCTGCTCTTCCGGTTTCCGGCACACCTTTGCTCCCATTTTGGTTCACCAACACTGAACTATACTATGCACTTTTTTTTTTATTGTGGCCTTTCATTAATATAATGTTTCAATCACTTTAAACTTCACTGATGACAATCATCTTCAAAGGCTCGTCTCCGTTGAATGCCTCCTCCCCTTCCTCTGAGAAGCTGGTTGCTACTAAACAGATTATTTTCAATCCTGGTGTCCAGTGAGATTCAAATTATATTTACTGGGGAATAGATTATTCAAAAAATTGTTTTTATGAGGTTTTTAGATATGTCAATGCTTGATTCTTCATATTGTCTCTGTTGCTAGCTCACTTTTCCATTGATATTTCAATAATTTCATTATTTTAACAAACCATCCCACGTCTTGCACCAATTTGAAGGTAAATCTAAATAATAAATCTGGAAAAAGATCATCCCTTTGCTTTTTATAAGAGCTGCTTCTAAATTGTGTTTGCCAATTGGAACCTATCCAACGAAACTGATTTCTGGAGCTTGCAATTGGACTGTGGGGCTATTATTATTGTATTGCTTTTCCTCAGGTCCCCCCCCCCCCAGCTTATGGGTCCCAGACACTTTATACTATTTAGGTTTAGGTTTTATTCAACTTGTATGCCGCCCTATTCCCGAAGGGAAGGGAACAATACAAAAGGAAAAAAACAAGACAAACGACAATACAAAACCAGTTTAAAAGGTCTCAACAAACACAACAATTCAAGTGGGGATGGAACTCAACAGCCCCAGGCCTGCCGGAACAGCCAGGTCTTAATGGCTTTACGGAAAGCCTGAAGGGCTTTCTTTCTCCGTTTTCATTAAATCCCTGCAAACCGCCTACCGGGTGTTAAAAGGTTTGGTTCCCACCCACCCCCATCCCCCATGGTTATGCAGAACTCTCCCAACTCAGTGTTGAGCAACTTTTATGATATGTGGACTACAGCTGACCAGGGAATTGTGGGAGTGGAAGCAGTGGTATATTAACCATTAAGCAGACTAAGCACACGCTTAGGGCATCAGACCCAAGGAGCAGGGGATGAAATTAAGCAGATTCTGGAGAACCGGTAACGGAAATTTTGAGTAGTTCGAGAACTGGCAAATACCACCTCTGCCTAGCCCCACAGTGTGGCAGGAATGGAGATTTTGCAGTATCCTTCCCCTGCCATGCCCACAGAACCGGTAGTAAAAAACATTGAATTTCACCACTGCCAAGGAGATACTACAAAGTTGAGAAAGAAAAAAAAACAATGAAGATTTATACGGTATGTACAAAGGGGGGGGACCAAGATTTGTCAGTGCTTAGGACACCAGTGAGCAGTGATAAAATTCATTTTTACTACCGGTTCTGTGGGAGTGGCTTGGTGCGTGTGGCAGGGGAAAGATACTGCAAAATGTCCATTCACTCCCTACTCTGGGGCCAGCTAGATGTGGTTATTTGCTGGTTCTCTGAACTACTCAAAATTTCCGCTACCATTTCTCCAGAAACTGCTGAATTTCACCCGCCAGTGAGCCTTAATATGCCACTGAATGTTACACACCTCAAAAGTGGCTGAGGTCGAGAAACGTCGTTGTACTAGATCGACGTTTCCTTCCTGTGTTAAAAATTTCCGGCCCGGTTGCAAAGGTGCTTTTCTTACCGCACCTTAAAAAGGAATTGTAACCTAAGCTTCCGTGGAGTGCAGTTTCCTCTTTCTTCCAATCAGAAATACCAGGCGTGATTTATTCCGAAAATACGGGGGGAGGAATCCTACTTCGGAAGAAAAAAAAGTCCCCCGCTGCAAAAGGTCGGAGCCCCGTCGAGTAGCTTTCTCTTTCGATTTCTCTCGCCCTTCGCACCCGTTTTCCCGGGGATTTTCCAGCCCGCGCCTGCTTTTCTCCCAACCAGAACGGATTGCTTCAAGAGGCGGAAAAAGACGGGATTGGCCTTTCGCCTCCGCCAATCATCGCCCTACGACCCAGAAGCTCACCCAGCGGGGGAATGTAACTCAGAGCTCGAGGAAGCGCCCGCGGGGGACACTTTTCCCGGGAGAAGCGAAAGTAGCTGCTGCCGCCTTTCGTCCGCCTGTGCGCTTTGGCCACCTGCTCTTCTTAGGATGAGGGGGCTGCTCTCAGGCTCCGTGCCCACCTGCAGGGCGATTCTGACGGTTGCCATCCTGTGCTGCTGCTGCGCTAACAGAGCAGTTTCTTTAGGTAAGCAACCCTGTAGGGCGCTGTACCCCATCCCACCCCCGACTAGCTCTCTAATCAATCCCCACGCAGGAAAGCGGCTGGCTGGAGGCCGAAGAAGGAACAACTAAGTCTGAGGGCCGACCCTCCGCTGCGCAAGCCGAGGGGGGGGGGCTCTCCCCCAGAGGGGGAGAAGGTGTTGGTTAGGGAAGTAGGAAATCCCCGTTTAAAGGCGTAGGGCTGAAGGTGAGGGGGTGCCTTTGGAGACGCTTGGAGGATACTCCCACACCCCTCGCTTGCTTCTCCGGGGGTGGATGGATAGGTGGGATGGGGCTGCTGCCCCTGGGGCAGGTAGTCTCTAGCGAGCGCCGGGAACTGCGCTGCAAGCGCCTCTCGAGCTTGCTCTCGCCCTTCCAGCATCGCGCGCGCGCGCGAGAGCTCTCCAAGTCACCGGTTTGCGCCAAGGCCGCGCATTTAGAGCCGTGACTTGACAGTTTTGTTGTTGTTGTGGGGGTGCTTGTGTTTTGAGCCTCTGGCACTCTGGTGGTTGTCCCAGAGGCTTTTTAACCTGAACGTCGTAGCAGGAGTAACTTCAGAATATCGCCGACGACGACGACTTAGCTATGCCGTTTGCAGCCGGGGTTTGGGAATGGGCGTCGGAGGCAGAGACCACGGCTTCCTCCGGACTCCTTTCGCTTTCTTTCCCAGAGTTATTTAGAGGGTTTGCCAGAGATTCCTTGCGTGCTTTGATTTTTTTTAGGAGTTAAAAACTTGGCTTACTCTTCGGTGTAAAAGCAAAAAAGAACGCGGGGCTTTTGAAGCTAGGTGGAGAACCGAATTGGATTCAAGGAGACTTTTGGTTTTCACTTCAAGACGGGGGTGGGGGGGTTCTTTCCAATGCTACATTTGACTGGTGGACTTTTTTTTTCTTTTTTGGAAAGTTTTTATTTTATTTTTCTATAATCACTTTTACATCATTAATCTTACAGTGTGTCATCTGGGTACAATCTTTGTCTCATTATATTTAACGGTTACATCATTTTAAATCTATTTTTATCTTGCTTTTACATTTACATTTACATTTTAATTGCCTTTTAATTCAACTCCTCCCCTATAATTCTCTGTTCTTTTCCAAATTATTCAATTGATAGACTAGTGCACTTTATAAGTTGTGTGTGTTTGCGCATGTGCAATAATGACAAGTGTTGAAGTTCTGGCAGGAAAAAAAAAACCGGTAGCAACCAAATCATCCTGATGAATTGAAGTTTCAGTTTGATTTCACTGGTTTTGGTTGATCTGAAAACTTTAAGACTATTAAGGTATTTTGCAGGTCTGTGCAAGATTATACTGCGTTCTGCTGATAAGCATTGGCTGGTGTTTTTCTTAACGTTTATTAAATTGCTTTAAAGAGATTGTGAGTTGAAATTTGAACCTACCGTTAATTCTACATTACTGTATAAATACACTATATTGCCAAAGGTATTCGCTCACCCATCCAAATAATCAGAATCAGGTGTTCCAATCACTTCCATGGCCACAGGTGTATAAAATCAAATACCTAGGCATGCACACTGTTTCTACAAACATTTGTGAAAGAATGGGTCACTCTCAGGAGCTCAGTGAATTCCAGCGTGGAACTGTGATAGGATGCCACCTGTGCAACAAATCCAATCGTGAAATTTCCTCGCTCCTAAATATTCCACAATCAACTGTCAGCTGTATTATAAGAACGTGGAAGTGTTTGGGAACGACAGCAACTCAGCCACGAAGTGGTAGGCCACGTAAACTCGTCCAACATCAGTGTGTGACCTCACAAATGCGCTTCTGGAAGAATGGTCAAAAATTCCCATAAACACACTCCTAAACCTTGTGAACAGCTTCCCAGAAGAGTTGAAGCTGTTATAGCTGCAAAGGGTGGACCGAAGTCATATTGAACCCAATGGATTAGGAATGGGATGTCACTTACAGTAAGTTCATATGCGAGTAAAGGCAGGTGAGCAAATACTTTTGGCAATATAGTGTATCACAAAGTCTTTGGGCTTAAACATGTGAAGGGAAAAATTAAATTGCAATTTCATATGGATTAAATTGTTATATGCAAATGTTTTAAAACTCTTGCTTATCATTTTCACATGTAAATACTTTCAAGCATGACAGTTCAATAGTACCCAAGCCCTTTTATGTGTAAACAGTGTAACTAAGGTTTACCTAACATTTTTTCACATACATTATGCTATAATTGTTTATGAGAGATTGTGTGTGAGTCTGTGTATATAGTGCAGTCTTACATTATTTAGAAAGAACTTCTAAGATTATTATTTCCGTTGCTAATGCAATTATTCTAAAACTTTCCTGTATACCATTTTACTGGAATATATGTAAATACTTTCAAGCATGACAGTTCCCCACCCTCTTTTGTTTAAACAGCGTAACTAGGATTTATCTAACATTAATTCACATATATTATGATTGCTACTTGTGTGAGAGAGATTGTGTGTGTGTGTGTGTGTGTGTGTGTAATATGTAGGTTTATATTATGTAGAAAGGACTTTTTTAACTAGGTAATCCTTGAGTTATGACAGTTCACTTAGTGACTTTTGAAGTTGCAACCTAATCCTCTCCCTTTCTTGCCAACAAAGGCTTTTTGCAAAGACAACCTGAACCTAAAGGGACACAATCTTCCTATAGGCTTTGGCAAGGCTTTGCCAAAAGCCTTTGCTGGCCTGACAGGGACCAACACATCCCTCCCGGCTCTGTTCTGGAAAGCAAAGGCTTCCAAAGTGTTTGCAAGCCGATGGGACGCTTTGACACAGGGCAACTTCGCTGCCCCGAATCCTCCTATTGGCTTGCAAACAATTTGGGCTCCAAGACTGGAAGCTTATGGGGGTTGTGATCTTGCGCGACTTCAGGCACTCATCCGTTTTTGCAGAGAAGGAGTGCCTGAAGTTGCGTGAGATCAGGCCCCTCAGAAGCTTCCAGTCTCGGCATCCAAACTGTTTGCAAGCAGATGGGATGCTTCACGCTGCCCAAAAGTTTGCACGCTGAAACTGGAAGTTTCTATGGACCATGATTTTTCACGGTAGAGAGGCTGGAGATAACTCACTAGATCTTCACAAGGTAAGTGACCCAACGCTGCAGGAGGAGGGGGCTAAGCAATTGTGGGAAGCATGAGGCATCTTATTGGTTTGGAGGAGGCCTCGGGTGGTCTTAAGCAGGTGGCCTGTTCCATCACTATCCCCCCCAAACTTTTCCCATCCTGAGATATGTCATGTGCACTTATATGACCCATACATTTGATTATCGAATGCATGGGCGAAAGCAGGGAGTGCCCAAGAGGTGCTCATTTTATGTGATTTACTCCAATGGATCCTCGAGTTACAAATGTCATTGGCAGGCATTTGTAACTTGAGGACTCCCTGTAGTTTATTATTTTTCTTGCTAATTGTTTATGGAGATTTATGAAGAAATATTATGAAGAAATGTGGCAATTATGTGGCAAATGTGGGAGGGAGTTTTCTTGTTCAGGAAACTGCTGCAAAATAACAAAAAACTTATGATGTAAGATGACCAATAATAATGTGGGTCATTAAAGGGGTAGTTGTTTTTCACTTTGAAAATGTATTTAAATCTCATATTCATATGTATTAATTGCTCTCTCCTGTCTCTTACAATAGAGCAGGGTGAAACCCTTTTGCAAAAGCAATAATAAACAGCTATTTTATTGTTCAATTGAGTCTCCTGGTGTTTCTCTGAGGGGATTTGAATCTCACATCTATTAAGTTCTATTTCTATTCAGTTCAATTTTAAACTGAACTGAAGAAGTTTCTTGGATGAGAAACTAAACGTTCAATGGCTTTAAAAAAGGTGTCATGACTATTTTTCATACATAGGACAGTTGAAACATCCCCATGGTCAGTCGCATGATCAGAATTTGGATGTTTGCTAACTGGTATGTATTTATGATATTGCATTGTCCCAAGGTCTTGTGTGATCATCATTTGTAACCTTCCCAACCGGCTTCCCACAAGCAAAGTCAATGGTGGAGACCAGATTCGCTTAATGACCACATGACTCATTTAACAACTGCAAATTTGCTTACCAACTGTATCAAGAAGGTCGTAAAATGGGGCAAAACTCACTTAACGACTGCCTTGCTTAGCAATGGAAATTTTGCACTTGGTTATGGTTGTAAATCAAGGACTACCTAGGCTCCAACAGTTTATTTTGAAGCAGAATGCCGAATGTCTGAGGTTAAGGGATGCAGACTCATGAGAAGTAATTGAAAGCAGGAAAGATTAGCCAAATGATTATAACTCATTTGCATGGGCATCATTTCTTTGGCTTTCCTGAATTATTCTGTACAATCACCCTGTGATCTAGTTCTGACAGATAAGGTGCTGGTAGATAATTATGGCCCACTTGAACTAAAGAGCTTCCTCCAATTTTTTAATTGTACCCCACCCAGAGTTGCTCTGCAAGTGAGATGGTCAATGTCTAAATGAGATACATACACACACACACACATTTCACACCCGAAATGTAACTTTATCCTGTCCATAAATGGGTACCTGCAGTGGCTTTCTCTTTATAGAGATTTGGGGAAATGCTATTTAACTGGATACTATGAAAGTGCCATATTTTTTGGCTGACCCACCATGATGAGAGTTATAGGACCGTGATGGCAAACCTATGGCACGTGTGCCAGAAGTGACATGCATTGCCCTCTCTGTGGGCACACAAGCCATCGCCCCAGTTCAGCTCCGCTGCACATGTGCTCATGCCTCCTACCAGCCAGCTGTTCTTTGGGTCTCTGCCACGCATGTGTAGGTGCATGCGGGGAGGGCTGCGTGCACATGGAAGGGGGTGCATGCACGGGGGGTGCATGTGCAGGGCTGCGCACACATTGCATTTTGGGGTTTGGGCACACGCTTTGGGCACTCTGTCCGGAAAAGGTTAGCCATCACTGTTATAGGATGATTTCATTGGGTTTTTAATGAAAGAGAAGCCATGGACTGGCAAACTCAGTGCTCGTAAATTGAAGGAACAAAGACTGCAACCAACCCCATTAATATAAATTGGAGTAAGATGCTCTGGAAGAAAAATCAGTAATGTCTCCCCCTTTTTTTTCCTGGTAGAAAAACAATTCTCTTTTAGGGGATTACTTTGATATTGCTGGAGATCAAATGGCAATGTTACGAAGCTGATATCTTGGCTCACAGAGCCATGCCTAAGGACAGTCAAATGGATGAAGCCAAGGAGTGTGGTCATAACACACCAGAATGGTAGCAACATTTGCCAAATTGCAAGATGATTGGGCTGGTTCTGTCTCACCTCAGTTAAAGATACAACCCAGAAAATCAGAGATGTAACTACAAGCAGTCTTCGACTTACAACCAAAATTGAGCCCAGAATTTCTGTTGTTAAGTGAGACATTTCTTAAGTGAATTTTGCCCCATTCCATGACTCTCTTGCCACAATTGTTAAGTGAATCACTGCGGTTGATAGGTTAATCACTTGGTTGTTAAATGAATCTGGTTTCCTACACTGACTTTGCTTATCAGAAGGTTACACAAGCAGATCACATGACCTCAAAACACTGCAAATGTCATAAATATGACTCAGTTGCCAAGTGTCTGAATTTTGATCATGTGACCACGGTTGAATGTGAAAAAACGCTCATAAGTCATTTTTTTCAGTGCTATTGAATGGTCACTAAATAAACTGTTGTAAGTCAAGGACTAAAGTAGGGAACTGAAAAGGCCACCTGACTTGTTGGATAGGATATTAGCAGAATTTTATAATAATTGGCATTGCAGGAAAAACACACAAAAATGGCACAGACCACAAAAGGGAATAAATTTTTGAATAGGCTGAAATTCCAGCTATTACTTTCTTGCAGAGTGATATCTCTGCTTTAAGACCCATTTGAAGGGGCTGCATGAAAGCTGTTTGAAATGATGGGATAACATTAATATCTTTATATCCACACATTGTAATTCTAACAACCGGTAAATGTGTCTTATGAGACTTGTAAGAGCAGATAACGTTTGCTATAAGCCAAACTTTTATTCCTATCCTTATTGGTAAATCATTTTGGAGTTGAGAATTTAAAACTGTGATCTTTATTATACTTACTTGGAAATAATTTGAATTGGTTGGCAGAGGCCTAATTCACAGACAGGCAGACGGAGAAAATATGCATAGGATTTGGTTATCTGAAGAGCAGGTCTCTTAATCCTGGAAAAATGCCTGATTTTTTTTTTTTAAATATACTGTATAATAAATTGTGTCCAATCTGCATGTTCTAGATGGGTGACAGATGCAATGGATGTATGGTGCATTCAGAAAGTATTCAGACTCCCTTCACCTTTGTCAATTTTGTTATGCTGCAACCTGATTCTATAGTTGTTGAAATTCATTTTTTCCTCATTAATCTACAATCAGTACCCAATAACGACAAAGTGAAAAAATAGTTTTCTTTCTCATACATTATATTATAATTGAAGGAGTTCTGAATACTTTCTGAATGTGCTGCAGGCTAGAATGCTTAAAAAAAAATTATATTAAAGAATAATAACAATGAGACAATGTGCTACAATGGTTAAGTAGTTCCATCTTCCACTTGTACTTCTAGCCTGTAGAAGAACCTGTAGATCTTTTCTACAGGTTAGAACCAGAGTCCTCAACCACAGACTTGTAAGAAACAAGCTGAGTGACTGTGCATTTCTTTTACCAGGATATAATAGATACAGTGTGGTCAAACAGGTGCAACTTGGAAGGAACGGATAATCCGCTGAATTGCAGTAAAGCATTTTTTTCCTGTTTTTTAAAGTGTCATGTATTGCAATGGCCCTCAATCTTTTGGGCACCAGGGACCGGTTCCATGAAAAAAGATTTTTCTACAGATCGATGGATGCGTGGTTTTGCATGCTGCCTGTATCCCGGGGATGGGACTTTGCTTGTTTGCACAGCCCAGTTGCTGGCATGCCGCAGACTGGTGCTGTTTCATGGACTGGGGGTTGTGGGACCCCTGATCTAGGTGTCGGCCAGATATTTGAAGCTCAGAAATTAATATTGGAAGTAGTATTGGAAGATTTCGAAAGTCAACAATGGTGAGAGGAGGTTTCTATTTTTATTTTTTTTAAAACTTGATACACAGTTGTACAAAAGTAAACCTTAAAAAGATATGTAGCATCTTATATACAGTATGTGTTAGGATACACAGAAGCTTGAAATTAAAACTTATACATTTCACCCTCAGAAAAATTATTTTGGCTAGAATTGATTCCCACATTTGCAGAATACTGGAATGGAATGTAATAAGAATAATAATAAGAATTAGAATTAGAATAGAGAATAGAATAGAATTCTTTATTGACCAAGTGTGACAAGACACACAAGGGATTTTTTGGTGCATAAGCTTTCGCTGTATATAAAAGCTGTAAATAAGACTATCAGTGATAGTCATAGGATACTAAATAAGCAATCCACATAAATCATACTAGGAAAGTAAATAAAACAATATAAATCGTAAAGATACAAGCAACAAAGTTATAGTCATAAGTAGAAAAAGAGATAGGTAATAGGAAAGATGAGAAGAATAGTAATACAGCCTTGATTACAATAGTTTGACAGTGTTCTGGGAATTAGCAGAGTGATGGCATGTGGGGAAAACTGTCCTTGTGTCTAGTTGTTCTGGTGTGCAATGCCCTATACCTATACTGTTGGTTTGAGGGTAGAAGTTAAAACAATTTATCTCCAGGATGTGAGGGGTCTGTAGATATTTTCACAGCCCTCTTTTTGAGTGCAGTATACAGGTCCTCAATAGAAGTCAGATTGGTAGCAATTGTTTTTTCTGCAGTTCTAATTATCCGTTGAAGTCTGTATCTGTCTTGTTTGGTTGCAGAACCAAACCAGAGAAAACGTATCTTAAGACACATCCCACATCCGTGTTGAAAGATTGAGCCATATGATAAATGCTGCTGTTGAACTGAAGTTAAACCCTATACATAAAAAGAAGTCTCCCTAATTAGACTTCAGTTTTCTTCTGCTCTTTGCAATAGCATCTACGGTCTGTGGAATGCCTTCATTCATTCTGTTGTCCCTAGTGTCTTTCCTGAAGCTACTACCACACTTTATTTGGTAGTTTGGCAAATGAAAGGGCAGAAAATGGCAATCTTAACTAAGGCTAAGACAGCTCTACCACAACATTTAGGACTTTTTAGGATCCCTTCTGTCCAGGGGTGGGTTGCTGCCGGTTTTACTACTGGTTCGCAACCCCCATTTGCATATACTGTTCAATGTAAATTATTCTTCATGCATGTGCAGAACAATTTACAGTGAACTGCTCATGCGTAGTCACTAAAAATCAAAATGGCAGCAGCAAGGGAATCAGTTTGGGGGCGTGGCAGGTCTGGTTTGCTGATGGTTCTGCGACCCAGGCTGAATTCCACTACTGGTTCAGCTGAACCGGGCCGAACTGGGAGCAACCCACCTCTGCTTCTGTCCATTTTTAAACAAAATACTTTTACAGTGCTAACAGGAAATACAAACTGAAATCAGAATAAAAAATAGAAAAAATAAATGCTAAGTGCAAAAAAAGAATAAATGAAAAGTAATAGAAATAACATTTAAAGAAGTAAATCTAGATATTTCTTGTTAGAAATACAGATAGTCCTCGACTTACAACAGTTAATTTAATGACTGTTCAAAGTAACATCATTAAAAAAAAGACATGACTGTTTTTCACATCTACAACCAACACAGCATCCCTATGCTCATGTGATAAAAATTCAGACTGTTGGCAACCAACTCATATTTATGATGTTTGCAGTATCCCAGGATCATGCGATCACCTTTTACAATTTTCTGACAAGCAAAGTCAATGGGGAATCCAGATTCACTTACTAACCATGTTACTAATTTAACAAGTGCAGTAATTCACTTAACAACCATGGCAAGAAAGGTTGTAAAATGGAGCAAAATGTAACAACTATCTCCCTTAGCATAACATAAATTTTGAGCTCAATTGGGGTCATAAGTCAAGGATTACTGGTATAAGCAGTAGTTCTCCATCCCTTATCAGATTACATACAAAGTTTACTTCTTATCATAAGCTTTTCCCCTTATCCATTCACAAATCCAAAACTTATTGTCATTTGTATCTACATATTGACCAAAAGTCCATAAATGGTTTCCAGAAGTTTTTTTTTTTAAATCATATTTTAGCCCTAATTAATCAAGCCAACTTTACACTCATTTCTTTTGCTTCTATCAATTTTAATATTTAGTTCATGGTTGCTATTTTTTAAAAAAATATTTTTATTCATTTTCATTTTCATTTTATATAATCACATATATACTGTGCAAGATTGAGGCCATATAACATTAAGCAATAAACATAACTCTTCTTATATTCCAAAATACAAAACCAACATAACACTTCAACCCTCCATACACCCTTTCTTTCTCCCCCCTCCAACTTTCCTTTCTCCCCTTCAACATTCCCCTCTTCTACTTCCCCTCCCCCTCTAACATTCCTTTCTCCCCCTCCCTTCCATCTCACCCTCCTTCCATTCCCCTCTCACTCCCTCTCTGCCCCTCCCTCTTCTTTCACTCTACTCCTCACTTCGGTGTATTTCTACTATTCATCAATGTATTCGGCTTCTTATTTTATACTAAAATTAAAAGGAAAAAAAAAGCAACAGTATACAAGTGCGTGCTTATTGTTTTAAAAATTGACATAAACTATATTTCCCCCCTCCCTTCCCCCCTTCCGACTTCCCAGATCCCATACCCGGTATAACTTTTTATCAAACACAGTCTGGAGTGTATTAGAACCAAGTAAGTTAAAAGTTAAAAGAAAAAAAAAAGAGTAAAAGAAAAGAAGAATAAGAAAGAAAAAAAGTCAATAAACTCTCTGCTTTGAGCTCAGCTTCTTATCACTACAAAAAGTTAAACAGTCCTAATCTCAATTAATTAATTACTTGCAGGTTTTCAGACTATGTTAAAACCAAGTAAGTTAACCAAGTAGAATTCTTCTCTAGCTAGAGGCCTTATCTCTTTATCTAAATATCTGTCTGTTTCCAAACCCTTAATTTGTCCCTTTTATGCCTCCTTCCTCTATGACACAATTTAAACACATCTCAAATTCTTCTCTCAATTTCCTCTTCCAGCTCTTCTCGTCCCTGCCTCTGTCCGTACCCATATACATATATATACACATACACACACACATATATATGTATGTATGTATGTATGTATGTATGTATGTATGTGTATATATATATATATATATATATATATATATATATATATATATATATATATATATATATATATATATATATATATGTATATATATATATATATATACACACACACACACACACACATATACATACACATACATATGTTTTATATTCATCCGTGCTCCTCTCATATATGCTCCGCCTAGATCTCCTGCAAACTCCCTGGATGTATCCTTCCAAACAGTATATTCAGATAACAATTTTTACAAACATCAATAAAGTTTCCATCTCAAAATAAGCTCTCATTCGACCTCTACTACCCTGCCGTCTACACCACACCTCCCAACTCCATCCGAACTGAGCCGCGATCCAGAAAAATCACCACGATCTCCGCCCTCCTCACCCTGGAAAATAAGTCATCAGTAATTTATATAAAAATTCAAAATTATCCATCAAGTCTTTTTAGATCCCATGCAATATATCTTCCAAAGAGATCAGCATCAGTTCTTTCAGCCTTAATGTCTCTTCATCGATATACAACTATACCATTTTATGCAAAACAAAAGTCACAAAATATTGACCTAGTTCAAAGTTAAGCAAATATTTTGGATCAGTTAATTTAGTATAATTTTCTTACAAAGAAGTTATGTCGTTTTTGAGCTGTTTGATATAGCAAGATGTTTACTTTCTCTTTTATAATGGTTTCGTAGATATCTCCTTAATCAATGGCTGATAATCATAGATGTTGCTGCGATCCACCTTATTTTCCATTCGTCTGGGAGCACGGCTAGGTCCTTGTTCTCTGGTCTTCTGCTCTTCCGGGAGGGGAAAGCAATACTTCCTGTCTTGTGATTGTGTGTTTTGTTGTTTCTCTTGTCCTTCTCTTTGTCTTTCTCCAGGTCCAGGTGGTTCAGGATGTCCCGCCTTTAGAGTCTTATAATAAAAATCTCGGGCTTCCCATACAGAGTTGAGACGATATTTTTGTTCACTGAATGTAATTATAATACCAAATGGCGCATCCCATCTATACTGTATTTGACGATTTCTGAGTTCTTTAACTAAAAAAGCATAGTCTCTCCTAGCTCTTAACATTTGGGGTGGTATTTCCTTGAAAACAATCAAGTCCTGTCCGTCAATTCGCAGCCTGGTATTATAAAACTCTTGTAATATCGCATTTCTGGATTCTCTTGTAGCAAAATATATAACTACATCTCTCGGAAGCTGTCTCTGTTTCGCCACCCACGAATTATGACAGTAGATTTTTTGGATCTGCCAATCAAAGTTGAGTCCCGGACTTCCCACCAAACGACTGAAAGCCTCTGAAAAAAATCTGTTTCAAGTTCTCCTGTTCGTTTTCACGCAATCCCCTAACTCTTAATGCAAGCTCCATCTTTTTGTAATTTGTCATAAGTTGTTTTTCTGCGTTTTCAACTTTCTGTTGCAGCACTTCAATTTTAGATGTCAGGTTGGTGTTGGCTTCCTCCAGGAGTTCCAACTTATCTTCCATTCCAGCAACATAATCTGTCAAAACAGTTACAAGTCCTACCATATCCTCCTTTGTTTGAGCAATCTTGGTATCAAGCTTATCACATAAGTCTGTAATAAGTTGCTTCATCTCCTCTCTAAATTCTTTAAGAGTCTCGAAAAGAAATTCTTTCGTTAACAAATCTCCAGTAGGGGGCGTAGAAGGTGAGGGCTGCGACTTTGTAGCAAATGCCTGAGATGTATTGCTAAGAGGGCGTCTCGCCAACTTTGATTTTGGTGCCATTATAGAAAGGAAGCAAACAAAGTCTCTGCTCGCGTTGATTTCAGATAATATAATTTCAGTAAGTTTTTAGAGGTTGATAAGAAAAGATCTTCAAGGGGGCTAATTAAATTGTGAGAAATTATTCCTTTGATTCTGTGCCAGGAAGTTGGAGATATATCGTTATAGCAAATGCGGAAGCTAAAAAGTCGCCATTTTAAAAAACAATTAAACAAAGGAGTTTTTTATAACATTGAAGCTGGTATTTTGATAGAAAAAAATAATAAAGAAAAGTTCACAGGTTTGGTCTCTGCTCGTATTTGTTTTCAATGGCTTAGTTTCAAAAGAATGTCCTGAGGGGAGGGGGTGTCTCGCCTTGAGCTGGAAAAAAAAAACAGCTGAGAAGATCTGGCCGGAGTAAATGACTCAGCTTAAGGCGATCCTCCTTCTCCGTTTACAGCCAAAAAAAACAACAACTGCAAACTACAAAGAAGGATCTAACCGATGGGCCCCTCCCTGCTTTTTTCTTGCCTGAAAAAAGAGATATCTATAGATGTTAAGTAGATATACGAACCAGAACTCTGGGGGCAGCTCAGTTAAGCTGCTGACGACGGCAAGCCACTCCCCCGGAAGCCCATGGTTGCTATTGTAGGAACACTTTGATCACTGGGCACTGTTCTCAGGCTCAGGCTGCAGGAGAGATTGTACATTGGGCTTTGGTGAAGGCATAATTTGTTCAGCATCATTGTAACTTAAAATGGCCAGTGACTGAATGGTCATGGTTGAGAACTACCTATTTAGTAAACACTTGTTTGAGATGGCAAAACTTTAATATAGTAATCAGCAAAACTACTTAGCACTTATTTTCACTTAGTGTTTTCCAGTAAGAGGGTATGTATGCTTCCAGACAATTATGAAATGTAAGATGAAAGCACAAAATTAAAGTTAAGATTGATAGGTATTTCCTATTTCTTCTGAAAAAGTGGCCTCCTTGGATAGTGATGAAGGATCCTAAGATAGGGCATGAAGGATTCTGGTGAATGAATCAGTGACATGCAATCAGGGGAGGCACAGCCTCACCACTGTCAATCATGAAAAGGAAAAGAAATGTAAACAGGAAAAGGCGAGTGCTGAGGTTAGGCTAGCTAGCTCCTGCCACACCGTGAATGACTGCCTGTTTAAAAAACGCCTCTAAAAAGTGCCCTAGATGAGGCATGCAGGAGAACTGCATGCCTCATCTAGTCTGACTTTTTAGGCGCTCGAGCAGAGTTAAGCAAGGGTTAAAAGCCTAAAAAATCCCGAGGTAGTTGAGGCATGCATTTCTCCTGCCTCATGGTAGAGGGCACATTTTTTAGAGGCTTCAACTCTGTCATTCTGTTTAAAGCTGCAGCATCGCACTCACTCTTCCTCTCTTTCTCTGTTTCTGATGCCCCCCACCCCCCACTCCCTCTTTTCCTGCAAATTTCCTTTTTTTTCTTTTTTCTTTAATAAATGCAATGCTTAGGCATTCTCTCCTCTCCTGCGACACCCCACTGACTAAAGCATTTATGGCCCGCCTGAGCTCTGCTGCAAGCACAGAAGAGCGAAAGAAAGTGCTTTAGTCAGTGGGTGTCGGGGGAGAGGACTGCCTCAGCAGCCATAAACCTCACCGCACGTCACTGGAATGAATGAAATGCTAAACTGGAGGCTCACTATTATTGTTTCTATTTTCAGAAAGGGGTGAAAGGATGATTCTAGGAACCAGATACTGAAATTTAAGATTTTACAGCAGTTATTCAAGTTACTGATCTATAAATAGTTTGAAAACAATATGTCAATTACCAGAAGTCAGTATGGATTTCTCAAGAACAAATCATTCCAGATTAACTTAATTTCATTTCTTTTATTCATAGTTTTCTTAATAGCTTGTGGGTAAGCTACAAGCATATGCAGTAATTTTAGAAAGCATTTGACAGGATATTCTGATTAGAAACCTGGATCACAGGAGTATTAAATGGGTAAAAAGCTATCCTGAAAGCCATCCGTGGAAAGGAATGAGATTTTCAGTTTTTTTTTTTATAAGGTTTTTTTGGACCCTTTACTTTCCAGCATTTTATTTATGATTTGTAAGAAGTCATGGAATGAATCATCCAGTTATCAAAGTGTGCATAATAGGTGCATGGAATTTGGTGGGATTCCCTTGTAGAGAGAGAAAAAATTCAACCCCTTTTCTTGCTTTAAGAAATTAAAGCAATTTAACCGTTACTAAAACAAAATACCATTTTAATAGAGATGCAAATAAAAACCAAATGTACAGACACAGCACAGGGCATACTTGGATTAACCATTGTGCTTGTGAAAAAAGATTTTAGAATTATTGATTACAAACTGAGTCAGAAATATGAGTCATTGCTGACTCATATTCAGGCAAACATTATTTTAAGCTGCATCAATAGCATGGTTTTCAATTTATGAGAAATAATGGTTTCACTTTGATTTGGATCAGTCAAACCCTACTTTAATTATTGTGATCAAATTGAAGATATTTAAGGAAAATTTAGTTTTGTTTCCTGATCTGATCTTCCTCAAAAGGCTGGTACATGGTACAGTGTGTGCATTTCCAGAATCTTTAGAAGTGTACTTGCTAGTGAAATTCACTACAGGTATTTCTGTCTTTCTTATCTAGATCAGTTGTGAATAACTTGCACCACAAAATTTATAATTAATATTTGTGCAATGTTCTATTGATTTATTGGGAAAATTATTGGTTTAGTTCACATTTTTCTTCTAGCAACCAGTTATCAAATGCATAAAAGGAACAATCTATCTGTTGCCTCATTCTGCTACAACTTTTCTTTGGTGAGGTTTTTCTCAGAACCTTTTTCTAAACACCTAGAGTTTTAGAATTTATTGCGATTGTTGGTATATTTAAACATTTTTAACGTTTGACTTGGAATAAGGCATCTGTGAAGGGGTTGGTGGTAAGGGGAGAAAATTATACGTGTTGGATTGTCACAACATAGGTCCCACCCATTCTTTACATATGTCATCGTGCATGAATGTACTCCTCCCACTCACACACACATGGCACCAAGGCTGGTTGTATTAGCAGAGTGGCCATTGTTAGTTGGTGGTTTTTAGAATGTTGTAGATGGTTGAAGGAGAGGGACATCTTTCTCAGATGGTGGAGGAGCCCTTTGGGGTCCTCCATCTCCTGCTCCTGGCCTGGAATATTAGTCCTTAACATTGGGCTCGTGTGCTTTATATCCCAGGCCTTGCTTCACTGTGGCTTATGTCACAGGTCCATGCATGGTACCCAGTGCTTACCTCTTGTTCCATGCTGGTGATAACAGTAGGACCCCTGCGAGTGCCTATCAGCTTTGGAACAATAAGCAATGCATACCACATCAACAGAGTTGTCTCAGAGAGCTTGGGATTTTACTGACTGTTGCTCTATAACAAGGGTGTCAAACTGGCAGCCTATGAGCCAGATGCGTCATGTGTAGGCCATGCCCACCCCAGGAGAAAAACCGTGAAACATCACGTGAACTCACTTAACACATTTCTCACTTAGCAACATAAATTTTGGGCTCAATTGTGGTTGTAAGTGGAGAACTACCTGTAAATCTTGCAATGTCATTTTATTGTTTTTCAATAACATTTTTTCAGGATGCATTTGCTAAGCTCAAAAATTGTAATTACTATGAGGGGTATTTTATCTTGTTTGTTTATTTGTTTAGCATTTTTCTTTACTGTTAATAAAGCAAGCTTATGTTGTATGTAATGTCAGGGATAAAATTTTAATCAACTTTTGCCTATTTTAGAAATGCATATATTAAGAGGAATTTATCCCAGAAGGTTTTTGTTGTGTTAAAGCATTGTGGCTCAGTTTAATTATAATAAAAAGTTTATAAAGCATGAAATAATACATGAAACGTATTACCAAGATACTGCATTGCTGATTAAAAACCTGAACATTGTGCCAATAAATATGTCCATTAGATGAATCACTATTAACACTCCTCCCCAAGATTATTGTTGAGGGAATACCTTTATTTATTCATCGGATTGCTTAACAATCTTCCCCATGCATGGGACACATTTTCAAAATCAAGCAGAATTTGCAAGGTGCATTTCAGTTAAATACATTGAGCATAGCACAATTGTTTTCTTTCCATAGGTCACTTGAGGCATGACTCCAAGGAAATGCCCCAAGCAGGCTGCAAGTGCATAAACTTACTTTAGATAGAAGCTTTGCATACTAGTATTCAGGCTAGTAAATTGTAAATAAATATTTGAAATCCCAGATTAGCAGAATATTTTAGGTGGTTTCAAATAAAGTTCTGTGGGCATTCTATTTGCAGGGTGCTTAATTCACTGCTCTGACTTTTGGAAATCTATTATTAATTTAATCATTAGAGAATATAAAGCAGAAACATTTTGTACACTGCAAAATAAATTTTAACTGAGTAATAACTATTACAGAGAAAAACCTACAGTACAGCACTGCAATTGTATAATTTCTGCACAATTCAGTGGTCTTAATGTGCCATGTCAGGTTATTTTCTCCAACAAAAAAATATAATTTTAGCCTAAGTGAAATGCAAATAGTAACTAAAATTGTTCTCATCAGAGCTTTATGATGTCAGGTTTAGTAATCAGATTAGACTGCAGTGGTCTTGCTATGCCAGCAAATAGGTTTTAATTGGTTTAAGCTCTAGAAAACTGGTTTAGAGAATTCCGCAACTTACTAATTTTCATTAACTAAAAAGTATTTAATTTATTTTTAAAAGCGTTCTAATTTTAAAATGCATAAAAATATTAGCATATAAATATATGAACATAGATCATAATTTCAAACAAGAAATTTAATTCATTTTACAGATAATTTTATTCCAGTATTTCTTTAATAAATTATGCACTAATTAAGCTTGCACCAGATGTATAATAAATCTTATATTTCTACTGAGGATACATTTACATAGCAATAATATCTGTTGGTTCAATGGAACATGCTTCTAATTAATAGGTTAAAGTGTAAATATTTAGGATTACACCCATAAAGATTGGATAAAGGCTAATAAACTGGTTTAATCTAAACAACACTGGGAATGCAATAAAAGGGTGTACTAGAAAATTGCGCATTAAACTAGAAAAGTCCACCAGTTCTTCATAGCATTACTATGAAGAAAATCAAATGGCCATGGCCATGAATTCACCTAAAGTATAAAGGACTAGGTTAATCCACTGGGGAGTCTTATTAAGCTAACAGCATCAAGTGTCCTCTCATTCCTTTTATTTGACTTGATACACTAAACATCATTATGTGAACTCTGTTTGGATTAGACAATATATTATACATGGAGTTTTTTCTGAGAACGTCTTCCAAAGAACTCCAGAACATAGCTGAACATAGTCTCCATTTAATGTCAGCAGTTTGGACCAGCATTTTCAATTGCTACTGTTAAAGAAATCATTGAGGACATCACATGGTTGTCATTTTTGATCTCCTGCTAGCTTCCCCTTCACTTTTGGAAGCCACCAAAGAAAGCCACAACTGGAGATCACATCATTACAGGATACTGCAAAGTCATAATTGCAAACTGATTGTCTGGATTGTGATGGTGTGACTATTTGTTCAGCAAAATTACAAATTTGAGAAGTCAATTGAACGAGGGGTTGTTAAATGAGGACCACCTGTTTACCTTTATTTTATCATCTTTACTAGCTTCCACTCCATTTTTTGGTTTTCATAACAATTTTCCTCTAAACTATTAGAAAACTCTTGTCATATTTAAAGGCCTTCTTTGAATGCTCCTTTCATCAGATATGTGGGTAGATTACACAAGATTATACCACTTTTAGCTTTCAAATATCCAGGTTACCTCTAGTGGGCAAACAGCTAAAATGTTTGATGCCTCTTTACTGCCATCTATTGATTATCTGGATTTTTGCAAGTGGAAAGGGCAGAGGTGTTATCCCACCTTTCATAGAGATGCTAATACTTTTCTTATAATCTCTTTGTTGTTGTTGATGATGATGATGATGCTGTTGTTATTCCAGGCCTCCTAAACATTGAGCACACGGTGATACTAAAATGGATGTTGCCTATCTTTAAATATTGCTTTATTTGCTTCTGAGATCATGTTGCTTTTTTAATCTTTCAAAAACTATACACAATGTTGTTGCTGCTTAGAGAATGCTGTTGTAGGTATATAAATAGACACAGGTATTTTCAGTAATTATTAAGATGTTCTGTTATGGAACTGAATGTTGATAGTGCGTTTCAGTGTATGTATTTTCTACATAATCTTTCAGTATTATCTTTGTTTCTACTAAAAGTTAGAACAGAAAAATCATTGAAATATGTTCTTTTCTTCATGCAGAAAACAATCTTTTCACCATCCGGCATGAAAACTCTAATAAGTGCATCCAAGTTAAAAGCCAGAGTCTAATATTAGGAGATTGTGAGGAGACAGATGAGAACTTATGGACCTGGGTCTCTCAACATCGACTTTTTAATTTGGGATCCCAAAAGTGCCTTGGACTGGAGACTGTCAAGTCTACAAATACCTTAAAAATGTTTGCTTGTGACTCAGATCTCAATCTGTGGTGGCGCTGTGTTGGTGACTCCATCCTTTCAACATCTCAGAACAAACTAACATTAAAGAATGGAATCCTCACTGTAAACAGAAACTCTTCTGATGCTTGGAGAAGAAGCAATTCCAGTGATACAATTTGTAAATTTCCATATAGCGGTATGTATTTTCTTTGATTTATAGAAAGGGAAAGAATGGTTTTAACCAGAATATGGTTAAATGCTGACTTCTAAGGCGTTCAAAAGAAAGGGGGTATCCCCAGTTGAATGTGGCATCAAATTAAATCTTAATTAACACTCATGTGATGAACTGGAATTCAGACATTCCTGTCCATGGTCTAACTTCCGTGGTGGAATTCAAAAATTTTTAGTACTGGTTCTGGGGGCATGGCTTTGTGGGTGTGGCAGGGGAAGAATACTGCAAAATCCCCATTCTGTTCAGGGCAACAAAAGAAGATCAGCTGGGAGGCAGTGAGTGTGGGGCCAGCCTATTTTCCGGTTCTCCAAACTACTCAAAATTTCTGCTACCGGTTCTCCAGAACTGGTCAGGACCTGCTGAATACCACCTCTGGTTCAAGTGCTCCCCTGCCCAATTTCTCTACTTCTCAAGATTCTTCAAGTTCATGTAACACTAAAAGTGTTGGGCTGGAGAACAGAATTGTAGGAGTTCTTTTTTTTTAACCAACCAGGTGAAATGGTGATGTAAGAGACCAGGGTTAATCCAAAGTGGAAGTGAAATTTTCTGAACTTCCCTTTTGATTAAACCTCCCCCACCACCACTTTTGCAGAGGATAAAGCTTTAAATTTAATCATTTTTAAGAAATGGGGGATTACCATAACAATGAAATCACCGCTCTCGCTGTATCTAATTTGAATGCCAATAAAATTATTTTCAAATTGAAGGAACTGGGGAAGTCCTACAAACTTATTTTTAGCTATCCTTTCTCTATGGGTATTGCACAGAAAACTTGGAGCTCCACTAGTCTTTAGAATACAAAACCACTCTGTCTTCTTCTCGCTGTATTAAACACTGGGCATGTCTAAACAATCAAATGGAAATTTACCTCAAGGGATCTTTTGTATTTCTGCCTTGTTCTGTGGAGCTACTTGGTTGATGAAGTTTGTATCACACAGTTGTTTCTAGCCATATTTGTGTTTACATAACTATGAATGAACGTATTTGTTTTTCTCTTTTTCCTTTCCTCCACCCATCCTGTAGACCTTTTATTATAAAGTTTATGAAATTATAAGGTCATGGACAGGAACTTTCTTGGGTTTTTTTAGATTTCAGTTTAACAGATCTAAATAGATTTAAACAGCTGTACAAATCAATTATAATTATTACAACAAATTCACCAGAGATCCCATATTCACAGGCCTTTTATCCTGATCTAGCCTAACCCTCAGCCAGTTCAGGCTATTTTTATCTACAGGGGCTGAAGTCCTGCTAGTACAATTATTTAGTACAATGTTCTTCCTGGTTCCTTTCTGAGCTTTCAAAACCAGCCCCAATTTCTTCTTCAGCAGGGCAGCGGAGTAATGTATTTATTTTATTTTTCTTTATTAAATGTGGTACGGTACATTTATCTGTGGCTTTGTGGATTAGGCCATTAACAAAGCCAAGTTAGTAATCTCTGCTGGGATTATCAGAGGACAGTCTTTAATTTCTCAGGGATTTGGTTTGTCCGTTCACTTCACATGAGAATATTGTACAGTTTTTCATGGCTGGTATGAAGAGATGCCTGTTCTCCAACCCAACAAAGACAGCTTTCATCAGTATCATGTGCAGCCCTTAGAGTCAGAAAGTTTGCCCTGTATCTGCTCGATATTCACCACAGTAATAGCAAAAGAATCAGGACAATTAAAATACTAACACCCCACTCAAGATAAATCATTCTGAATTGTCATATATTTCCTATATTTTGTATTTAATAATTCTGAAGAATGCCCTTCTTCTGTTAGAAAGCCAGCAAGGATAGCCAAACAAATCTTGTAACAATGATCCGTTTTATTTTGATTGCATCCATCAAAAGTTGTTTTGCTGAAAGTTACAATCTCATTTGCCAATCTGGTGCGTCATGTCAACCTTAAAAGTTGAAACCCAAAGGGGACTTCAGATCCTCCAGATGTAACCAGGTTATATATCAATAGTATTACCTAGCTATCTAGTCCTCCAAGATGTTATCTACTATCTAGTGATAAGATTTATACCATCTGCTAATGAAGCTCTAGGCAGTGAACACAAGAAAGAACATAATACACAAATCAATGAAGATGTAGCTGAATTAGCTTCAGCTGCTGGGAACTGTAGTTTAGCAGCATCTGAAGAGACTCAGGTTGCTCTTCCCAGTGCTATGATTTTGAAACTTTTTTTTTCTTGGCCAGATTGTTTCCCCACTTTCTGCATGGATAAGAAATGTGGCTACATGTTTTTACTTACTTATATTATTTTGAACAAAGAAGATACATAAAAGATAAATGAATATATATCTGAAAGTATTGACTATATTGAAAACAAACAAGCATTAGACTGGGACCTCATTTCCATTTTTTAAAAAGAATTTCCAGCACAAAATTTTCATTGCAATAACAGGTAGCTCTTTAAAATACAACAGTATATTCTAATTAGCATGAGAACAGTATTGAAAGCTTGGTATGCAAGTACCGTATATACTCGAGTATAGGCCGACCCGAATATAAGCCGAGGCACCTAATTTTACCACAAAAAACTGGAAAAGTTATTGACTCGAGTATAAGCCTAGGGTGGGAAATGCAGCAGCTACCGATAAATTTCAAAAATAAAAATAGATACCAATAATGCCATTGCCCATTGAATAACATATACAGCCTGCCTGTGCCCATTAAATATACAGTAGCCATTGTAAAAATTTGCTCTGCATAACAAATTATTATCACACAATACCGGTGTATTCAATGAAATACTTCACTCACCTCATGATGCTGATGTCCCGCTGTGATGCTGATGTCCCGCCTCCTATGACACACGGCACAGTGATTCCTATCATTGGATCACTGTACCAGAGGAGGTGGGACATCGCTATGTGGCTGCTTGCCATAACAAGGAGGAGGTGGGACATCGTTGCAGAGTGGCAGGAGGGGGAGGAAGGGGAATCGTAAGA
Source organism: Thamnophis sirtalis (assembly GCF_051295495.1). Lineage (NCBI taxonomy): Eukaryota > Metazoa > Chordata > Lepidosauria > Squamata > Natricidae > Thamnophis > Thamnophis sirtalis. The sequence goes on from NW_028261381.1 coordinate 30,708,736, forward strand.
TAGCCCTGCATTACATTAGAACATGAGGAGGGGGGATGGTGCGGTGCACGCTGCGCGGCAAACTGACACAGAGGGAGGGGAAACTCACAGGGGCGCTGGGCCATTCACGAGCGTCACCCAGCGGCATGGCCCCGCCCCTTTTTCTCCTCCATTTCGGGCAAATTTTTCACTGACTCGAGTATAAGCCGAGGTGGCTTTTTTCAGCCCAAAAAGTGGGCTGAAAAACTAGGCTTATACTTGAGTATATACAGTAAGTTATGAAAGCTGAGGAGGCAAGAAGTTTGCATCAACATATTGCTTTGGCATTAAAAATGTGGAGATGATTTGCTTTTGCTAATAATTTTGAAGCCTGTTCCTTTTTTTTAACTTTCCCTTGTGGATAAGGCATAGTCTCCTTGCAAAGTTAATCTATTAGCTTGTGCATTGGTGGTTATAAAAGTTCTCCTACAAACTTGAAGTAAGATCTTTTTAAAACCGGCAATTCAAACATCTGTAGAAATTGACACATATACGTCAATCTATATTTCTAAGACAAGAAATCACGTACCCAAGCTTCATACCCTAGATTGGTGGCCCCCAATCTTTTGGGAAGCAGGAACTAGTTCCGTGGAAAATGTTTCACCTGAGGGGGTGTGGCTTCGCATGCTGCCTGCATCCCGCGGATGGGGTTCACCTGTTTGTGTGGATTGGTTGCTGCCATGCCATGGACCGGTGCCAGTCCATAGACCACGGCCTGAAGACCTCTGTCCTAGATCAAAGATGGACCACTGATGATTCATTGAAGTCCTGTTTTCACAGTATAGCCACCACTATATTGCTACCCTGTTATTGAGCTAATTGAAGCTAAATCAAGGCAATTTAGGAAGAAAATAATGTTTCCTTTGGAAAACATGAGAAAGCCTCCTGTGTGAACACTCTGGTACTCAACTGGAAGCCTGCTGGTCTCCAGAAGATACCATTTGTATTGTTCCTCAAGTTGTATATATTCAGACCATCACCTTGTGATTTTGACACTAGGTTTTTTTTTTTTTACTATTGATTACCTCTGGCTCCATGTATTGTTGGCTCTATCTAATGTAACTTAAGATCTGTGAATACATGATTCTTCCTGCAGTCATACAGGTCTTAAAGTAATAATTTAAAAATATGTTTATTTTACACCAAATACACTAATTTTCAGATTTAAAAAAAATCTGTTTTGATTTCTTTGATGCAGAAAGTTATACCAGGGATGGGAATGCTTATGGAAAACCTTGTGCATTTCCTTTCTTACTTAATAATACATGGTATCATGATTGCATTCACAATGAGAAGAATCCAGAAGGTAATTGGTGTTCCACAACTACTTACTTCAATCAAGACGGACAATGGGGCTTCTGCTTAAAAAGAGGCAAGTCGCTTTCCTAAAATAGTATCCTGAAAAATTAATGTTGTATTAATGCATATTATATATTTTGGTACTTCATGAGAAAAAGGATAAACAGAGCTTCACATCTAATAATAGCTTTCTATTGATTAAATAGCATTGTTGCATTATAAGCAGTCATAATTATATAAATTAAGGTATTAAAATTATTTGCCTGAGGTTCCAGTTTGTGTTATAAAAACATGTTCAAAAAATGTAGTTTCACCTTAAACCTAGAACCTAATTGATATATGCTTCTTCCTTGTGAGTTTTTGCCCTCACAATTTTAGTGGATCCTGGTTTTTCTCATGCATTCTACAAACATGTTGCAGACAGCACAAGAAGAAATGTGGGCGGGGTAGGCGGGGAATTGGAAGGCTGGATCTAGATCCCAGTCTATCTCATTTGTAGTCTGTATGGCACAGAGAATAGAAATTGAATGCCAATATTGAAGATTAAAATAATACGTGTATATGTATATTTACTCTCATATTAAGTAGATTAAGTAGATAAGGCAACATGTTGACACGTTTTAGATTATGGTTATGGTACCTGTAGATCTCAGATATGAATACTTGTCTTCCACAGAGGATGGCTGTCAAAATACATGGGAAGAGTCTAAAGATTCTAGAAATTGTTACCAGTTAAACACACAGGCTGCCCTTTCTTGGAAAGCAGCATACCTCTCATGTAAGAAGCAAGGGAGTGATTTGGTCAGCATCACAAGTGCATTCCAGTTACATGATATCAAAAGTAAGTACAACTTTATAATGCATTCTAGAGGAAAGCTGTTGGTGGCTAATGAGAAGTAAGTGGATTGATTTCAAGATAGATGCTGCCGACTCCGTTAAAACAAGCTCATGCAGAGACAATTGCCACTTAAAAGCAGATAATAGTGCCAGAAAGGTGGATCCTAATTTGGAACCTAAAAAGAGAGTGAGGAATAAGCTAAGAGATCTAAGTCTGTATCCAAAGGACTGTGCAGTCAGCTTCTATTGTGAAAAGCAGTTGGTTGATCTGCAAAAGTTGAATGGCCCCTATCCACCAGAGTCTTTGAATGCTTTCATTCAAACACCCCACAATTGCCAGCATGTTGTTCAAAATAAACCCTTTTCTGAGGAGGTTTGAGATCTTCCAATTATATGTGTTTCACGCTGAGGGAGTTGGCCCATTAAAGTAATATTGGCAATAAGAGAGCTTCTACTTTAAAGTTTTAATTATAGCATAAAAGTTGGTAACTCCAAGGACGTTTTATCACAGTCCTTGAGAAGAGAGAGCCTGAATAAATAATCTGAACCTCCCATATCAAGTCAGTTTTCTGAAGAAGCCTTAGAGATAAATTTGATTAACTCTTTCAGTACTCTGTCAGATACTGAACAAGTGGGTATTGTAAAAAAGCTTTGGTGATCTGAGGGAATTAGCAACGACCCTGCAATGCTGTTAAACCTCCAAAAGAACTGGTCACGCCAAGTGCCCATGAAAATAATACCTATTTTGAGAAACTGTCTGCTGCTTCATGCCCTATTTCAACATGGGATATAGATGTGGAAGAGAACAACAAAGAGTCCTTGTTGGTGTTTCTACCTTACTCCCTCTTCTCTCTGATAAAACATGACACTGTACAGAAACTGTAAGTGACAGAAATAAAATAGAGGCTGACAGACAAGAGGCAGTAAGATGCAAGCCTAATCTTGGTGGGCTACCTTGGATGACCTTAGACTGAGTTACAGGGATTTCTTATTTAACAACTGACCACTTAGCAGCCAACAGACCCCCCCCCCCAAAAAAAATTACTTGTGATCAGGAGTGGGTTGCTGCCAGTTTGTTTTGCGCTCACTTCACATGCACACCAGATGTGCGCATGTGCGCAGTACATGAAAAAATGACTAAAAAACAAGCCGGCAGTGGGGATTGGGGAACCAGTTCATGGGTGTGGCCAGCCTGCCTTCCCTACCAGTTCGGCAACCCAATCCCAATTTCCACTACCAGTTCACTTGAACCGGTGCAAACTGGTAGCAACCCACCTCTGCTTGTGATCCATTTCAAAGTTGTGCCTGCTGCAAGCACTCCCACAGTCCTTCGCCTTTACTTATTCGAGACAAAAATGGTCCCAATGCTGAGTTATGGATCTTAGAAAAGCTACTTCAGTTGAACAAGTTCAGACACATTTTTAAAGAAGTATACTGGGAACTGATAAGGTGTCAGCTCCTTCAGTCAGAACAGAAACCATATGTAGCCTATTAATAGTTAAAGTTATCACATATTGACTGAGGATCCATTTAATGGACCCTGATAGACTATCAAAAATACTTTTGGCGGAACAGACAAGTATGGTTCGGCCCAATTCCTGTGCATGCCGATTTACCAACATTATTTCACAGCTGGGTTTTCTCCCCAATATTTACTCTCAACTGTGTCCTACGTAAGGGAGATTTTTAACAGGGAGTCCTAGATATCAGCGCTGAAACTGATATGGAGTTCTTGACAGTAAATAGATGTTTAAGTTTGTTAGTTAAAAACAAAACTATTTTTCAGTTTGAAAAATATTTGTCAGGGGAGTTTGGCCCAATTCTCAAGAAGCCTGTTCTAGAGTAATTAATACATACATACATACATACATACATACATACATACATACATACATACATACATACATACAAGATATTGATCATGTTGTGTTTGATTGTCAACTCTGAGTCCCTCTTAGGCTTAGATATTTTATATCCCCATTTGAAAGAAAAACCCATTGGGACTTGAATCACTGCTTGTCCTATTTCCCTCCTGGGCTCCAATGTATATATTGTGATCAGAATGTTTTATAGACTATCTCAAGGCAATTAGAACCTGTTACATTGAACAGATGGAGTATCATGTAAAGATGTGTTTATCTGAATGTTGTTTCTTTCTATTTACCACATATGTACTTCATTGCTATATTTTCTCTTTATATATTTTACCCTGGAATTGTATCCTGTATTTTATTTTTGTTTTATATTTTGATATAGTCAATAAATTATCTACAACTTTGTACTGATTTGTAGAGGAAAGCAAATGAAAAAAAAATAAGTGGATATATTTCAAGATGGAATCAGGCTACCACATTTCATGGCTTACAGGACAGAACATTTTTCCTGATTTCCAGATTTGATGCTCAATATGTTGTTGAGTGATGATTTAAAAAAAAACCTTTGGCTGAAATCATAATATTAATAATCAGCCTAGTCATTAAAAGCCAGACAGTATGCAGTCAAAATAACACTAATACATAATCCTTGCTTTATGGACTGCCTAATTCAGCAACCATTCAAAATTACAACAATACTGAAAAAACTTTATGACCACTGGTCTGCATTTATGACCTTTGCAGTGTCCCTATGCCACTAATCACCATTAGTCCGTATGCATTGTTCTGTGCCTGACCAGTTCTTTTTCTTCCCTCCTCCCTTGGACAGCAGACAGATGGAAGGGATTGCAAGAGTGTAAGCTAGCACACAGTGGGGAATACACATTAAAAGCAGCTTGTTGAAACATTTCCTGTCCCACGCCACATATTTCATTATTTAGGAAGGATATTTAGGCAAACTGCAATTTGCCAAGAATAACAGCAGTGCAGAGGTTGAGTAGATATTAAATCTACAAAATGCAGAGTTGGAAGAGGCCATTTAAGATTTGAGTCCAGCTGTGGTCAGTCCATGAATCCTAATTAAAGCATTCAAGACAAATGGCGGTCCAACCCCTGCTTGAACCTATTTGCTGAAGCAAAGCCCAGCATATCTCTGCCAAACTGCTTCCACAATTAGGAAGATTTCTTTCATAACATTCCCCTAGAATATGTTTTCCTGTAACTTCCTGTGCCATTATACTATGTTCTGCCCTCTGGAATGGTAAACAGATGATCATAACCTTGTACTGTATAATAGCCTTGGAGGTATTTGAAAAATATTATTATATCTCCCTTCCCCCTGGTCTCTGCAAGATTAATCTTTCCCGGTCCCTCTTCATAAGCAATAGCTTCTAGTTCCTTGATTGTTCCCTTTTCTCTGAAGAAATAATGCATTCTAAGAAGAAAAGGTCATTTAAAATAAGTCTTCAAGATGTAATATCTGAACCATTACAGTTCTAGTATTTCCACTGGGTGTTAATCCCCACTCAGACTACACTGGAGAAGTACATGGTACTGATTATATTTAAATAAAATTAAAATTAACGTTGGTTGCATACCATATAACCGTGATGGCGCAGAACCCTCTCTGCGGGCACGCGTGCCCTCTCCAGCTGGTCTTCATGTTTCCGGCTTGCGTGAAGACCAGATGGCCAATGCACACGTGTGCCTCAGAAACCAGAAGAGCAGCTGGTTGTGGCACGGATGCGCCCCAATCTGCTGGTCTTCGAGTTTCCTGTGCACACATATGTGCACGTTCTGGTTTGGGCACTCAGTGCTGAAAAGGTTTGCCATCACTGCCATATAACATTAAACCAGGATTATGATAGCATTCGTTTGTTAAGTAAGTAATTTGCAATTTTAGATATCCATTCTAAGCCAAAAATAAATGAGCTGCATTATATCGTAGCTTCACATTCAAAACAATTCAGAGATTTATTTATTTTTTAAAAAGGACTGGCATTTTTTATCATTTGTTCTTTTTTCATAGACACCTATACGCTCGTGTTTTTGTGCAAACACATTCCATATACCATACACAAGACAATAAAAATATAGGTTGTTGTCTTGGAGTATAATATTGTGGTTGAGTGCCAGCATACTGCAGATGGGCTCAGAGACAAAGGATAAAGATTTGTTTGGTTTTTGTTTGGTTTTACTGTAGTAGGTAAATCCCATCTATGAATTAATTGGCTTGAAAATGTTCTGTTGTCATCTTTGTTTAAAATTCTTTAGATAAAGATGGAATTGCAGAAATATTTTGGATTGGATTAAATCAGTTGGATGTTTCTGGAGGCTGGCAGTGGTCAGATCATACTCCATTGACCTTCGTGAACTGGAATTCAGGTAATTGCATTTTTCCTCTTGTGCGGTCTTCTCATTAATTCATATTTGATTAACTTCAAAGCAGGGAAGGAAACTGTAACAAAGAAGTGACAGAAAAAGATGGAGCTGATACAGAAGAAGAAATAAGTGATGGCAAAATCCCTGACTCATATCTTTAGTTCAAACTGTCTTTGATTGGAGACGTTGGATATATTGGCATAGACATTGGAAATCTGTTTACCATATTTTCCCGAAAATAAGACAGTCTCTTATTTTCTTTTGACCCCTGAAATAAGTTATTGGCCTTATTTTTGGGGAGGTCTTATTTTTGAGGTGCAGGAAGCGGTGAGCGTAGTCGCCTCATGGCTGCTGCTGTGTTGCAATATTATTGGAGAGGTCTTATTTTCGGGGAGGGCTTATTTTAGCACACACACTCAAAAGTCAGATTGGGCTTATTATCTGGGGAATAGGTAGATGTTTCTCTTTTATATCTTTCCATGTAGTGATTTTACCCCTTTCCACCAACATGTTTATATACAGTCTGCAGCCATGTAACGTTCTGTACTCCAATAACCTCATTATTTGATTCCTCCCACTTGGAATAAGAGGAAAAAGAAGTTACCATGAGCTGTGGTGGTGCCCTGGTTAGAATGCAGAATTGCAGGTTAACTCACTGCTCACTTCCCAACAGTTCAATTCCCACCAGCTCAAGGTTGACTTATCCTTCCAAGGTCGGTAAAAACGAGTGCCCAGGTGGTTGGGGGTAATATGGCACTCTGTAAACCACCTAGAGAAGGCTGTAAAAGCACTATGAAATAGTATCTAAGTCCAGGTGCTATTGCTATTATGTAACTCACAGCAAACAAACAAGCAACGGGTCTCTACAGTTATTTGTGAATGTAACCAGTAGCTATGTTTGCTGTGAGCAGGTTTGCTCTTTTTTTGTTCGTTTGTTTGCATTGGCAAATCAAACCACGACTTGGAATACTGAAACCAGTTCAGACAGGCAATGGATATAGGCACTGGAGGAGAACCTACCTCCCATATGACAGTGTGTCATATCAGCTCTACACAGCTAGCTCAGTTCCTTTCTGCAGGGAATCACTTACCACCATGACCTACTTCTTCTTTCTTAAAATAGGTTTTTCAATCCAAGAGTTCAGGTTTCCCTCTTGGTGCTCTATGGCCAGGTTGCTCAGGTGCTCAGAATTATCCCTTAAAGGAAGAACGACTCCTCTGGCACAGAGTACCTTCCAGTCCTCTTGTTTGTTGGGATGGCAGGCTTCCATGTATTTGCTCCTATCAACAGCACTTCTGCTCTCTGGTGTTCATTTGTCCACCCTTCCTAGAGAGCTTTAGTTGTCCTGTCCAGGAAATCGTTTCTCTTTCTTCTCAAGGCCTTCTATTTTTTAAATTTTGTTTATAATGCACAGTCTAGAACAGGGGTGTCAAACTGGATTTCTTCGACGGCCAGATCAGCATTGTAGTTCTTTGCAGGAGGGGACAGAAGCTTCCTGCAGTATGGCACTCCCTGTTTTGGCCGACAGAGTGCTGCAGGAGACCATCCAGGCTAAAAAAGAGGTGCGGGGGAGAAGGGAGGGGTCTTTTGTTATTTCCAGACCGGTACGGCGAGCTAGTTTTAAGCACCCTGTGGACCACCTCTGGCCCCTGGGCCTTGGTATACTTTATTTGGTATACTTTATTTGTATGCCGCCCTTTTCCCTGAGGGGACTCAGGGCGGCTCTCAGTTCAGGGGGAGGGGGAGACAAACAAGTTACAAACATGAAGACAGACATTATTAAAAAAGCACAACAGTCATACCATTCGGGTGGGGTTAAAGTCATTAGCCCCAGGCCTGCTGGGACAGCCAGATTTTGAGGGCAGCGCGGAAGGTCTGGAGGGTGGTGAGGGTCCGGATCTCCACGGGGAGTTCGTTCCAGAGGGTCGGAGCAGCCACCGAGAAGGCTCTCCTCCGGGTAGTTGCCAGTCGACATTGGCTGGCTGATGGAATTCGGAGGAGGCCTAATCTATGCGATCTTATTGGTCTAGTGGAGGTAATTGGCAGTAATTGGCCTTGAGTTTGACACCCCTGGTCTAGAACCATGGTCTCTAACTTCTCCAGCTTTGTGAACCAGTGGGGGGGGCAGAGGAGATGGTTCCACGTGAGTGGCTGGAGGGCACATACACAACTCCATTTGCACAAGCAGTTGGCACATGTGCCCACCTCTTGCACAAATTGAACTGTACGTGTGCTCACCCATTCGCTTCACACACAAGTGAATGCTGGCCTGTCATTTCTGCGGCTCAGTTCTGAACAGGCCCCTGGTCTAGAATGCAGTGTAAAATAAACAATGGAACTGACTGTGTTGACATTTTTTAATAAAAAGAATACGATTCTATGATTGTAATCTCATCTTTTGCATTCCAATACCTATTATAATCCATGATATGATGTATCATTAGCCTAATAACGAATCATTGCTCTTCTGCAGAGATGCAGGATATAACTCCACTAGACGGAAATGATTGTGCAGCTATGAGTGCTGACACAGGTGATTGGAAGAGTTATCCCTGTGACACTCCATTTCCTTATGTCTGCCAGAAACCGGTTAATGACAGTGAACCAGATTTCCCAGGTGAGTCCAAAATGCATTGTGAATTTAATTGTGGTCTGCCAAATCTTTACATAATGGCAAATGTAGCTACTGCAGAACCATTCCTGACTTTCCAAATACTTACTGTTATGTTCACCCAACATACTTAAAGTGATTACTAAATTGAATCTTTTTATTAGGACTCACACTTTACTCTGAAGCATAAGAGCTAATTAAGAATGTTTGTAAATTTTATATAATTTTTTCCTCAGATTAAAATTACAAGTTCAGCATAGGCTCAGCCATTCATTTTTATTTAAATACTTAAAGCTGACCATGTTACCTTGAGGTAAGATGGGTAGCCTATACCTTTTATAATGCTGTATGAACACAAGTATTTACGCTTATAGAGAGTAATGTGTACTAGAATTTGGACCAAATTATTTTTCAGGTAAGACACTGAGCTTGTTGATCAGAAAGGTCGGCAGTTCAGTGGTTCAAATCCCTAGTGCCATGTAATGGAGTGAGCTCCCATTACTTGACCCAACTTCTGCCAACCTAGCAGTTCGAAAGCATGCAAAAATGCAAGTAGAAAAATAGGCACCACCTTTGGTGGGAAGGTAACAACGTTCCTTGCGCTTTCGGCGTTTAGTCATGCTGGCCACATGTCTACGGAGACCTCTTTGGACAGCGCTGGCTCTTTGGCTTTGAAACAGAGATGAGCACCACCCCCTAGAGTCAGGAATGACTAGCACATATGTGCGAGGGGAACCTTTACCTATTTTTCAGGTAGAAAAATGAAGTTTTGCAGAAAAATAATAATTTTCTTTAATTACACATAGAAGCTTTCAGTGAAGTGTTATGATTACTATTCAAAAGGATCTCAGAAAAAAATTATTTTAAGGGTTCAATAAAATTTGTTCCCTGTGTAAATATGGTGCTTACAGTTTCTTTTCTGACTTGAATGTGAGTAGGGACAGTTGCAGAAAAAACCAAGAATATAAAACCTATTCTGACATTAATAGAATTTATTCTGCATCATTTTTTTTAAAAAATATTGAAAGCAAATGCTCTAAGAGGGATAATTTATGCAGGCTAATTTTATCTTCTACCAGCTGAGCCTTTTGGTCCATCTGATTCAGTATTGTGTACTGTGACAACTTCCATTATTTTTTATTTTTTTAAATCAGAGATGCCAAAATTTAAATCTATTGCATCCAAAGTTTGTTCCCTTTGAACTATGATTCTTTCCCTATGGTATCAGTTCTGCTTTTACAAATTACCATGTTTTCTAGCAAATTCTTTTCAATATCTTCTTTTTTTTTTAGATATTCAGAACAATGTTGAGATTCAGTGTGAATCTGGCTGGTATGCGAACAATGGATTTTGCTATATGCTAAAGAACAACATTGCTTCATGGAATGATTCATATCAATTATGCAGTGAACTCAATAGTAGCCTGATCAGTATACATTCCTTAGCAGATGTTGAATTAATTATTACAAAACTCCATAATGGTAAGTTGGAATAAACATGGATAGGAGTTGCTCTTGTTTTTTCTGTTTAAACATTACTCTCAATTTGAAGTTGGAATGTACAGTAAAAATAATTTGATTAAAGGTTAATCTAAATCTCTGGTATTACTAAATCTATAACCACATGTTCATTAACTTACAGATAGTTGTTGCTTAATGATGACAATTGGAATCAGCAACTCAGTCGCTGACTGAGCAACATGGTTGTTAAGAGAGACATTCCATGACCATGATAGACTTAGAGTCTCACTTCCACCACAGTCATTAAGCAAGACTTCACATGACTTTGACTTGCAGTTTTATGGAATCTTCTCCATTTACTCTGCTTGTCAGAAGCCAGCTGTGAATCAAATGGCTATTATGTGACTGCAGTGATACTGCAATGGTTGCAAATGTAAAGAACCAAAGGTTTCAGTGCAATCATAATTTTGAACAATTGTTAAATAAGGCAGTTGTTAAGTGAGGACTATCTGTATTTATTTGCCCTTCCGTGTGGCAAATACAGCAACAAAAAACCAGCATATGCTATTAATCTGGGTAAAAGTCTGTCTGCTAGCCAAGCCTTTCATTCCATTACTATTATGACACAAATGAAAAGTGGCTATAGGAAAAGTTCTAATTTTTGTTAGATAGTTTCTATTTTTTTCAGAGAGAGGCTGTTTCAAGGGGAGGAGTCAAGTGAGGAATTAGTTTGGAATCCTTAGGTAGGCATAATAGCAATAGCAATAGCAATAGCAGTAGACTTATATACCGCTTCATAGGCCTTTCAGGCCTCTCTAAGAGGTTTACAGAGAGTCAGCATATTGCCCCCAACAATCTGGGTCCTCATTTTACCCACCTCGGAAGGATGGAAGGCTGAGTCAACCCTGAGCCGGTGAGATTTGAACCGCTGACCTGCTGATCTAGCAGTAGCCTGCAGTGCTGCATTTAACCACTGCGCCACCTTGGCTCTTATATTTTGATATAGTAAGGTATATAAGAGGGCAAGGTCTGCCCCAGTGGCGAATTTTTTTTTTTACTACCAGTTCTGTGGCCGTAGCTTGGTGGGTGTGGCAGGGGAAGGATACTGCAAAATCTCAATTGCCTCCCCACTCTGGGGCCAGCCAGAAGTGGTATTTGCCGGTTCTCCAAACTACTCAAAATTTCCACTACCAGTTCTCCAGAATCTGGCAGAACCTGCTGAATTTCACTCTTGGTCTGCTCCCTTCTTCAATGCGTTGAACCTTATCTAATCTGGTCCAGGTGCAGATTGTCAGTCTGGAAAGATTCCTAAGAAATAGGCATGAACAACAAAGCAGCTAATTGAACTCTATACATGTGGATCTGGTTGTCTGTGCCTAATACTTTTGCCTCATGATTTTTGAACTGCTTGATTTTCTGCTTTAATTGTAGATACAAAAGACAAAATATGGATAGGATTACTAAATAAAGACAGTCCAGCCCTGTTTAAATGGTCAGATAATTCCAAAGTTATATTTACATACTGGGATCAGAATGAGCCAAGGGTTTCCTTCAAAAGCCTTCCAAACTGTGTCTCCTATTCTGGAAAGGTAAGGATCTTTTGGGATGTTTTATAATGACTTGACTTAAAAGTGTTTTATAAACTTCATAAAAGGCAAAGTGTATGACTCGTTTTATCAAAGAGATCTAGTATTTCTTTTGCACTGAAAAATTAAATAATGACAATTAATTAATTAAACAGGGAGGCTGCAGAGTTCTAAAAGAGGATGGGGATTTGAATCATTCACATATATTCTTTGGTTATTTGTAATCGAGTGTGATGATGCAACTCTCCACTTACTGCAATTTCACCAAAATGATTTACTTCTTTGAAAGAAATTTCAAATGCTCTTTTATGAGATTGAATGAAAAGTGTTTAAAACGGGTGGGTTCTGGCAGTCGCTACTGCTAGTTCACTCGTGGGCGTGCTGCCCGTGCACGCATGTGCAGTACAATAAAGAAAAACAAGATTGCAGTACCTACAGCAGCGCCAGGAGAACCGGTTCGGGGATGTGGCAAACCTGGGTCGCTACCTGTTCCAGCGACCCAGGCTACCAAACCACTACCAGTTTGGCTGAACCAGTCTGAACCGGTAGGAACCCACCACTGGTTTAAAAGCTGAAGGGTTTTTTTCTGTTTAGCAATCCTAGCCATGTTTACTCAGAATTAAACCCCTCTCATTTCAATGGAACTTAACATTCATTATTGCAAATTTAAATTTGGTGCTGTTTCCCAGTCCAGAAAAAGAGATGAGATTTTCTATAACTCTTGTTCACAGGAGTAACAGGAGGAATAACTAATAATTAAGTTGAATTATATTTTAACCTCATTTATGCTATCTTATTTTAATTCAAAGTTCTATGAGAAATATATCCTACAGTTATATTTCAAGAATTTTAGTAGGGAAATAAGATTTTTTTTCTATGTATTTTTATAACTTATAAAAAATAAGTGCAAAAGTACATGAACAATTGAAAAACAATTCATTTGGATGATTATGTCTTTGAGAATTCTAAAATTATTGATTTCCTTTTCTTTGTAGTTTGGCCGATGGAACATCCTACCTTGTAACAATAAACTTAAGTTTGTGTGTATGAAAAAAGGGAAAGTTTTAGAGGAACAAAAATCTGATAAAGACTGTTCCCCAAGTAAGGTAAAGACAGAAAAATTTCTGTTCTAAATGAAAGCTAAACTTTAATTAAATATATTTTGTATATTCAACATTCTTGCTGCTTCAAGTTCAATAATAAGTTATAACTCAGAGTACATTCGTAGATTTGTTCCATAATTCTCATTTCTGTGTTTTGACTATTTCTTTACTTTTGCATCCATTTTATCATGCAGTTCTTTATTTGTTCAGTCTCTGGGTAACTAATTTTATATATAAGCCCTTGTAGTTGATATTGGTTCTGTATGAGCATTTCAAATTATTTCATTTTTCTTAGAAAAATGAACAACATTTTTGCTGTCAATTTTTATCTTTCTAACAATTTGCAAGTACCATAAATCAACCTTGATATGTTCCAGCCTTTGCCAAGTAGTTATTGGTATGTCTTTAGTCTGTTCATGGAATCTAAATGGATTGTATTGTAAATGCACTTTTCGTATTATACTTAGCTCCAAAATAGAAAATATTCAAAGGAGAGACCAACACTGAGATTGTTGGACTTACTATTTTTCTCATAATATTTTATTTATTAGATTTGTTATCCATCTCGCTTTGAGGTGATTCCGTATTTTTATCAAGCTTTGTCTTATATTATGTCCTTTTAAATTTTCATATCCTTGTAGCATAACTTTTTATGAAGCCTGTTCAGAAGACAGGCTCCTAATGTTCTACAGTTTGCAGAGTTTATCCACACTGTTAGCCATGACAAATATTTCGCAGTGTAATACAGTTTAATATTTGGAAGTGAGACCACTTCTATTTTAGAATCTTGTAAACAATTAAATTAAACTCTAGGGTTTTTCTGCTCCATAAAAAATTACTTACAGTTTTTTACCATTCTTGAACAACCAAGAAAGCTTTATGTTTTTCCACCTTTCAAGATTTCTTTTAATTTCTGTCCATAATTTGACATAAATATTTTGATATATTTCTTGATTATTTCCTGTCAAATAGCAATAGCACTTAGACTTATATACCACTTCACAATGCTTTACAGCAGGGATCCCCAACCTCTGATTCATGGGCCCATTAGCTGGGGGCTAATTGTCACTGGACTGCATGAGCAGCCTACTCATACCGGCCAATAGCACTTAGACTTATATACCACTTCACAATGCTTTACAGCAGGGATCCCCAACCTCTGATTCATGGCCCCCATTAGCTGGGGGCTAATCGTCACTGGACTGCATGAGCAGCCTGCTCATACCGGCCAGCCCCTCATGCAGCCCAGGGGTGATTAACTGGTGTCCTGGTAGTGGGCTGTGGACCACAGGTTGGAGACCTCTGCTCTAAAGCAATTTACAGAGTCAGCATATTGTCCTCAACAATCTGTGTCCTCATTTTGCAGACCTCAGAAGGATGGAAGGCTGAGTCAATCTTCAGCAGCCGAGAATCAAACTGCTGGCAGCCAGCAGTCAGCAGAAGTAGCCTGCAGTACTGCATTCTAATCACTACCACACCATGGCTCTTATAAATACAACTTAGATATTTCAGAGAAACTATTATTTGGCAGGCAAATTCTCCCATAGGAAATTATTTTCTTTCTGTATTAAACCTCATGTATATTTTTTTTTAACATTGATTTTATATGTAGAGAATTCCCCAAAGCCTTGGAATATTTTCAACAACTATTTTATTGTATTTCATGGTTCTGTGATTTTTTTACTCTCATTAGTTTTTATAGGTGTTCATGTTTTGCCTTGTATATCACTAGTTTAGAAATGTACATGAGCGTTCAGGAAATGGGTATTACATACAGGAATGGCCATGCCACCACTGGAAGACTTAAAGGATCAAATTAGGGGCAGATCAGCAGGGAGAAGATCTATCTCTCTGGTCACTCAGAGTCGATACCAACTTTACCATTCACAATCAATGTTGATACTGCCCCCCCCCCCAAAAAAAAAAGCTAGGAGAAAAATCATCCTCTGACATTTTTTTCAAATTATCTTTCTATATTTGAACAAACATTGTATCACTGGAAGTTCCAGCTGAAAATCTGTCTTGAAATTTGGACTGCATAATAGTCTATGTGTTTTAATTTTACATTTAGTTTCTGTTTTAAGTAAACTGTTAAGTAAAACTTAATACGGTTGTATGACAGGATCTTAAAATGTGATATTGTAAATAGCAAGCTGTTTGTGAACAATAAGAGGACAGAAGCAGAGGGGCTGCTTACACTAGCTTGCCATTCCTATCTTATGATTAATGTGATCACATTATGTTGCCCTTACCTTTGAATAAATGATTATCATCCTTTAAATTAGGAATGGAAGAAACATGGAGATTATTGCTATAGGATTGACAAGAATGAAGTCTTCTTTGGAAGTGTGTGCAATCTTACTATAGCAAACAGGTATTATGCAGTGTTATTCTTTGAATGTAAAATTGTTTAAATTTTAAAATATTGTACTATATCTTGTAGAAATGTTCTCTTTAATCCTAGCTAAATATAATTATTCTTTGTATTGAATCTCTGACCTTTACAGATTTGAACAAGAATTTATAAATAATTTAATCAGAATGCATAATAAAGTTGAAGAAAAGTATTTCTGGACTGGCTTGCAAGATATCAACTCAACAGGAGAGTATAGATGGGGAAGTGTGCATGGAAATAATGACCTACTAACATACACAAATTGGGGTTCCCTTCAACCAGGTAAAATATTGAACAGTGAAGTGCTAATACTTGTTTCATAATACAGCCTTGGGCAACTAATTTCTTAAAATATCACATAAGTAATTGAAACATCAAATTTTTAGAATTCCCTGGAGGATGTGTGGCAATGTCAAGTGGAAGCTATCTTGGAATGTGGAAAGTCAAGAATTGCCAAAATTTTAAAGCTTACTCTATTTGCAAGAAATACATTGGACCAAAGAAAGAAGCAAAGATACTGCCGAAAATCACTGACCCTTGCCCACAAGGGTGGGCCAATGGATCAGGTCTTGCTTGTTATAAGGTATTATATCAAGTCTATTAAATTATTATATCCTTTCCATTGAATTACATTCTCTCAGTTCTTAAGAAAACATATTTTTGTACTCTCCTCAACTATCATAAGTTCCATTATATATTAAACAAAATTATATATATTTCCTTCCTTCTTTTCTTCTCTTGCACTCTCTCTGTCTCAGATGGAATAATGTTCACTGGTTGGGCAGATATGCTGGACATGGGATCAATTTTGTGATCCCCTAAACTATCTAAACTTTAATATTAACTACCCAAGTTAAAATGTTTTTCTAAAAAAAATACTATTATTTGTTACATATTTTCCCAAAGCAAGATTTTAAAAGTATTTAAAAAAATTTAAAGTCACGAAAATAAGCTTTTTTAAAAGAAGGCTTCCCCGAATGCAACTTTTGGACATATGTTTTGGTTTTTTTAGAAATATTTCTGCAAGCGAATCAATTTGTGTTTATGGATCTTTGACTGAAGGAAAATAGGTGCTGGTGGGCTTCATTCATTGCTAACCTTTCTACTGCAACAAAATCTATTATATCAAATGTTGTGAATTTGCCCTAATACAGATCCATGTTGAATTCCTTGGGCAACTTTAATCTTGAATTATTTTGAGATGCTCTGAGTGGTTCTGTTGGTATAACTTGAAGGAAATCTATGGAGTTCCCATTTTTTCTGAAGCTGACTTTTCCATACCTTATTTTGGATTCTTCAGAGATCAGAGAGCTGCATGGAAAAAAGAAGTAAATGAAAAACCATTTCCTTCAGTTAGAACATCAAATGAATGGAATAGCAGTCTTGGGTGTTGATAACCAACCAAAGAAATGAAATTTTGATAAATTTGAAATGAAGCAAAACAGAAATGTAATAACTAGATTGGAAAGTTCATTAATCTGTAAAAGTAATAGGCATATACGTTTAGAAAAAATAGTAATATTGTACAGAGATAAAATTGATTTTTTTTCTATTTTCTTACAAAGTTTTTTCATAAGGAAAGAGTGCTGAGAACCAGAACTTGGGAAGAAGCTGAGAGATTTTGTGAAGCTCTTGGAGGACATCTTCCTAGTTTCAGCAACTCAGAAGAAATTAAGGAACTCCATACAATACTGAGAGAGATCATCAGGTAACATCCTCAAGAGTCTAGCATTTTAGTGAATTCAGCTGATGTCTAAATATATCTTCATGTATTTTACCACAGCAGATGTGATAAAGTACCATTATAGCTTTTAAAATACTTGAACAGTCAAGCAATCTTAACCAGTCTCTTAGGGGCATCTTGAGACTGAGGTAAGGGAGGCTTATGGTTTCTGTGCAATTCCTCTCAGGGTGAAGGAGAAGATCCTCTGCTTCATTTCCCCCTAAAAACAGTGTGGTTTCATATCCTTCTATTATAAACTAGAGCAGTGAGTGCCGAAAAGGGAACACTTCGCGCACATGTGCTTGTCTGGGCTGTGACCAGGAAGAGGAACTGCCCGGGGGGCATGCACGTTCCGGAAAATGAACTTACAGTTTCCAGCGTACATATGCGTGCCGGCCAGCAAGTGCTCTACTTACTGTCAAGCATGCACACATGCCAATCAGCTGGCGGCGCGCATGCCTACGGCGAAAAAGGAATACCAGCTCTTCTGGTTTGTGGCACAGCTGCACATGCAAAGGCCAACTGATCATCACGTGTGCATGCATGCCAGAAACCCGAAACAGGAAAGGGCAATGCCACGCATGCCAGACGACATGGCTGCACGTGCCACTTTGGCCATGCATGCTATAGGTTCGCCATCACAGAACTAGAGAAAACTGTTTCAAGGATCAATTAAAGGAACACTCAAGAGTTGAATCTTTCCAACATTTATATAGCATCTCTTTTATATGCTGATTACCATTAGGAGTATGTGTGTCACCATCACCATCATGAAATCTTTCATGTAGTCAAAGATCAGCATAAGGAGACTGTGTGTATTTGAGATTATTTCCAGAAGAAATAAAGAGTGTTAAAGACAATGAAGATCAGGCAGACACTGATATACTTTGGGGCATAGAGGAAAACAATGTTGATGAATAAAACTAGATGTAAAGAGTTGGAATGATGTAAGCGCTCCAAATACCATGTAAAATTAAATCAGAGTCAAAGCCAAAACTATGCTTAAAGTTCCAATTTAATAAAGCAGGCATGTTGGCATAGTGCTATGGGATTCCGACTCTGGAAGTTACATCAGAATCCCACCCAGTTAAAAGTTCATGATCTTGCCCCCAAACACCCACAGTCCATCACATGGTCCAATCTTCTTCTTCCACGCTGGCGTCTACGCCTAACTGCTTCTGATCAGGTGTAAAGGTTTGGGAGACAAAAGATGACCTTGAGCTTCTAGGAAGGAATTTCTTATTTTGAAAACAACACATTCTACCCTTTGCTAAATCCCCTCCTTAATAAGAGTGTGGCCTGTCACACTCCTTAATAAGAGTGTGACAGGCCAAAGATTCTTAAAGGAACCGCTGCAGGCCTGACACTAGAGATATTTCTGGAATGTCCCTGAAAGAGTTGCAGGTTGTTTCTACAAGGCCGGACAAACTAGAGGACATTTGTCTCTATTGAGCCCAACTCAAGGGCAGTTGATCTGCTAAACAAAAAATTTGTGACTGCCAAAGGAGCTGCTGAGTTACTGTATTTTCTATTTATTGTATATACTTCGGGTAAGCCAAAAATTGTAGGTGTCAAAATACATGCCAAAAATCAGGCTGGGCTTTTCTGTATATACATAATACTTTTTAAAAAGTATTCCTAATTCCCATATATTCTCCTGGATAAGTCCATCTGTAAATAAATAGACCCACAAAATGTTTTTAAAAATATGAAAATAATGCAGGTTGTCTATCAGCAGTTAGCACTTTTTTCATGGTATTTTACTTCAAAATTCCATGGTTGGTTTATTACAGATGGATTTATTTGCAAGTATATATAGTATTTATTTATTTACTGACATTTATATCCCCCTAAGTGCTTTGCCTTCCACTATATAATTACCACTCTGCTTCTATTTTTTTCTTGGTGACCTCTGGATCCAGATTCCAGACTAGTAGCCAAGCCCATTTCTTCTTTCTTTATTTTCTAACTTATAATCAATTATGTGTTACAGCAGTGGTGAAATTCAAATTTTTTTTACTACTGGTTCTATGGGTGTGGCTTGGTGGGCGTGGCAGGGGAAGGATACTGCAAAATCTCCATTCCCACTCCATTCTGGGGCCACCAAAGGTGGTATTTGCCAGTTCTCCAAACTACTCAAAATTTACACTATCTGTTCTCCAGAACCTGTCAGAATCTGCTGAATTTCACTCCTGTGTTACAGGCTTTATAAGTGCAGATTCTCAGGGGAATATTTATAAAGAAAAGTATATGCAACGCTGAACAGCAGATTGGCAAAATAATCATCTACATGCTTTCAGATTTGAGCATCTCACAGAGCAGTTGTCTAAAATGATGAAAATGATCTCCAAATGCTCTAAAGTAATAAAAAAATGAAGTTGAACATTGCTTTACTTTTTTATTTACAGCGATGACAGATGGGTCTGGATTGGGCTAAATAAGAGGAATCCTGACTTTCTGGGTTCATGGCAATGGAGTGATGATAAGCCGGTAAGTTAAGCTGGCCATACTTAGAATACTAAATGATCCAATTGTAGCTGGAAGAATATTGGTGAAATTTTGAAATTGAAAAGCTTTTAAAGAACATTTTGCACAGGAAAAATAAAAAAGGCTTAAAATAATAACTTTAAATAATGTACAGTAGCTTAAATTGGTTATGAAAATTTTTAGAAAACCAAAGCCTATGCCATTAGACTATTATTCTATATGAAAATTACTGTAGGATTTGCTTTATTTAAACACAATTACACACCTGGAAGTCCTCATTTAGGGACATTCCTGTGGTCATTTCGTGGGGGGGGGGGGGAAGGAAGGGAGAAAAGAGAAATACCTATATAGAATTCAGGCTTTCATAGAATGAATATAAAGTTCTGGATTATGATCAGTAACCAACTCATAATATGACCTTTAAGGAATTAGCAAAGGCTTTGTAATGAAATTTCAGAAAATAATCTGGTTCAGTTTACTAAAAACATACAGTATATCTATTAATGAGGGACGTGGTGGCTTAGTGGCTAAGGCACTAGCTTGTTGATCAGAAAGGGTGGCGGCTTGAATACCTAGTGACGCATAACGGAGTGAGTGCCTGTTACTTGTCCCAGCTTCTGCCAACCTAGCAGTTCGAAAGCATGCAAAAATGCAAGTAGAAAAAATAGGAATCACCTTTGGTGGGGAGGTAACAGTGTTTCATGTGTCTTTGCCATTTAGTCATGCCAATCACATGACCACGGTGATGTCTTTGGCCAGCGCTGGCTCTTTGGCTTTGAAACGGAGATGAGCACCGCCCCCTAGAGTCAGGAACGACTAGCACATATGTGCAAGGGGAACCTTTACCTTTACTATTAATGAGTATTGAAAGTACTCATTTTATTTTGCTCAAACTTCGTGTTCCTACAGTACTGCGATATTGCGGCTATTGTTACTAAAGCATACTAATTAAAATGAATAACATACAGCTTTAAAACCATTCTTCCTCCCTAGGTCTCGACTGTTTTTATGCCCCTGGAATTTAGAGAAGATGACTATGATCTTCGAGACTGTGCAGCTATCAAGGTGCATTGTGGCATTTTTTATTACTAACTCCTAAGGAGAAGGAAATACTGGAAGAACCTGTGCTATTTTTTGTAAAATAACTCTGTTGACCTAATGCTTGCCAATAAGTCTTGCAATTAGCCAGTTAACCTGCCCTTAGGGATTTTTTTAGCCTGTCCTCTGTTTACTTTTCCTATGGAATTGCTTCATTACATTTAGCAGGAAACCAGGTCTTAGTGTACAATCCTTTTAAAAAAAGTATATGTGTGAGGGAATACTGTACTGCTTCCACAGCCTGCCTGTTTGAACAACCTCAGAGAGATATGTAGGAGGCAAGTTTGCATTACTCTGGTGATTTTAGCCTTCTTGTTTTCTCAGACACGGTCACCTTGATTTTGAATGGTGGAAATTTATATATCAGTTCCAGATGGAGCTAGAAACAGTCCTGGAATTTTTAAACAGAATGAATCCAAGGTTGCTTTTGTGGCTTTACTGTCTCATCCCCAGAACACCCTAATCTTATTTCTGGCAGGAACATAGACACAACTAAAATCTCCTGAATGCTTGCAACCTTCTTGCAAATGCTCTGGCATGTCCATCTTATTCATCTCTCTGTCTATCTACCGGTAATTGGTTAGGGTTGCTGTCCCAACTTCAGAATAAAACAGCCTTTTTCAACTCTGTTACGTTTGTAAATATTACATTGGAATGCAATCATGTCCGTAATATAATTTGTTTTGGAAAGTATAGTAGCAGGTTGTTTTGATTAGTTGGGGGGAAAAAACCTATTTTAAAGTAGGTATGTGTAGTTTGACAAATATTTCAAATGTATTTCCTTATAAACATATCAAGCACAGCACGGCAATTTCATACTTCAGTTCTGAGTAAGTATTGCATGGGAAGTAGTTTAATTCTGTAAAAAGTAAGTCCCAGTGGCTTTAATAGGACTATTCTTAACTAAGGAAAAGAGCATTTAGCCCTTACTTATATAGAAGTATACTTCTGTTAACAACAGTATTTGCTGTGGTGGTGGCGGTGCAGTGGTTAGAATGCAGTATTGCAGGATAACTCTGCCCACTACCAGGTCAAGGTTGACTCAGCCTTCCATTCTTCCGAGGTCAGTAAAATAAGGACCCAGATTGTTGGGGACAATAGGATGATTCTGTAAACTGCTATAAAGCAATGTGAAGCGGCATATTTAATTGGTATTGTTATTTTTTAGCCTGTGGCTAGAATCCCTTGTATATTTAAAAGCAAATTCCACTGAACACAGAGATTTATTTCTAATAATTAAACAAACTAATAAGAAGGGAGAAAATCTTTTTGACAGAATTTAGTTACGGACACTTACTTACTTGAGAGTTACTACAAAAATATAATGCATATTATCACTGCTTTTCTTTTGTAATTATACAGACCCTTGGACGAAAACGCCGGCCAGTGTGGCACATTTACCTATATCAATATAGAGAAGAGGATTTCTACTTAAAACCTTTCCATTGTGATGTAAAACTTGAATGGGTATGCCAGATCCCTAAAGGTAAATTTGGGTTTCAACCATATATTGTTTAATTGTGTTGTTGTTGTTTAGAAAGGAGATCTATTGTATTCAGCATGGCTCATTCTATATAAAAGTCTGCAGGATAAAAACATTAAAATTTAGGATTGTCTTTTCCTTCATTTTATTCAATATGCCAGCATTATGATTGGCCAATTTCCTGTAACTCTAAAAAAATCTGAGTTCTGAAAATATTATCAGCCCCTCCCCACCAACTGTTGAGTTAGTTTCCATCTGACTAAGGGTTGAATCAAATGTTGAAGTCCATATTTGCCATACATTATTTCAAGAATATGTGGGTGTTACATAAAAGTGTTTTCTTTCTTTTTCTGTCCTACTGTTAACCAGTATCCATATCCCCCAGCTAGGATTTGGTAATGTATCCCCCAGACGTCATGATTTTCCATGAGTAAACTTATTTCCTAGGCCAAGCTTGGCATAAGTCAGTTTGGCAGATCCGATTTGGTTGAATAAGAAACTTTAGTGCCAGCAACAACAAAACCAAACAAACATTGATGGAAAAGTACAGATGCCTCTCGTTCTTGTAGTAGTTCATATCCATAGCTTTTTCTTCCTACAAATCAACAGACTCACAAGATGCCTTTGAGCAGGGCAATTATTGAATATGTGCTTAATTGCCAACTCTTGATCTGAGAACCATGGGCCCACCGTATGTTTTGACCTAGACTTCCCAAGAGCATGAAGCAAGTTCCTGGTCCTGACTAAAACCCCTTTTATTAATTTACTGTGAATTCTGCTCATTCACATATAGCAAAGTCTTTCAAGGGAGGATTTACAGTCATAGACCTTCTCTGGCATAAGGTCTATGACTGTAAAGAGCTGCCAGGCCAATATCTGCAAAACTTGGCAAGGAGTCTCGGAGAGTCACAAGCCAATTAAGCCAATTAAGTGAATTAATTGTCTCCTGCAACTCCATTCTCCTTTCGTTCCTCTTTTATTTTCTCTGGGGGGGTCATACACCTGTTGCCTTACTCCCAAGTTGACCCCTGTTCTTTAGCTGTTCCCTTCATCTGGCAACTCTGCACATGCACACACTGGGAACAGGCTCCCGCTGTTCGTCTGCCTCACTGATGTCTGACTCTGAAGGCAGCTGATAACTGGCATACGGCTATGGCCCCCTCTCTGCCTCTGGCACAGAGCCCTCATCAGAGCCTTTCCCCAGACTCCAGGACTGGCCCATGTTCCTCCCCAACCTCCTCACTGTCCGAATCTGCTGGCAGCTCCGCTGGCCGATGTCGGGCCACAACATCGAATACTTTCCAGATGTTAAAACTGCTTTTTGACTTTCCATCCAATTTAACTAAAGGGCCAACAATGCTGTTAAACGAAACAAAAGCATAGCAAAATATGAATCTCTCTCAAGTTTGGTATTCAAAGATTATGTTTTCGTTTCGTGTGCACCCCAGGTTGGAGTTCTGCAGAATCCTAGCATTCTGAAAGAGGTCACTAAGAGTTCCCTGGGGGATCATGATTTGTTTTTTTTTTAAAGGAGAGACTGAACAAAACCCATACAACCCCTGATTGGCCCCCTCAGGCAGGAATTAAACACACACACACACACACACACACACACACACACACACACACACGGAAGCTGGTAGGTGAGCAAAGCCCAGCTGAAGAGTAAGCAATTAGGGAGAAGCAGCAGTTGGTGAATGAGCCTACAAGTGAGGACTCCTTGTAGGAGGTCTACTTGCCAGCTCACCAGCCTGCCTTTCTCCAGGTGTAGCAGCCTGGGGAGGTGGGGGAGCTATCTCCAGGCAGATGCAAGAGATCTGCGTGTCAAGATTCCAAGTAACACCCCCAACGAAAGAAGACTCCGAGGCTTGAGTTTCCTCAAAGTTCCATTTTATTAGAGATGTCATATTGGCACATCTGGGAAAACCAAAATCTGAAAGTTTCCAGGTTTTCCTCACCCAAATGAAAGTCCACCTCCCTGCCCACCATCCACATGTCCATCACAGGGTCAAATCAGGCACCATCCAAAACTGGAGATTCCTCCCAGTCACACTATCGCAGCTACAGGGCAAGGTGGCCTTGACTCTCTCAGAAGGGAATGTTATTTTGACTATATATCACCCACACTCCATATAATCCCCCTCCCCTTTTCATTTTCCCACAGCAGAAAATGTGGCAGGCCTGAAGGCCCAATGTTAAAAGATGGCTGCCAGGTCTGACACTGGGGCTGGTCTGGTCCAGGTATTAGCAGCAGCCACCCACAAAGACAGGGTGAGGGGAAGGAAGCATGGGAAAGAGGAAAAAAAGTCTTTATTTTTAGTTTATGAACACTGTTACAAACACAGTACCTACATATGAAAAGAATATAATAATTTTGTAAGTCTGGTCTATATTTGAGGCTGCATGTACAGGGGTTCCCCGAGGGTTAAAAAATATCTCAAAGGTTCAAGACTCAAAACATTGGGGGGGGGGGCAGTACAGCCTAACTCAGGTGCTTAAATGCTGGGAGACAGTGTTTTCAAATCATAAATTCTTTTTACGTTTTGGAACAAGATTTTACCAGAGAAATATAGCAATTGATAGAGAAATAGGGTAATTTCTTTGCTTTCTCTCTGGCTGTTATTGGATATAAAATTAATTCCATTGTATGAAGTACTTGTTCTCTGAATAATCGTATCTATTTCATTCTCTTTGCTGCTATTTGCAGTACCCTCTTGGAGTATGATAATAATCACATCTTTATACAACTCTTTCCAAGAACTCTTTATGGACTTTTGATCAGTTAAATATTAGGGTTTTTTTTAAACCACTTGAGTTTGAAAGTGTAATATTAATAGCAAAGAAAACTGCCTTAGAACATGGATTCATGCCTCAGTTAGATTCAGTTTTTAAAAGTGACTCAAGAGACTTTATATGTATGGAAAATGTTAAATTATTGTTGAATTCAAGTTTGGACATTGCTTTTTACTAGAAGGTTATACATTTCCAATTGCCAATAAAAAGAGTGACACTTAGCCTTTTTTCTAACCAAGGATATATTAGTACATCCAGTGATAGGCTTTTCCTTTATCAACAGGTAGTACTCCAAAGACACCTGAATGGTACAAACCAGGTAAGATTATTTCTTACTTTTCATACACTTCATTTTGCAGTTCAGGAACCTTTCTTTCCACAGCCTCATGGCAGTTTTAAAACAGATAGGATTGTTAGCTTAATCCCAGTTCAAGTATTTCAGATAGCCGGAATTTGTGCATTGCATAAATAATATATTTTGTAAAACTCTAAACATACAGTCGCATTCCGGTGTGTGTGTGTGTGTGTGTGTGTGATTGAACTTGAAATAAGATTTATATAATTGAAATTATATAAATTATATCCAGGAATAACTATGAAAGATCCTTCCAACTCTTATTCTGTGCTATCAAAATGTTGACACATCATGATGTCATTGCATAAATGGTGCGCTCATGTCATGATGCCTGATGCAAATAAATCATATTATTTATACATGGACGGCATGAGACATACAGTATGTCACTTTCTCTTATTCCACACAAATGCCCATAATCACTAGAATGATGTCTTTGTTCATTTATTCATTCAATTTTGGGTTGATTATAAATAATTAAGTCATAAGGAAATGAAATGCAGAAGTTACAGACTGATAATACCTTCCCAAACATGACCATTCATGAAATAGTTTTTAGGTGTAACCCAGTCTTTCTTGCATTAGAGAGTTCTTCAAAATATGTAATTACTAAAAAAACTAGTCTGTTTTAACTCTCAAAGAACGTTAATAAACTTGTTAACTTCAGGAAAATGATTGTGTGATGAAATGAGTTGTAATGTCTTTACTTGAAATCAGACTTGGAGGAATTGAAGTCAAATTCAGTCATTTTACTCTTAAATCAGGGGTCTCCAACCTATGGTCCATGGCACTACCGGACCACAGGCTAATCACCATTGGGCCACCTGAGGGGCTGACCATGTCACATGCCTCTGTGGGAGCCACATTGTAGGCACACAACTGTGTTCTAAATCAAAAACGCCCAGCATTTTTTATTTTGATACACACAGCTTCCCTGTTACATGATAGTTCAGATTGCATGGAGTTGCTGGTTCGTGTTAGGTTGTACTGAATGTAAACTTCATATGTGATTTTCTTTCTTTGTAGATGAAGAAGGAATTCATGGGGCAACAGTGAATATTGATGGGTCAGAATTCTGGTTTGTGGCAAATAAGCATCTGAGCTATCAAGAAGCTTCCTTGTATTGTTCTGAGAATGGAAGTGACTTGGCTTATGTGACCTCCTTCACTGCGCTGAATGGAATTCTAAACACAATTTTAAAAGTAATGCATTAATTTCTATTTTGGGTGATTTCTGTTGAATGAAATGATTGCCAACATCCCTTTTCTTTGTGGATTTTGATGGAGGATATTATTAAATCATTAGGAAATGAAATGCAGAAGTTGCAGGCAGTGAGGTACATTAAACCTATCAGAGACTAATTCACTTTAGTTTTCCCATGAAAATGAGCAGGAAATCATGCTGCTATTTGTTGTTCAGTAATTTGTTGCTCAAATTCTTCTGAGATCTGGATGACTTTGGAGATCATGTGAAATCTTGGGTTGCTCATACTTCATCTTATGGCATTCCATGTGCACCTCTACTGCTATATCCATGAATAGATACAAAAATAAATAGTTAATTTTGGATTGACTTGTTAAGATATTTTAATGGGGAATTTGGCTTAGTTCACTTGAAAGAAGTCCGAGAATGAAACCAGTGAGCATAATTGAAGCAAACTATGGCTACTTCTTTCTCTGGAGTTTTTTTTTTCTGAATACAGGTCATCCTCGGCTTACAATAATTCTTTAAGTGACCGTTCAAAGCTACAACAGCACTGAAAAAAGTGACTTATAATTGTTTTCTACTATTGCTGCATCCATGTGGTCACATAATCAAAATTCAGATGCTTGGCAACTGCCTCATATTTATGATGGCTGCAGTGTCCCTGCAAATTTTTTGGAACTTTCTGACAAGCAAAGTCCATTGGGGATCCAGAATCACTTAACGACCGTATAACTAACTAAACAACTGCAGTGATTCACTTAACAACTGAGGCAAGAAAGATTGTAAAAATGGGACAAAAATTCACTTAACAACTGTCTCACTTAGCCACAGAAATTTTGTATTCAATTGTGGTCATAAGTCGAGGACTACCTGTACTTAAGAGAATGTCCTTCATTCACACTGAGCCAGTGGTTAACTGAGAGATCCAGGTTCTAGTTAGCCACAAAGGGCTGACTTTGGGCTAGTACATTCTCTCAGCCCAATCTATCTCACAGATGGTTATTATGGCTGGCAAAATAGGACTTGCACTGCAAATGACTTAAATCATCCAAGTAAGATTACAGAACTTGAGAAATTATAGATGGTTTCTTAGATGGTCAAATTATAGGTGAAGTCAGCATGAATCACATTTACCACAAAGCCAGTCTTAATAAGATACCTGGATAAATGGCTTCTACTATACTGCCGTAAAATGGCTTCTACTGTACAGCACACTAGAGTTGCCATTGTAATGGCTTCACAGTACTCCACAAGGGGGCTGCCTCTGGTAAGGGGGAAACTCCAACATTGCAAATTACATTTGGTCCGGACATTTTCCCCCTTTAAATAAATACCCAGGCAACACCGGTTATCAACTAGTTTCTTATATATTGTAATACATTGTATTATAGCACTAGCAGTATTAAAAATGTTGATTGCAAATACCATGCTTAGCATTTCTTTATTATTATGGTTGTAGAAATGCTTTTACAGTGGTCATTAGAGTTTCCTAAAAAGGAATTGAGCAGAACATCTTCTAACAAATCAATTGTCATGAGGGTTTTTGAGCTTTTCTCAAAGATTGCTACACTCTCATGCAACAGAGAAACATTTTTCAGTATTGCATGGAAGAGATTAACATTGGATAATGCATTTCATGCTAACACAATCTGCTTTTGGCAGTTATCGGACGAGAATCAGAACTGGTGGTTCAAATACAAAATTCCAAAAACTTACTACCGTTTGCCGTAAGTAGAAACATCCATCTGTGTTGTTCTAAAGATTATTTATGTTATGACAACTATTAGCAAAGTACAATGCTGAATCTACCACTTATGACTGAAGGTCAGATACCAAAATGGTAAACCTTGGGAAGCCAGGGAATTTTAACACTACATTTTGTCCTTAAAACATATTTTTACAGTGGCTTAAGTGTAAATTTAATAATAGAATGGATTGATTTAAAGGTTTGCTACCTCTGTTCCATACACAGTTGCATATGAGCTAGCGGGGGGGGGGGGGGATATTTTGCAAGATTTTGTGTAAATAATTGTACTAGTACCCATGTTTTACACTTTTTAAAAAAATTGGGCATTTGAAGGCTTGCCTTTGAATTTTTATTTTTAATTTTTTGGCTACATTAATAAAAACCCTTCAATATATGTGGGAGCATATCTCTGCACCAGGTTCAATTTTTATTTTAAAATGCAAATGAAAAAAAAAATTAAAGCAAGTTTTGTGTATATAGTTATATGGGGCAGTTCATCATATTAGTCTTTGTATCTATAACTAAATGAGTATAATTCAGGTTCTTAAAAATAAAAAGTAAAATATTGTTGGAGTTCAACTCAACCTCTGTGACCTCAAGAACAGTTTTCGTGGCAATTAGAAGGAAGCTATAGAAATTGTATAAATAAAATAAGTAATTGTCTTTTTCCAAGAACTAGCCTACAGTGCTGGTACTCCCGAAGTCTCCCATTCAAATACTAACCAAGCCCAACTATGTAGGCTTTCCAAGTCCAGAAGTAGTACTATATCTTGCAAAAATAAACCTTCCAAAATAGATTGAATTAAGAGTGTCTTGTCTAGAGGAATGTTATTTCATGAAAATGGAAGGTGTACGGTTTTTTTATCTGGATTAAAATTGGAGCATCGGTTAATCCGTCCCATCATTCTCAGCCTGGATTGGGCCTTTTTGCTAGTAGCATTCACCTGGGTGAGTTTGAGAGGAAAGATGGTAGAAACATAGGTAATCCTCAATTTACGTTCACAATTGGGACCAGAAGTTTGGTTGCTAAGCAACATTGTTGAGCAAGTCGTCATAGGTCTATTTTATGATCATTTTTACCATGGTATGTATTGAAGTGCCATGGTTGTTAAGCATATTATGTGGTTGTTAAGGGAATCACAGCCATTAAGCAAATTGGTTGACTGATTGTCAGAAGTCAGTTGGGAAGATTGCAAATAATGAATATAGCAAGAATCCGCAACTGCTGTAAACTTGAACTGGTTGCCAAACACCCGAATTGTGATCATGTTCCTGTGATGCGAAAGTTGTAATTTCAAGGACGGGTCATAAGTCATTTTTAACTTTGAACCATCATTAAAGAAACACTTGTAAATGGAGACTACTTGTAGGATCATAATCCTCTTTTTCAAATTTTGTACATATGGACAGAAAGAGCAGTTCTCTGCATAGGAGGTGCCAAGAAAAATTACCTATGTTGCTGCTTCTTCTTAATTTTATCATATTAGCTTATCATATTACCTTACCGTAAATACTGCAATTATGTACTTGCATTTCATATTATTTAAATATATTTGCTTTTATAAATATATCTATCAAAAACTATATTCGATGTAAGTTGTAACATTTGCATAAAAATGTGATTGATCATATTTCCTTTAAAAAAATAAAAAAATAATATTCTCTTTGTTTTTTCTTAAGCTTTTTTTCACACTATTTTGACCACTACCCCAGAAAATGTTGGCATATCTCTTATCGATCCTGGTTAAGAGGTAATAATTCTATTTCTTTTTTCATCAGCTATAGTTTTAGAAATGTTCTCAGACTCTCTCCTAAATAAGAAGAGTATATTAGTTTTCCTTTAGGCTTCTTTTTGTGGGATTCTTGTTTCCTATTTTGTGGTTTTTAATCTTAAATTCTGCCAACTCGAGGCAGCAAAGTTAGAAAATGTCCGTGGTTGCTCTTCACCCTCATGGATCTTTTTGCTTCTATTCTTGTCTTGATTGAAATTGACAGGAGGTAAACAGTTTAAAGTTTGCATTCTCAAAATAACTGTTCTAAGACTGTAAGTTTGTTTCCGTCTGTAACATGGGTGTCACACTCACTGCATCACGTTGCCGTCACGTGACATATTGCAGCGTTTTTCCCCCTTCGCAGAGCTGCGGTGAGCATGGCCTGCACATGAAGCATATGGCCTGCGGGATGCAAGTTTCACATCCCTGGTCTATAGGAATTCTGTCAGCTTCCATTGTTCATCTCCTCTCCATGACACCCTGTTTCCATCCTGTTGGATCTGCAGATTTGCATTGTTCTGATATTTAGTATCCTTCTCTTATACATTTTATTGCTGATCTTGAAGTTTCAGAACTAAATAAAACAATTGAACTTACTAGTCCAACATTAATATCAACTCTTCAAACTTTCAGTCCAACTCTATTATCTAAAGTACTTTTAACTAAAAATCCTGTGGTTGAATCTGGGACAATTTATAGGCTTTGCTTTTGAACCAAGAAGGCATTTTTATCATTCATTCATTCATTAATATGAGGGGTTCTTGGTGCTCTCTGAGGTTGGTTGTTTTCTTGCAGATGTTTCATTATCCAAACTACCCTGTTTCCCCTAAAATAAGACCTCCCAGGATAATAAGCCCAATTGGGCTTTTGAGCGCATGCGCTAAAGTAAGCCCTTCCTAAAAATAAGTCCACCCCGAAAATATTGCAACACAGCAGCAGCCGTGAGGTGACCACGCTGCCTCCTGCACCTCAAAAATAATAAGACCTCCCCGAAAATAAGGGCAAGCGTGTATTTCGGGGGTCAAAAGAAAATAAGACTCTGTCTTATTTTGGGGAAAACATGGTAGGTAAATCACCAGTGCTAAACTAATGTTGTTGCCTAGTTTGGATAATGAAACATCAGAAAGAAAACAACCAATCTCAGAGAGCACCAATCCTGAGCTACAAATATTCTCCTTTATTGATTAATTAAAATATTCTTTCAGACTACACTTATACTAACTGCTATACTTGGTTTAAAAGTATAAAACTAAATTTGAAACCAAAGGTATTAAAAACAATCTTCAATTAAAACTATTGTATTGCTTACATTAAACTTAGTGAGAGGTCTGCATAAGAGGGTATAAGCATAACAATTCTCTATTCTCTATTCTGCAGGCAATTCATTAGATTGCACTGCAAAACTGCCTTTCATTTGTGAGAAATACAATGCATCATTATTGGAGACAAGAGAACCAGGCTATAAATCACCTCAGGAAGGCTGCCCTAAAAGATGGATTTTTTTCCTAAATAAGGTAATGCATAAATAATTTGGGATTCTGAATATTATATTTCAGTCCACAGAAGCTGACTTGAAATGGTTATCAAACTAGTTTGATGAACATTTAAAGATCTGAAATAACTTGCAACTAACACACTTGAAGGATCTAATCTGGGTCAGTCTCTGTGACCAGAGATTTAGTCTTTTGAGATTTCAGACATGCTGGAACCAATCCTCAGGGACAGTGGTGGGATGTTGCCAATTTAACAACCGGTTCAATGAGCGTGCGCATTGCAAGCTTAAAGCACTTGCACAGCGCACTGAAAATGGAGCATTTAGAAGCTCAGCTGCTTACCTTCCAAGTCAGCAACAGTAAGTAGAACAATGAGGGGCAGGGGAAATCAGCTGTACTGTGCAATTGAGATGAGCTAGAAAACAGGAAATAAAGGACAAGATAGGGTGGGTGCAGGTGGGCAGGAACAGCTGATTGTTGGAACTACTGGTTCACCTGAACCAGCCCGAACTGGCTGAATACCACCTCTGCTAAGGGACCTTCTCTCTACCAGAATATTGGTTTTCTCTCTATACATTCTGGTAGAGAGAACGCTACACATTCCGGTACAGAGAAGTTCCTTGAAGATGGACTCCAGCACAAATCCTAAAGCTCGGAAGACTAAATCTCTGATCCTGGTGACCGATCCAGATTGGATCTTGCAACATTATCCTGAAACATGTATATTTACCTTCATTTGTAACAAACCTGGGCTACTATATGAACATAGTTTAAACATAGTTTAATTCAAAACATTTGTGAAATATCTACCTCAGAGGTTATATATTTTTTTTAATCTTTTACAGTGTTATCAAAAGGTGACTCCTAAGAATATGACATTTAATAAAGCAGATGAACATTGTCAATCTTTAGGAGGAAACCTTCCTTCAATCAAAAGCCAGATTGAACAAGGTAAGAAAATACATGAGCCATGGTGGCGCAGTGGTTAGAATGCAGTGGTGTAGGCTAACTCTGCCCACAGCTAGGAGTTCTAGCATCACCAGTTCAAGGTTGACTCAGCCTTCCATCTTTCCGAGATCGGTAAAATTAGGCCTCAGATTTGGGGGCCAATATGCTGACATTGTAAACCTCTCAGAGTGCTGTAAAGCAGTGTATAAATCTAAGTGCTATTGCTATTCCGTACATAGATGTGTATCACACGATTTTTTCATATATATGTACATGTTGTACTGTATTTTTCAGAGTATAAGATGCACCTTTCCCCCCCAAAAAAGAGGGCAAAAATCTGCGTGTGTCTCATAAACTGAATACAGCATTTTTGGCCTCCCAAAAGCCGACCCCCTTCACAAAAATGGAGATATAGAGGGTTTGAGAAGGTTGCAAAGTTCTCGGGGCGTGGGAAGGGCAAAAACGAGTAAAAAAACAGGCCGTTTTTTGCTCATTTTTTTGGTGCCCAGCTCCCAGAAGCACTCTACAAGCCTCCTAAACGCTATGCATGCCCTTATTTTGCCTTCCCAGCCCCCAGGAGCACTTTTCAGGCCTCTCAAACTCTGCATGCCCCATTTTTCACAAAATATTAGGCATGCAGAGGGTTTGGGAGGTCTGCAAAAACTTTTTTTTTAATGTACCTCTTCAAAATCTTGGAGCGTCTTATACCCCGAAAAATATGGTTAATTTGATTCCTTCAAATTGAATAACATTGCTCCTGAGAAAGGCTTTATGTATGAGATAATAATTTGTGGACATGCCCTGTGGCGAAGACAAAGGATAAAACCAGCATCTGCCCTTTTTGCACATGTGTTTTAACATCACGTGTACAAACATAAGGCACAGAGCATTCTGGTTGTTATGCTGAAACCCCTCTTCTTGCATATCTCCTTATGTACCCTTCCTCTTGGTGTAGTAGAAAAGACCTTTTCTAGATAAAAATTAGGGATGGTGAGTATTACCATTAATTATGTAAGAATGCACTGTAATTTTACAGTTGGCATCATTTCTATTCTTTCAAAATCATATGAAGTTTTCATTTTTAAACTTAAAACAAGAATTATTATAAACTGGATGTGGATATAAGCATTGTATTTCTTAGTGTTACTTATTTATGAATTAATCATGATTAATTCATATTATTATGATAATATTGTGAATTATGAATTAATTATAATATTTGTACAGCAGACTCCAAGTGGTTTAGAATAAATAAAACAAGAGCAATATAAATTCCTATAAAGCAGAGTATTTCCTCATTTTCATAGCCAATAAGAACAGCAGTGATAAATAACATTCCCCTCCCAAACTCACTAGAAGGGCACTAATCTCTGAATGTCCGACCAAAGGAAGCAATCGTTTGCACCCTTTGAGTTGAAGGGAATAAAAAACACAGCATGATAGTGGTATCTTTATGGGAGAGAATAGAAATGACTGTTTTCTGAAAGAGAAGCAATTGCAGATGTCACTGACAGTGTTTACAAGTAAGTGAATTCAGCCTATGGAACTTGGATGGTCCTCTTCCATGGATGTTGTTTTAATATTCCATTAGTGAGCCTTAGGATGTAGTCTATGAGAAGACTGATAAAATCAAGAAATCATCAACAACAACAACAAAAGATTCATTGTGTTATGTATGTCACAGGGCTACGGAGGGAGGTCCGAAAAAATCAAGATGACGGTCCCTATCATGCAGTCAAAGCTCTGCCCCCTCCTTTTTTTGTGATACATATTAAAGGGGGTATGGCTTCAATTACACAGTTGTGATTTCCATCTTGAAAATTATTTTTAACTGCTTTTAAAATAATGTCATACATTTTTTGTCACCAAAAAAGGCACCAGGTCTTATTTGGGGGGGTGGGGTGTCATCCACTGACTCACCTCACTTGCACACATCACCTCCAGCCTCTTTTTCGCTATCAGAGAAATAGTGAAACTTCTTTGTCCGGCAAGACCAGCAAGGTTTTCCTGAAGGTCTCTGCAGACGATAACAGAGCTTTGGATCGATCCAAAGCTCTGTTATCAGGAAAGCCTTGCCAGCAGAAGAAAAGGGCCGAGGTGTGCGAGGCCTGGTTGCAACTATCCGAAGGCAAGTAGTAGGGCAGCTCCACACCCCCATCCCCACCCTAGCTTAATTTTTACCAGTGTATCCTGGAATGGGCGGTGTCTTAATTAGGGCCTGTTTTGGGGGTAGGACTTATATTGGGCTCACATATAAAAATCAAGGTAGGACTTACTTTCAGTATAGGTCGTATATTGTATAAATGTAATTTGTATAAATGAGTTCCATAATTCATTATACAAAATCCATATAAAGTATACATCTATAGGCAGTTGCCCCATTAGTGGCAAATGTAATCAGGTTTTCAATACATTGAGTGAATGAGGCCATACATTTATTTTCCAGTACTACAATATCAGTCTTTTGGCCATAGTGTTGGCACAGAGAATCAATTTACATTGTCCAGTTTTCAGATTCCATGTACATAGTAGGTATGTAATTCAAGAGAAAAATTACATACTCTGACAAATTTAACTTTTGACAGCCTATCATATTTATATAGTCCAATACTTCCCCAGATTTAGTTAGTATAGAACATTATAAAAATAGGTGTTCTATTACAACTCCAATAAAATGCTGTCTTATACACCTTTTCTGTACAAATGTACTAGAGTCCAATATATTCTAAATATTATTTTTTGTTGTTTAAGTTGTAGTTTAAGGTCCATTGACACTTTTGCTATAGAAGTTAAGACTATTAATACTATTGGCTAAGCAATATAAAAGGTAAAGGTAAAGGTTTCCCTCGCACGTATGTGCTAGTCGTTCCTGACTCTAGGGGCGGTACTCATCTCTGTTTCAAAGCCAAAGAACCAGCACTGTTCGAAGATGTCTCCATGGCCATGTGGCTGGCATAACTAAACACCAAAGGCGCACGGAACGCTGTTACCTTCCCACCAAAGATGGTCCCTATTTTTCTACTTGCATTTTTTATATGTTTTCAAACTGCTAGGATGGCAGAAGCTGGGACAAGTAACGGGAGCTCACTCTGTTACGCGGCGCTAGGCAATAAAGAAACCTCTAATTCTTTATTCAACTAATTTCTTAGCATTTGCATATCAAATTGATTTATCTATAAATCATAGAAATGATACAATTAAATTTCAAATACAAATTGAAATGTTTATTAAAATTCATAATAGGTTATTTAGTTTTAAAGACTTTAACAAGTTGTTCTTGTATGTCAGGTGACTCAGAAGTTGAAAATGTTGCTGGTCCAATAGAATTGCTAACAAATGTAGATATTAATATTGCCATTGAGTTATATCTGAAAGATGATATTTGTATTTATAAAAAGGTAATAAGGGTGGGAAATACATAAAATAAATAATTTATCTCTTAACACAGCATATGTAAAAAAAAATCATCTTCATCATCTATCAATTGTTTCAAAGTCAATATCCCTGCTTTCATCCATCTTTTTCTCAATTTTTAAAGTTGAGTTTCCACATAATGTCATTTTAACATGGAAAAAGAAATCAAATCTTTTTTTTAGTCAACATTACTTTCCATAACTTTCTAACTTGACACAATTGTTTTCATGGACGCTAGAGTTCTAGTATATTTGATCCTAAAATTGTACATCCAACCAAGATGTTATATTCCAAAGTTGCCCAAATCAGAAAATTAATACCAATTGTTGGCTTTCAGTATTTAATACTTGACAATAATTAAGTGTGATGATACAGCTCCAGATTTGGTAAACTGAATCCTCCCTAAAGAATTGATAATTGCATTTTCTATGAATGTAATTCTTTTAATCAAAGAGCCCCATAAAAGTACCTAAATAAGGGATTGGTTTTCTGAAAATAGTTTCCAGATTTTTGAACAGGAACTCTCAAAATATGGGAATAATACTCATTGTGAGAGCATTTACCTTTCTTCAAAGATTGAGATTTAATGATTCCCATCTATTGATATCTTAAGAAAATCTATATACTTTATTTATATCATATGTTACTAACTGGGTTATATTTTTTGGTATGCACCTACCTAGATATTGAAAGGATTTGGTACAAATGCTGAACTGATATATGATTGGGTACCACCAGTTTCACCAATTGGCAACAATTCTAATTTGGACCAATAAATAGAGCATCCTGCTATTTTATTGAATGCCTCTGTCAATTGCATTAATCCTGGAATACTAGTGGGAGGTTTAGAAATAAACAAAATAATATAATTTACAAATAAAACCAATTTATATTCCCTGCAAGCGAATTCCTTTACCTGTTTAATCCTAATATGCAAATATTTATCTTCTTCCCAATAGACTTTATAACAAGCTTACTCCCAGGTCTGCCCCCAAAGATTTGGATTGGTTTACATTCCCAGATTCATATGCAAGTAAGCAGGTGGACTGATGGCAACGAATTAGGTTATATCAATTTCCATCCTTTGCTTCAAGGAAGACTAAGAGAAATTCAGGTTGATGTAAGTTGTTGATACTATTTTTACACTGTTAAGTTTTCCCTGTAATTTATTTAAAGCAGAAAAAAAGTTTTGCTTTTACTAATTTAAGATAGAGGAGAAATGGGAAGTTGAAAATAGTATATTCCATCCATTTTGAATACATTGTTTGTAGTTGGGTGGCTTCTTCAGAAATTTAGATATAAGATTGGGTCATTTATATTACGTTAAATATTGCATGTGATATAATTGTGACAGCAGCATAAGGAATATGATTTTAGTAACAAGCTTAATTATAAGTCACAGTAGGTAACGTCACCTAGTCCAAGGATCCCCAACCCACAGCCCATTATTGGGCCATGGCCCATTTGGAACTGGGCCACGCAAGCAGTGGGCAAATGCGCACACATGCAAAGCTCTATTTGTGCAAGTGGTAGATGTGCCCATGCACCCACCACTCATATAGAACCATCCTCCCTCCCCCCACTGATCCGCCAAGCTGAAAAGTTTGGGGACCACTGACCTAGTCGACCGGTGCTGATCTTGGGAAAGCTAACCAGGATCAGCCCTGCTGAGTGGAATGAGAGAATATTAGACTAAGCTAAGAAAATCAGAAAAAGAAGGTGATGACACAACCTCCCATATTTTTAACTGAGAGAGTAATGTGGACCTTTCCTATACTCATCAGTTATCATGTGGACCTTTAATCAGAACTTTTTACTTTAATCTCATTATAATGAAAGGGAAGAAAATGTAACTTAAAAAACCAAAAGTAACAGTCATTTCTTTTCTATGACTTCATATTTCTGGTTTAACTGAAATCCAAACAAAATCACTTGGTCAATTTTTATTTTTGTCTTTTGCGATAAGATAGCTTCACAAATCATGGTGTCAGATGGATGCTTTTGGTAAATTAGAGTTAAGACTGAAGGTTTGGATTCAGACCCCATAGCTGTGCAAGAAGGAAACAAAAATTTATTCTGAAGTCAGAATTAAGCTCAGGACTTTTTGAGAGGTAGCATTGTGGGAGAATGCCGAATAGGTCTCTTGTGCTCTCATTTTATTTCAGAGCCACAAAAATGGACAGAGCAATAGTCCACGCTAGTGCTATATTCCATCTACCCTACAACAAAATTGTAAAAGGGAAGGTTTGGAATCAATAATTATTATTTTTAATAAATGAATCTTTAATGAATGAAATTCATAGGCAAAAGGGGCTTGCCAGCCAAAGGATCTCAAGGATGATGAAAGGGGCTAGTCTTCAGGTAGCTTCCAATGGCTGGGTTGGAAAAGTCCAGTAGTGGGAGAGTCGATTTTGAAATCAGTTGCTCTACCAAGTTAGTGTCCAGTGTGGACAACTGGATGCCAACATATCAGCTGTTGTAGACAAAACCTCATGCGGGACCCTGTTTATCAGGCACATGACATATTGTTGGGTAGCATTGCGTAGCGAAAAGGGGAACTTTTTGCGTATTCACTTATTTCCCTTGGCTTGTAAGAACATACCATGGATGCTACTCTTCTCATTGAGAAGGAGCCGGGGGAGGAAGCAGGGGCTATATGTTTTTGCTTGATAAAGAAACGTTGGAGCCAGGCCTCTGGCTGCTGTTTGCTGCTTGGGATGCAGTTTATACAGTCAATGTTTCATATCCGTTCAGGTTTTCAGTTGGTAAACGGTGCCAATTCTCACTCCTTCAAAACTTTTCCTTCCTGATTGTTGCCCATAGCAGGCAGGCAGGCAGGTCATTATACTACTTCATTCATTAGTTAAAATTGTCCAGTAATGATGGAATGGGAGATGGAACATTTCTAGAAAATGGAATGTGTTATTTTGAACTTACAATACTCAAAATTGCTGTTCGTTTTGATTTCAGCATATTTTCCACACTGCTACTAGGTAGAACATTGTTTTTTGTTGCTAGTTGCAAAGTCGTGTCCGACCCATCGGGACCCCATGGACAATGTTCCTCCAGGCCTTCCTGTCCTCTACCATCCTCTGAAGTCCATTCAAGCTCACACCTACTACTTTGGGGACTCCATCCAGCCACCTCCTTCTCTGTTGTCCCATTCTTCTTTTGCCCTCAATCTTTCCCAGCATTAGGCTCTTCTCCAGTGAGTCCTTCCTTCTCTTTTGATGGCCAAATTATTTGAGTTTCATATTCAGGATCTGGCCTTCTAAAGAGCAGTCAGGGTTGATCTCCTCTAGGACTGACTGGTTTGATCACCTTGCAGTCCAAGGGACTTGCAGGAATCTTCTCCAGCACCATAGTTCAAAGGCCTCAGTTCTTTGGCGCTCAGCCTTTCTTATGGTCCAAACTTCACAGCCATTTATTGCAACTGAAAAAAACTGAAAACATTGGTAGAACATTAAGAACTGCAATAACTTTAAAATATTTTAAAAAAACAAGACCCTGATCTCATTCCAGTAGCTATGTTAGAATGTAGGAGGTAAACCTGTATTACTCATGCAAGAGCTAGATGTATGATTTAGCAATTCCTCCAAACATCACTGTTTAATATGATTGTGTCAAGGATTTAATCATATTTGTTTATGGGACATGCCAGCACTAATAATATAATGTCATATTTCTTTTTCCCCCCAGGCATTTAATGAGGAAGAGAGTAACCAGTGTGGTATTTTGCTCAATAATCCCAGAGCTCATCTAGGAACTTGGAATTTTACTTCTTGTGCTCATACTTTGCCTTTGGCCATATGTCAGAGGCATCCAGGTACGTGAAGTGGAGAAATACATGTTTGAAATACCAGCTTTTCACTGTGGCATTTTAGAGGACCAGAGAGCACAGTCAGCACATGAAATATTTAATATTAGAAGATCCACTTGTAAATCTCTTGACCTTGTTGGATCAGCATTAGGGAGCAGGATGGTAAAGATCTAATATTTTTTTTAAAAAATAGCTCACTTTCTGTGATAAGGTTTAATTACTTTAAAAGTAATTCCCAAATTAAATTTTATCTTGGCTAAGAGCTATTATGTAACACTGTACTACTGGCTTTCTATACAATGCTTTACTTTTGAAAGCTTCCTAATACAATCTTGAATGTCACCTTCTTGAAGAAAGGAGAAATATTCTTCTTATGCCCAAAAGGAATGTTTTTTAGGATATGCTTGTCATTACATATCCTTTACATGTATTTAAATTAGTTTCCAGGAAAATCAGATTGATTAATCTGGTTCATTGGCTTTAGATATCAGTTGGATTAATTTAAGTGGTTCGTTAAGATTCAGCATTGCAGTCCTAATCTTACTAAAATTCAGTCAGTCTACAGTCAGAAGTGAAGAAGCTTCTTGGATGAGAAGCAAAATGTCTTCAAAGAAAAACAAAGACCAGTTGCCTTTGCACCTTTGGGACAACCATGACTAGATGACTGAAAATCTCCATAGACACCATTTTTATTAAGTTGCCCAAAATACAATGTGCTTCAAAATGTATTTGGAAGTTAAAGATCTATTCCCTGAAGGAAAAATGCTGATTTTGAAAATAAAATTCTTTATTGTATATTACTTCATTCCAAATAGAACAGAACAGAATAGAATAGAATAGAATAGAATTCTTTATTGGCCAAGTGTGACACACAAGGAATTTGTCTTTGGTGCATATGCTCTCAGTATACATAAAATACATGAAAAGATACATAAGGTACAAGACTTAATGATATTCATAGGGTACAAATAAGAAATCAGGAAATAATATCAATAAAACCATAAGGATTCTCTACTGTTTATTCTTCTTCTGTAGATCATGTAGAAAACCAGACAATACAAGTGCCTGAAAACACCATGAAATACCTAAATGTCACCTATACTATAATTTTGAAGAGCCTGACGTGGTTTGATGCCCAGGAAGAATGTCTGAAGAACAATATGAGTCTGGTTAGCATTACAGAAGAATATCAACAGGCTTTTCTTGGTGTCCAGGTGGCTCTCCATAACCACCAGCTCTGGATTGGGCTCTCTCGCTATGATGTAAGGTTCTGCTTTCCCTTTCAAACTTATTCTTGAAATAAAAAACATTGGACATGTGATAAAATGATTTAATATATTTTAAATAATGCCTGCAAAAATGTGAGCACTGTGACTACTGAGAGTGCTGAAATGTGTTGCAGATACATGTCTCATGAATACCTTTTTAGAATGTCTCAACAATGGCACTAAATTATTTTTGCTCCTTTAAATGGTGTCTACAAAGCGTGTTTGCTTGTTTTTTAAAAGAACACACTTTCAAATCCAGCATCATGGGAATGTCCACATTGCTCAAGAACAATTTTACCCAAAACGGTACCAGTCAAATAAATACTTCATATCTCAAGTCTCCATAAAGCCCTAATATTTTGAGCTTTCCAACTAGCATAACTGTTGGCTATGCTTCCTGGGTGGAGATTGAAATCCAGCACTACTATAAATAATCAGGTAGAGAGAAGTGTACCTTTCTATGTGAAGCTGCTGGATGAGGTTATCTGCCAGTTTGGGGTTCAATATCATTAATATGCTTATGGTACCCAGTTATCTCCCTCAACCCCAGATCAGCCAAGTGAGACTGTTGGAGTCCTATGTCAAATGCTTGGAGGCTGTTCAGGCTTGGATGGGAAGAAGAAAACCCCCCACTCAATCCTACAAGGCTGAATGGCTTGGATATTAGAGCAAACAAGTTAGCACTCAATCCAGACAAGACCGAGTGGCTTCTGATGTTCCCTCCCAAAGATTGGCCAAGTATTCCATCTCTCAGGCTGGGGGGTGAAATTATACGCCCCTCAGAGAGGGTCCGCAATTTGGGAGTCCTCCTGGATCCCCAGCTGACTTTAGAACACCATTTGTCGGCTGTGACCAGGGGGACCTTTGCCCAGGTTCGCCTGGTGCACCAATTGCGACCCTACCTGGATCGGGAGGCCCTTCAGACAGTCACTCATGCCCTTGTGACCTCAAGACTGGATTACTGTAACGCGCTCTACATGGGGCTGCCCTTGAAGAGTGTTCGAAGACTTCAGTTAGTCCAGAACGCAGCCGCGCGAGCGATTGTGGGTGCACCCAGGTATACCCACGTCACACCTATCCTCCGCAAGCTGCACTGGCTACCCATTAGTCTCCGGACCCGCTTCAAGGTGCTGGTCGTCACCTATAAAGCCCTACATGGCATCGGACCTGGGTACCTGAGAGACCGCCTCCTGCCGATTACCTCCCATAGACCGATTAGATCTCACAGGTTAGGTCTCCTCCAGATTCCATCTGCCAGCCAATGTCGGCTGGCGACTCCCCGGGGGAGAGCCTTCTCTGTTGCAGCTCCAGCCCTCTGGAATGACCTCCCCGTGGAGATCCTTACTACCCTCCCGGCCTTCCGCAAAGCCACCAAGTCCTGGCTGCTCCAGCAGGCCGGGGGGGCTTGTGAAATATCCAGCCCCACGGTAACTGAATGTTGCGTATTTTAAAGTGTTGTTTTGTTTATTTATCCCCTTCCCTTGTTTATTGTAAGCCGCCCGGAGTCCTTCCGGAGTGGGCGGCATACAAGACCAATAAACTCAAACTCAAGCCTCTTTCCTATTTATACTCTTGAATGAAGTAGCAGATCCCCGGTGCTCAAACTGCTACTCCGCTTGTGCTCATTATTCTGGATCAGGAATCCCTTTAGACAGTTACCTCATGGTTTGATTACTGCAATGCACTATGTAGAGGGCTGCCATTAAAAACTATTCAGAAGCTTCACTTTTTCCAGAATGCAACAGCATGGACAGTGATGGGCATGTCAACAAGACATGTCCATTTAATACTTTTGTTTCATGCATTGTGATGGTTGCAAGGATGCCTGGCAATATCATATTCTTATGTTGGCTTCAGGATGCCAAAACAGTATTGGCCCACTCCGGGTTCCTTTGATTAAATAGTGCCATCTATAGAGACCCAGGAAGTACACCTTCTCTGTTGTGATACCTGCCCTCTGGAATGAGATCCCACAAAAATATTTGGGGTTCCACCCTGTTGATAATCTGTAAGCTCTTGCAGACTTCTTCCAGGTTTGAGTTAAGATTGGTGGAACCCTTGTCATCAGATGTGCTTTTCACTCTACTTTTTGTATTAAACGACAGGATTCCAAACTTGTTTTGTCTCGTATTGCATTTTTAGTGCATATTTTACTGTGAGTTGGTTTGATATCAGCCATTGCCTAAATGGAAATAAATACCAATAATTACAATGTGGTGTATATAGTAAGGAGATGTAAATTAGCTAAAATCTGGTTTTGTTCCAAAATTGGATAGTGGTAGAGGATTTAAATCAAATTTAAAAAAGCAACACTATTTGATTTGAATTGTTTTGAGATTCTGTTCAAAATCTGCTCAAAGAATAAAATGGAGAAACGCCAGAGTCCTGCATATGCTTCCTTTTTTGGAGCAGAATGCATAGCAAATAAAAGGGATGTTCAACTTCTTAGACATTTATATTAAAAATGGAAAAGTTTATGCTGCACCACTTTGAGAGTTTTAATTTAGTACTGGAAGTATTTCTCCCTTTTTTTAAGGGCAGAGATCATAGGGAAGAGGAAAAAAATAACCAGTTTTCATATTATCCAGTAAAAGTTTATGTGAGAAAGTGTGTTGAACAATGCAGGAAGTATCGTATTCCAGCTTAAATTTTAAAACTTCCAAAAGCAATCAATCTCTTACTAAGTTTGCAGCATCCAACAACCTCTGAGTACTTGTTTTACTAAGCAGCCAATTTGGCAAAGTTGACCTCCATATTTTTGTTATATTTTTCCTGGTGTCCATTCTGAAAACCCCTTGCTTGAATTTTAAGTTCATAATTTCTTGTCATAGCTTCTGGATCAGGTTAATTGTTTTATGCAGCTAATCTTTCTGCTTTCTGATATTTCTAGGATGGAACACATTATCACTGGTCAGATAAAAAACACATTAGTTTCAGCCGTTGGTTTGGAGAAGACAAAGGTTTGGCTGGTGACTGTGTGTATTTGGACACGGATGGATTTTGGAAAGCATCTGACTGTTTTACAGAAAAAGCAGGAGC
This sequence comes from Thamnophis sirtalis, assembly GCF_051295495.1. Taxonomy (NCBI): domain Eukaryota; kingdom Metazoa; phylum Chordata; class Lepidosauria; order Squamata; family Natricidae; genus Thamnophis; species Thamnophis sirtalis. The sequence goes on from NW_028261381.1 coordinate 30,752,948, forward strand.
AATTTGCTACTCACCCGGAAGTAGGATTTCTTTTATTACTATATGTCATGAGTCTACAGTTTTGCATTGAAAATGGTTTTGAAAATATTTTAGGACCCTAAAGTAGAAATGAAAATATACATCTAGCTATGCAAAAATACAGAAAATAAAATACAATGTATTATATATGTATAGGTAGTCCTCGGCTTACGACCCCAACTGAGCCCAAAATTTCTGTTTCTAAGCAAAACATAAGTGAGTTTTACTCCATTTTACGACCTTTTTTGTCTCCCTTCTTAAGTGAATCACTACGGGTATTAAGTTGGTAAAACAGTTGTTAAGTGAATCTGGCTTCCCGTTGATTTTACAATACAATAGCAGAGTTGGAAGGGACCTTGGAGGTCTTCTAGTCCAAACCCCTGCCTAGGCAGGAAACCTTATACCATTTCAGACAAATGGTTATCCAACATCATCTTAAAGACTTCCAGTCTTTAAGTCTGGAAGACCGTCTGACCTTGCTTGTCAGAAGGTCGTGAAAGGGGATCAGTTTTATGACCCTGGGAGAATGCAACTGTCATAGATATGAACCAGTTGCTAAGCTTCCGAAACCTTACTTTTTTCACTGCCATTGTAACTTTGAACGGTCACTAAATGAATGGTTATAAGTTGAGGACTACCTGTACTTAAAATTACACAGCTACCCACTAGTGCTTTCATAATTCTTAGTGACTGCTAACCACTCAATTTTTGGCTTTTGAATGTAGAATAAATTTTAAGGGATCTACCTTCTCTTTCTTCCTCTTTCTAAAATAAATCTGTACTCCGCTTCTCTGCCAATTTTTTTTTTTTTTATCATGGGTTTTCTCAAAAATCTTGAATGCTGTAAATATGTTTATGTGTGAATTAATGTTAGATAGGGTTGCAATGGTGAATCATTTTTCAATATTTTGAACACGGTGTACTCTCATCCAGCCAGGTCATCTCTGCTCAGGCCTCCTTGTTCCCAAGATAAAGGTGTTGAGACTAGCTCAGCTTGCTATCAGCTTTAGGCTCCATGTTGTAAATATATTCACGCTCAGAGGAAGAATGTACTTTTGGGGGAGAAGAGGAGCCAGTACAACTGATTATAATTTATCTGCTGTGTGTTCCAGCCAAGGCCAATCTGATTCTAACCTTCTCAGAAGGCCCTAAAGGCCTTAAAAAGGAGTCTAAAGGACTCCTGTGAAGGAGGAAACCGAAAGGCGGAGGCAACTGTTCCAGGGAAAACAATTCTCATCTCCCACACAACCCCAAAGCAAAGGCTCCAGAGATGATAAGTTGATCTTATTGGTGACCTTGGTCACACACATTTGTGAGCCACTTCATATAATGACCAATGAATCAGACCTAAGCTTAGCACTTCCTGGTGCTGTGTGTCTGTCTGTCTGTCTGTCTCTGTGTGTGTCTGTCTAGCCTCTGGCCTCAATTGTGGATGTACTTAAACTCATCGCCTACCTGAGAAATAGCAAAATGCCATGGTTGGGGATGGAGATTTGATTTATTCAAAAGCTCCTAAAACTAAATCCTGAGTAGGGCAGGCATCCTTGTCCACTCACATCAATTAACTCTTTATAGATGCCTAAAAAGAACAGAACTCATCCTCCAATATATACAAAAAGTCCAACCTGGCCAACTGTTAGATTCCAGTACATTTACATCAAAACACTAACCTTTCCCTTTATTAGCAGATGTTTGGGCTTAAATGCTTTTTATAAAGGGGATCAGTCTAGCAAAATCTGGCAAAGTTGTAACATTTTACACCCTCGCCCTTGCTATTAGAAAGTATTTGCTCTGATTTATGCTTAGAAAAATTTAAGTGTTGACAGATATGCTGGTTTATCAAGGCAGGTTGTTTCTTAAAATTCCTGCCTTTGTTAAATTACTTGTTTTGCTTTCTGGGTTAACTTTTGGTCTGTGAGCATACAGCAGAAAACAAATAACAAATCTAGCTAGCTAGCCTGAGAAATACTAAAACAGTGGCTTTTGGTGGGTTGGGCATATATCATAAAAGTCAAGATGGCACTTAAGGCAGCCCAATCAATGCTCATCCTTTTATACATGAACATAAAAAGGAGCTGGGCTTTTATCACAATAGTGTCACCACCACAAGGTGGTATTCAGCAGGTTCTGATCAGTTCTGGAGAACCCGAAGCGGAAATTTTGAGTAGTTTGGAGAACCGGTAAATACTACCTCTGACTGGCCCCATCCCCATCTATTCTCTGCCTCCCGAGTCCCAGCTGATTGGGAGGGAATGGGAATTTTGCAGCAACCTTCCCCTGGAATGGGAAGGAATAGAGATTTTACAGTATCCATCTCCTGGAGTAAGATGGGAATGGAAATTTTAAGTATCCTTCCCCTGCCACGCCCACCAAGTCATGCCCATAGAACCGGTAGTAAAACCAATTGAATCCCACCACTGGTCACCACCCACTTGATTGTGGACTTCCTTTGACCGGTCCGTGCATGAGGAATGCAAAGCCATAGATACATATAGAAAAGAATGAGAATACATTTAGTAAAGATGATTTATTTTATCAGATTAGTTTTTTAAATCCCACCCTTATTACTTTATAAGTAACTCACGGTGACAAATATACATAACATTTCCTTCCTTCTATTTTCCGCACAACAACAGTCTTGTGAGGTGGGTTGGCCTGAGATTAGATAGAGTTTGTGTTTGTGAGAGGGGGGGGGGAGAGAAAATGTGTGTGTATCTCTCATCCCTTTCAAACCATCATATTTAGTAATCTGTGAGTCTCAACTCAAAATGCCCTTGGTTTTTTTTATATCATTGCCCAAATGCCATTCCATCTATTGGAGAAGGGTAAATAATACTGATTATGGTACCTTTATTTTTTATAATATGAATTTTAACATTCTGATCCTCGTATTTCTCATTCATATTCCTTGTAGCCAAGTTTATTGGTTTTTTTTTTCCATGACCACAAAATGATATCATTAATGACCAGCATCCAATAATTCTCAGCTGATGAAAGTTGTATTGTAGTATTAAATACTGAATGTATTTTAGATATGAAGTACTGCCTTTAAAAGAGTTTATTTTTCAGATGAAACTGAAATCCAAGAAACACATTATGAATCAATTAAATGTCCACACAAGATTAAGAATACGCCATGGATAGCATATCGAAACAGTTGTTACACATTTGTAGTACCACAAAATAGATGGGAAGGATTGAATTTAGATGAAGCTAATGGTTTCTGCAGAAAAATGAGTAAGCTATTTCTCTTTAAAGTTCTGATTTCTTTGTGTTCAAAGACTTTTATGAAGAACATTTTTGGACTTGAGGCACCTTAATTTTACTGTATTTGTAACTTGCTGCATGCAAAACTATCCAATTTCAACTCAGCAATACATACATATTATTTTTTTAATGTAACTGTTTAGAGAACATACATTTGTATAATATTAGAATACCCTGTGACCAATTGGATCATCCTTTGACATAATAAAAGTAATTGTTTCATCAGCTTATACATTTTGTTAACATTAAACCCAATCAAGACCTTTTCTTGCTGGTTATGATTAAAAGAAATGACTTCTTAAACACCCATTTTTCCTCTCACTAAAGAAAGAAGCTTCTTAAAAAAGAGTTTCCAAGTTGCAATATTTAATGAAATGTAATATTTGCAATATTAAATGTAACATTTGCAGGGGATACGGTGGCTCAGTGGCTAAGACGCTGAGCTTGTCGATCAGAAAGGTCAGCAGTTCGAATTCCTAGTGCCATGTAACAGAGTGAGCTCCCATTACTTGTCCCAGCTTCTGCCAACCTAGGAGTTCGAAAGCATGTAAAAATGCAAGTAGAAAAAATAGGAACCACCCTTGGTGGGAAGGTAACAGTGTTCCGTGTGCTATCCGTATTTAGTTATGCCGGCCATGTGACCACGAAGACGTCTTCGAACAGCTCTTTGGCTTTGAAACGGAGAGGAGCACCGTCCCCCTAGAGTCGGGAATGACTAGCACACATATGCGAGGGGAACCTTTATCTTTAGCTTTACCTTAATATTTGTATACTAAAAATGAAGTCAAAACTGTAACTGTAAGAATAATGATTTAATTCAACATCCTGTTTCCAAGACTGGCAGGGCAATCCCTGCAGCCAAATTATGCACAGTTCAACAGTACCTCTGCTGTGGATTCACTTCTTTCACCTGGAGGCAATATCTACCTATAATGAATAAAGTTGACAGCTTTTTTCTGTGAATTTCCCCTTAATGGCCTTTTAAAAGTCTGTGAACTATTGCTCCACCTTCTGGCATGGAATTCCACATATTAATTACTTACAGAGGTTGCTCCCATTCTTTGCCTACTGAATTTTATTAAATTGTGGAGGTTGGGAACAGAATACATTCCTTCTCGTGTGTTGGAAATATAATCCTCTTTAATCATTGCTTGAAGTTTTATTATTTTTCTTAGGAAAGTTCTTCGTCAAATGTTTCTTGTAAAACACTTCAGGTGTCTCCATCTTTTCCATCTGTACATAACTATGTTACCCATATTGACAGTCCTGGTTATTGTTTCTTAACTTGGTCTAACATGGAATTTGCTATTCCCGTCATACAATAAAGTGACTTTAAGAACTCTCTCATGGACAGTGCTCCTTAGGATCTGATCCTTTGCTTAAATCTCCAAAAAGATAGTGTTATAAAGCTCTCCAAATTCATCCCATGATTTATTTTTTTAATTGTTTCAACAGATTCAAATGCATCTCTTTTGAGTATCAAGGATGAAGATGAAAATGATTTTATTCTTGAACAGTTTGAGTCTTTCAGCGGTCTCGTTCAATGGATGTGGTTGGGTTTGTTTAATGACACCAATGGTATGTTGGAAATTGTTTATTGGCTCTTCGCTTTCTGAATTTACAGAGAGACTACAATCATTTTATATTATTTGCGGAACATTGAGGTGTAAAAAGATTTTTTAGTGTTTCTTTTATTATATTGTATTCAGAAAACGTTAATTTTGTTTTAGTTTAAATTGTCAACTGGGAATGAATGGAACGATTCTCCAAAATCAACTTATTTTAAAATGTTTTACCCTTATTTAAGACTATTTTATTGATTGCATGCTATAATAGTGGCCTAAAAGGGGTTAGGGTTAGGGTTAAATAATAATTAAGTTGCATTTCTAAAAATAATTAACATTCCTATGAGTATTAGAAGTGCAATTTAAAAATGTAATAATACTCTATTTCCAAATCCTTGAGCAAGTATGCACTTAATATGAGTAGTCCTCAATCTACAACAGTTCATTTAGTGATGGTTCAAAGTTACAACAGCAGTGACTTACAACTATTTTTCGCACTTATGACTATTGTAGCATCCCCTTGGTCACATGATCAAAATTTAGATGCTCGGTAACTGATTCATATCTATAACAGTTGCAGTGTCCTGGGGTCATGAGATTGGCTTTTGTGACCTGACAAGAAAAGTCAATGGGGAAGCCAGATTCCCTTAACAACAGTGTTACTAACTTTACCACCATAATGATTCACTTAACATCTGTGACAAAAAAGGTCATAAAATGGAGCAAAACAAATGTTTCACCTAGTCACATAAATTTTGGGGCTCAATTGTGGTCATAAGTTGAGGATTCCCTGTAATAAGAAATGTCCTTCATTCACACTAAGCCAGTGGTTAACTAGGAGATCCAGGTTCTAGTGTGGTGATGGCGAACTTTTTCGGCACCGAGTGCCCAAACTGGAATGCCCATGTGCGCTGAAAACCCAAAGACTAGGTGGCCGGCACGCGCATGCGCACTGGCCAGCTGGTCTTTGGGTTTCTGGCGCAACAGTGCATGCAAAGAGAGGGCTCTGCATGTCATAGGCTTGCCATCATGGTTCTAGTGCCACATTAGTCAGAGGGGGCTGACTTTGGCCTAGTACACTCTCTCAGCCCAATCTATTTGACAGATGGTTATTATGGATGGCAAAATAGGTCTTGCACTGCAAATGATTTAAATATGAGGACTACCTGTAAATGATTAGGCTCCTGATTTTTATTGCCCTTTGCCCTTTCAAGTTGTATTATGTTGGTAAGGGTTTTTTTTTGGGGGGGGGGGTCAGCCCTTTCAAATGCAGTTGATGTCCCTTATTGCTTATTTCCCCTCCAGAACCTATATTTTCCAGCCGGTCTGCAAGTAACCAGCTGAAGTGGTGTGATGGCACATACGTGTCATATAACAACTGGAGAAATGGACGGCCTATCATCAGGAGTAAATTCTTTCATGCTGGCGTTAACCAGGATGGCTTCTGGGACATTTTCGATCATTCGCGTAATAACTGGTTATATTGGCAGTTTGGTTTTCATAGCATCCTGGTCTGCAAGCTAAACCTGGGTAAGAAACATCTCTTGGAGTGAATTTCAGATTCCACTGAGTCTTCTTTATGTAGCAGGTGCAGCAAAGCAACCCGTAATTTATTCCTTGTCTTTAGAGCCCAAAATCAGCCAACCTCCGCTTCCTAAAGAGATGCCCTACAAAAATAAAGTTTACTGGATTCTTCAGCAACAGCTCAATTGGTATGATGCATGGAAAGAATGCAAACAGAAAGGAAGCGACTTAGCCAGCATTCACAGTATTCCCGAACAAGTCTTTCTGGAAAATATTGCAAAGCGTGATGGATTTCCATTGTGGATTGGCTTATCTAATCATAATGTAAGTTGAATCAGATTTCTAGTTTATTTTTCACATATGGCAGAGTCTTAGATCTGTTTACCATATATGCATAAATATAGTATTCTATGTTTTTGTACTTCCATCTTTTATGCTTCCTTCTTCTCTATTTGGTTTTTTATCATAGAATCAGACCACCAAATAATTTTGACTTCAGGCTTCAATCTATTCAATGTTACCCAATCCTTTTCATGTTACTACCCACATATGTTTCATAAACTACTTTTTCTCACAACTAATATTCTATGCTCATGCAACTCGAGTTTCAATTTGTGTTCCAGAGCCTAGAGCTGTGATGGTGAACCTATGGCACGCTTGCCACAGGTGGCATGCGGAGCCCTCTCTGTGGGCATGCGAGCCATCGCCTAGCTGAGCTCCACAGATACGCATGTGCCTCCTGCCAGCCAGCTGATTTTCAGGTCTTTGCTGTGCATGCGGGAGATGCGCACACATGGGTGGGGGGAGCACAGAGGGGGTGGTGCCCCCCCATGCCCCATTTTTGTTTTTAGGAAGCTTCAGGGAAGCCTGCTAGGCCCAAAACGGGGTGCTGGGTGTCATGCGCATGTGCAAGGGATCAGGGCACATTGCATTAAGGGTATGGGCACGCATGCACTGTCATGTGCATGCATGCAATTTGGAGGAAAAGGTTAGCCATCACTGACGTAAGAGTATTTTTCCATATGCTAATTAAAGTTACTAAACCTGCCCCCTTCCATTGAGATCAATGGGGAGCTTTCAAAAATTTGCCACACTCTGGTGAACCGTATCTGATTGGGGCGGGGAGTCATATCTGGGGAAGGATGAGTTAACTTTGCCAACACCAGTCTTGACAACACACATATACAAACATCCAAACCCACAGATACACACCCATGTGAGAGGGAGTGCTTTACTCGGGAGGACAGAAATGAGCAGAAGACAACTCATTGCTGCTTTTCAAAAAATGAAAAATCATGGCATGGGCTTTGTATATTTAATCAGAAGAGAATAATATATACCTGCTTAGTTCTGTATCTGAAGTATCAATCTGACTGATAGATGGAGACTATGCCGAGAAATTCTTCCATACAGGGTTGCCTAGTTAGTAAGTTCTCCAAAGGAAGCCTTACTCGCTGATCCACATTTGGAAAGGAGTATATTCACTATGGCTTGCAATATTTGAAAATATTTTTTCTTAATTATTTTACAATATTTGTATGCTCCTCACTTCACAGGTCTCTTGACAAGTCATAGTAGTAATCCATCCTCAAAGGACTTCATAGCATTAAAATCATTTAAAGTGTCATTAAACTTAAAATCTCAAAACCAGAATAATCAGCAATTGATATTATTAGAAAATAGGGAATAGCAATACACTTGGACTTATATACCGCTTCACAGCCCTCTCTAAGCGGTTTACAGAGTCAGCATTTTGCTCCCAACAATCTGGGTCATCATTTTACAGACTTCGGAAGGATGGAAGGCTGAGTCAACTTGGAGCTGGTAAAGATAGATACTACCTTACATTAATATTACATGGGCTCATTATGAACTTTTTCTGCCCATAAAAACATGGCATTCTGCTTGAGCACTCTTAGAATTTATAGACATCTGTGTTAAAGTTATTGTAATCTTTTATGATTAAAATGAATACATCTTGCTACTGTGCATATCTCTGCTAGAGAAGCTAAGGTTTGTATGCTTCTGCTCAAGCTACTATGCCATTTTGCAGAGATTAAAAAATTGGAGGAAAAAAACATTTTCTGACCCAGGACTTAAATCAGTAAGATAAGGAAATGTTAATTCTTTGCCCTACTCCATAAGACAATAGCTAAGCTAAGCATCTCCTATTTGCTGTCTGCCTTGGAAGGAGAGCAATGAGTTGGCTTTTCAGCCCATATAGGTCGGTTGGGACCTTGAATCTCCATGCTACTCATTAACATAATTGCTAATTGCACTAGTATTGCCAAGTAAACTAAGCCCCTGAGATCTTGGTTCTTAGAGTACAGCCAAGAACAATTGAGTTCATGTGTGTACTAGAAAAGAATGTTTAAAAAGAGTCTGAATTTGTCAACTCATAACCATTTTCTCTAGTGCTTGCTAAAAGCAAGTGTACTATCAGTATTGATCAACAAAGTTGCACCTTCCCTAGGGAAATGATTCTGATTTTGGATGGTCTGATGGAAGCCAGTTTGACTACCATCCTTGGGAACATCAGCCTTCTCATTCTTTTGGAAATTGTTTTGCTATCGACACTAAAGGAATTTGGAATCGCAGGAAATGCACCTCTCGAGGCGATGGTGCTATCTGCTACTCTTCTCCAAAAAGTAAGCATATATTCCTATATCACTTGATTCTTTTTCTTCTAAGAAACTATAAAACAAAAGCATGGGCATCTTTTCCTATCCCGTGCTGAATATAATTCCTTGGCGGCAAGCAGATCTTAACCAGATAACATAACAAGATAATAGTATTCAGCTTGCAAAGTGGCTTACAGCATAATAAAAATAAGCTGGTTCTTGTTTTCAGGCTGCCTAAAAAGAACATGGCACAAAATTTTTAAAAATGGGGGGGGGGAATTGGCTTTAATAGTTTTTATTGAGATTTTCCAATGGTGGTGAATTGTTCAAGTGGACAATTGCTTCCTTTTGCTCCTCCTTAATAGTGGTGTTCTTGCTACTCTTCCTCAGAGATGGTCTTGCAGTGCTCTGTACGGAGATGGGGTTCCAAAGTCACCTCTGAGGCTTTCATGTAACATTGTTTTCATGGTGTTATGGTTCATTTCAGTCAGCCAGATGTTCAGACTGGATTTGGCATTTTTATCCCCCGATCGACTCTTTCCCAAGGACATCAGATTGGCAGATGTTGTTGTTTGGTGGTGTTAGAGCACGGGTGTCAAACTCGTGGCATCATATTGTCGTGACATAACATTTCACGACGTTTTTTCCCTTTGGGGAGCTGGGGTAGGTGTGGCCTGCATGTGACGCATCCAGCCCATGGGCCGCCAGTTTGACACACCTGTGATAGCGGGATGGTCACAGAATACAAGCTGGCCTGAGTAAAACTGCCTTTTTCAATTGGCTGGTGGTGAATTTGTCAGTGATAATGATGTTAAAGTAGCATTCCTATTGTTTCTGGGATTACACCCAAGGTGCCTATTGGCACTGTTAAATTTGTTTGCAGGATTACTTGCTAATGGCATGGACCGCTCTAGCCCTTTTTGGCAAGTAGGCCACCACCACAACCAGTACCCAATTTTACCTGATAGCAATTCCATATTAGCTATGTTTGCTTAACCTAGAGTCGGTTTACTAACCAACATATTCTTCCTAAGTATGAAGTATATGACAGTTTATTTGATTTCATGGAAATGTTTGTAGTGCTGTTGCTAAAATGCTTATCTTTTCAAATCTTCCCATGATTTTCACAGGTTGGCCTTTTGTAGCCATGCAAAACATTCAAGGCATGAAGGATTCAGGCTAGATTTAGTTGCAATTTCCATCCCCTTTTTGTGCAGAGATTTTTGGGTAAATCCACTTCATGGGTTCAGGACAGGCATTTATTAAGTCAAAATGGTTGCACAGCCTTAACTGCCAGTTAGATTGTTCCCTAAATTGCTGTTTTTAAGTCACTTAGGAAAAAATACTCTTATGTTACTTAAGAAAAGATTTTCTGGGTTATTGGTGTGACCTCCGCCCCCTTTGGGAGTGTCGACATAACATATTCATTTGGGTGAAAGCCCGAAGAGTTAAAAACCAATTCTGGGCAGTACCATCTGCCTTGTAAAAAGGGGGAGGATGGTCAGGACTGATGCAGGCATTTCATTTCTCGCTATAACTACTGTTTCCTAAGAATTAAAACACTTTTTCTATGATAGGTGGAAAAGCTCCAAGATGTGCGATTACTTGTTAGCAAACATATTTAGAACCTTGTTTTATTTATATTTTGAATAGTTACAAAAACACTAAAACCGTCAACTGATTGAGCAGAAAATTTTGATATTTGAATAAAGTTGATTATGCTATTTATGTTCTCACAGAAGTGCAATTAAAGCAAACCGAAACATCATCAAAGTGTCCAGACTCTCCTAAAGGAGCATCGCAATGGCTCCACTACAAAGATTATTGCTACGCATTTGATATGGCATTTTATAATTATTCCACATATACTGCAGACGAAGCTAGGAAAGTTTGCAAGAAACTTGGTATGCCCAAATTATACGTTTGTTTTATTGGTTAAAGAGTTATTTTTCAGTATTATTTTAGACAATGTCTTAAATAATTTCTTTTGGACATTTAAATAAATTAGGTTTTCCTCATTTAAGATAAACTTTTTCTCACTAGATCCTTCTGCAGAACTTCTGACTATCAAGGATGGAGAGGAAAATAAGTTTGTGAGCACACACTTGAAAGATTATTATTTTATTACTGGAAAAGTATGGCTTGGGATGCAATTTAATGGTAAGGAAAAGCTGGATGTAATATTAATGACAAAAATTATACAGTATGTGAACAGGTTTTAGGTAAAAATGTCTAGATTATATTTGTGTTCATGGAAAACAAGGGCATAGGCTTACAATAAAGCTGGCTTTTTTCTCAGTGTGTTCATGGAATGGACAACTGCATAGCAAATTTTAAAAAATGAATAGACTTCAGAGCAGTAATACTTTTTATTTTTTGATAAATATCCAGTCATTTAAATTTAAGCACACATAGTAAGAGCTGCAGTTAAAAGAAATGGAAGGCCAAAATATTTGGCCAGTTAATTCAGTATTTTAATTTTAACCTTTTCACATCCTGAACATCTTTGTCTCATCCCGCCCCCCCCCCTTCCATTGTCCTCTTCCCTACCTTCCATAGTTTCAAATTCAGTTCTCCCTTCTGGTGCTTTCCTGCCCTCCTGCTTAGACCTGTCTGCCGCAGGGTACCATTTCTGCTCACTACTGCTGGCTGCCAGGCAACAAGACAGCAAGCTGGATGCCAGCCCCAGTCCAATGGTGCAGAAATAACTTTTATGAAGCAAAAAATTATTTTTACCTGTATCTAAAGGTAGTGGGTAGTGTAGTGATAGCTCAGTATGGGTTGAGATATCAGGTGTCTGATAAACAAACAACATATCCAGGGAAAAGGGCACAAGACAGGATGGAGTGGAATTCAGGGGAACTTGGAATTCAGAATTCAAGGCATGCCCCAATAAGATAAACATGGCAGAGCTGAGGCTTGAAAAGTTGTCCTCAGCTTTTGCCAGTGAAGAAGCCAGGCAAGCCACTACCCAGATGATGCCCACCTGAGGCACTACCCTTATTAGAGTCTGCTCTCCTTATGGCCTGCTTCTTTAGCCAGTCTTTTTGGCCTGTGGAGCTCAATCCAGGGAATCTTAGGAATTTGCTGGATAAAGTTCAGCTGGCATGGATTCATAGTAAGATGGGCAATATGTGGTCACTCCATGAATTCCAACTCGTGCTCACCACAACACACATGGGCAGTGGTGAGGGGGAGTGAGGAGAGTTGAAGTTCCAATAGCATTTGGAGGATCAGACATCGCACACCTGTTGTACATGATAAAACCAGCTCAACCAATGACTCCCCAAAGATCAATCATCTTATCTCTCTGCTAAGGAAGACAGTTGTGGTTTCAGCGCTGCCTGGAACTTCTCTATCCTCTTGACAGTGTTCGCTGAAGAAGGGCAGCAAAAGTTCCTTCCAGCTTGCCATGGAAAATGAATGAAACCTGTAATTAAGCCTTAAAATAAGGAAGTGGTTGGTTTTTAAAAAAAAAATAAAGAGGAAATATTTCAAAGTCTGCATAAACATTCAGCTCTATCCATTGGAGCATTCAGTCCCTACCAGAGAGAGGTTCTAGAACAATGATGACAAACCTTTTGGGATCAACATGTCAAAAATTTGAAAATGCCTAACTTGACTCTGCTGGGGTGTCACACACCCCAAACAATTCTCCACCTCCCCCCCCCTTCCCATTAGGCCACCTTGAACAGCAGCATGGCCTGAAGTAGAGGTCCTCAGGACACAATTGATCCCACAGCCCAATTCTTCCTAGGATCTGCCACATTCCATTTTTAGTCAGTGTTCTCTTTCTGTCCCTTCCTTCCTGAGATTGGCTTCCAGGTCACACAAAGCCTTCAAAGTGACTTTGGAAAATGTTCTTCCATTCTTGTGGAAGAACTTGTGTAGCTTCTGGGGGACATATTCCATTCTCACATAGCCTCCAAAAATTGTGTGAGGACAGGCCTTGCTTTCAAGAATAGTTGTTGGGTATTGGGGGACGGTGGTGTGTCACCCTAAATGTCAAAGCATGTTACCTTTGACTCTCATTTCATAGGTTCGCCATCACTACTCTAGAGATACGAAGACAATCAGTATGGGTACAATATGAATGATGAAGAATAGGTTTCTGTCAGCCCTCTAGAGTAGGCCAAGGTCAGGGAGCAGACCCCATAAGTAAGCCTGGTACTCTATTGATTTAGGCTATAGTAGCAAAATCCTGAAAGCCTGACAGCATTTTCTTGAAAGATGGAAGTAGTTTGAGTTTTTTCCTAATGTTTTTTCCTCTTTTGGACTTAAGTAATGCTCTGTTGTGCTTGCATAGTTTCTCTAAGGTAATCTCTTTAGTTCCTTTTTGTTTCATTATAGCCCTATGAAATCTTGTGAAGGACAACTTGCAAATGAACTAATACAGCAGTTACGCTCAAGCAGGCAGACTAATGTTAAGTAACTACACAATAGAGTTGGGCACACTTGAAATATTTTTTGAAAGAAATGTGCTGGGCCTTATGTAAGAATAAGCACAGCATCTCCCTGCAGTTCATTAAAATACACACTCCCCCATACACACACACATTTACAAACAAGTGTGAAAGAACCCTGTTGAATAATAATTCAATCTAATTATTGCCATTAAATAAGGCAATAATTAAAGACATGCTGCTTTAATTATTCAGTTCATTAAAGCAGTTGTATCTAGTTTCAGACTTGTGGGAAAGCCTGAAAAAAATAGGCATACTTTAACAAATGGCAGAGAAGCACTTTTACTTGCATGAGGTCTAAAACTTTGAAACGTTTTAAGAGAGTGCATCACTTTAATAGATAAAGACAGTCTTAGATCTATTAAGTGATAACTTCCTTTATTCTGGGGCAGTGCACCCTAAAAATTGTTGGGGGCCTGGGGTAATAACTACCACTGGCAAGCCTGCTTTATCATAATGGTAATGTGGGCTTTCCTCAGGCCTTGCATTGCAGCCATGTCAGAAGTTGCAGAAAGAGGCCTCTTAAGGCATGTTTTGTTGTGTCTGTTGTTTGGCCTCAGCTGCTAATCAGAAAATCTTCCCCTAAGATTTCCTACCACCAACCACACAAGCAACTCAGGGAATATGCACTTAGCTCTATGCAGGCTGATATTTTGATGTTTCCTGGAATAAACAAAGTGTGTTTTTACAAGGTTGGTATGATTCTTTCCTCCTTGCCTGACCTAGTTTTTAATTTAATAAAGGCATTATTAATAAAGGCCTATAACTTAGGGGAACAATTTGACACTACTTTGGATTGTGAACATGGCAAATTGCTAATCGATAAAGTATTAAGACAGCTTTTAGATACTGAACCAGAGTAGAGTTCTGACTATTTAGTATACATCAAACTCTTCATAGCCAAATGTAGAATAAAGTGTGTGTGTGTGTGTGTGTGTGTGTGTGTGTGTGTGTGTGTGTGTGTGTTAATAAGTGAAAGACATTTTTGTTCATAAATTAAAGAAGAAATGTTTTTATTTACAGCTAAGTCCTTGAATTGGCTTGATGGCTCTGAGGCTAAATATACAAATTGGGCCAATGAAAGTGAAAAGGCTAATGGTCAGTGCAGTGTTATCTTTTCAGCCAATGGGACATGGTCCAAAGCAGACTGCAACAATGAACCAAGCAGAGTTGTTTGCAAAACTCCTGAAGGTATGTAAATGATGATTTAGTATAGTCAGATGAGGATAAGTTATCTGGTCCATTTCAAATATTTTAGACTATGTCTTGAAGATAAGGTGGAATAAAAATATCATCATCATCATTATCATCATCATCATCATCATCATCATCATCTTTTACTGTGACCAAGGATGGGAATTGTTTATTCCACAATAGAGTAGCCTTTTTATGGTATAGTATAACAGGGACCTAGCACCCAAAGGATTGGGGGCCACTGCAGTATAATACAGTAGAAGGGTTGCTTGTTTCTCTTGACAGTAGAAGTAGACAGACAGACAGTAGAAAGGTTTCTCTTCTCTTCTCTATGATTGAGACGGAGCCCTAGAGAGAAACAAAAGTCTTCATGTCTAGCCTCAGTATGTTAATGGCTAAGAAAGCAGCCAGCTGCTGCGAGGAAGTCATGCATTTAAATGACAGGATAATCTTCATAGTATTTAGTTGGATTTAAAAGGGTAGGTCAATATTTTAATACTTACTTACTTTGTTCATTCAATACTTTTATGTTGTGACTGACTTTGATAAAAGATAGGATATGAAAACAACAACAACAACAATATAGTGATACCCATTGTCACCGGGGCACTTGGTACCATGTCCAAGAATTTTATAAAACACATCAAGAAATTTCAGCTTCCTGCAATAACACCAGTGGAAGTGCAAAAAACTGCGCTACTCAGAACATTGCACATCTTAAGAAGGTACTTGCTTGATGCGTAGGACCCTGGCAGCAAACCTTATCAACCATTAGCACCAGTCAGTGGTATTTGTGATGCGTTTTTTAATGTTCAGTTGACTGAGTTTCATGTTTAATGAATAAAAGAGATGATGATGATGATGATACCTAGGATGCTGGCAGCAACCCATATCAACCATTAGCACCAACCAGTGGTGTTTGTCACACATTTTTAAATGTTCAGTTGACTGAGTTTCATGTTTAATTAATAAAAGATGATGATGATGATGATGATGATGATGATGATGATGATGATGATGATGATAAAACAACAACAACCACCATACAACAACCATAACCACATGTGGCTTGTATTTTAAGTACTCTAGTTCAATAACTTTTTCTTCTTTTTCTTACAGTCTCTCATCATTCAAGAGGGGCAATAGCAGTTTGTGTTATAATGGTTATAGCACTCCTTGTTGGGTTAGCATACTTCCTGTATAGACGGATGCGACTACACTCATTTGGATTTACCTCTGTTCGCTATGAGAGGGGAATGCATGATGATGAAACTGACTCTATGTTTTCTAGAAATGATGACTGATAACCATTTTCTGCTTGGTGTACTGAAACCAATTTTCAAATCAGCACCTGAAGCATCTTCCCAAGATGCTATTGACTTCCATTCTTGGGGTTTATTGACACCTTTCCTTTTTTCAAGTTTAGGGGGAGAAAGGGATCTTTAACAACAATCAAACTTTGCACTTTTCGTGACCTGAGATTTGCACGTGGTTTGAAGTATGGTGCACGGAACGATTCTGACATTAGAATATCCTGTATCATTTACCCAAATGAAGTAAGATAGCAGAGGGCCAGAGAATTACTTGAAATATAACTTATTTAAAATGAAGTGTGTGATAGCTTATGGTGTTAAAAACATTATATTTTCAAAGTTAAAAATTACTTTGAGTCAAGCTCAGCTTTTGATTGCTATGTGTAACAGAATGAGGAAACCTGGGATTTCTCATCCAAGCATAAGCAGGTCCAAACTTGCTTACCATTTCTGAGGTCAGCCAAGGTCAGTGAGATATTGCCATCTGTTCTGATACTTTTTATTATCCTTCAGATCTTTTAGGGCCATTCTGATTTTCAATAAAATCTCTCAAAGATTCCTTCCATATTTAAAACAAATGTATTAAAAATTACAGTATATGAAATAGATAAAAGCACACACATGCACACACACATATGTATGTATGTGTGTGTAGATATAGTAACTCACTCTCTTATATCAATTTAAAGCCTTAATCATTAAAACTGTTTCAAACCAACTCTAAAATCATTCAGTATATATTGCAAAAAGATACCCCCAAAAATAAAATAGAAGACTTACAAAGCTGGAAAAAAAAATCATTGTTGGTTTTAAACAGACTGAAAGGACATTTACCCAGCAACTACCATAGTAGTCTTTGTAGTTCTGAAGTATTTTCAATCTTAAGAGAGGCAGTAAAACTCCAGTGTGATTAAAAACATGAGGTTTGATCAAGCCTTGCGTCCTTAAGGTTTCATTTGAAGCTCAAAGGAGGGTAGAAGCCAGAACTCCCAGCTGCTTGCAAGCAGCTACAAAAACAATGGTTCCTATAGAATTCAGCTGACTGAAATACATATGGGCAATCTCCATCTCTCTCTTTCTTCCAGAGAGAATTTTGACAGTCTGGGTCTCTCAAAGTGCCCCTGTATCCACGCAGAGTAAAAGATATTGCAGGTATTGGCTTGGTTTGCTGCATTGGAAATCCCAGAGTTCTTCATTTTGATCAAAGTTACAAATTAGATTTGGATTCATTTACTGTATTAACTTTTAAAGCTTGACTCTCATATTTCCTGTCGCTACAACAAAACAATAGCAACAAATTATTGTCGGATTTTATGTTTCTTAGATTTTTCTCCTGGGTTTCCGTATACACTGGAACAGGTTAACCTCAGTTCAAGGGCTAAATGAAAGTTTCAGAACCCTACTGTCCATTCACTATCCCAGATTCACGAATGGAAGCGTGTTGCGTAATGTAAAAGTTTTCACATTGGTGATTTTTTATTATTTATGCTAAACTTAATATTTTTCAAAAGAGGTACTACTAAGTATTTTCTTTATTTGTATTCAAAATTAATCTAAAGTTTTATTCACAATCAGAAAGCTTTACTCATGCTTAAACTAGAGCATCCATAATGTTTTGTTCCTGTCTGATTCCATAGCACTGTATTGGTGATTTCTCCTATCCATTCATGCCATCAACTTCCTCATTCTTTGCTGCGGATGGCTTTTTCTGATGGTACATGTAACATGGAACAATTCAACATAGAGTAAACACAACATTTTGTCAGACCTTCGTAAATTTTAGAAAAGTTATAAAAACCTTCTGATTTCAATAGACTTTCCAAAGAGGTGGTTCAGCTGATTTTA
The DNA here is from genome assembly GCF_051295495.1 of Thamnophis sirtalis. NCBI lineage: Eukaryota > Metazoa > Chordata > Lepidosauria > Squamata > Natricidae > Thamnophis > Thamnophis sirtalis. Next base: position 30,770,758 of record NW_028261381.1, read on the forward strand.
AAGCCAAAGCATTTCGTGGCGTTAGGAAGACTAGTAAGATTTGTTAGCCTTTAAGGTGCCAAAAACACATTCAGTTTTATTATTTGATTTGTAGCATTTCTTAAATGTTTCCTTTAATGAAACGCACCAGAGAGATAATTAGCATCAACCTCTGAAAACACAGAGAAATGCCATCAGAGATTACAAGGAAAAAATATTGGTTTATTGCTAAGTTAGCACTTTTATTGCTAAGTCAGCTCTTTTAAAAGATAGTGAATATACATCCCTGGAATTAGTGATATATACAGATCTTTTTTTTTAAAAAATCAAGCATGTTTCCTATTTCATACACGAGGAAATGCACTCCATAGCATTTATTAAACAAATGCTACATGTGCCCTTTATGAAAATAAGGATGTTTTGTGTGCCTTGAATGCTATATTTTATGGTTCCTATGTAATGGATGTACAGTTCTATGCACAAAGAGAAGCTCATGGCGTAGTTTTTGCCTTGCCTTGTAGCAAAACATAAACTCAAGCCTACAACTAACTTACTTTCCAATTCTTCTTTTTCAAGACAGTTTGTGTGGTCTTTATAAACTAGTACGTAAATACATCCTTTTCTCTAGAGGTGAACATTTGCTTTTAATTTTTTAAATGTTTATAGTTTTAATATGTTTTTCTGTTATTCTATTATTACTGATACTGTTTTAATTCTTGATGGAGAGCAGCCCAGATTTGGTTGTAAGATGGGTGGTTACATAAATGTTTTAAAATCTGGACAGAAAGCCAACTTTTCTGCAGTTAATTGCACTGTTTTCTATATGTTCATTTTTGCACTTGACTTTTAACAACGAGGATATTTTACTATGACCTTTCCAGGGATGTCACCACAATGTGTGTGAGGACCTAATAAAGAAAAGAGGTAGTTTGCACTGAAGAAGTGATGGCTGTTCATTTTTTTTTATACCACTTGTAAAGAAATGCCTGAATGCTTGTTTATGCTCTGTGTCAGGAGTCCAAGGGACAAGAACCCTAACCTAAAACTAGATATAGGAGAAGTGCATTAAGGAGAGATAGGCCAGTGACCCTGCTCTTGTTGCAATGCCTGATAGATAATGCCTTATCCTGGTGCCAAGGGCACTCCAGAGAGCTTTTCTAGTTTCTGCTAGCTGAACTAGGAATGAGTAGTCTGCCAAATATTGCACCTTGAGGACATGAGGATTGATGTAACTTTGCAACAAGAGCCATTTTAAGGAACCACATTGAAGAAAATCCTAACCAAAAGTGCTGAAATGACTGTGATGTAGTTCTTAAATTAACAGCCTAGTTCAGCCTGGATACAGTCAAGAGGGGGGAAGACACCCTTAGGCTATGTAAGGAAGCCCTGTTCAGAAAATAAAAAAATGCCTTTATCAAAGTTCATAGCTGATAACTACTTTTGTATACTGTTTAAACAACTTGCCAAGGAGGTAGTTGTTAATCTCATCTCAGTCAGACCAGTCAGCCACTAAATAGCAGGACTGAAAAAAAAGTCCCCATAACACACCCTTGCAAATCACAGAAAAGCAGGCCATTTAACAGTATGTTAAGGTCATATTTTCACAAGGCTTGATTATCATGGTCAAGAGATAAAGAGTACGAGATAAAGAGTTTAAAAGCAAGTAGTAGTTTGTGTATGTATGTGATGTTCTGTTTAGTACGTTTGTGCAACCCTACTGACAGAAGGTTATTTTGCACTCACAGGCTATTTTAATGTGAATCTATACATAGAATGGGGCTATTCTATCATTCAGCATAGAAATAAACATGAGCGAAATATTCCTCTGTTTTTATGAAGGATTTACAGTCTAAAACTTATTTTGTAAATGGTTTTAATTCTGATTTTGATTTTTTTTTCAATACAAAAATATACTTGGACAAATGGAAAAATATGTGTGAACAAATACAGATGCCTTAATGTATCTAATTAGCTCTCTTGGAGGGAGTTTGCAGTGAAGCTTACCTGTGGTGTTGATAAAAGAAACAGAAGATTTATAAAAAGCTTCAATAATTGCTAGATTTGGAAGTGTAAGAAAATTACATTGAGTGAGTTCTTCTCTCCTTATTAAAATATTTTTATGCTTCATTGTTTTTTTTTAAATCGATGTCAATAAAACTGTTTAAAAAGTCATTATTAATGAGTTTTTATTTATAGAGGGAAGAAGACATTAAAGCTGGGGCTATCATCTGAACTGCAAAAATCTAAATCCTCCTCAGATGGCAGCAAAGTGTGAGTTTCCCCTTTTTGTTTGCTGTCATCTAGAGGTGATAACAGATTTGTGCAATCCCAATCTGGTAGTTGTCATTAAACAGATCACAAAGACAAAATTTTTACAATTTTTATTCAGAAGGTAGGAGACTATTTGTCTACACAAATGCTACCTTCTCCTTAGATATAATATTTATATTTTCAGATCAAAAAATAAAGGATATTTGATGGACCTAGGTTTCTTTTTCTTCTAATGTTCTAAGGAAAGTCAGCATGAATGATGCTTGGATACCATCAAGAGGAAAACACAAGTGACTGATCAGGCAGGCATGGGTGAAATCAAATATAAGGGAGTATCTCATGGCTATAAGGGCAGCAAACATCAATGGTTCTCCCTTATGGTGTTCACTGATAGCTGTCCAGAGACCTTATATACTCAAATATTGGGGTCTTGTGAGTATATTCAGGCGCTCTGCAGATAACATAACTCAGATCCTTGGACTGTAATTGCCAGGCGAACCTAGGGTAAGATACCCAGAACATAAACTTTTGATGTGATCTGGGTCAGAGGTGGGTTGCTCCTGGTTTGGCCCGGATCGGGCAAACCGGTAGTAGGGGCAGCAGGAGACTCCGCCCACCTGCCAAGATGCTTCTGCACATGTGCAGAAGTGTCACACACCCAAACCGGTAGTAAAAAAAAATGGCAACCCACCACTGATCTGGGCCTCTCCTGGGTCATGAATGCAGATATAGGGAGATGACCCACAGATGGGCCCATGCTGTAAGGTCAGCCTTTTTAGTGAAGTTTTGCCTCCTGCCTTGAAAGAGGTTGTGAGGTGCCCCTTTCTCAAGATGCTGTCCTTGGACCCAACTCTTTGATAACTATTGATGAATCTCAATTTTTACTCTTTCTGGGGAAAGTTGTTAGGAGTCAGCTTGCAGCTGATGAGAACCTTGGAGAAATCTGGATTCATTTTAGTTAAGCTTTCAGATTGGGATTTAGTACCGAGGCAACGTTCAGGATTGTAAATGATCTGTGATGGAACCAGGATAGTAGCAGTGCGTCTGTTCTGCTGCTTCTTGATCTGTTGATGGTTCTCGATATTGTTGAAAAACAAGTCTCATCTTTTTCTCCACTGTCCTATTCTAAATTGCAGCCCTCAGTGGATTTGCTGGAGATTCTTCTATTAAGATATGCATGGGCCAGTATAGCAAATATTCAGCTATTTAAATCCATTAATGAACAGTGTGAGGAAGAAAGTTGGGGGAAAGGCTTGCTTTTGAGCAATATGTAAGTAGCTCCATCAGTTCAGTGAATATCAGGCCGTTTCAGAAAGCAAATCCATTTAAATTGTATAATTCTGTGCATTAGACAGCTACGAACTAGCTCCTAAACCTAATTCAGTTTGAGCAGATTTTATAATTCTACTTCCCCGAGTTGATAGCATAAGCTGTCTCTTCCAATCCCATTGAACAGTCATGTGGTATCTCACTAAAAGCAGCTTGGGAGGAAGTGTATTGCTTTTAGTCTAAAGCAAAAAGCCCTCCATGCAATGCACATTAAACATTCATGAGCAAGGCATTAGCCACTTCACTAATGGAGAGCAAAAAGTATTACGTAGGAACGTGGATAAAGAGAAGTAATGAGAAGGTTTAGGTTTATTAGATTTATATGCCACCCTTCTCCCAAGGACTCAGGGCGGCGTGGGGACTTGGGTCCAAGAAGCAAAGACATCTGTACCTATTTCATTATTCTCCCTTCACAAGAACGTTCAGAGTCGATTTGCCCACGCAGAAGATCTGCAGCTGATCGCTGGATGTCCCTAAGCTTGTGTGAGCCTGGCAGTTTGACAAAGCTATAACCACACAGCTTTCTGCATATCACCCTATCCCAGGTTGAGTTAAGGTAGCATGACAACAGACCATCTTCTAGTTATCTCTTGGAAGGAGCCAATATAGTGTGCACTACAGAGCATCAAAGCTGTATTTGAGGTTCATATTTAATGCCTTTACACAACAGTTCAGAAACTTGTTAATTCTATTATAAGCGGTCATCCATTTAAGTATGACCAGGAGCAGACATGAAACGCAGTATGATGCTACCATAGCTAAGCATTGTACTCTATAACTTCTGTTCCTGTCTATTTACATGTAAATAAAATGTATTCAGTGCCATAACATCCAAAATTAAGCGACCACAATATGTGAGAGTGGCAGAATGATGTCTTCATGAAATCCTCTACAATTGTGGAAGAAACTAGTGATTTCAAACATGAGGGGGGGAAATGGGCACAATTTTTTCTCTCAAATGAAGGCAAATATATATGTATTTCTACACATTCTCTACATATTCCAGTAGAGAAGTTCCCTGAAATGAGATCCAGCACAAATCCGAAAGCTCAGAAGACTAAACCTCTGGCCCCAGTGACTGACCCAGATTGGATCAGTGGTGGGTTCCTACCGGTTTGGCCGAACCGGTAATGATTTGGGGGCCTGAGTCACTGGAATCGGCAGCGACCCAGGCCTGCCAAGCCCCTGAACCAGTTCTCCAGGTGTCGCCATAGAGGCCACCATCTTGTTTTTTGCTTCTACATATGCGCAGAACAATTTTTATTGCACCGTGCATGCGGGCATTGCGCACATCAAGCATGCAGCACGCCCATGAGCGAACCGGCAGTAATGCCTGCCGAAACCTACCACTGCATTGGATCCTGCAATATTTTTTTCCTATGTAATAGTCATGTTTAAGCTTAATTAGGAAACCAATGATGGAGGAATCAAGAGATGAAAGTGTTCTGTTGCATGCTTCATAAATAGAAAATAAGGGTCTCCCCTACCATCCTGTACAATTATATTCTAGACTGCACAGAAATATATCGATGGATGTTATTCACCATATCCATGGCAGGTGGTTCTGGGGTTGTCATACCTTTACAAATCTTTTTGTTAGCCTCAGAGAAAAACCACATTTAATGTGTAATTCTTTGTAAATGTGATCCAGATGCAAAACTAGTGAGGAAGAATTTCATTTTTAATATGACTACATTTGGATCAGGGCCAACATGAAATATTCAAGCTCTTTCCAGTCCTGTTGACTTCCGTAGGACAATAAAAAGGAGCTAAATTATTATAATAACTATATTCAGTTATATTCCAGAAAATGTCTGATGCCCTCTGCTGGTCAAACTGTAGATACCTGTTAATTGAAGAAGCACTGTTTAAAACAATAACTCCGAATCAAGTAAGATCCAAGAGAAAAATACTTAATAATTGTATTTTCAGATTTTTTTAAAAAAAGAACGCCAACAGTGTAAGATGATTATAGATGATGATGAGGGAAGGAGGGAAGATAGATATATGTGAGAGCAGATCAAAGTGCTCCAGACCCAACAGGCATTGGGACAGTGTTTCTCAACCTTGGCAACTTGAAGACGTCTGGACTTCAACTCCCAGAATTTGCTGGCTGGGGAATTCTGGGAGTTGAAATCCAAACGTCTTCAAGTTGCCAAGGTTGAGAAACACTGCATTAGGAATAAAGTTTGACTTCAAGAAGTAGTATGAAATAGTAAAGTGAACTGACAACCCTCAACCTAGTTTAGACTTTTTAAAAAAGATGAGTACAATAATGACTTTTCAGTAAGACCAATGTGATCTAATGGTTAAGGCACCAGGCTACAAAATTGGAGATCCTGCATTAAAGTCCCATCTTTGGCTAAGTGGCACTCTTTCTCTCAGCCCAAACCACCTCACAGGCTGCTGCTGGTTGTGGGGAAAATTGGGGGGGGGGGGGAGTATTAAGTAATAAATAATATTTTTATTACAATCACAGACTATCATTACAAATATGAAGCATCAAAAAATAAAAAGGCAAGAGAGTATATGACAGTGATGGATGGTCAGTGGGCAAAGTCTGCCTAATTTTGCTGATGATATATCAAAATTTAGCACCATGCAAAAATAGCCCTACATCAGACTCCTCCAATAACAGCAATTATACGTGAAATTGGCTTTCCTGGGTATTGTATCAGGTGAGGTGTTATGAGATGAATCCCTGAGTCCTTATAGAAGGTATCAGGGACGTGCAGTCACTAGAGGCAAGGGAGGCATGGCCTCACCAGTCATGAGGAAAAGGAAATAATTTTAAAGATTTTTTAAAAAATAATTAAAGCCAAGGTAGTTGCTGCCAGATTCACAGTGACTTGGAACAGTGCTTTGTGTTAACCATAGGAGGAGGCCAGAGAACTAGGGGCCTCTTTTGCATAAGGAATTGTTCGCCTTTTAAGAGTTAAGCAAGGGTTAACAAGCAAAAAATTCCTTATGCAAATGAGGCACGTATTCTCTCGCCTCCTGTAGAGGGCATTTTTAGAGGCTTTTTAGAGTTCTCTGAGAGCAACTAGCTCAGTCTGACAGAGCTCTGGCCTTTCATGAGGGCAGGGCAGGGCAGAGCAGGGAGAAGCAGAGTTGAAATCGTCTCTGAAACAGCTGGAAAAGGTGCGTGTGTGGGGAGGGGGGAGGAATTTAAAAAGTTTGATCGGAAGGCAGCAGGGGAAGCGGGGGTATGGCAGAGGAGCTGCTTTCAAACCTTTGGAAAATATATCCAATCCAACTTCTGTGTTTGTGTTTGTGTTTGAGAGTGAGTGAATGAGAGAGGGATCCAAGTTCTCTGTGTGCGTGTGTCTGTTTGAGAGAGGGGGAGGGAGGGAGAGAGGGAGGAAGGAGGGGGAGGGAGAAGAAAAAGAATAGGAAAACTTATTTTGCAAGGGGGAAAAATGCTGTCGCTTTAAATCGGAACTGAGCATGCCTGGCTGTGGAATTCTGGGAGTTGAAGTCCACAAGTCTAAAAAGTGCCTCACCAGACCTAAAGCTGACCGCACGTCACTGGAAGGTATAGTATTTTGTTGTTAGTTGCAAAGCCATGTCCGACCCTTTGCGACCCCATGGGCAACGTTCCTCCAGGCCTTCCTGTCATCTTGGAACGACCTCCCCGTGGAGATTCGCACCCTCACCACCATCCAGACCTTCCGCACAGCCCTTAGGATCTGGCTATCCCGTCAAGCCTGGGGATAAGATTCTGATTCGCCCCACCCGAATGTTGAATGAAAGTTGCATTTTATTGTTTTATTTTTTATTTATGCACTGTCTTATGTTTTTTGTGTTGCACCCCCCTTCCCATGTATTGTAAGCCGCCCCGAGTCCCCTCAGGGAAAAGGGCGGCCTATAAATCATAAATAAAATCCTAAAATCCTAAAAAATCTACATCCTCTGGAGTCCATTTAAGCTCGCACCTACTGCTTCCGTGACTCCATCCATCCACCTCATTCTCTATCGTCCCTTTCTTCTTTTGCCCTCAGTCTTTCCCAGCATTAGGCTATAGTATAGTATTATTATAATGTATTATTATAGTATTACTGTATTAATACAGTATTAGGTACAGTATAACAGGGCCGTAAGCTGTAGCTTCGACAGCTCCTTGTCCACAGGGACAGTCTCGGCTGGTTTGGATTTTTTAGAAATATCCTCCCTCCAAGGCTGCTGTGGGAAATGCACTGCAGTGGGCTAAAAAGTCAGTGCCTTTCAGAGTTCAGGGGAGCATTAGGTATGTTCTCCACCTTCTGTGTTATTTATAAAAAATAATAATGCCGATTGTAGGAAGCTAAAAGCCGCCCTCTCCTAGAAGAATGAAATATCCTGGGAAATATTGAAAAGGCAGAATATTATATTTCCCTGGATAAGAAATGGAGAAACATGTTTTTAGGCAGGAAACAGACTCACTCTTAATAGCCCCCACCTTTGTCAAGGGGCCATTAAAAGGCCTCAGCCAGTCTATTCAACATAACAAAGATCTCCACCCCTTCAGCTCCAGGGTGATGGGATTAAGGCATGATAGTATTAGCCCTTTACCCATCTCACCACAGGGCACCTGGGAAGAAGCAATGCTCAAAGCTGGACTCAAAACACAGGCTAGAAAGTTGCCCCTGCAGGGCCCAATGAGAGTCTGACAACCAATGAGAATACAAGCTCAGGTTCAAAGCCCAGAGAGGGCATAAAACCAGGGATTTTCAGCATCTCGCTCTCTTTTTCTTCTTCACCCAACATCTGGAAGCATATGATCCCCCTTTTCTGTTCAGGAGCTCAAGCCACGTGATCCTGTCCACCATTAAACCATCTTTCCAAGCAGCCTCCATGTTTCCAGGGTCTTTTTCCCCACTTGGAACTGAACCCAGAAGGACGTTTCTTCCAACGCAGTTTTTTTTTAACCTTTCCCAAAGTCTTATTCACTGTTGTTTTAACTGGAGGATTTCTGTTTCTTCGGATGAAGCGCCGCTGAAAGTGCAGAATGACGCGCAAAAAAAGGGAGACTTAGGAGCCCCGCACCGGTGCAACGCCTGCCTCATGCCTGCTCCGTGTGAAGGGAAAGCGCTTTAGGAGCACGGAGGACGTTTCCTCCCGCTTCCCTCCCTTCTTCCTCGTCCTGGCCCAAAGGGTGGGCGGCGCCTGGGCGGCCCCAAACCCCCGCGAGCGACGCGAGTGGGTCGGGCAGGAGCTCCCTTGCCCGGCCATGGGCGCCCTTTCGCCCGCGTCCTACTCCGCCTGCTTTCTCGGCGGCTTTCTCCTGGCGGCCGCCTTGCCTTCCTTGGGAGCGGACGGTAAGAGAAGGTGGGACGGCGCCGAGACGCTGCTTTGGGAATCCCCCGCCCTGAGGCTCCTTATAGCTGCCGCCTTTTGGAAACGGGCGGGGCGCTGCCTTTGCCATCCAGAGTGAACTGCGCGCACCGGGCAGAAACTCTGGAGGAGAGGGAGCTTCGGCCGCTGCCTTTCCACGGTGTTTTCTCGCCCTCTTTCTCTCAGGGCGGCGCTGGGAAGGGTTCATCTATGCCAGAAGTCTTCAAACTTGGCAACTTTAAGCCTTGTGGACTGCAACTCCCAGAATTCTCCAGCCAAGTTTGGGGACCCCTGTAACGTTATAAGGCAGTCTGAAAAATACCCCGGCGCTCAAAGCTTCCCCCCCCTCTTTTGGCGTTGGGTCAATGTCAGTTCTCTAAATGGGTGGGCTGCTGCGAGGCCTTTTTTAATGGTTTTTAGAGACCTATTTAAAAGCCACACAACTCTGTGGGATAGGAGAAAGGAAGGGAGAGGTATAGACATAGTATCTGGCTGATATGTTTGGACTGGAGGGAAACTTCAGGATTTGCAGAGGAGAAAAAAATAGGTCCTTCCCCGTTTTCCATTCGCCACAAGAAATCTAATTCAGTAAAATGACAGTGTCCTGTTTCGTCCTTAAGATGATGAGAAAATTGCATTTGGTTAGGAGGCAGTTTGGCTGATGTACAGTTATTGAGCAACATAAGAACGCAAGCAAGGCTTTCAGACCAGAAGGCCTAAAATAAATATTTATGTAGCTGAATCTGCACTCAATCCAATCGAAGCCTCTGTTCAATTGAGCTTGACTCCTGTGCGTTCATGGGTCCCCGACCTGCCTAACAATACCCAAGTGGATCGCCATTGTCTTCTTCTGGAAAGTTTTTTTCCCCTCTTAACTTCATGGACTAGCCTGCAGCATAATGGTCTCCCATCTAAGCACTGCATATGCTCAACATACTAGGCTTCTTCCAGGTCAACCAAGGTTGGTAAGATCCTGTTGTGACTAAGCATAAAATCTGATTGATTAACCAGTTTCGAAATTAGAGGATGACTTGGATTATGTGGAAGTGGATGCTTTAGGAAAATTAGTCAATGTTTGAAAGAAAGAAAAACAAGGGGGGAGGGAAAATTTACTAGGGAAGGAGGTGTTTTTTTTTTGTTTTGTTTTAATTGCCTAGGCACTACCTTTATTCAATTTCCACTAGAGCCATGTTACATCCAAGATGACTTTAGTAATAAGGAGGCGTTGATTTTTATCCAGAAACAGTATACTATACTGAAATTTGTATACTAGGTTTGTGAAATAGAGGGGTGTGGAGCAGGGGTGAAATCCAGCAGGTTCTGACATGTTCTGGAGAACCAGTAGCGGAAATTTTGAGTAGCTCAGGGAACTGGCAAATACCACATCTGGCTGGCCCCAGAGTGGGGTGGGAATGGACATTTTGCAGTATCCTTCCCATGTCAGGCCCACCAAACCATGCCCACAGAACTGGTAGTAAAAAAAAAGTTGGAATTTCACCACTGGTGTGGAGAGAAGTGAACTTGCCAGAGTCTTTTCTGCTACCAAAGAAAAAAAAATAGAAGACTTTTTTCAAATCAGGTATATTTCTCCTTGCAGTGCTAAAAAACATCATTTTCAGCCCCAGGACTGTCATTTTTCTGTTCATTATCAACCCACCTCATTCTTTTTTATTACTGCCCTTACTACTCTTTGTTGCTAGTACTGCCCTCTAGCAAGACAGGGTGGTGGTGTATAGCACAAAAAGATCGCAATAAAAATTCATCAATCCACATCCTGGGAGGGGGTTGTGCTGAATAAAGTGATCCCTGATGTACTCTGGAGCTGCGCCTGCCACCATCACAAGGGGTTGTATAGGTATTGAATAGGACTTTGGATTTGGCCCAAAAGCCCATTGGCAGCCAGTGCAACAGTGGCAAAAGAGATGTTTCTCTAGAACAGGTCTCCTTTCTTAATCTCCTGGCCATGGCATTTCCAGCAAAACTTCTTGATCTTCAGAGGCATCTCCATGTAAACCATCTTGCGATAATCATTAGTGTAGTGATAAGGATAATAAAGTCATCACTACCAAGTCTTTTCTAAGCAAGAGATCTGTATCTGTGTTTAAGGAGAACTTTGGCTTGTGCTAACTCCCTCCTGTTTTGCAGAAGCAGATTTGTATGTCCCAGCACCCAGATTGTACTTCTGTGTGAAACTGGTTGATAAACTGGGATGTACCCTCTTGAAATGCTAAGAACAACATGGTTATTATTGAGTTACTAGCCCATCCTTGAAGGCATAGTGCTAAACTTTAAGGACAAGAAGTCATAAAATATGACTGCATGTTTTCTGAAGATTTGGTGAAGCCTTTTACTTTGGTGACATAGAATGAACCAAACACATACACACATGTCTTCAGCTATCAAAGTTGTAGGATTAATCTGATATTTAGCTAGGCAGAGTATTGCTCTTTCTATTATATGTGTTTATTTTCCTTATCCTGCTCATGACCTATTTCTTAGCCATTTTCTTTTTTCCTCAGAATCGAATCTCTGTTGTGTCTGATATCTTTAAAAGAGGACAGAAGAACATTCACAAATTGCTCTTTAGGCCTCAAAATTTAGGGCTTACCATTTTTTTAGGCAGATCTCTGCCATGTCCCTTTAATTCTGTTAAAATTAGCCTTCTAATGTTTGACCTACCCTTCACCTACCTGGTATTTTTTGTTACAGTCCCCATAATCCTGATTCTGTTGTTAATGACTGGAGCCAACTGGGACCTGATTTCTTAATGGTTTCCCATCCAGTTTGATCCTGCTTTATTCTTCAAGATCAGCCAAATCTGCTAAGTGATTCTGGAGATAGATGTATCTAAATGCTAAATATAATAACATAAAGAGTTTTCAATAGCAAGATTAATATTACAAAATAGTAGATTTGAAAACTAGAATCAAAATGAATGTGAAAAGTATGCTGCAATTAAACATGGGCCAAAACAGCAATAAAACATACCTACATCAAAATAGCTGCAGTGAATGTTAAAAGCTATGTGTATTTTATCCGAAGGGAAAAGTCTCAAGAATAAACAGTTATAGTTAGATTGTTCTTTAAAGCTAAAAAGTAAATGTTGCTTTGGGTTAGGATTGCTAAATCTGGGAAAGGAAGAGTCACCTTTTTGCAATCAACCCCTTCCCTTCTTCTAGCAGCTATTTGTTCTACTAAAGAAATAAGTGCCTGAATGTCACACTTAATCCTTCTTCACAAAAAAAAAATGGACAACATAATTTTTAATATTGCTGTTAATCTCATTTATTTCAAATCTGATTAGGTTGTGTCTAACTTGTCTTGAATGTTGTATGAATATTTGGGGAAACTCATTTCACTTCATTTGTATGTTGTGAAGCTGTGACTGACAACAGAAACAGATGGTCCCATGTTCTCTTCCTTGTGTAGCCTGCCCTTCCATTGCTTGGATTCCATTCCAAAAGAGCTGCTATGCTCTACTTCAGGGCTCCTCAGAGGTCTACGGTATGGATGATGCCAGGGAGCTGTGCCAAGGCAATGGTAAGACAGCTCTGCTCTGTCCAGTCTCATCCCAACCTTGTGTGATGCACTGAGACCAATCAGTTGAGCCTACTATGAGCAGAAACTGGGGGTCCTTTCAACATCTGAATGTTTGTTTGCCATTTTGAAGAATGTTAGTACTCGCAGTAGTTAACAGATCGTGTTACATTACTTCCTCAGGATAGAGACCTGCCTGCTGAATGTAAGCTTTTGGGTTTCTAGGGTTGATTCCATTCAATTTCATTCTGTTTCTGGGGAATGCAGACTTTCCCAAATGCATTGATCTAGCATGCTTGCATACTGTCAATCATTTCTAATGCTATTTCACTGATTTCTATCTCAGAATTTTCCAGACTGTTTATTTTAGGAAAATCTTTTGGCATTGTCTGTCATGCAGCACAAGGGTGTACATGCATGCACATGCACCCTTAAGTATTGCAGAGAGTATTTAGATATTTTTAGAAGCCAAAAACAAGCCAGTGACTGTATAATAAAAGAACTGAACTTGCCTATTCAGTTCATATTCACCAGGTGCATGCATGTACACCTTTTCATATGGCCAGGATCAGAGGTAGTATTCAGCAGGTTCTGACCAGTTCTGGAGAACCGGTAATGGAAATTTTGAATAGCTTGGAGAACTAGTAAATACCACCTCTGACTGGTCCTGCCCCCATCTATTCTCTGCCTCCCGAGTCCCAGCTGCTTGGGAGGGAATGGGGATTTTACAGCATCCTTCCCCTGGAGTGGGATGGAAATGGAGATTTTACAGTATCCTTCCCCTGCCATGCCCACCAAGCCACGCCCACCAAGCCACACCACGCCCACCAAGCCACACCACACCCACCAAGCCATGCCCACAGAATCGGTAGTAAAAAAAATTGAATCCCACCACTAGCCAGGATGATCAAGGCTAACAATATACCAAATGAACTACAGCATTTACTCCCATTCACAGGAACTGACATTCAGCCTTAATGTTTTGTCTTTTATTTCCCAAACACAGCTTCCGGAGCGGATATTATTACTATAAACAGCAAAGATGAAAATATCTTTATTCAGAGTAATTTTCGCTCAAATTGGCATGGTCCAGAATACATATCTCTTGGCATGTTTTTTGACACAGATGGTAAGTGAACAAATCCTGTTAGAAATAAAGTTAAAGTTTAATAAATTTATATGCCGCCCAATCCCCAAAGACTCTGGGCGGCTTACATAAAAACAATTTAAAAGAATACTAAAAAATTTAAAATAGAGAGACAAGGCAAGTTAAAAAGACACAACATGCACTCAACCTTACTGGGGCTGGACCTCATTCAAGAGGTCAACAGCCCCAGGCCTGCCGGAACAGCCAGGTCTTGGTAGACTTTCAGAAGGCCGAGAGAGTGGGGAGGGTCCAGATCTCTGGGGGTAGATCGTTCCATAGGGCCGAGGCAGCTACAGAGAAGGCCCTCCCCCGAGGAGCCGCCAGACGACATTGTCTAGTCGACGGCACCCGGAGAAGGCCCATCCTGTGAGATCTTATCGGACGCTGGGAGGTATGTGGCAGAAGACGGTCTCGTAGATATCCAGGTCCTAAGCCATGTAGGGCTTTAAAGGTGATAACCAGCACCTTGAAGCACGTTTGGAGACCGATCGGGAGCCAGTGCAGCTCGCGGAGGATGGGTGTAACATGGGTATCGGTACACCCAGTATCGCTCGCGCGGCTGCATTCTGGACCAGTTGTACTCTTCTGAACACTTTTCAGGAGCAGCCCCATATAGAGCGCGTTACAGTAGTCAAGTCTTGAGGTGACGAGGGCGTGAGTGAGCATTTGAAGTGCCTCCCGGTCCAGGTAGGGCCGCAACTGATGCACCAGGCGAACCTGGGCAAAAGCTCCCCTGGTCACAGCTGACAATTGGTGTTCTAGTGTCAGCTGCGGGTCCAGGAGGACACCCAAGTGTCCCAAATAGGCTCCACCTTTTCTCGATTTTTGAACTACATTTGAATTAAGAACTATCCTTCCTTTCTTAAGATAAAAAAGCTTTCTAGATGTAATTTCATGAACTCTCTTGTTCTGGTCTATGGAGATTCTCAGTCATCCAAGTCATGGTTGTCCCAAAAGTACTTTTTCAAGAGGCAACTGAACTTTCTGGTTTTTCTTTGAAGTCGTTTCGCTTCTCACCCAAGAAGCTTCGTCAGCTCTGACTGACTCTTCCCCGCCATTCAGTCAGAGCTGAAGAAGCTTCTTGGATGAGAAGCGAAATGTCTTCAAAGAAAAAACAGAAAGTCCAGTTACCTCTTGAAAAAGCAGCTTTGCGTCTCTTGTTCTGGGTTTGAAAAATGGGCCTTATTGAATTCAGAGAGAATTGTGAATGCAAAGCCTAGAGGAACACCACCAGGGGTACAGAATGAATATAGTGACTGAGGCCTCCTCAATGAGTGCAAGAAAAGTGAAATAGGATGACAGACTTTTACCAGGAGGGAATCTAAGTTTTATCTGCTATTGATCAAGGGTATCACTGCTATTCATAAAGGGCTGTCCCTGGCCATGATTGTACCAGAACTAATATATTTAAGGCAATGGGGAAAAATCCCTCCCTAAAGCATTCTACTGTTTAAATTAAATTAAATTAAAACCACTTATTAACAAATAATCAAGTCAATGTAGATTCTTACTTTGGCTCATGTTTATGAAGCAAACCAAAATAAATTGATACCTGCTCTATTATTACAGATGATATTTTCAAATGGTATGATGATTCCAAAGTAAATTTTACAAACTGGATAGAGGAAGACAGTAACAATGAACTTCTAAACACTTGTGCTACTATGCATACAGCTTCAGGTGGATGGAAAAAAGTCTCCTGTGAACACCTTCCACTGACTAAGATCCTATGTGAAACTACTGGTATGTAAGAGCCATGCTGCATTGCTTCAAAAATGCTACAGTATTGAAGTTTTTCTATTATAGGAGAGGAATTTCACAGGCTGTGGAAGGGCTTTCAAGTAGAGAAAACTCCTGCTGTTATTTACCTCCTCTTCAAAACACACTGGGGCCCTTCATCAATTACCAGTCATCACGGTCATTAAACTTAATCCCAGTGTCATTTTATTCCTGTACTGGTCATATATGCAGTGTAATTATGATAACATTAATTAGATGCAAATGAATCCTTCAAGAGAAACTGGAAACAATATGCTATCTTGCTACTGGGCTTTTCACATAGCAGAATACACAGGAAAAATTATCTACATACTTCCCTGTTAAGGAGCTTAGTCCCAACTCTGGTAGGGTTATTGCTAAATGTCTTTCCCATTAACAGATTTAGGAAACAAATTCTTTTGATTATTCCTACTGCAAGCATAATTAGGATGAGCATTGTTTTTTAAAAAGCAGTTGCCAGAGATTAATTTGGTTTGTGGGTCTCCTGATTCCAGCACTGAAACTGAATAGACTTCCAAGACTTCAAGATTCACTTTCTAGGGTTTATAAAGTTTTAACTGGGTCAATAAAAATGAACTGTGCCTTTCTTATCTATCAAAATTCTTATTGGTGGTGATATACTCTCAGGTTATCAGTGCAATGCTGTTTTTTCCTTTCTGTGGGCAGAATCATTCTCTTAGAAAAATGACTTGGGAAGGATTCTTGCTTGTGAGATTTTTAGAGGATGCTTTATTCATTATTATGGTGTTCAATCTATGACCAATATAAACACCAGAATCAAACTACAGTCAGTAGGCCCCTGTGGATGAACAGTACTGTACCTGCATTTGAATACCCATCTAATTTACATCCACAATTTCCAATCCCAAGGAGGTCCCCGCAGAGAAATTACTTCAACTGGATTTTACACACACACACTTTTGAATGAGCAGGTTTTTCAGGTTTTATATTGATTATTGTTATTTGGTCAGTAAGTGGCTTATTGCCAACTATTGGATAGTAATTTTTTCACTACTTCTCTGATATATATATATATATATATATATATATATATATATATATATATATACATACATACATACATATACATACACATACATACATACATACATACACACACATATACATACATACATACATATACATACATATATATATATATACATATACATATACACACACACACACATATATATATAGATATAGATATAACATCCAAATTAATATGTTCTTATTTTTTCCTTTGCATGTTGCTAGTTCTTTACGAAAAGACACGCTTATTTGGTGAGTAATCTGCTTTTTTTTCTTTATATTGTAATGAAACAGTGCTAAGATAGTGTCTTTTTATTTCAGTTTCCTTTTTTCTGGAAATAACATTCAGAGTTATCATGGATTGGTTCCATGTGTGGATATCATTAACAGCAGGTCCATCAATGTAATTTAGCCATGACTAATTTAATTCATCCCACTGATTTTAATAGACCTTTTCTAAGCAAGGAATAATTGTTGTGTATTCTATTTGGATATGCAAGAAGCCATATTAAAGATATCCATTCACTGTTAAATGTCACTGATTCTCCACATTTTTGTTGTCATTTGGCTGGTACATATTGGAGAATTTTTTTATATCATGAGGACAGGTCCACTGGTAGCTGTATCGGTCAGGACATGGAAAATCAGAGCTCCATAAAGGCAGTAACTCAACCATTTTTCAAGCTTATTAAAATTCTTATTAGACTAATTAAATGTTAGGGTGAAAATGATAAAATTATATTTGGTGCATTCTAAAATGGAAAATGTGAGTATAAGGAAGATAGTTTTGTATTTGAAGCAGCATGATGAAACATGCTTCAGTGGTAGAAGTTACTTACCACATACATAAGACCAAGTAATACAGGTAAATGCAAAATTTTCATTGTTAAATAACACAGCTGAGTTATGTTCCATTTTATGGCCTTTTTTGCCACAGTTAAGGGAATCACTGCAGTTGTTAAGTAAATCATGGAGTCATTAAGCAAATCTGGCTTCCCCCATTGACTTTGCTTGTCAGAAGCTACCTAGGAAGGGTACAAAATGGTGCTCCCATGACCCTGGGATAGTGCAACTGTCTTAAGTACATGCCAACCCAACCAAACTGGGTTGCCAAACACTCACTTTGATCACATGACTATGTGGATGCTGCAACAGTTGTAAAAACCAATCATAAATCACTTTGTTCAGTGTCACTGTCATTTCAAATGATCACTAAATGAATTGTAATCTTTGGACAATGCAGGCTCTCTTGGCTAAGAAACAGAGATAAACACTGCCCCTTAGTGTCAGACACGATGGGACAGGGAAATCTTTCTCTTTTTTTAAGTTGAGGACTATCTATATAGAAAGTAATAAGTGACATGGTAACATCAAAGTATTAAGGAAACATTTCTAGATCTGTTTATTATCTCAGGTAATTCCCCACATCCTAGAGATCTAGGATTGTGGTCTATTGATTTGTATCTGCTCTATCTAAGAGCCTTGGTGTCACAGTGGTTAGAATGAAGTATTGCAGGCTAGTTCTGCAGACAGCAAGCAGGTCGAATCTCACCAGGCTCAAGGTTGACTCAGACTTCCATCCTTCTGAGGTGGGTAAAATGAGGACCTGGATGATTGGGGGCAGTATGCTGACTCTAAACCGCTTAGAGAGATTTGTAAAGCACTATGAAGTGGTATATAAGTCTAAGTGCTAATACTGTCTTAAAAGTCTCTGGAGATTCTCAGTAATTAAAAGATCTTAAAAGATTTACTGGGTAAATAAAAAGCTGTGCATAATCCAATCAGGGAAATTGTCCAATAATATCAGAATGTTAAACAGCTGAAAAATATTTGCAGTTGCAGAAAACAACATATCTGATTATGTACTTTTCTTGTAATCTCTGTCGTTTCAGAAACTGCTTGGATGAGCATCATAGTCATAATATCAACAATAACTGTGGCAATCTCTGCAGCATTTCTCTGGTTTCTTTATCAAAGGATATCTTCTAGACCAGGTTGTAGCATACATAATTCCATCACTCAAATTCCATGTGACAATGAAACATTTTTTATAGATGAAGATGAATATTCTGCTTAAACTGTTTTCATTTAGATACTGTTATAGAAAGAGACACTGGCACAAAAGCAATCTTCAAAACCACTATCCTCTATTCTAATGAAATATAAAGCAAATAATGTTTCTTAAACATTATTTTTTACATATGAAATGATTTTCTATCTAAATGTCCATTTTTCAACATGCTTGATACCCTTTTAATAATATCATAGTTTAGAAATCAAACGCCCAAAGATCCTTTGGAAGGAAGAAGCTCCTCCCTTCACCAACATTATGCTACATTTATTCTGGTGAGACATTGCCAATAGTCTCACAGCACCCATTTGTTTATGAAGTTCAAAATTCCAATTGTGGACTAACAATCAAAAACTCTTTATATCATTACCAAAATTTTAAAGTGCAGGACTTTAAATATTATCTTTAAGAAATGTGGAGCAACTGCAATTATGAACAATGGACAGGACAATTTATTAAAACCTTGTATCTTTATCATGAAGTCTGCTTACTCTCCTAGTGAATGTCAACTTTTTTTTAATATTAACAAAATATGGAACTATGGCAAGGACCTTCAACATAATCCCAATCTTTTTATATATGTCTATTTTAATACTCTGTTCTTTGAAATAAAATTTTGATTATTAATATTTGCAGTTTTTGGAGCTCGAATAAAAGCGATAACTAAAACGGCCCTGTCTAGAATTGCATACATAAAGCAATTCAGTATTTACAATTAGGCTATCAATTACTGATAGGCACATGGTGTTTGGGAATTACAGCTTATCATACCAGAGACTGAATAAGAAATTGCTTAAACAACATTATTCAATGGTTGCCTCATGTTAGCATTGGTCACAATTAGGCTAAAATATACATACATTTCTGTATGAATGAGCGTTATATCAAAATAATCATTTGGATGGTTGAATATGTGTATCACATCTTTACTACACTAGCTGACTTTTATAATTTAGATAATTACATGCCTCTTGGTGCCAGAGAAAAGGCCATATTTTTTAAACAGGTCTAATGTCCCATCCCCCCATCTCTCCTAAATTAATTTTAGTCAATTTTTTCATAAACAAAAGGGAAGATAATTTAGAAGAATGTAGCTCATATCATTGTAATTTTTTTTTTTCTCTAATCGTCTTTTCCCCCAAAATGAGGTACTAGCCTTCATAGGCAGCACTTTTCAGATTACAGCTCGAAACAGCAAATACAAAAATTTTCTATAGAACAAAATATGAAGACTCAAAATAAGTAAAAAAATTCTTTACATTACTTGCTCTCCTTTTTAACTTTTCCTTAAGATTGGCCTTCATATCTCTATTCCAGTATTTCAAAAAGCAGCAGTTAACAGTAGAAGATACACAAACTCTGGACTGCAGTTTTAAAGCATTGAATATGTGTAGAATCTCTATATGGACTTGGAAAAGTTGATATTTTTCGCCAGGCTGTTAATCTTTCTTGAAGTAAAACAAAAACCTGTTTTCCTACAAAACTGTACTGTAGCGATCCATTGGGCTAAGGGTATCTTAGAATACAGAACCTCTACATAGTCCTTGCTTAATGATTGCACAGGGCATATTCAGTTATGAAGAAACAACTTTTCAACCAATCCTTGTATATACAATCTTTGCAGCTCTGTAAAGCAAAGGAAAGCTGAAATAAGATCAGAAGCAGACTTGCAGTTTCATTCGGCAATCACTTTATTTAACAAGTTGCCAGTTCTTAATGTAGTCGCTAAACAAGGACCACCTGTGCTCTATTTACAATTGGGCAAAGTTGCCCACCAATGAATATCCAGCTGTGTTCTATCAACTAAGATTCATAGAGGTAATCCTTGGTTTACTATCATAATTGGGACCAGAATTTCTGTTGCTAAGCAAGGCAGTTGTTAAATGAGTCGTGCTTGATTTTGCAACCTTTTTGCCACAATTGTTAAACAAATCACTTCAGTTGTTAAGTGATTCAGGTTCCCCCACTGACTTTGCTTGTCAGAAGCTGGCTAGGAAGGCCCCAAATGACGATCATATGACCAAATATCATAAATATCTATTAGTTGCCAAATGCCCAAATTTGATTATATGACTATAAAGACACTATGATGGTTGCAAATGCAAGGACTGGTTGTCACTTTTTTCAGTGCCATCATAACCTCAAACGGTCACTAGATGAATGGTTGTAAGTCAAGGACTTTGTGTTAGGAAGAAATATTCAACTACACAGAAGTAATATGGAACAACTGTTTGAGTGCAACAAAGGTTTTTTTAGATGCAAAGAATTCTGTGTGAGCTGAAACTCTAATGGGAATCCTTAATTCTAAGTGGGATTATCATGTGGAAGGAACAAGGTAGCACAATGTACTTTGGATGACAGCTTTACGACTTTAGTTGGATCAGGACCATGGATTGCATTGCCCCTTCTCCCACTCTCTCTTTGAATCTCAAGCAACTCATTTTGAAGTGGTCAAAAGGATAAGTTAAGCAATATGAATGCATTTTATATGAATGTATCTGCAGAGACAATATTCTGAAGTTTAAAATGGACGCTGCTGATTTGGAATAAATAAACTATGTTCGACAGGTATTCCTTGACTTACGACAGCAATTGAGCCCAAAATTTATGTTGCTAAGTGAAACATTTGTTTATTGAGTTTGCCCCATTTTACAATCTTTCTGGCCACAGTTGTTCACTGAATCACTGTAATTGTTAAATTAGTCCAACTGTTAAGTAAATCTGGCTTTCCCATTGATTTTGCTTGTCAGAAGTTGCAAAAGGTGATCACGTTTTTCAATGCCATTGCAACTCTGAATAGTCAGTAAACAAACTGTTGGAGGTCGAGGACTACCTGCATTCATATAAGGGGAAAATGATGCTCTTTGTAAAGGGATCATTCTCAGAAAGTGCTTTCCTGGAAAAAATGGCAAGTAGTTTCTGAATGGTTGCCAGGAAACTTGTATGGATGCAACTTGAAATCCTAGAGCTAACCTAGGAGGAGACATTAGCCTTATGAGCAACACAGAAAACATATCCCCATTATGGTTTCGCCCCAACAGATTCAATCAGCACTGACATTCTTAAACCAAACAAAATTCCTATGTGGGTATGGCTTAGACTCTAAATGTTACCTTATTTTAAAGAGGTATAGACAAACCATAGGATTGCAATTTTTATTTAACAAACAAGTGACAACACTAGAAAACACATTGATAACCAGTGCCTTATCAGTGAATGTGGGTTCTAAAAAATGTTCATTCAGATAAATAGCTTGGTTAAGATTCTAAACCATAAGTTTTATTCCTTCCAGAAATGCTGAAATGTTTGTGTTTACTGCTGTAATTCCTCATTGGAATTTGTACATAATATTATCAAATATAATCCGCAGTTTTGAAATCAATACTTATAAAAGCCTTAATTAACACTTATTAGTAGCCCCTTGCAAGTTTATTGCTTTGAGTTAAACACTCCTCCAGAAAAACGTAGAGAAACTTAACACTAATTACAGAACCCATTCACTCCCTCATTCAATCTAGGTTGTTCACACTGGAACCAAAATGATGAGACTTCCCAATATATATTTTTAAGTGGTAAGTTAACAAAGAATTATCCCCTCCCCGCGACTTGAACTTGCAAACTCATTTAACAGTTCCACTTAGTGCCGGCAGAAGAGCAAAACATGAGAAACATTTCCCAGAATTTATAACCGATTTCTGTAAGAAGTTTATACAAAAAGAACTCTTCCTTACAGATAAAAATCATACCCTTGAGAAGAAGGCATACATCGTCATACTCTGAAAGAAGAAAGATACTCTTGCAGACTGAATGAGCAATATCCAGTATCTATGGATACCAGTGTGCAACAGCAGATTTTCTGCTTGACTCAGCAGTTCTTCAGAAATCTAATAGAATTCATCATGGTTTACTAAATAAATGTGCACTGGTGATACTTGTGTCAGCTGAGCATTCAGCCCTTTCACTCCATCTATGCAGCATCAAGGGTCCTATCGAGATCACCATCTTCAGAATCATCATCATCTGAAGCTGCTGAAAGTACAGAATATAATCAGAAACTTTTCAAGGACATTATTTTTAATGTGACATAGAACATCTTGTAACACATTTATGTATGTTTGAACTTGGTGCTTCGTAATGGAGTGCTTCCCTAAATTAATATCTATGTACAACTTTAACTTAACATCTCTGAAACTAAAAATCAAAATGCACCTATGTATACTTATGCTAAAGTATACTGCTTTTAGTAAGCACATGAATGTAAAAGGATATCAAACTTTGTTTAAAAAGTAATTTGAGAAAGGAGAAGGATAAAATTTAGAAAATTAAGTAAAAATATGTAAAGCAACTATCTTTAGGTACCATTTCAATAATTCTCAATGGGAGCCCACTAATGAAATTCTTGTATACTTTCTAACAACTACAATTCTATAAAAATGTAGACACTTACTTGCCAACTTTCACAATATTGTTCTGCCCATCATTTCAATTTAACATGTTAGGAACCTATAGGAATGGTTTGTGGTTTTTTGTTTTGTTTTTTTACAGCTGCACAATTTAAGAATGATAAAGGGCCAGATTTTTATCAATGCAATAAAGTGTTTCACATCATATATGATTTTGCTTTGGTTTTAATGTGCAAGTACAGAATATGAATGGCAATATATAAATAACTTTAGCAAGCATCTTAAATACCAAAAAGACTAACAAAGGATTTCTTTTCCCAAAAAGAGTATGATTAAATTACATGGTTAAGATTATTATGAAATAAATGTGTTAAGGAGTAAAAGCCCTTTTAAAGCAAAAATCCAGATGTAGCTAGTGTAAATGAATGGTCAAAATCCAAAATGTCCTTAACAGGAAGCCTAAATTTGTAAATGAAGTAAATAATACCAAATAAATAAATGAGGTTTGTATTAAATATCTATATATGTATGAACAGGGAACAAGGAAAACTTTTATGGACACAAATAACATTCATTCACAGAATATAATTTTAGTTTCTTTTATCATCACCCTAACCTACAGGTGAAACTTGAAAAATTAGAATATCGTGCAAAAGTTCATTTATTTCAGTAATGCAATTTAAAAACTAATATATGAGATAAGACTCATTACATGCAAAGCAAGATAGTTCAAGCCGTGATTTGTCGTGATTGTGATGATTATGGCGTACAGCTCATGAAAACCCCAAATCCACCATCTCAGAAAATTAGATTATTACATGCAATCAATAAAACAAGGATTGTGCATAGAACAATACTGGACCTCTAAAAAATATAAGCATGCATATGTACTCAATACTTGGTTTGGGCCCCGTTTGCAGAAATTACTGCCTCAATGCGGCATAGCATGGAGGCTATCAGCTTGTGGCACTGCTGAGGTGTTATGGAAGACAGGATGCTTCAATAGCGGCCTTCAGCTCTTCTGCATTGTTCAGTCACATGTCTCTCTTCTTTCTCTTGGCAATGCCCCATAGATTCTCTTTGGGGTTCAGGTCATGTGAGTTTGCTGGCCAATCAAGCACAGTAATCCCATGGTTATTGAACCAGGTTTTGGTGCTTTTGGCAGTGTGGGAAGCAGGAAAATGAAGTCAGCATCCCTTTAAAGCTCGTCTGCGGAAGGAAGCATGAAGTGCTCCAAAATCTCCTGGTAGACAGCTGCATTGACCCTGGTCTTAATGCACAGTGATCCAAAGTCTTGTTGCTCAGTGGTCCAAAGTCCTCTTTTCTGATGAGAGCAACTTTTTCATCTCATTTGGAAACCAAGGACCCAGAGTATGGAGGAAGAATGGAGAGGCCAATCAAGCACAGTAATTCCATGGTCATTGAACCAGGTTTTGGTGCTTTTGGCAAAAGTTGCTTGTTTTATTGATTGCATATAATATTTTAATTTTCTGAGATGGTGGATTTGGGGTTTTCATGAGCTATACGCCATAATCTTCACAATTATGACAAATCACGACTTGAACTATCTTGCTTTGCACGTAATGAGTCTTATCTCATATATTTAAGTTGCATTACTGAAATAAATGAACTTTTGCACGATATTCTAATTTTTTGAGTTTCACCTGTATGTAATGGACGGTAGGATATGCAAGTGGGGCCTTTAGGCATAGAGATCTATAGAAAAAAGACATCAAATGTACACACAATCTAAAGATGCAGGAGAAAAATGGGTTGGCAGTAACAAGGGTTCATTACAACTGCTGTATCAGCAACCGTATCTTAAATGGAACTACCTCAAACAGACATCACCCCATAAGATGTTTTATTAAAAGTATACATTCCCCAAAAGATAATTAGAGTCCTATTAGAGAAAGACTATTCTTCAAAGATCTTTAGCTGAACCCTCCCAATGCCTACCTGAAAGCAAGTCTATGATCACATGTTTGAGTCAGCAAGATGAGCCTTTCTTAGGTATATAAAAACTGATCAAGACTAACCAGGTTCTAGTAATTTCAGTGGATGGACTTTGTTTCTTTCAATTATAAATGTTAAGTGTATGCATACTATGGCGAGTTTAGTTTAGTTTTTGCCATTCAAACTTTCTCAGAGAAGAAAGTGCAGGGGACTTTGAAACAAGTAAACAGATTGTGTTTCCTCAGGAACCGGATTTTGAGATTTGAGTTCTTCAGGTGCCCTTACAATTTCTTCTAATTCTATCTGAAAACTGCAGATCAACTCAGATATTTTGGTACTTAATATTACATATAAGAATAAACTGTACTTTATCCCTTTTTAAACATAGTAGTAAAATCACCTACTTTCAATATCATCCATGTGTGCCTGAAGAGTTCTTGCAAGATTAATAAACTAGAAGCAATGCAAAAAGGCAGTTTTAAAAATGCAACTCACCACAGGACCTTACACCATTAAAAATCCAATACCACAAGTAAATTTTTCAAGAATTCCTCATTTCTCATATACGTGAAAAGTGCCTACTGTCTCCAGGAACACATCTTACGTAAAAACATGCGAACTGGTGGATTATAAATGCATTTAGACCCTTTAGAGAAAATTGCATGCAACAATGAGAATGGCTGTGACCCAGTGGTTCACTTTTTACATTTTTCTGTTAAGAAACGTAAGGCTGCGTGCAACTGAGTCAATGCTGCTGGAATGTAAAAGCAAAAATGGTGCATGATTTGAGCATGTTTTGAATTTAAATTCTCCTGGAGGTTTTAGCCTGAGCTGATGAATGGGCAAAATCAGCAACACTGCCATTCAGTTAAACATAGGGTATTTAAATCTCCACCTTATAAAAAAGAACTATTTAAGAACAGAGTCTAAATATTAAGGGCACTTTCTAAATTATCAAGAATTCAAGAAAGCTGTTAAACTGCTGCAGTTCTAATAGACCAAAGCATTACAAAGAAGAGTCCGTTAAATATACGTATAAATCCACTTGCATATTTCATCATTTCTGATACAACTAAGTGCTTAACAATTTAGTTGCAGATTGGGATATACATTATATTAAAAAGAACAGAATATAAATAAAAGAATATCCCCACATAACATTTTCCTAAAATATATTTAAGATTTGTTCAAAATAGATATGTATAAGCTAGAAAATGAGAAAGACAGTAAAAATATTAGTAATAGTTACGACCACAATTTCTGTTGCTAAGTGAGACATTTGTTGAGTGAGCTTTACCTCATTTTATGATCTTTTTTGCCACAGCTGTTAAATTAATCACTATACTGGTTACGATAATAACGCAGTTAAGTGAATCTGGCTTCCTCATTGTCTTTGCTTATCAGAAGTTTTCAAAAAATGATCACATGTTCCTGGGACATTGCAACCATCATAAATATGCAATGGTCACAAGTATGGGAAATGGTTGTGTCACTTTTTTCAGTACTGTTGTAACTTTGAACAGTCACTAAATGAACTGTTAAGTCAAAGACTTAACTGAAGTATTTTCCCTACAAAGAAAAACTAGGATGTTCCCATTTTGGGAAATGGACTTAGAAAATGAAGACTAAAACAAATTAATGGAAGGCAGCCTTTCCTTTTCAGAAGGCCAGTAAATCAGCCAATAAGATAGTTGCCAGATTATAGTAAGATACCCAAAATATATTCTGCTTTGTTGTCTTTCCCAGCATACTTTTTAAAGCAGGTGTTACCTTAGCTATGTAAACCCTAAAGCGGAAAGGCTGCGTTATCAACACAGCGTACATCTAGCTACTCTCTGGCCACGTTCCTTTCATTCTATGGTTTTAAATGGAACCCCTGACCTTCTTGAATGTCTTTTGGGGAGCTGTACAGAACATCAGGAAGAAGAGCAAAAAGCACACATTTGAAATTAGTCTCTTTTGGTTCTGGACATATAATATTTGAAAGAGATGGAATGTGCTTTAATTGTAGTAACAAACTGGTTCTATTACAGAAACAAGTCATATCCCTTACCCGGATACGTGTGTTGGCCTCACTTGTAGTTCCCAGCATATCTGAAAAGCGTTGTTCGCACAAATGTAACAATACTACAAGGTAAAGCCCAGAACTGATAAATTCATAGTCTGCCTGGAAAAAGAAGGCATTAGAAGTCAGATACTCAAGCTTTCCAAAATATATACTGTGTTTTCATGATCATGTTCCCCTTGATTGCAGGGGTACAACTTCAGACTTGGATCTGAACTTTCTTGAACATTTGAAGAAATAACTCATCTAATCACACTTCCTGATGATTCTTCATTTCAATTTACTGCCTAGCTCTCCATTCCAGTAATTATTGTGACAAATCATTTTGAGTAAGGGTTGAGAGCCATATAATTTACATCAACTGTTTTGAAGTCCTTGTTGCTAAACAAACAATGCCTTTAATGCCCAAAGTTCACAATCTGACGTTCAAGTTTAAACAGTTATAAAAACTGAGAACCAAATATTAGACAGTACATTTCAACTATTCTAATTGGAAAATTAATACTGTTTAGCATTTATGAGAAATAAAACCCTATCTTTGGTATATAAGAAAGTAATTAAGAAAAGAAAAGATCTGGGGAACCAATCAGAAAAAGACCATTGGATTCCAATTCTCCTACAGACTTTTCCCAGTGGTCAACTGGGCAAAATAGTATAGGCTCAAATTTAGTAAAGTGTGTTTACACTGCAGTACTTTTTGGAAAGGAAAACCAATTGTCACTGCCAAAGAAACCCAGTGTCTTGAAAGATTTATGCATGTTCCTTAATCCCAAGGATCCTTATTTCAGCAGTATTAGCAAATGAAATAGGTTTATTAAAGTTCATTCTCACTTCCTATTTGTATCATTTTCAAATTCTAGTCTTCCAAAACCCCAGGCAAATGAATTTGAGAACACATAACACAGCACAAGCAAGTTACAAGATTCTAAGATGTCCTTCATTCTCCGTCACTCTCTCACACATGCTCAAGAAAAAGCCACAGAAAGTCTAATAAATGGTATACAAATTTAATACAAATACCCTCGTCCAGTTCCCAGGGCTCCTAGCAGGAGCCAGGGTTCAGATCGTTGGAGCCCAGATACTCTAAAACCTATTAATAGCATAACTGTCTATTAAATCATGAAAACCAAAAGGGATGCTTTCTTTGTGCATGTAGACTGGAGGGGTCAGTTGAGTAGGCTGCTTCCCATGCTATTCAGTAGCAACTCAACTTTGCAAGACAGATCCAACTGCTCAGATGCAAACTGAATTGTTGTCTGCCAGTGAAGATAACTGGACGTCTTGTGATCTGGAATCATTATAAGTTTTTGAGTCCCAAGTACGTAGATAGGATCCTATGCATTTAGTTCCATTATTTCTCCATTTGTTGGTTCAGTTTAATAAAGCCTCCTGTGATGGCAGAAGGTTGAATCTGAGTAATCAGTAATTCTCTGAATGAGGGGTTGTTAATGACATCTCTGAAGATGCCCTTACTTAAAAAAATATATATTTGATCCAACTGACATAGACAATTATAAACTTGTTCCCAACCTTCCTCTTCTTAAAAATAAGTGGTGACCTACAAATGAAAAACACCCTAGACTGAGGGAGCAGATTGTTTGGACTCTTGGCAGTCAGAATTCAAGCTGGGTTACAGCACGGAAATGGTACTGGTTGTCCTTGTAGATGATCTTTGAAGAGACTGGGATTTGGGAATGCAACCCTCCTCCCTTTCTTGATCGGTCAGCAGCTTTTGATACTATTGACCATGGCATTCAGGAATTATCTCCAAGGGACTGGAATAGAAGGCCCTATTTTGGAATGGTTTGCTCCTTCCACAAAGCCCAGTTCCAATTGGGTTAGTAGGAGAGGTCTGTGGGCAGGTTTTGTGGAGGGCCTTTCCGCACTCTCCATTCCTTTTTAACATTTACATGAAATCATTGGAGGTGGTCTTCTGTGGGTTTGGTATCCATATTCTGATCATACTGAAATATATGCCCCATTCCTGATACAATAGAAGTGCTGACCTGGTGACTAGAGATTATCAGGGTCTGGCTTGGGATGAAAAGATTTCAACCCCTCCAAGATGGATTTGAGTTTGTGGCCTGAATAATATCAAGGATACACCATATTTTATTCTGAACAGGTTGTACTTTGCAATTTGAGAGTCTTCCTAGACTTAAGAGTTCCTGTTTGAGAAACAAGCAGCTTTAGCTAGGAAGACATTTGTAGTTATAGCTTTTGTGTGTGTATACACACTCTACATGGGGCTGACTATGAAGTATCCTAGAAGCTACAGCAGATGCAGAATGCAGTGGCCCAAGCAGTGATAGGCATACAGATGAAACTCGAAAAATTAGAATATCGTGCAAAAGTTCATTTATTTCAGTAATTCAACTTAAAAGCTAATATATGAGATGACTCATTACATGCAAAGCAAGATAGTTCAAGCCATTTGTCATAATTGTGATGATTATGGCGTACAGCTCATGAAAACCCCAAATCCACCATCTCAGAAAATTAGAATATTACATGCAATCAATAAAACAAGGATTGTACATAGAACAATATCGGACCTCTGAAAAGTATAAGCATGCATATGTACTCAGTACTTGGTTTGGGCCCCTTTTGCAGCAATTACTGCCTCAATGCAGCGTGGCATGAAAGCTATCAGCCTGTGGCACTGCTGAGGTGTTATGGAAGACCAGGATGCTTCAATAGCAGCCTTCAGCTCTTCTGCATTGTTCGGTCTCATGTCTCTCATCCTTCTCAAAAGAGCAACTTTTGCCAAAAGCACCAAAAACTGGTTCAATGACCATAGGATTACTGCGCTTGATTGGCCTCTCCATTCTTCCTCCATACTCTTGAGTTCTTGGTTTCCAAATAAGATGCAAAAGTTGCTCTCATCAGAAAAGAAGACTTTGGACCACTGTGCTTCATTAAGACCAGGGTCAATGCAGCTGTATACCAGGAGATTTTGGAGCACTTCATGCTTGCTTCTGCAGACAAGATTTATGGGGATGCTGACTTCATTTTCCAGCTGCCCACACTGCCAAAAGCACCAAAACCTGGTTCAATGACTGTTGGATTACTGTGCTTGATTGGCCAGCAAACTCACCTGACCTGAACCCCATAGAGAATCTATGGGGCATTGCCAAGAAAAAGATGAGAGACATGAGACCGAACAATGCAGAAGAGCTGAAGGCCACTATTGAAGCATCTTGGTCTTCCATAACACCTCAGCAGTGCCACAGGCTGATAGCTTCCATGCCACGCCGCATTGAGGCAGTAATTGCTGCAAAAGGGGCCCAAACCAAGTACTGAGTACATATGCATGCTTATACTTTTCAGAGGTCCGATATAGTTCTATGTACAATCCTTGTTTTATTGATTTCATATTCTAATTTTCTGAGATGGTGGATTTGGGGTTTTCATGAGCTGTACACCATAATCATCACAATTATGACAAATCACGGCTTGAACTATCTTGCTTTGCATGTAATGAGTCTTATCTCGTATATTAGTTTCACCTTTTAAGTTGCATTACTGAAATAAATGAACTTTTGCACGATATTCTAATTTTTCGAGTTTCACCTGTATATTGATATTCTTATGTGACCATACAACTTTAGAAGTTGTGCTAATTACCAAACCCAATCCAGGTGCAATGCAAAGTGCTGAATTGAGGTCCTAGATGGCTCTAGACCTGATTATCTGAAGGATCACTTTTTTCCATATTTACTTGCCTACTCCAACCAGATCATATAGATATACTTCTTACAAGGTGTCCCTATGAAATTGTTATCCAAAAGGGCAAAGGATGCAGACAGGCATTTTCAATGGATGCTTCCACTCTTTGAAACTGTCTCCCAATAGGAATTCTATCAGCCTCATCCCTCCTGTGTGTCAGAAAAACTTTGAACTTCAGAATCAATTCTGTTCTATTTTGCTTAGGAGTGCCCTTTGACCAGGAGGTATGTTTGTTGGTATATGGTATTGGTATTTGTTGCTGCTTGTTTTTTTATTTTTATGCTTATATGTATATGGAGTTTTTAAAAAATATTTTTATGCTGCTATGTATATGGTGTTTCAGCAGTATGATGTCCTAGTGATAAATATGCTCGCCTCCCACTCAGAATGTTGGGAATTCAATCCTAGATAGCTAAAGCTGTTTCTCTTCTAGGGCGCAAAGAAAAAATATATGCTGTGAACTCCATGTGGCATCAGGAAGGGCATCTGCCCATCAAGCGCTCAGTTCCATCTACTCGCCCCGACTCTACCCAGAATTAAGGGATTACACGGTTGTAAAAAGGGAGGTGTTTTATGTATATGAAGTTTCTTGAAGTATTTTACATGTTTATATTTTTAGCCATCTAAAATTGAAGAGTACAACATACAAGCAACATAAATTGTCTGTCATAAACAGATTATTTCTTCCACAGTTGGAAAAAAACCTATCCTGAGTCACAAGCACTAAACTGACACTTACCAAATTAGCCAAAATATACTAACTTGTTCATTTGCATGTGCTCTATGGAGTTCATGGATATCAAAATTGTCAAGATTGAGCTGAAGCTTCTCTTTACACAATTCACAGGTAGTTACATCTTCCAATGAAGAACCTGGCGGGGGGGATGTTATACCTTTTATTTTATTTAGCCTTGGCATTGAAAACATTCAGAAACAGTCAGCAATCATGTTGAGAAAAGTACATCATTAAACAGAAAACTATATTCACTACTATATATACAACTGTGATTCTAAGAGAAATAGGTAAGAGTAGAGAAATCAGGACAATCATCTAAAAATCAAGTGTCCCTGTTGATTCTTTTCACAGATTATGTATTAAGGCTATATTATTATTATGATAGTTAAGATCAAAATGCTAAACATTTTATAGCTGTCCATTCTATTGTTTCTATACCACATTATTTTTCAAAAAAAGATTTGCATTAAAATATGAATTTCACAGGTTTTTCAAACCACATATAATCTCAGTATGTGTGTGTGTGTGTGTTTCTTCTAATGAGTAAAATTCTAAATGAATTTTGAAATATTCTTGAATAAAACTCATGTTGAAACATGGTTGCTATTTCTGACTTCCTACTGGATTTCCCATTCATTTCACTTGTCAGAAGTCAGCAAAGAAGGTTGCAAATGGTAACCCCGTGGTGCTTTGATGTCATAATCACAGCCAGGGCTGGCGGGAGGGGGGGAGAAGAGGGGGGAGACAGCATGGATGCCTCCTGCAATACTTTGCCAGCCAAAACAGGATGCGAGGGGGGGCTTCTCAGGGCCCCTCGCAGCACATTTTTGGCTGGCAGAGCACTGCAGGAGGCTGTGGAGAACAAAAACGGGCCCAGTTTTGGCTGGTAGAGACACCATGGGCCAGTCCTTTGATATTTCCAGGCCGGCCCCACGGGCCAGATTTAAGCACTCTGCGGGCCTTGAGTTGGTACCCCCGTGCTAGATGCTTTCAGTATTCCCCATAATAGACTGGAGGGGCAGCAAGTTGTTCCTTCCTGGCAGGGAACAGGTCACTTTAAATAGGCCTACCGAGCAATCATCTGGGGATTTGTTAAGAGCAAAAAAAATAATGTTGTTTTGCTGTTCTTATTGCCATGATGCAATTCCTAATATGGACTCTTACTTGTACCAATAAAGGAAAATATTTGTAGCTCAGGGTTGAAATGAGGGGTCTTTGGTGCTTTCTCAGCTTGGTTGTTTTCTTTCAGACAATGATGTTGCATGCATTGATGATGTTGCCTAGTTTGGATAATGAAACATCTGCAAGAAAACAACCAAGCTCAGAGAGCACCAAGGACCCTCACGCTTACATGCATCCAGCCAGTTTCATTCATTTTCCAACTACACTTTAACAATCCCCTTTTGTGATCAACTTTCAAATTAGTCTATTTTTCCTGAATTGTGATCTTAAAAATTCTTACCCGAGTTAATCTTGGATTGTAGCCATTTTTTCATACACTCCTGGTGAACATACTGCAGACTTCCAGCACATTTACATGGCTCGATTAAGAGATTAGTGACAGATGTAGAGGACATTTGACAAATCCTACATATGTCTTCTTCCTCTTCTTCCTCTTCTTCTGAAAGAAGACTGAACAGAGATGAGAAAATTTACGATGTTGAATTAAATTGTTTGCATATTATGACATTAATCAGATACATCAGCATTTCCAAGATATTATTTGTTGCAATAAGTATAGGACTTGCCCAACAAAATTTATAATTAAAACATCATTCAAATGATAAAAATAGCTGTTTACCTCTCTTTAATTTTCTGAAGCTTTTCTGGATCTCTTGAAGATATTTTAGATTTGTCACTATCTTGTTCATTAGACTGACTCCAATTCGATGGAATAATATCTACAGTTATCATAACATTGTCGGACAAGTTATTTTCCAAAGTTGGCGGCATTGCAAACCGAAAAAGAGAGCCGGGAAACATTCCTGATAGTCCTGAATTTCTTCTAGGAGGCACTGACTCTGACCCTGAAGGAACAGATACAGTACCACTGGGTACTGCAGGTATCGATGGCCTCGGCCTGAGGGACTCCCTTTGTGTCTCAAGAGGTCCATCCCCAGCAGATTCTCTTCTCCTAAAAAGATGCAGTGACCTAGCAGATGTTTCAGAGGTAGAAGTTCTTGCAGTTTCATCTCTTCCTTCTCTTCTCCTTCTTGAAAACAAAGGTGTACATCTGTTCCTCAAAGATGATGACAGCCAGGAACCTGCATTTCTACTTTCAGAATTATGTCTGTAATTTCCAGGTTCTGTCTCAGCACTTGGATTTGGTGAAATACCTGCCAAACCCCAGCGTCTTCTAAGGAAGCTAAATCCCTGAGGACCAGGATCAGGTGTTTGAGCTTCTGTACCTTCAGAAGTTGTAAGTGGGTTAGAAGTAGTTGCCTGGGCAGGAGCTTGAGCTCTTAGAGCACTTATATCTCTAGAACCTAATGATCTTGAAGACGACAAAGAGTCTTGGCCAGACCTTCTTGGGAAAAAGGTGGAGGACATACTAGATGCCAAGCGAGATAGTAACTGCCTTGTTGAACGCCTTCCTTCAGTATCAGCAGAAGGCTCACTTAATGACCTTTGGGTTGGCAAAACTCCTTCAGAAAGGTTTGAGGTTCTGGTCCCACTTCTCATGGTATCTTGGGTAAACTCTGGCTGTATATTCCTTTCAGAAATCTCTACTTCTCTTGGGACATAGTTAGATCTTGAATTCCAGCTATGCTCTCTAGAGAGAAATGAAGATTCATGTTCAGAAGGCAACTGGCGGTTCATGGATGTGTTCAGCCTTAAAGAACTCAATGAGTTTTCCTTTGGTCTAGCTCCCTGTGCATATGAAGAAGCAGGTCTTTCCTGCAAATCTAAGAAGAATAAAAGAAAATTAAAATTAGACCCCATCTCCAGATTTAATCAAATTAAGGAAATATACTTCTTACAACATAGCTCTATCTGCGGAGTCCTTGGTGATCTCTGAGCTTGGTTGTTAGGCTACATACATTTTGTTCTCCGACTATCTATGGTAGGGCTAGAGAAACTCAGCTTTCCCCATTCCTAGCACCTGACAAGGCTGGCTTTCAGTTGCCAAATAGGCCCAACTGCTGAGTAAGCACAATTTAACATCTGACCTTTAAAGCTGTAAGTGACTCAGGATCTATCTATTTCACAGAAGACTTCTCTTGCTATGAACCTGCCTAGATCAGCAGGAGATACTATTCTGAAGATGCCCCTGCTGCTGAAATCTCAGCTTTTTGGTATGTGGGAGAGTGTCTTTTCTGGTGTTCCCAGGCAATGGACTTGCAACATTCTACAGGGAGATGGATTTGGTCTTCATTTTCTCAGTATTTAGGAAAACAATATGTTATTTTGCAAACATCAATTGTTAATTTATTTTAATTGCAGTAATGTTAAATTCATGTTTTACAGTTTTATCTTCGTTTCAATTGCTAAACTTTCCTAAATGTTTACAGGGGCAAAGAAGCAAGGTATATTCATTAACACTTTTATTCAGATTTTACTCTATTTGGGCTTTAAATAAAAATGAAAAATAAAAGTTTTAAATGAATTTATGAATCATATAAATTGTTAATTTCAATCCTATAGTAAAGCTAGCTAAAAGCAGTAATTATTCTTTGAAGAACAATTAAAACACCAGGTGTCATAGAATGAGACATTTTTGGCTGTTTGAACTGACTTAATGATCAAGTATGTTCTGGTAGTTACACTGCTTTTCATTAGCTGAAACTAGTTCTAAGAGTGATGAAGGCTATTGAAAATTACTGGTCCAATATGTTTTTTCTAACTGTTTTAATGTATAAAAAATGAGGAAAAATAGGGTAAACCCACATAAAAGGAAGCAAGGGAAAAAAAGAGAAAAAAAGGAATAAACAAAGCATATTACATTACATACAGGAAACCAGGTATATTTTTAAACATTCCATATATTACTGAGCAAGATCAGACTAGAATACATTTCATGATAATACAGGTAGGCCTTGACTTATAACAGCTCATTTAGTGACTATTCAGTTACGACACACTGAAAAAAGTGTCATGACTGTTTTTCAGAGTTACAACCTTTGCAGTATCCCCACCATCATGTGATCAAAATTCAGATGCTTGGCAATTGGTTGGTATTTATGATGGTTGCAGTGTCCTAGAGTCATGTGATCCTTTTTTGCAACTTTCTGACAAGCTAAGTCAGTGGGAAAGCCAGATTCACTGAATTATTAAAGGATTAGTAATTTAACAATAACAGTGCTTCATTTAACAACTGTGGCAAGAAAGGTTGTAAAAAAAGGGAAAACTCACTTAACAAATGTCTCATTTAACAATCAAAATTTTGGGCTCAATTGTGGTGGTAAGTCGAAGACTATCTGTATCGGATTTTATTCTGGCAGATATGTATACATTTGAAATTGAATCTGCTTATTGGATGGGTTTTCATTTCTATTTGACCCAAAAACTAAATCTCACTGTTGTGAGATATCTGAAATCTACAATACTATATTCTTTATCTGTTACACCAAGTAAAACCCCCGAATGAAAAGATGATAGATCCAGATATTCTTCCACTGATGGTTCAGAACTGAAAATGATCTAGTATACAAAAAGAGACTAAATATTTTTTCTTTTTCCAACTTTTTAAAAATTTCAGGATGTGAATTAAACAGGTAATAAACTTAAATAACTTTTTTTTTAATCTACTATTTACAATGGGCCCTGGAGGTGGAGTTTCTGTATTATAATTTCTGAACATCCTATTTAGGAATACTTGTGGGTTTAGCTTTCTTTTAGTTTTTATTCCAGTATTTACTTCTGGCTTTTTATTTTATTTTTAAACTTTTTCTTCATGTACATTTATTACTTGTTCTTGTGTGCTCTTTTTGTTGTGCTTTGCTTTGTTTTTTTCATTTTTAAAAATGCATATCGGTCTGTTCCTGACTTATATCAATTATTTTAAAGAGTTGCCCCATTTTTTCTAGATTTAAATATTTTAAGTTGAAAGGATATCAAAGTTATTTTATGTACCATGAGATTAAGAGATACACTGAACCATTTAAAAAAATCAAATTTAGGTACATGTAATCGCTGTTATTTGTGTAGCTCAAAATCAAGAACTTTTACAATTTGATATCTTTAAAATTAAAATTAAAAAAATAAAATTAAAATCATGAGATTTTTACTGCTTACTTTCTTTTTAGCATATAGCTTGCTTCAAACAGCTGTGACTGAAGTTCATATACAATTTAAAGACTTCTATGGATTTTAATTACATTATTTGGAAAATTTGGGAACAACCATTCCAAGGAAACTTTCTTCACATATGTATATAAATATTTCAAATGTTTTAACACAATAAAGTTGACATTAAAATCCCATCAAGCATATAAGGGAAGATAAACATAAAGATACATATCACTTCGACACTGATATACTTAAGATATATTCCTTGCTAATATAATGAACGTCCTTTCCATTTAGTGCTGTAATATTTCTAAACTGCTGGATTTTCTTTATTTAAATTATAGCTATCATATGATAATGGAAGTTTATCTTTCCTGATTCTCTGCTTTGTCACTGAACACATATTTTGAGTTCAATGTGCCTATGGATTGTAAGTGATAAAGTCAAACATATTGTTGGCAGAGTTAGAAAGAATTTGACCTTGCTGACATAATAGCAAGACAATTCCTTTTTCAGCCAAAGTCTATTATAGTTTCTGCATTAAAGGCACAATTGGAAAAGCTAAGATATGGTAATTTTTACTCTTATTCACATGACAAATTTACACTCTGGAATAATTTAAATTTGAAAATTGCAAGTAAATCTCTTGGATGGGAACAAATCATGAGAATTAATACCTTAAAGCTACTTACTGCCAAACATTTTTTTAAACAATCTACTATAAGAGGAGTTTGAATTGCCTAAGATTTGAAAATGGCAGAATATTCAAAACATATCCTAATTTCACTGTGTAGTCCAGATGCATTAACAGAATCTACATTTCCCATATTATCATCAGTACTGAAATGAGTTTTAAATGTTCTAAATCTACAGTATTTTATAAACTGTTAAAGAATATTGCTAAGGTAAATGGTAGTTATTTACAATTAATAAATCAATGGCTAAGAATCTTACAGAATATTATGTTATTTTACCATTTAATATAAATATAATTTAATATAAATATAAATCATACAAATGTAAGATACTTTTCATATTTGTTGGATATTTCAAAACATGTTTAAAATGTTTGGCTGTCAACCTCACTTATGTTGAAAATGGATAATGTACATTTATTCAAAAGGTATGGGCCCACTATTGTTTTATTTTAGTTTAAAATTCCTAAGACTACAGTAATATCTCTATCTCTATCTCTATCTATCTATATATATATATATCATATACAGTGTAAAGACATAAATGTACATCTGAATTATGTATTAAAACTTGGACATTCTGTCTCTAAAAATGTCAATTCATTGAGCAAAGGGAACAGCAAACACATTACTTTTTTGGCATTGGAAATATACCAAAGATCTTGAATTTCCAATGTGTTTGTTATCAGCTTCTGAGCTAATTCGTTACTGACATACTGTAAATGGAAAGACTGATCAATAGTACTTTATGTGGTTACAGTTTAATTATTCATTAAAATTAGACCAAATATCATATTTCAAAATCGCCCAAATGGGGGCTTTCATGTCCCTGGCAGGAGCTGGAGCAAAGGACAAGTGCTCACCTGCCCCACAGCAGCACTTGAGTCTTGAACATGGGCCTGCTGTTTGTCAAGCAGCATCCTAACTATGTGAGCCACCATGTTCCTTATATTTCAAAATAATTTTTATTTAAAAGGCACAGTAGAGTCCTACAGATATTTAAACAATTAAAAATTAACTTGCTAGTAGACAGCAAGTTGTATATATGAAGCAACTAATCAATAGTCAGACATTACGAGAGCAATATAAATATCCCAGGCAAGTTTAAGGAACAACATGTAACTAAACATGCTCAGCTTTCCAATACATACATGCTGATGGAGGGAAATCACCATTCCTTTGACTACAATCCACAAAACTAACAGATGGCTCTGTCCTTTCTAGCTCTCTTCTCTCTCTCACAAGTTCAGTTGTTAATGATCCAAGTACCATAGATGAAGATCTGGGCACATCACTGTACCTCCATTGGGAATCTAAAGACAAGTTAAAACTATTTTTATTTTCCAGCCTCGTTATTTGCTTTAGAAATTCTACATTTAAGGCAAATCCACTTCCTATTAGGTACTGCTATCTGCAGAAACTTCAAAACCATACCCTTTCAATGGCTGTTCCTCTTCTCTGAAATAGCTTGACGTGGACATCAGAAAGGGTCTATCCTTCATGGTTTTTAGAAAATCAATTAAAATATAGTTTGCCATCAGGCCACAAGTAACAAGAATGTCATTATTACTCTGATGAGGAATGGTGTTTTAATTTTGATTGAATATGGCACTCTTGTTTTTTACACCTTCTATTTATTTTCCCTTTGGAGAATGGAGTGGCAGTTTGGAGTGCTAATAAGCCTTATTATACATTTTTTTACTATTTAACATACAACTTACCTGAAACTGTGCTTAAACCACTACTTCTCATACTAGAGGTAGATGTATAAGAAAGTTTAGGTCTTTTTGAATCAATATCTTGTTGTTGGCTATGCAGTCTTGAAGAATATGCTCCCTGAGTTCTTTCAGATTCACTCAACCAAGATGGTGCAGGAAGTGATGATGATGATGATGATGTAACCTACCAATTGGGGTTTGAGAAGATTATTAATATACTGATAAATGACTTGTTCTTTAATAGTAAACAAGAAGAAGATTCAACCAAAACTATTATGCTGAAAAGGCTTGGATAAAACAACCAAGAGAACCAGTAAATGAGAACAATTTTAAAAGAATAGTCTAATAAGCTATTATTCAAACATTACAATAAATGTATTAAAAATAACAAATTGCATTACACTAGAGATAATATACCAATGCATTGTAGTCCTGGAAACAAGGTGAAAATTGTTCTTTTTGGAACAGTTCTGTCAAAACAGTTTAGCATTATAAACTCTAATTATGGTATTTTCTTAGTATTTGGAAAACCTGTCTGAAATGTAAATCAATGTTTTGTTTCATATGAATATTTGCAAGCTCTCTTTTTACTCAGATTTCATGCAAAACTCATTTAAATATGTACAATCCTTTAAAGTTGTTATCCCACTATTTATTTTCATATTACACAAGAATTTATCTTCCACACTCAGGCAGCTGCTCAATTAACTGAATTGCACATTAGGGCAGTCTTGAAAATAGTTGAGAAACTTAGCATAAATTGTATAGCAGTTTCTCAGTTGGAACTGCATGTGAAATGTATCAATACCTGCGTTTTTTTAAAATTTGAACTGGCTGCCAATTCTATTTCAGACTAAATCTATCCTGACCTTCAAAATTCCAACAGTGTAATCCTAGTCATTTTATCTAATTCAGAAATAATTCCCACAATCTTACAGAAGCGGATTCCAACACAAAAATGTAATCTGCATAAGTTTATCCCAAAATCTTTGTCCATATATTGCCCTACCCAAACTCCATTAAAATAATGTATGGGATTAAATAAAGATACCAATACCGGAGACAATATTAATTCCAATAAAGCAGAGGAATTTTAGTGGTGCATTTACTTTTCTGGGCTTTAAAATTATTGGTTTAGGATATTTTGCCATGAGTGTTTTCAATGTATGATTTTATGTTTACTATATCTTTTTATTTTTACAAGCAATAGTAAAGCAAATTACAGAGTTTAGCATTGATTATTTTTCATAATAATGTTACTGTCTGATTAAAAAATAAGCACAGAATCAATTGGAAGAACAAATTTATGCAGTATATTTTTTTTAATTGAAACAGTATTCAACTACATATAATTATGATTTGGAAGTACCTATTACTTTAAAAGAAACTTTTAAGTTTAAAATAATAATGTTATTTACAACTTGCATTCGTACTCTGTGATGGAATTTAGATCTATATCAGTAACTGTCTGAACATCTAAAAAACTAAAACTAATTTATTTACATTTTCTTTAATTTACAAAATTTGGAGACTCTGACTCCAATGCAACTCTGCATAGTCTATATGGAGAATAAAAAACAGTAAGAGAGCCAATACACAAAAAATATAATCAACAAGGTTCCATAAATATCTTACAGTACACTTAAAGGCCAGACAGAACAGTTAGCTTTTCAAAGATTTCTGCAAGATCATTAAGATGAAAGTCCCAGGGATCTCTGGGGAATAATGTTCCAAAGAGTAGGCAGGATGCAGAGAATGCATGCTTCCTAGGTCTTGATAGATCAATTGAAAGGCCCCAAAACACACTGAGTCTGCCCTTTTCCCAGCAAGGCAAAGCTAATAAAAAACCTCTTTAAATTGTTACTAGATAGCAATTTAAACTATTAGAAATACTATTAAGAAATAGAAGTTACATGGAACTATTTAAAGTCAAGGCAAGATTTGAAAGACCAAAAAAAATATCTGCTGGAATTGCCCCCAAACTTGGCAGATTTGCAAAACAAAACTTACAGGCCACAGCAAATGACCTGCTTAAAAGATTAGATCATTATAGCATTGCTTATACATCAATAATCCTGGAGAATTCTCAGAAGAAAACCCTTTCTTCATCACACATTATTGCCTGATATCCATAAAGAAAACCTTAATCAGATTGTAACACTGAAATAAAATATTGAGACTCATTCAGCAAAAAATGAACTTATCCAGCACCAACTACACAAAATACATTTATGGGAAAAACTATGAAGCATAAAAAATACCATTCCAACTATTAAGTGGTGTATGTTTGTGCATGCAACAATACATAGCCAATATTGAGAGAGATTCAATGACATATCGATACATCCCAGAAGCTAATTTCCCACAATCAGTGAAAACTGATGCTGAAAAGATGTAGGATCGAAGTTTATCTCTAAACAACCATAAAATACTTACAGAAAAGGTCAAAATGGCATTCACAATCATAAGATGTTTGTATTATTGAAATCTGTGGAAGAAACCTCAAAAGTACAGTACATGGAAAGACACTGAAGAATATTCCTGAGCTAAACAAGTTCCAGAATGAGCATTGTGGAAAAAATTCCAAAAGCAAAAACAAAAAAACCTTTTAGTTGGTTACAGAAAATATTTGGAAACTGGTATTTCTGCCAAATAAGGTGTTACAAAATACAGGTAGTCCTTGATTTATGACCATTCTTTTAACAACAGTTTGAAGTTACAAAAGCACTGAAAAAAGTGACTAATGGCCATTCCTTTCACTTACAATTTTTGCAAAGTCCCTGCAGTCACATTATCAAAATTGGGTGCTTGCCAACCAGCATACATTTACAATGGTTACAGTGTCCCAAGATTGCTATTTGTGACATTCTTTTTTGGTGGGGGGGGGGCAGACACTCCAACAAGCAAAGTCAGTGGGGGAAGCAGGTTCCACATTTTGGATTAAATGCTCAGAAAATATCTTCCCTGTCTCTTTCACTGCCTCCCAGCTCCCTCCCTGCTTTGAGCCAACATCAGATTACAGAGAAAAACAGAGACACCCAAAGGGGAAAATAGACTCTGGCTAACAAGATGTGTCAGAGTTTGTTGCAGAAATCGCTTTCAGAAAGCACACATAGATAAATGATTCAGCAGGATTCATTAATTTATTTATATACATAACACCTCATGAGTAGATGTACAATCCCAGTAACTGATTCTTCCAAAGTGATAGTAGTTACAGGCAAAACACAGGTAGAGAAGAAAAGCAGTTTCAGTTCAGCAATTGAGTTTGCTTTAGGTTTTTTTTTTTTAAAAAAATATATTTTGTATTTTTTTTTCAATAAACTAAATGTTTTTACACACACATAACATAAAGACACAATTTTATCTTCAACAGATTAACTATGCAATTCTTACCAATCTATTTCTGCTTCCCAAAAATCTTCCAGACCAGGGACGATCAAGTGTTCCTGAGTAGTGAGTTGGAGAAGAAGCTGGAAGCTTCCATGAACTTTCATATGCTTCTCGTTCTTCAACAGACCAGTTTCTATTGGAACTATGCAACCTGCCAGATTCCTACAAAAAATATGTTTATTACTTAATGCCTTGCTTGGGCCATCATTCCACACAAGAAAATAAAATCTATAACATCTGCACTTTTTAAATAATCACATTTAAATATTTTCTATAAATCAACTGTTCCTATCCCATCTCAAAAATAAGTTTACCTCATCCTAAGTGGGTCATAACTGTAAGGCTTACTTTGTTAAAAATTCAGCTTCCATTAAATTATTTCCTAAGTAGGACCAAGCATTACTATTCTACTCTCACTGAAGAGAACGACTGAGATTCTGCTATACTGGCAACATTTGAAGCAAATGCAAGGAGTCATGTGAAGATTTTCTATTTTCAGGCACTGAATTTGCTAACCCTCTAAAATACAAATTAACTCATACCTCACAAATTATTCATATACTTCTTTTAGCCAAAACCAAATCATGTCTACTTATTTAAGGGAACATTTAACTAGTTTTAAGAAAATAAAGTACTAAACAGACAAAAGTGGAAATGAAAAGAAAAAAAAACAGAAGTGTATATATTCCTAAAATAGAAATAATTTCTTATTAATTTATAATCAATCAATTCTGTACCAGCAAATCCTGTTTCCAGGGATAAAGCAGCATATACTGTATGCTGCAGAATGAACTGTGGTAACAGCCAAAAATAAGTGGCAGAATACATGCAGAATTCCCAGGCTCAACACCTATAATTTTCAGTCATGTTAGAAAAAATTGCTTGAAAAGCCACTGTTGGTGTCAACAATACTTGTCTAGGTGATCATACTTAGGACATAGCAGTAAATATAACAAAATCCCAATTGAAACTAAATCCCAAATAGATACTAGTGTTATATTTTCTCTGTAAGTTTTTTTCAATAGCTATACAGTTATCATTACAATGAAGAGAGCAATAGAAAGAGAAGGGGTGGGGGATGTATCTTCATGTTTATTATAGGAAATAAAGTTATGCACTTCCATGAACTCCTTCTAGCAAACAGCAAACAGCCTGGTCAGTCTCAGCATAGCCTGATTTAGCACAAGCAGCTGATTGGGGGTTTGATCGGCTTCCTGGAATACCAACGATCAGTTGTTTCAGGCTGCGAGGTTTGTTGCCTATCACCGCTTCCACGCACCCCATTTTCAGCCTCCACATGCCCCCGTTTTGGCCCAAAAAACTCAGACAATTTGAACTCATCAACTAGAGAAAGATGGAGAATATACCATCATAAAAGTTACCTGGCGTCCAGAATCAAGTCTTACTGAAGACTCTCTCGTACGGTATGAATCAGTTAAACTTGTTCCACCACTTCCAGCTCCTATCCTAGCACTTCGAGAACCAGATGGCTGAACAGATAACCTCCGTGGGATTCTTGATGGCTTTGATTCCATTTTGTGTGCACTATATTAAAACAAATATTCAACTTTGCTAGTTAATGAACCGTTTAAAATATAGGAAAAGCTAGAGGTTTATAATTTAGATACTAATCAGTGGTTAATTTTGTCCCTATGTTTGTACACTAAACCACTGATCAATATTTTAAATACTACAAATGAGATATAAGCATCAAAAAGATAAATCTTATAAGTTGCTGATGATATTTAGCCAGGGTTAGGGTGCCAGGACACCTGAGAGATGCCATGGAGGTTCAATCTCAGTGCCTAGAGGATGTGATAGGACCTGGATAGGACACAACAGAATTCAACCTAACAAGATCAAGTGGGCTTTGAGTTTTTTGGGCTATCTGATTCTAGAGAGTTTTCATTTTTGGTTCTGATGTGGTAGCACTGCGACAGACAGACAGAGAGCACAATCTGGGTCTTCTTGAATTTGCAGTTCTTGCCTGAGAAGCAGGTTGCAACTGTGGCTAGGAAGGCCTTTGCATAGCTTTTAGATGTCATCAATTCCACCTAAAATCTAGTATCACTTTCTAGAGACCACTAATCTGTAAAATCTGCAAACCCCAAATCCATAAAATCTAAAGAAAGGACATCAATTGGCTAAACATTTATGAAATGTGCATTAGGTGTGAGTAAAGCATAGACACCTCATACATGTATGATTTACATTATAATCAAATTGGACAAAAGTCACCATTAAACATCACTTTTCAATAAATTTTTATTGCATCTTTACACATTCATACACTTCTAAAAATTTAGTTTAGTATATATTATAATACCTTATTTTACAATTCATATTGTCCCCCCGAAAACTGACTGTGGAATATAAAGAATATGCAATTCATTAAACACTGGTTTAGAAACAATTATTTAGACACATGGCCTAGAAGTAAACATAAGTCTTGCAGGCAAATAGAACTTTATCTTATTTTAATGCATATAATGTATCTCTGTATTTAATCAAGTATTCAATATTATTTTGTGTGAGAACCTGT
The DNA here is from genome assembly GCF_051295495.1 of Thamnophis sirtalis. NCBI lineage: Eukaryota > Metazoa > Chordata > Lepidosauria > Squamata > Natricidae > Thamnophis > Thamnophis sirtalis. The sequence continues at coordinate 30,815,682 of NW_028261381.1, forward strand.
TCTGTCAATCTCTGGTTTTCTACTATTATTATACATATGGATTGATTTTGGAATATTAAAACATTGAAAAATATAACTTAGATCATGGGATGGTTAGCTAAAAATACATCCTTACCAATACTGGAAGCATACCTATATATTAGATATCTATATATCTTAAATCCTTAGGATCTTAGATTTCATTATCAAAAACATATTGCATTTTTAAAAAAAATCCAATACAAGCCAATTAGATTGATAGAGGAGAATGAATCAAAGTACTATATATTGTTTCATTTCTGCACACCTGTAAGCTAGCAAATTCGATATCAAACCAGACCTAAAACAGCCAATATAATTACTTTGAATGTTATTAATGTTGCTACTCTTCTCACAGCCTGAATTCAAATATAATCAAAGTTGTGCCCTATTGTCCTACTTTTGACTATTTTGGCCACAGCAAAATCAAAACTAAAATAGAAGATAAATTAAGCTCTTATCAATAAACAAGAGTACATACATACATCTAGCTGAACAATCCAATCTTCCTTTCTGCTCACAAAGGACATGGTATGCAACAGAAAGAAGTTATAATCCTTTTAATGGTGCATCTTAAAACAATATTTCTTTCCTTACAATGTCAATTTCAAAAAACTGTGGCAATACTAAGTAGTAGAAAAAATTGTAGGCTTATTTGCAAACTGATCCATGAGAGTATCTGAGCAATTTCCTATTTTAGAACCCATTTATTTCTACACTATTAATGTACATCTGAATGCAAAAGAAGCAATCCTAAAAAAGTCTCTGTAAAAGAGTTAATAGTCATGTACCGTGTCTCAACATTTTTATAGCAGCTAGTCATTTACCAGTCTTATTTTATAAAAAATAAAATAGTCCAGAAAATTTCAAATATGATTCAAGATCAGCCACAGAATTTTAAATATTGTAACTCCAGGTCACTTTAAGATGAACCAGACAAGTCTTACTGGATTGTTCTAAGTACTAGTTTTAAATGGCAAAACTGCATTAAACAAAAGGAAATGCATTCCAGGTGTGTATTTCAGTAATAGGAGGGCTCATGACTGGTGCTGTGCTTACAACATCCCAATTAGAGGAAGGAAGAGAGAAGCAGTTAAGTACTATTTTCTTAACTGTTCCAGGAAATTAGAGTTTGGTAGCATTTTTTAGACTAACAATTTTATTAAAACATATAAACTTTCAGGAATTGTAGCTCACTTTAACACATATATGGAATGGTTAACAGATTTAAATTAAAATGGGACATGAGGAAGGAGAATGGGTTGGTACATATGAAAATAGTTATAAAAATCTAATGAATTGGCTATTGTAATGTGTTAAAATCATTGTGCTCGTCTGAGACCTTCTGGGATAGGCAGAAGAGTGTCTCTCAGATCTTTGAAGCAGATGAAGAGGAAGGATACAAGCAAAGGCAAAGACAGAAGGAACCAGCAAACATAAACATCTTTGTCCTATTCAATCCACAGAATTTAGCTGTATCAAACTCCTGCTGATATAGAAAGAGCAATATATCAATTCACAGGTTTTAGACAAATCCAATTTAGGGCAAGTTAGCACATTTGTTATTCAATAGATAACATCCAGCCTCCATGTTCTCCATCTACTACATAGCCAATTTCACTGTAAAAACCATAGCTAGAGAATTCTTATTTATAGAAGTTACACATATGCCTCATATACACATATGCTCAAATTAGTTGTGATATTAGTCTAGGCCTCATGCTAGAGGCCTCAAAATTGCTTCCTTTCAAAGGGGTCTTATATGGCTTACGTGTATTTGCTGGTGACCAGTAGGAGGCACTACACAACTGGTTTTGTCCTTATTGAGTGTTTCCAGATGGAGGCATCCTCCATAATGGACTTTAAAGAACTAAAGACTATGTAGCATGGGGGATACTTACTTATCCCTTGAAGAGACCCAATAAAGTCAAAAGTGGCCATGTAGTACTTCCTACTTGATCAGTAACTAATATAATACTGATATGGTCATAGGGTTGCAACTAAATACAATATTTTTCACTGGAGAGAAATCATACCCAGTTAGTGAAGGAAAATGAACAAGTCCTCTAAAAATCGGATACTCTCAAAACCGCAATAATTGCTGGGGTTTTTTTTTAACAGTCTGTTCTAAATACTAAAAAAAAAAAAACCTACCTCAATCCATCTATTTCAGTGGTTCCCAAAGTGGGGCCCAGGCCCCACAGGGAAGCAATTTGATTTTTAATGGGGGCAATTTGAACCTTGTTTAAACCAAAGTTAATGGCCTTTTAGGCTGGAGGAAACAGAGTTCACTTTTTGAGTAAGTAAGAATTATACGTCACAGGGCGGGGCATCAAGATTTTAGAGATCCTTAGGTGGGGCATGGCCAAAAAAGAGTTGGGAACCATTGAATTCAAATAGATTCTATTTGAATAAGAAATTCAAATTGATTCTATTTAAATACGAAATTCAAATCGAGGCTAAGCAGCACCAAGGGAGAAGCAGCAAACCGAACTGTTATTGGCATTCCTTTTTAATCAGATGATTTTTTTTTTAAAGGCCATCCTAAAAAGCTGGGGGGGGGGGAAGAGACTTGTAAAGGATTAGTCATATAACCTGAATGCCAAGCTGACTTAAGCACTCTATAATAAACACCCCAATGACCTCATACTGGAGACAGACCAGGCAACCCCGGGTTCCGACATTAATTTAACCACCTGAATATATGGAGAAGGTTGGCTCCTGACCTCTCTGAAACTGGTTTACCACGGAATAAAAAAACCGCTTTCCTCCCCAAAACCCCTTCTACGCTAGCCGACATTAAGAACAGCGGAAGGTTTCTCTTTCCCGGATTCGATTGCACAACGAAAGCCCCATGGAGGAAGGCGTCTCTTCGTCCCTCCTGCGGACGCGCCCAGAGCAGGCGTGCAAGCCCGGGGTCCGTTTGCCGAGTTAGAGCTCTCTTTCCGAACCGTACAAGGCGAACGGGGAAGGGGAAGGAAACGGGGCCAAGAACTTCGCCGCCCCAAAGCCCCACAAAATGGAGACCTTCCTCCGCTCCCAAAACCGTGGCACTTCCCTCCCGCGAAGTCAGGGGCCTCCGCCCGCCTCTTCGGCTTCGCTTTCTCCCTCCTCCGCAAGGCATCACCTGCTTGCGTTGGCCGCCGTCTCCCCCAGCGCCGCTCGCCGCCTTCACGGGCTCCCCCCCTCCCCAACCGCTCGCCGAGCCGACAATGGCTGCCGTCCGACTACCGTACGGTCTGTCCTGAGGAGGAAGCTACCCCAGCGCCGCCTGCCAATCACCGCGGAGTCAACGGACAAGCCGTCCCTTCAACTCTCGCGAGAAGAGCGGCCCTCTAATCCAGCCCGAAGCTTTTATACGGAAGTGTGGATCTCGGCCTCTCCCCCACAAGACGTCGTGGGGTGAGGCGAACGGCTCACCCGGAGGCTGCTGGGAAAGCGGAAGCGGTGGAGTTGCGTTAGTTGCTCTGAGCTCGCCTGGCGCTGGTCTTCGGTGGCTTCTGACGTATGTCTTACGTCACTGGGCGGCATTACATATTGTGCGGTGGATGGGGAGTCTCGGGGCTCTCAGAGAGGGAAAGGTGCAGGCGTGGCCGGGAATAAAAGGAAAGAGACCTTTTTGCAAAATTTAGTGATCTTACCCGTGTACGCTTCACACTACACAAGAGGAACTGATTGCATCAAAGAAGCTGCAATCCGAAAAGAAATTGCAAACGGTGTTCATGAGCTTTGTTTACTTTATTTATAATGTAGTGGTGTAGGGTCTCTTGCTTGGGGGGGGTGGACTAGATGATTTCCAAGGTCCCTTCCAACTCGGTTAATCTATGCTATATAAGTGTTGATCTGCAACCGATCAATCCCTAAAACAGGCTGCCAGTGATGGCTCAGCCTTCTTTCTCATCAAGAAGGCTATAACCAGTGGTACTGCTGTTGTTTTGGTTTAAAGGCAAAAAAAAAACCCTTTAATGAAAGTGCATTCCCTTGACATTGTTTCTCATGAAGTGTCACCTGCCACTGGGAAAAACAATAATCAGTTACTTAATTTGGAGTAGAATGAAGCCAGGTGAGCATAGTTGGGTATTTTGAATAGCAGGTATAACTGCCTGTCAAATTGTCGTCCTAAACAAGTTTCAGGCATGGCCGTGGCCTATGCTTGGCTTGTGACTATTATGCTGAACTATTTTTGAACTGGGTCAAGAACTATTTCAAAAGAATATTAAACCAGCGTCCAAAGCAGCCTGGATGACGGGTGGCAGGTACAGAAGCAGAGAATAAAGCAGGAGGAAACTCTTGGTGTAAACCTGAACTAGCCATTCAATCCCAGAAAAATACCGTATATGTTTGAATAAAGTAAGCATCAACCGGATGCAAGAAGGTGCTTCAAAGCAGGAATGGGCAAGCTTTTGTTGCCTTAATTCAAATGCATTTTCCCCAGGATGGCATAATGAGCCAAGGAGATGAGGCAGCTTTTTAATGAGATGCTGACAGATGTATAGCACATGCTACACCTGCTGCAAAGCATCTTCAGCTTCAAATCTGAAGTGTTGCATATTCCTTGGTAAGTTTATTAAACATGGCATATATGTATGTATGTATGTATGTATGTATGTACGTACGTATGTACGTACAAACACGGGCGGACAAACACACACACACACATGTGTGTGTGTGTCTGTGTGTGTTGTATTTGTGCTGATAAATAAATAAAGGGAGACTAGTATAGATCTATTTCAAGCTATTTAGCTCTCATCAGCTAGCCATACCCTTACTGGGATTAGAACTTGTGCTGTATTACATCTTAGGCAGATGTGTTAACCACTAAACCACAAGGTCCTTCTCCGTTATCAGCTGAGCCAGGGAGATAGGTATGTATTAAGTGTTACAACCCCTGGTATGCCCAAATATGGGGGGAAGCCCACTGCTTCCACTCTCTGTCCATCGGCTCGTCACAAGAGACAATCCAGACAGAAACCCAATATTTTTACTGTTGCCTTTGTTACATTTGTGTTGTATTTGTGCTGATAAATAAATATATATAGCGTTCTGACCCCCCTCCATCCGGTGATTTATGCCAACACAATTACCTTAGTAATTTGCCACTCTTTACTTACACAATTACCATCCTGTTGGCTGAAAGCCCAACACGACTCACTGGCAAGGCATTGGCAGCAACCCAGACTCCCACAGACAAGAGATACAAGACAAACAAGAGCTTCTCCGGCTTGGTATGAACGGTTGTGTCCTGCAAAAAGTCTCCTCCCAAAGTCTCTTCTTATATACTCTCTTGGGAGGAGCCAAGCCACAACCACCTGGGCTTGATTATCTCTTATGAGTCTGTCTCCGTAACTGTTGCCTCTGTTTCTCTGCCCTTCTTTGCCTGGTGTCAGGGACAACCTCCCTTTGATCTTCACCACTGCTCCATGCCTTAGGCGCCTCCTGGTGACCAACCAGCCTCTCTGGTCCCTGCTCGGAGTCTGAACCCTGCCCAGGGTCCTCCACATCTTCCATAGCAGACTCATAGGGGCCCTCGCTATCGGAGTCCATCGGCAGCTCCAACGGCTCCTGCTGGGCCACAACATATTTGTATCTATAGTATTGCATTAGCAGGATTACTTACACCTTTGTCCGATCCTGGAAGAATCTTCAGAGGTTCTCATCTTCTGTTCTATGAACAGGAAAGGCTTTTTGACCATGGATGCTTTAACATCTGTATTTAAAATTCCTCAAATCGTAATATATAGGTTGTTCTTACAACCACAATTGATCCCAAAATGTATGTTGCTAAGCGAGATATTTGTTAAGCGAGTTTTGCCCCACTTTATGACCATTGACTTTTCTTTTCAGAAGTTTGCAAAAGATGATCATACTGCATTGGTCATAAATACAAATTTTTAATACAATTGAAAATAAGTCATATATTTCTTTTCTCCTGAATTAGACTGTTGAAGGTATCTTGAAGAAACAGAGCTTACTGAGCTTACTATAATACAGTGCTGAAAGTGTATTTGTGGATTATACATGCGCACAGGAGTATCTGTTAATTCTAAATCTAGGCTTATTTCTTCAGGCTTCTATTTTGTACCTTCCATTAGCTGCTGTAGCTTCATAACTTTTAACCTCAGCAAACAGTATGCAACTTCAGCAGAAGATTAACTCTAAAAGAGCCTAGAACCTCACTTCCCTTTCTGATAAAATAACAGACCACCTGTTCCAACAACTCTTGAAAATCATCAAAGATGTCCCTCTCTTCTTGTCCTCTACTATAGGATATAGTATAGGGAGTACAAAGAGTGACCTTTGCATAAAGAGTCAAGATTCTTTACCAAATCAGCAAGACAGAAAATATGGCTTAAGCCTAAGTCATGCAGCAGACACATGCAAAAATGTCTCCAGTAAGTACTTCCCTAATTCACAGCAGTATAAGAGGAAGAAGATAAAGCACAGTCAGACTTGCACGTTTCTTTTACCATAGTGAATCTTAATTTTTTTTAAAAAATAGTTTTAGTTTTAATGTGGGGTAGATTTGGTCTCATCTACATTCCCGAACCACTTAAGATCAAATCAGAAACTTTTGTTTCTGCTTTTAAAGCAACCGCAAGATGCAGTGTTGCATAAAGCCAAAAAACTGTTGTTTTATTAAATAAAATTGTGTGATAATTTACTAATTATATTGATTTGGATCTAAACAGGTATTTTGAAAGATGTTGGTTAAGTTCCATGATTCCTGGACTACTTGCTTTTCTGATCCCACTCCCATGCAAATATTATCCCTTCAGGGCTGAGGAACCATGCCAAGTGAAATGGGTCATGATGTGGGTTAGGGTAAAAGGAGGAGGTCACAGGACCATGTATGGAATCCTGTTCAACTTTAATCATGAAAATACTTCTTTCTGCTTTTTTCATACCCACTTTCCTAGCCTTCCACTACTGCAATCCAAAAAAAAGTGTATAAAAACTACCATCTCACCACAATGCAGATAAATAAAATTGTCTAAACTACTGAAATATAACTTGGGGACAATAAGAGAAATATCTCTGGCTATGTCTTTACATGAAAGGGCATGCATCGGTGTTCCATAAAATAGCCCTGTTAATAATAAATTCCTCAGGAACCATTTGGTACAGGTTGTCCTTGATTTATGACCACAGTTGAGCCCAAAATTTCCATTGCTAAAGAAGATAGTTGTTTTGCCCCATTTTGCTATCTTTCTTGTCACAGTTGTTAAGTGAAGCACTGAGTTGAGTTAGTAACATAGTTGTTAAGTGAACCTGGCTTTTTCATTGACTGTTTGTCAATGAAAATCACAATGACCTTGCGATCTTCTATGACTGTTGCAAATACATGCCATTTGCCAGGCAGCTGAATTTTGATCACGGGACTATGGGGATGCTGCAACAGTCATAAATGTGAAAAACAGTCAAGTCACTTTTGTCAGTGCCATTATAACTTAGATGAGTCACTAAATGAATGGTTGCAAGCCAAGGACTAACTGTAATGACTTTAGTTTTAATTTCCAGTGGTAGCCTCCTGGAGCAAGATATTTGGAATGCATCCTATTATGTAAAACATCTGAATCATATTTATAACATTGAATCTTTTCTCATTCCAGAATTCTCATTTCAGAAACCTACTCTGTATATAACAGAAATCAGCCATATTTTTCTCCTTTATTGATATTTTCTCTAGTCCTACCAAACTACCAAACTAGTTTTTCTAGAACTGAGTTCCATGGCAACTGATTCAACAGAAAGTCTGAGTTAATACAAATTCATTTCAAGGTTCCTAATCAGGGTAACAATCCTCTATTAAGTATATCACAACACTGTTTGAAGTTGAATTCACATCTTGGAGATACTGGTTTAGTAACATTTTCCAGTCATTCATTCATTCATTCATTCACTCAAAATCTATCCTAATGTATCCCTGATCACTTGCTGCTTTTCAGCATGTCAACCTATACTTTAATATTAAATACCAAGATTCTAAAGAATGGCATCTTATCCTGAGGTAATATTATAATAGACAAAATTGACTGTAATTTGAAATTAAAATAGGTGAGCAATCTCAAAGTACATTGTAAATAACAATATGATTATCCTGACTATCGAAGTGGGAAAATAAAACTATATGAGTTGGTGGGTGCTGGTTCAAGGGAATTTTTCTTGCTATTCCCTTTCTTGGAGATTTTCATCTATTTTTAGGGTAGAAAATTTTCTCAGTCCACAAGTAATGGGGCCAAGACAACAAAGTTCAATTTTGTTTACAGTTACATTTATTTAAAATTATAGTTAATATATTTTGATGGTCATTTGTTTCATAAAAAACAAAATCTGCCTTTTTTTAGGCCTCTATAATCTATATCCAAGATTTTCAGAAACCAAATATATCCCTGAAGTTTTTGGCATGCCCTCAATAACCTGTGGGCTTCAATGACGGATCTCGTTCTTTCATTTGGTTAAATTAACTTTGTGCACATAAATTTCTTTAAATCATGAAAATATTCAGCTGCTAAATGGCAGTGGTTAAAGCTAGATTTAATCATATTTAAAGCAATTCAATTTAGAACTGTGACTTAAATTAAGCATTTTTAATTGATCCTTGATTTTAATGTGTCTCTTCAAAATGTGGTTAATAATTAATACTTTGGCCCCTTAGACATTTATAAAACAGATTGCTCATCTTTCTGCCTCTGAGATTAAAGTGAAAAAAGAAAACTACTGCCGAACCATCTCCTTCATCTTTTTCCACTGCTGTATTCTTCTTGCAGCATCCTCAATATTAGAAAGACTCAAAAAATCTGGCTAAAGTTTAATAGAGAACAGAAGAACTGAAGTTTCAAAAAATCTTTGGCACTCCCAGCTTTTTACCTACACCATGTTTACTACAGATTAGACTAGCTGTTCCTGTATAGTTGGGGGAATAATTAAAATGTTCTTTACTTCAAAATTGTTCTGCTAATTCACATTCCATCTTATTGGGTTGTTGATCAATGTACAGGAGGAGGAGGAGTTACCATGATGAAAACTATTAAGAGATTTACCACATCAGATAGAAAGTTGGCATGGTGGTGGTGGTGGGGGTATTAAAAGATACAGTGGGTCAAATTGTTTGTTCTCAGGCAAGGTATTCATTGTATGTTGGGTTTTTTTTTAATGTAGTCAATTACTTAAAAGAATTCCATTCCATCTTGTTACTGATTCTACTTCACTCACTTTAGGGCAAACCTTTGAGCTGCCTGCAGCTCCAGTAACTCTGAGATGGTACCACTGAGAATTCAGTGACAAAATGACAGATTTTCATAATCCTTTTTTTTAAAATGTCTGAGATTAAAAGAGAAAGACTTTTTAATTCCCTCTTAATTCATCTCCCAGAATCTTTCCCTAGTCAAAGTCTAGGGTTAACATTCAGATATTTTGCTAAAAAATTACATAATTTGGGATTATTATTGCATGGGAGGATTAAAAGTGGAAATGGAATCCATTTGGATTGCCACTTCTATTGTTGGTCTTCTTCCAAAAGCAAAAATTGTCTCTGCACCTACTGGTTATAACCGTAATAGCTTTCTACAGTCTTTGAGCAAGTTGAAAGGCAAGATTTCAATGTAAGATTTCCTTCAAGAAGCCCCTGTGCTGTTTTTCTTTCTTTCCTTCCTTCCTTCTTTCTTTCCTTCCTTCCTTCCTTTCTTTCTCCCTTTCCTCTGTGGGAAGCAACCCGCCGCACCCCAAGCAGCTTTTCCATTTAAAGCAGGATTCCAAAGGTTGCAGCTTTAAGACTTGTGGACTTTAACTCTCAGAATTCCACAGACAGGTGTGCTCAGTTCCAATTTAAAGTGACAGCATTTGTTTTTCTCCTTTGCGGAATCTCCTGTGAGTTTCCTTCCTTTTTTCCTTCCTTTTTTCTTTTTCTTTCTTTCTTTCTTTCTCTTTCTTTCTCCCTTCCTCCCCCACCCTCTCTTACTTTTTAAAGCTTTTTTTCCCCTTGCCTGAATTGGCAGGGGATCTTTTTTTAAGAAAGCTTCTGACAAAGCTTCTGACGGGAGAACAGGTTCGGGAGCATGGCCAAGCCACCATTTTTACTACCGGTCCTATCCGATACACCAGATTTTCACTACCTTTTCTGGCATACCGGACAGGACCGGGAGGAACCCACCTCTAACTAGAATACTGCAATCAGTATCCCCCCATTCCCAGTCCTTCTTTTCTCTAGACTAGTCAAACCCAAATCCTGCAACTGTTTTTCATGTTTTAGTCTCCAGGCCTTTAATCGTCTTAGTTGCTCTTCTTTGTATTTTTTTCAAAGCCTCAACATCTTTTTTGTAATGGGGTAACCAAAACTGGATGCAGTATTCCAGGTGTGGTCTTACTAAGGCTTTATAAAGTGGTACTAATACTTCACGTACTAATACACACTGCTGATTAATGTTTAAGACCCTAAGCACCCTCTCATAGTTACTGTTTTTGACCCAGGTTTTGCTTAATCTGAACTTGTACCTTTGGTTCTTCCTGCCCAGGTGTAAAACCTTGCTTTTTTCCACATTAAATTTCAATTTGTTGGATAGGGCACATTGTTCAAGTCTGTCAAAATCTTTTTGGCTCCTGAGCTTGTCTCTTGTGTTATTTGCTATTCCCACTGGTGTATTAACCATTAAGCAAACTAGGCACATGCTTAGGGCACCAGGCCCAAAGGGGGCACCACAAAGTTGAGAAAGAAAGTAAAAACAATGAAGATTTGTACAGCATGTACAAAGGAGGGGGGCACCCATATTTGTCAATGCTTCGGGTACCAGTGACCCTTAATCCGCCACTGGCTATCCTGCCAGATTAGTGTCATTTGCAAATTTGATGAGTTCCCCTTCTATTCCCTCATATAATACCTGTGTTTCCAAACATACCAAAGTCAGAAATGTGAGGCTGTGTCAGCAGACACCTAATTGTAACCTATACATAGAGGTAGCCAATGAAATTATGTCAGGAATACACTCACAACACAAATTCCTGTGTTACGCACTCCCTTGTAGTCAAGGAAGGCTCTATGATTAGTCAAATCCACATGATATTCATTTTGAGTCTCCTGGAATTTATTTTTGTGAGAGCAATCATGATGTGCTGTAATGTACATTTATTCATTTAGTTGCTCCCTGCACCTTTGGTGGGCACACAAAGTGGTTAATTAATTTAAGAACAATGAATATTACTAGTTAATAAAAAGTAACATTTGCATTAAAGTAAACCCTTAACCAGGGGTGAAATCCTCCCAGTCCGACTGAACCGGTAGGGATGATTGTCCTTGTTTCTGCGAACCAGTAGTAAAAAAAAAAAAAAAAAGGTTTCAAGGATTGCACGGCTCAGCTGTGAGCCGTGCAATTGTCGGAAGCTTTCCCCCCGCTTTTTAAAGTATTTTTTTCCTGTCTGTTTGGGCAAATACCGTAGGCAGGGGAAAAATGCTTTAAAAAGCGGTGGGGGGGAGGTGCTTCGAAAGAGAGAAAGGGGGGGAGGGAAAAAGGAGAGGGAGGGAGGACCACAAACCTGGCACTAGATGCAGCTTCAGAGGATACCTTGAAAAAGCACAGCAATCCAGGGCTGGAAGGGACCTGGAGGTCATCTAGTTCAACCTCCTGCTCCAGCAGGACATTGTTAAAGTGAGTTTTTGTCTTTTGACCCACCCAGTCACATGACTATATTGATTGATTTTTATTATATTTATATGCTGCCCTTTTCCCCCGAAGGGGACTCAGCCACACCCACCCAGTCCCATGACCCCACCACCAAGCCACGCCCACAGAACGGTAGGGGAAAAATAGATTTCACCACTCCCCTTAACTAACCACTGAAAACCCGAGAAAAGAGATGTGTTGTAGCCTGGAGTCGATATGAAAAGTCCCATTCTCAAGGGAATGGGTTCAATAAACTGGGTGCAACATAGGGGAAGGCCCCTCCATGTCCAAGAAAAATAGGGCTCTAAAAGGAAGCATCTTCAAAAAAAAAAAAAAAACAACCCAGATGGATATTTCTTCTAACAAAGTCTGCAAAATCAATGGTTTTGTTAGATAATTAGTTTTTAATTGGGAAAATGTAGTTCTGTGGAAGGATGGGGTCCTGGCTTTACTCCTTTGCTCTCCCAGAGCCGTCTGGCAAGACAGGAGATCTTAGAGCGAAAAGGTGTTATGGTGATGTGGCGGGAGGTCTGGCTACCCTGCAGCCATCCTTGCCCAGTGAATGCATTTCAGATTCCTAACATGCTTTCTTGTTAGCTTTGGGAGGAATCAGTAAGGTGCTGACCTGCTTCCAGCTACACTTTCCTGTTTGTAACTGAGATGCAGGCTGCACATTAAGGCTGACAAATGACCTCAGAGCACCAGTTTAGGGCCTTACCAGGTCTTAATTCAGCCCTGCAAGTTTCCCAACCATGTTCTAGGCCAGCGTTTCTCAACCTTGGGAACTTTAAAATGTGTGGACTTTGAGTCCCAGAAATCCCCAGGCAGTAAGGCCCGCTGGGGAATTCTGGGACTTTTTTAAAAAAATAATCTTTATTGGTTATACATTATTTTTTTAAAAATAAGACATACAAATACAACTTTAAACATACAACTCCCTCCCCCTCCCCCACGGTGACAGTCATTCACAGCCCAACTTTTTTCTTCTTCTTCCTCATTGTTTAGTCTCTAACCAGCATCTTTTTGTTACAAAGTTCAGGGATCTAGTACAATACCCACTTTTAGTTCCCATTGTTAACAACTGCTATTTAACTTTCCCCGTTTTAAGTCCCTGCTGTTCTCCTTGTCGCCCACATGTACCATAGGTTCCAGCTAAGATAATGTTCCGTTTCTCCTTTGTCCCTCACCCTCAGCCAACCCGTCATTCTGTCCATTTCTGCACACTCATAAATCTTTTTAATTATGGCATCTTCCGATGGTATGGAAGGCTCGCTGGGGAATTCTGGGACTTGAAGTCCACACAAAGTTCCCAAAGTTAGGAGATACCCGTCTAGACTAACTGATGTTTCCCAGACAGAATTTCACCTCAAGTTGCTCATCAACCTTTTTCTTAACGTTTCATCTTTTTTATTCTAATTTGAATTTTTTTTTAGCACATTTTAACTTTTCATTATATTGTAACCTGCCTGGAGTCACTGTGTTAGTATGATGGGCAGCATAGAAATTTTAAAAAATTAAATAAAAATAAAATAAAATAAAACACTCATTCTGTTTTCTTGCTGGCTAATCCCTGTTTCTTCTTTTTTTCCCCCCCCTCAGCTTTCTTATGCAACAAGGAACTGAGTTCTATCGCTTGGCAATAGCACCATTATTATTTTTTACACACTCCTGCACAAAAAGGAGACTTTTTGCTGTGTCATACACGTAGTTCTTGACTTACGACCACAATTGAACCTAAAATTTCATTTGCTATATAAGTTTTGCCCCACTTTACAATGTTTCTTGCCTCAGTTGTTAAGTGAATCATTGCAGCTGATAAATTACTAACCCGGTTGTTAAGTGAATCTGGCTAACCCATTGATTTTGCTTGTCAGAAGGTTGCAATAGGGGGTCACATGACTCCGAGGCACTGCGGCCATCATAAATACGAACCAGTTGGCAAAAACAGAATTTTGATCACATTTTAATCATGGGGATGCTGCAAAGGTCGTAACACTGAAAAACAGTCATAAGTAACTTTTTCAGTGCCATTGTAACTTTGAACGGTCACTAAACGAAGTGTTGTAAGTCGAGGGCTACCTGTATTTAGTGAAAAGCTGGGGCTTTTAATCAAGAATATTCTATCAACAGAACATGGTATTGCCTCGTGCAAATTCATGCTACAACAGTTGGCTATGGGAGAGATAGCAAAGATTTACTTTTTTGAGGCAATGAAATAGAGCATGGGTGTCACTCGCCACATCACGTTGCCGTCATGTGTTTTGTGATGCTTTCCCATTCACAGAGGTGGGGTGGGTGTGGCCTGGGCATGACGCATATGGGCCGCCAGTTTAACTCCCCTGAGATGGGGGGTATCTGACATAGATTGAAGAGACTTCCTGATTTAGAGTAATGTAGCAATTAGGTGGGAGAGAACATTTATAAATACCAGGAGAGAATTTTCAAGACAGGAGGTAGAAATAAGAATAACCTTTGTACTTTCATTAAAGATCAGTTGTCTTTGACATTTACATATGAATGGCATAGTCCTTAAGAGTTTTTAAAGTGTTAAATAGAACACTGGAATAGCCAGTGGATTTCTGAAACTTACTAGCTAAAAAAAAAATACTTCAGATATCAGTAATTTAATATCAGATATCAGTAATTTCTAGAGTAAATCATGTAGTTCAAGTGCTAATTTCACTGCTTTCTCCAGAATCTGCTTAAGGTATATTATACATATTCAGTTTATTTTGTAAAATCATAATCTATAGCAGTGTGTTTAAATACACATGTGTGCACATATGCTCACTTAAAAATCTTCTTGCTACAAATACAGGTAGTCCTCGACTTGTGACCACAATTGACCCCAAAATTTATGTTGCAAAGAGAGACACTTGTTAAACTTTATGACCTTTCTTGTCACAGTTGTTAAATGAATCATGGCAATTTCTAAGTTCTTAACTTAGTTAAATGAATCTGATTTTTCCCATGGACATTGCTTGTTATAAGGTGATCCCGGGGACACTGCAACCGTCATAAATATGAGTCAGTTGCCAACTGAATTTTGATCATGTGACAATGGGGGGATGCTGCAATGGTCATAAGTGTGGAAAATAATCATAAATCACTTTTTTTCTGTGATGTAGCTTTGAATGGTGACTAAATGAACTGTTGTAAGTTAAGGACTACTTGTAAAGCAGAAATTGTTGCTGTTGAAACAATTGACTTTCTTTACTGGGGGGGGGGGGAATAGCCAAGAGAATAAAAGTAGGACAGGCTCCTTGCATTTGTACTCCCCCCATTAAATGATCTGAAAGAGAAACAAGAATTTCAATAGAATAAAGCTGGAGATGCTGTAACATTTTATTCCTACAACAAGCAAAGGCTTACAATGGGACCAGTGCTCAGGGTCTGAATAGCAGCCTCTTGGGGAGAGGGGGGCTGGCTATTTAGCAACTTTTGTGTGATTGCTTTTGCTGAGAAAACGTGGCATTTAAGCTGCTGTTAAATGCAGAAAAAGGTCAGAGAGCAGGATCCCCAGAAACTGCAATATATTATTTTTCACTTTCTTTATGCACAGAAGGAATCCGCACTGCCAAGACTAGGCAGGACTCATTCAAAATAAGGTATTCCTGGCAACCCTGAAGTATTTACTGCTGTTAACAAAGACTGGCATATCAATGGAATTGAATCACAAACCCAGTCAACTACTGTCAACTACTGAAAAAAGAAGACCAGAAGCCGTTCACTTTTTGTCCGTTGGCAGTTGGTTGGAATAATACAATCAATTTTTGTTTGGAAATGTGCCGAGTCATTGCTATTGCAAAGCTTGTTTTAAATAAGCAAACAAAATATTGCTAACGTATTACAACTTAAAAGTTACCACTATTGGTGTAAATGCTGTGATGCAGCCATCGGGTAATCAAGAGCTTGTAATATCAATTTGTAATTTTTTATTTTCAATATATTTTCTGTGAAATTCATTCAGACTTAGGAAAAGCTTATGAGGTACGATGACAGTGATAGCTAATCTTTTTGGTGTCGAGTGCCCAAAGCGCATGCACGCAAACCCCCAAAATGCAATGTGAGTGCACCACACACATGCATATGCTTCCCCGTGCATGTGCTCCCCGTGCCCATTTTTGGCTTCCAAGTTGGTGCAGGAGGATTCTCAGGCCCAAAATGGGGTGGGGGAGCACACATGTGTACCCCCAAAATGCAATGTGAGCGCCCCCCCCCACCCGCACATGCACCCTGTGCATGTGCAGCATAGACCTGAAGAACAGTTGGCTGGTGGGAAGCGTGCACACATGCATGGTGGAGCTGGGCTGGGGCGACGGTTGGCGTGCCCGCAGAGAGGGCTCTGCATTCCAATTGACAAACCATAGAAATCAGCAATCCATTGCTACATTTATCCTCCAATATTGTATCATATTACTTTTGGCCAGTTTTCCAGCATGAAAACTTCACAAAGTTTTTGGCTAGCTCCCCAGGATGAAAACTCCAAAGTCTTAAATTCTACCTGCTCATGATATGGCTAAGCTAAACGTATGTCTCTATAATTATAACTTACAGTATACCTGCCTGTAAGCTAAAAAGTTGATTTTTTTTTCTTTTCTGGTCACCGTTTTTTCTGACCGCTGCATTACACGTTTTTTTCCCCAGGCACCAAAAAGCCTCGATTTTAAAAATAGCAAGTAACACCATTTTCAAGCATGGAATTGCACGCTAAATCCCATACAGGCATCCGTTTTTGCATTTGGGTCAAAAAAAAAATATCTTTCCTGGCCACCGGTTTTCCTGACTGCGGGATCCGGTGTTTTCTTCCACAGTCACCAAAAGGCCTCAATTTTTTAAAACAGCGAACAACACCATTTTCAAGCATGGAATTCCACCCCAAATCCCGTGCCAGCATTTGTTTTTGCACTTGGCTTGGGGGAAAAAAGCCACTAGTTTTCCTGACTATTGCATCACACGATTTCTTTGTCCAGGCACTAAAAAGCCTCAATTTTGAAAATCAGCAAATAACACCATTTTTAAGCATGGAATTGCACCCCAAATCCCATACTGGCATCCGTTTTTGCATTTGGGTCAATTTTTTTTTTCCTGGCCACCGGTTTTCCTGACCGCTGCATCATGCCTTTTCTTCCACAGTCACCAAAAAGCCTTGATTTTTAAAAACAGCAAGTAACACCATTTTCAAGCATGGAATTGCACCCCGAATCCCATACTGGCATCCATTTTTGCAATTGGCTTGAAAAAATTGTTTGCTTCCTGGCCACCGGTTTTCCCGACCGTGGCCTCACACATTTTCTTCCCCAGGCAGCAAAAAGCCCTGATGTTTAAAAACAGCAAGTACCACCATTTTCAAGGATGTAATTGCACCCAGAATCCAGTACTGGTATCCATTTTTGCATTTGGTTTGAAAAAAAAGTTGCTTTCTGTCCACCGAAAAGCCTCGATTTTTAAAAACAGCAAGTAATACCATTTTCAATCATGAAATTTAAGGGTGGGCTGCTGAGGGTTTGCACGGGTTCAGGAGAACCTCTAGCTAAGATTCTGTGCATTTCGGAGAACTTCTAAATCTCACTCCTGCCTTGCCCCGCCCACCCATCCCCTCCCAGAAATTCCCCCACAGCCCTTTTTGGATGCAGGTAAATGTAGGGGATGTGCAGAAGCTCCGGGAGGCTACCAGAAGTTCAAAATTTTTGAAGCCCACCCCAGAAGAAATTCCATTCTGAATCTCATCCCAACATCCCTTTGGGCATTTGGGTTGAAAAAATGTTGCCCTCCCAGACCCCCACAGCCCTGACCTTGGCATCAAGAATATTCTTCCGGCACGCAAAAGACTCTTTTTTTAAAAAAATAGCACCATTTTTAAGCATGAAATTCCACCATGAATCTTGGCCCAGCGTCACTTTTTGCATTCATGCTGAAAATAATTTTTGCCTCGTAGACCTCCGTGACCCCAACCTCAGCATCATGAATTTCCTTCACCCAGCAACCAAAACCACTCAATTTTTAAAAACAGAAAGCAACATTACTTTTAAGCATGAAATTCAACCGGGAATCTAATTTTGGCATCTGTTTTTTGCATTTGGGTTGAAAAATATTGTTGGCCTCCTGGTAACCTGCGTCCTGATCTGGGCATCAGGAATTTTCTTCCCCAGGCACAAAAGACTCTTGATTTTTAAAAACAGGAAACAGCAACATTTTTAAGCCTGAAATTCCACCCTGAATGTTATCCTGGCATCCGTTTTTGAATTCGGGTGGAAATTTATTTTTTATTATTTTTTGGCTTCCTGGCCTCCACATCCCTAATCCCCAGCATCAGTAATTTTTTTCTCCCAGCACCCAAACGACTCGATTTTTAAAAACATTAATCGTTACATTAAGTGTAAATATGCTTAGATACATAATAGCACTTATTCTGAAAACACGAAATAGGAGACCACTAGGTGGAGTTGTAAACAACATAGTGCTTGTTGCTTTTCCTCTGCTTTGTTAAAGCTGCATCATTTTGCCAAAAATGTGAAAGGAAACAATGGAGAATCAGTCATACACAAATGTGGCTTTTATAGTTTAAAAATATTCTCATTCTTTGTAAAATATATTTATTGTAATAAATTATTTTTTCTTAGAGTTGAACTGATTACATTATCATCCTTGGCTTTTAATTCTTCTCCTTTTTTGTCTGTCTCATAACTCTTTTTCTTCTTGTGATGATGTATTTCTCCTTTTCCTGAATGGTATATCAGCCCACACTTGACTGAGAAAAACAATGAGGGATATCAGGAATTTCAGGTAACTATGAATGAAAACCATTTAATACTTTAATACTTTGAATGCTAGATTTTACTAGTCTGCCTACCCTAAAGCTTAATTCTGAGGGTTCCCATTCCACATACAGCTAAATGCACAATGTTGTGTATTTTCTTTTTAATGTCACATTAACCTAAAAAAGAGCTGACCAAGCTACAAAGCTATTTCTAGTTATCTGAATCTGACTTTAAGTACCTTGCTAAGAAATTGCTTTGTTGTGCAAAAATATCATACTGCTGTGTTGTGTAATTTATGCATTCTTTCCCAGAGTAATGTAAGGAGAACAAGGTCACTTTTTACATCACTTGAATGATTGAGTACATATTCTGGGGTTAAGGGACTCTCTTTCTTTCCTGAATGTCCAGGCTTTCGTCTTTTAATAAATCTAGATGGTCTCTTCTCTCAATACACAATCCCCCCCTCCCAAATTGCCTTGCATATATAAAACATGGACACCAGATTCATTATTTTGTATGCCATCACCAATGTTGAAGATTGTCTTTGCAGCTCAGAAAAATACTTGGTATTAAGCAAGAATTGTAATGGGTGACATTCTCTCCCCACCCCTGCTTGGTCCTAATCAATTAGGCCCTTGCTAGGTTTGAAATCCGTCAAGGCTTTTCACTTGTCCATGGATTCTTACTCAAGATCATCACTCTTCCTCAGCTAAGGTTGTAATAGAAGACTTAGCATAATGCTGAACAAGGAATATTTGTCCTGAATTTAAATAATGTATTATACAGTAAGGGGAGAAATCTTTATATGTTTAAGTGCAGCTATATCAAATTGTGGATTATTGCTTATCTGTGAAGTTTAAGACCCTGGGTCAAATATATTTTAGCATAAGCAAAATAATAGCTGAAGATGACCGTGAAGCTTAGCTAGATATAGTGTATAATGCATGCATTCCTGAATAACAACCAACAACTGCTTTAAACATAATTATTTGATTCATCTACGCCATAAGATGTGAGATTGGGTGTGTTTTAGTTTTCATTTTGTGAACGCAATCTTTATTTATTGAAAACTGTGGTTTATGGCTTGTGCGAGATTTGCCAATTATTGTGTACTGAGTTCACCTAGTTAAGAAGTGAATGATAACTTCAGTCACTATGGGTAGCTATACAAAGTACAAGCTTAAAAGGAAGAAATAGAGAAATGTAAATTGATGAATCAGAGATATAATGACAGTGCATCTAGGGAGGTGAATAGTCAAAGTGCAGGTGCTATAACAGGTACTTTTGTCTCATAGTATTGTAGCATTCAGCCTTGTGAATAAGTGAATGATGGCCTTTCATCCACTTGAAGTCAATTGGGATAGTGACCTTAGAGAGCTACTGGACTTCAAGCTTGTTTTAAAAAGCCCTTAATCTTTTGATCTGGGTTGGGAAATCTATTGATAGTCAATTCTCAACAGATTTATGATATTCACAAAGGCCTTTTTTAAAAGTACATCATAGAAATTTATCTAGTTTGTGAATCATTTTCATGCATTACTTATTTCTTATTATCCTGAAAAGAAGTTTCAGGTGCATGGTATATAGTTTACTCAAAAATCTGTTATGCAAAAAAATATTTCTACAATTCATATTAGAGCAATATCATTAGTAGGCTAATTCAAGGCCATAAAATGTTCAAAATGTCAACACTAATAATAAAGATATGAATAGAACAGATCATTGCTGAGAGTAAATGACACTTCCATTTTAAAATGTGATTTGACTTTTGATTTAATGACAAATGCATAAATTTGCTGTATAGAATCCAGATGGCTTCCCAACATTTCTACTCTGTCCACATCATGATTTTGCAACACTGAAACTATGATCTGGGGGGGGGGATACATTTTTCCACATTATCGATGGCACAATTATTTTTTTGATCTGATTTCTCTCTAGGAGGAAGTTGTGGGAATGCCCTGATAAACATTTACTTGATAATCAGAGAAATAAAAAGAAAGAGTCAATTGAAGAAACAATTTGTTGGCATTCAGGTCTAGCCTGCTCTTTCACCATACCCAAATAAGATGTGCACCCAAAATCTGAATGAAAGGCGGATCTGCACCTGATCTTTCAAGCCATATGTTTTTAAGTTGTTTGTTAGGTAAATTATTTAATGGAAAAACTCCAGTCCACCTTTTCTTCAGCACAGGACACGATGCTTGCATGAACTATAAATCCCACAATTTCCCACCAAGATCCCTGATATTGCAGAGAAGTAGAAAATAAATCAAAGTCTTACTAGCCTCCAGTACGCTATTTATATACATAAATGTACATTTGCTTTAATATTCATTTTTCCCCTCCAATTTTGTCTCTTTATTTTACATTAACCACAGTGGGATGGCACTATTATTAGCTTATAATTGAACTAAAAGATAGGGAATGTTTTAATAACCCCTGTCAAATCCATCATTCCAATTATGGGAACAATGGACATATACTTGGTATTCCAACCCAAATTCTATACAACCAGTAGATTTTTTTTTCCAGTTACATCCAAATAGGATCAGATTATCATAGAGATGGCTACGTTAGCTTTTTTTTCTGACAAGGAACACATTCCACAACAACAAACAAACAGTTGGTGGGCCCATTAACACTGTGACATTCCACATACAATCTCTGTTTTCAGACTGATAGGATACCACAGATCTCAAAGTTGATTTAATAAGCCTAATGTTGGGTTCTCTGTGCTTTTTCCCCATCCCCTGCTTTTTGTAATATATTGCCAATATATTGTAATATATTGAATTCTGAAAAACTCAAAAGGGTATAAAAGTAATACGTGGTCATGGATTTCTTCTCCCACCTTTTCCCAAAATGCAAATGATATTAACGAAATTAATCTTACATCTATTTTTGGTCCGACATAGGTTACATACCAAAAATGTTAGCAATGTGAATTTAACTGACCTACATTCTATATATACATACATACTCATTATTTCCCTTGTTGGAAGTAAGACACTGTTTATTTATAGTTTCTCTAATTCACCTGAATCCCAGAGTATTCTGATGGTGTACAACACCAACAAAAAGAAAACAACAAATAGCTATTAAAACAAAATAAAAATAATCACAGATACTGAAGATAAACCCCAAATAAAACCCAGGATAGTCCCAGTCAGCTGGGATTAAAAACTCATTGAAATAAAACAGTTTCAACCTGTTTATGATAGTGTAGCAAAGTAGGGCTGCGTGTTGAGGCGAGGAGTATTTCATTGGGTACGGGCTATTACCAAGAAGGTCTGCCATGCCTTAACGCTCTCATGTTCCACAGCTTGTCATGTTGAGAGGACCAGATGGACAGATTCAATTTTGACAAAGCATTGCCTATTATATCCTAAGCAAACATAAACTCAACATTCAGCTATAACTTCTGTGCTCCAAAGGCAGCCTCACATAGAGCTTGTTGCAGTAGTTCAGTTAAGATAGGATCCAGCCATGCATGATTGAAATCTAGCCATCCCGGTCCAGGTAAGGTCATAACAATTGCACCAGCCACAGCTGGCTAGTGGCTTCCCAGCTGCGCCTTCTACCTATGACTTGAACAAAAGTTGTGAGATCAGCAGAAACCCATGAGCCACTGCATGGTAGCTATCGGGAACAATTATTATTGGAATATCTATTTTCTGCTGACCACAAACAACTCTGTGCAGGTATTGGTAAGTTTTTATCTGCATTTGTATCAGCCAATTCAGATCCTCACAGCTTCCCAATATCAGTTCAAGCTTCAAGGACATCAAGGCACAATATACAGAATACAGAAAAGGAATATGAAATAGTAAGTTGAAGAAATCAAAGCCAGGCAATAAATGCAAAGAAAAGGAAATTAACTACAGTAAATCGAATCTGCTATATTCATACATTTTTATCTTTGCAAACTATCCTTGCTTCTACCACACCCATGCACTAATTCATATCTCTCTCTCTTCCCACCCCCCTCTCCTTCTCCATCTCCCTCAAGTGTCATGGTATGGATTTATTTAAGAGTACCTATCTACAGGTACCACCCTAGAGAGTTCTGATTCAGTGGAATCATCCTTGCTTTGTAAATCAGTTGATAACCAAAAATCAGACATAATCCATTACTTACTGGCAAATTTCCCAGATTGCCTACTGTACTCCATCATGTCGAACAGTTTACAGCCAGGGAAGCTATCATGAATTTCTATGCAATCCTCACCTCCCAAATATTTAGCCACTTACCAATATTTAGATCTAAAAAATGGTCATACACTGCACATAATAGAACTTCTACCAGATCCAAGACTATCAATGGAGAAGACAATCTGGTCAACACTCAAGACTGCTCCCTTCCCTCCTTCTCCCTGCCCCTCAAAGGTTTTACACCCCAACATCAAAAGCTCTGGGATCAGACAATATCCCAAAAAGGTTCCATGAGGTTTCCATAATAATTCTCAAGACAGAAAAGTTGGACTACAGAGAGAGTTAAGAGAAATATTGTTTTTGAGAAAAGAAAAAAAATATTTTAAAAAGAAAAGTCTTGTACCTCCAAAAGAAAACCTGGCATATCCTCCTCTTTTGGGGTAGCAGCTAAAGACAACAAAGATTTAAATACAAACAAAAGGTTAAGAAACATTCTGTAGCCTAAGATGAGACAGAGTTCCTTTTTATGTTCCCAGGTTTTGTTCGATTTTGTTTTCTTGTTTTGTTCTCTCATAGAATTCCCAATAAACTGTTTTCCCCCTTGGTAAAGTCAAAAAAGGTTGTAAAATCGAGCATGGTCACATGATGACCCACTTAATGACTTGACATGACAAATTATGACCGTAATTGCATGCTCAATTGCAGTCATAAATCAAGGAGTATCATACAGCAATAGCAATAGCACTTAGACTTATATACCACTTTACAGTGTTTTACAGCCCTTTCTAAGCGGTTTACAGAGTCAGCATATTGCCCCCAACAATTTGGATCCTCATTTTACCCACCTCAGAA
Source organism: Thamnophis sirtalis (assembly GCF_051295495.1). NCBI lineage: Eukaryota > Metazoa > Chordata > Lepidosauria > Squamata > Natricidae > Thamnophis > Thamnophis sirtalis. The sequence continues at coordinate 30,839,122 of NW_028261381.1, forward strand.
GGATGAAAAGTTGAGTCAACCTTGAGCCTGGTAAGATTTGAACTGCAAAATTGCAGTCAGCTGACGTAGCTTGCAGTACTACACTCTAACCACTGCACCATTGTGACTCATATGTGTCATATGGTCAAGTTGCTGGAGTTTTATGCCAAAACTGGGAACTCTATTTCTTCCTTAAATTTAACAAAAACTAACAATTCTGGCTTTCATTAACAGTCATATATATTTAGCTGTTATTTCTATGACTTTTATCTTTTACATTTTCACTAAAAAAAAACCAGAATACTGTAAATCTATTTTTCAAAGGAGATTGGATATCTTTTTTTCCATTCAACATTCACCTCCAGTGAGTTCCCAGAGAAGCAAACTGTATTTATACAGTCTTGTATTTAAGGTTTGTTTAAAACATAAGCAGTGTTTTATATTGGTGCACTGTTCCATTAAATTCAGTAAAAAAACACCACTTTGCTCTTTTAAAAAGTAAATAAAAGAAAAAAGAGAATAAAGAGGTATTTGAAATCTATTTTATATCAGCATAAGCACTAGATAACCTTGAAATATTCCAAAGTGAAAAAAGATAAACGTGTCTGGTCTGCTCCTTCAGCTATTAATTTTTTCCCAAGTTTTTTATTTTTTATTTTTTTATAAACATATCAATGTGTGAACAGTGTGGTGCCTGAGTGTCTTACATTTTAGTACCAATAAAATAATACTCACCATATTTACTACATTTGACAAGCTTACATAATTCTGGTAATAGTACACCTCTTTTTGTTGAGTTATAATCTTTCATTATTTAGTTATTAAATATTTCAATATGTTATTTTATGGCAATCACCATATTCTGGGTGTCATTCCTTTTACTACAAATAAAATATTAATAATATATTAGTTACATTTCAAATGCTTATATGGTTCTAATAATAATAATACCCATATTTATGTTAAATTATAATCTTCCATTATTTAGTTATTCAATATTTCAATATGCTATTTTTATGCCAACCAACATATTATTCAAGCATGCTTAATAATACCATCATTCAAGTTCTGATTTCCCCTCTTGTTATTACTTCACCTGATGTGGCTGACGTCGCGGCGATATCAGACACAAGAATGGGTTTCTGCATTCCCTGTGCTGAGTTCTCCCTATTTGTGGGCTCGGAGAGGAGTCAAAACCACCTTTTAGGGGAGGCAAAGCTAAGTAGGGGCACCCTGAAAGGTTGCAGGCAAGATTGCAACTCTTCCGCTGAACCCTGGGCTTTTTTTTCCTCTATGCCACAGCGAGGAGAGGAGGCAGCCTAAAGATGGCTGCCACACTTCCCAGACATGCAATAGAGAACATAAGTATATCACAAAAATAGGATGTAATTACATATAGACAGCTTCTTACTATAGAAAAAGGTGTATTACAGATAAAAACCTTGAATGTACTAAAAGAAGAAAAGGTAATCCAAACATGGTTTCAGTATGGACAGTTACAGTCCAGAGGGAAAAAAGATCAGAAAATTGGTATTACGCAAAATGAGGACAATCTACTAAAACAAATTAGGGATCAAAGTCAAATGCATATAAAAAGGTTATATAATGTATTAATAGAAATGGACTCTGATACAGAATTAGTTAAAGACTGTATGATAAAGTGGGCACAAAATTTTGAAGAACCAATAATGCTGGATACATGGGAAAAGATATGGCTAAGAAATGTAAAATTCACGCAAGCCCAAAATCTGAGAGAAAATTTTTATAAGATGTTTTATAGATGTCATTTAGATCCTAAAAAACTGGTTTGTATGTATCCGAATTTACAACCTAAATGCTGGAGATGTGATTGTGTTGATGCTACATATTACCATATATGGTGGACTTGTAAAAAGGTTGGAGGCGCTCATCGCTCCCATGGCCTTGTCCACTTCCTCAGGGTGACAAATTCGAACTCATCCCAGGAAATCCGATTTCGACTTACCCTCGGCATCTCGGCTGGTATTGTCCAAGCGGAGTCAAGGTCTGTCCGAAACTGAGTGATTTTATCCGACAGAAACTGAACAAATTCCTCAGCTCTTCCCTGCAGGAGTTCCCCTATCTCCTCACTTTTCAGAAGGGAGTGGGTCACCCTAAACAGGGTGGCTGGGCAAGATTTCGCGGACGCAATAAGAGCGGGAAAATGTGTGCATTTTGCCGCCCGTATTGCCACTAAGTAAGTCCTAATAAAGGCTCTTAATAGTGTTCGATCAGATTCGGAGTTACTAGTCCTCCAACGTCGCTCTAGGCGTCTCTTTTGGCGCTTCATCTCCCGGAGTTCCTCGGTAAACCAAGGTGCCCTCCTGGATCCACTGCCGCGGAGAGGCCTCAAAGGCGCAATCCGATCCAGTGCCTCAATCGCTGCAACATTCCAGGCAGCGACTAAGGATTTGGTCAGATTGCGGGCAAGGGAGTCAGGTATCTCTCCAAGCTCCCTCTGAAATCCCATCGGGTCCATCAGGCGCCTGGGGCAGAACCACTTAATCGGTTCCACCTCCCTGCAATGGGGGAGTAGTGTCCTGAAGTGTATCATTTGTCAAGTATCGTGTAAAGAATGGGCAGCTGTGTAGCTGATTCCAAACAATTCTGGGGTCCATCAAAGCTTATTTGCACTGACTTTTGCTACATTGTCAAATGCATCAAATGATCAATTATCAATTCCTACTTGCTAATTACTTATCTTGCTAGGCAAGAACAGCTCAATTCTGTTGGCTATATAATTTTAGCATGCGCAGTGTTCAACTGGTGCACAAAATTTGGAGGGGTTCTATGACTTGTCGGTTTCTAATTTGACAGTTCATTACAACAAATAGATCTTGGATAACTTGGGGTTTAGAATTCAGAAATCCTTCTAGCCTTTGAGATATAGCCATCAGAAAGGAATGTTTAGTACTGAGAAATGTTCATCATTCATTTTGATCTCCTTTTTAAAATACTATAGCTGCTGATTTATTACATTTCCTCTTCACTCACTCTGATTTCAGTAGGTTTAAAAAGATAGGACAGTATGATTCAGGTAACTTTAATAGAGTTCTCAACTGTAAAACACACTCTAGAATTTTGATCATTTTTGTAACAAAAATGTTTCCTTTGTATACTTTATCACTGTGGAAATCGAAAGCTCCTGATTCTGAAAGCTGCCCACATCCATCCACTGACACCTAAAGTTACTCTGGAAAACTGTCAGCCACAAGAATCTGAATGCATTGGGTTTTTTTTTAATTATGCATTTTCCAAAACAAAAGGGGTGTGAAAAAAAAAAACTTGAAGAGACTGGTTCAAAAATCTTGTTGACTGACAAGACTGTGCAAAGGTAAAACAGAAGCTCCACAGCTATTTCTTTTCGATCTGCTAATTTGAGTCTCCTAATAGCAATAGCAATAGCAATAGCAGTAGACTTATATACCGCTTCATAGGCCTTTCAGGCCTCTCTAAGCGGTTTACAGAGAGTCAGCATATTGCCCCCAACAATCTGGGTCCTCATTTTACCCACCTCGGAAGGATGGAAGGCTGAGTCAACCCTGAGCCGGTGAGATTTGAACCGCTGACCTGCTGATCTAGCAGTAGCCTGCAGTGCTGCATTTAACCACTGCGCCACCTTGGCTCTTACAGGTACTGTAAGTACCTGTAGGGCACTAACAGTGCCCTACAGGTACTTACAGTAACAACTGCTAGTTTCTTTTCTCTGTCTGAGGTTTTCTTTATTCTCCTAGTCCTTGGCTCCAGATTACTAATGTCTTCCCTACTGAACAAAAGACAGATCTGCTGAATCTAGTTCTTTGAAGATGGTTCTAATGGTGTGAAAATGGCAAACTGCTGACAGTTTGCCCTTGTCTACATTGTTATTTCAACAGAATCCAACATTCTTTTAACTGTTGCTGACATCCTTCACTGACAGCAGATAAATGTCTGGGTTTAGACACTACCTATAATATAAGAAAGCTCAGTGATAAAAGTGTAAAATAATTTCTGAGAGGAGAAAGAGATGCAGAGTAATTGAATGAAGTATCTGTGTGAATCTTTCCTGGAAAAATTCAAGTGCCTGAACTACACTGACAGATAAAGAGAAAATGCTTTCTAGAACAAATTGATGAACTAAAATTAAAAAAGTTACAGCTATTATGCTATATATCAAAGATTGAAAGAGCAGACCTACATTATTCAGCTTTTTCCTAAAATCAGCCTTCTTACCATAAAGCTGAAATTAGCCAATATAAAATAATCTGACTACATAAGGAAATGTAGGAAAAAACCAGAAAATCAAAAACTCATTAATCTTGTTAATCAGCTGGGCAAATATAGAGATCATGGAGATCCAAAATCTTCCCAAATAAACCTATGCATACTTTAAATCAGGGGTCTTCAACCCGGGGTTTGTGGACTGGTACCAAGCTGCGGCATGCCAGAAACTGGGCAGCACAAACAAGTGAAGCCCCATCCGTGAGATGAAGGCAGCACTGAAATCACTCTCCCTCCAGTCCATGGAAAAACCTCTCTCCATAGAACTGGTCCCTGGTGCCCAAAAGATTGGGGGCTGCTGCTTTAAATAAACCCCAAATATCTGGTGCTATTGCATCGCAGAACATTGCAACTATGGAACATTTTAACTAACAACAGTTCAGGACCAGGACCAGGGATATAAAATTCATTTCATACAAAAAACTGAATTTTCAGATAATGAAAAAAAGTCAATTTAATTTTAAAGAACATTTGGAACATAATCCCTTTCTCTTTTCTCTTTGCATTCACACATGTACTGATGAGTGTTTGTGTAAATGCACAGCACACACACAAATAATTTTTGATTGTGTTGTTTTATTGTTCAATGTGTTTATTAATTGTTCTTGGTTATATAGCTACATTATTTTATAAGATATTTTGTGCAGAGATTAGGTTGTAAAACAGCACAAATATATACTCTGGTAGAATTCTATGTGGTCACTAAGAGTCAGTACCAAATTCATGGCACATATTGAATCAACCAATCAAATATTGTAGCACATTTTTTGAAAAATTGGAAAAATGCCTTGCTGATGTTTTCTGAGTAAATTTAGTAGCCATTGGTTATTACATTATGCTTTCTAATGATCACTAAGTATTTAAAAGGAATAGTACACAAGAATAAATTAATACTATTTTAATAAAAATAATTAGTTTCACCACAATAATTTTTGTTATTGAGATTCAGGACAAAGAGGAGTTTCTGTGCACATTGCATAATTAATATTTGTTCCCTTAAGAGGTATTGCCTATTCCCCTCTTTTGTATGCAACAAGCCTCAGATTTAATCCCAGATACCTCCATCCAGATCTGGGTCAAACTCCCTTTCTGAAATTTGAGGAGGCACAGTTGGTTAGAATTCTGGATATTAAACCATATTCAATGAGAAGAAGCAATGGTTCATTGGTTTGTTTAGCATACATAGCTTGCTATAAATTGCACAAGCAGACTTCATTTTACTTAATAAGACCTTCTGTTGCTCTCTACCTTCTGCCCCAGTGTGGTTCCCCAGATCTCTAGAGCAAAACTGGGGTTGCAAGAGAATTCAGGGAGAATGAGTTTGTTTAGCCATGGTAATTTTTTCTGGAAAGCAGATGGATTTGCATAACATCCTATGTTCCTTCTTGGCAGTAGTTCTCTAGTTCCTCATTTTTGGATTTCAAGTTTTCCAAGAGTTTCCTCTTAGGTAGTTCAATTCCAATCTGATTGGTTAGTTTAATCCTTTCCCAGTTTCATGCTGGGGATGGGGGGGATGCTACAATTCCCCTTTTGTATGATTTTCTCCTCATCTTCACACTTTCACTGTTTATGTTGCACTGATTCACACATCACTATTGTAACAGGTTGTGTTACATAAACTAAAATGGCTAGATTCACACTTGGTTAAGATATAAACCAGGCACGGAAAAACTTTTAGTGTTGTGATGAGATTAAAAATATGCATACTGTCACGTTCTGAGCATGCTCAATAAAGTTGTGTTTAAGCGGGAGTTATTCGACAGCTGATTGGCTTACCATCTGACAGCTCCGAGTATAAAAAGGGAGCTGTCAGATGAGAAGCCGCTGTTCCTGTCTGAAGCCGGTTCCACACTGTTAGCTTGTTACATTGAGGAATAAACTCATTAGCCTCTTTATTCCTGTCTCCGCCTTAGTCATTCCGGCCATAGCCCACAGTCCTAGTATACAATACACACAGTAAACCTGATCCAACCATTTGATCAGGACAATTTGATCTCTTTGTGACCCATATGCATATGATCATTTGAAAGACCTGCTGTGTGTTTCATCAGTTGTGAATAGGGCATGAGACCAGATTATTTGAGATTACTTCCAGATTACCCGTCCTGTCTCATCAGGTCAAACAGTAGGTGTATGCCATGTGTCCTTTCTACTAAGGACTTCTATGTGGTGGTACCCAAGCAGTATGCCTTTTCTGCTATGGCCCACACTATCTGAAATATCATTCCCCTTGAGGCAATGTTGGCACCATCTCTACTTGCCTTTCAGAAAAGACATAGTTTTTCCATCTATCTTGGGGATCACAAGCTGGCACAATGTCCTTTAATATTAAGATAGCAGAAGAGACAATATCATTTGAATTTTTATCTTTTTTGTTTTTCTATTTTTAGTATTCTATGATATTGTTTTTATGTATTCTATGACACCCAGAGTCACATTTTGGGCAGCCATATAAATTTGTTAAATAAATCAATACTTTGATATATTTGATCTGTTTATCAGCCAAGGTCAACTAGTTCTCCCAGGTTTTAGAATAGTCATGTCACTGCTGAGCACCTTGTCTTCACTGACTCTCCTCCCATGTAAATAATTTTCAGATTTGGGGTTTGAGCCAGTGTTTTAATGAAGCATCAAAAAAGCATATTTTCCACTAATTATTTAACTTTTGTTTTAAACCTATTAACACATAGACATTGATACTGTATATTATGGGCCTTTTAGTATAAAGCAGGGGTGTCAATTTCAAGGTGCTTAGATCTGTCACCCTGGAAACAGCGAAGGACTGGCCTGAGATGCCTCTGTCAGTGAAAATGGAGCTCAGGAGGGCTGTGTGCAGTCCTTGTGAGCTCCATTTTCGCTGGCAGAGGGTTGCAGGAGGCCCTCGCAGCAGGAAATGGAGCTTGGGAGCCCATTTTGCTGGCAGAGCACTCTGGCCACCACAGGTGCCCCTGACACAAGTGACGTACATCTGGCCACGCCCAGCCTGGCCACACTCACCCCAGCCCCCTGAGGTCAAACACAACTCTGCTGCAGGCCTCAATGAAATTGAGTTTGACACCCCTGGTATAAAGGTTACTTATTTCCAACTTTGATTTGATCTTTGACTGCAGTTTGTAGTAGTAGTATTGATGTGTAGTTGCCATATGTACTGTGCTTAGTTATATAAAATATAATAGATAAATGTAATACAGATAGTCCTCAACTTACGGTCACAATTGAGCCCAGAATGTCTGTTGTTAAGTGAGACATTTGTTTTCGCCCATTTTACAACCCGAATCCAGAATTACACCCAATAAAAAGCAAAAGACAAAAACATACCGCCTGAGTCACAAACTCCAATCAATTCTCAGGTCATCAGTCCAGTGACTCCAAACTCCACCTTCCTCCAGCTGCAGCCATCTTCTCTGTTCTCATGGGAAGGAATGCCACCTAGACATAACATTTCCCCTTTATATCTATAACCCCCCTTTCAATAGTTAGAGAGTGGTGAGCCTGAAGTAATACTAAATTCCTTTACTAGAAAACTGAAAATCTAAGAAAAGAATAGACAAAGGCTACAATAAAAAATGGCTGCACATATGTCATCTTCAGGGTCAACATAATGGCGATTAAGATAAAAATCAAACAACACAATACCGGTATTCCTCAACTTACAACCACAATTGACTTCAAAACTTAGGTTGCTAAACTAAGTGAAACATTTGTTAAGTGAGTTTTGTCTCATTTTACAACTTCTCTTACCATTGTTGTTAAGTGAATCATTTCAAGTTAGTAACAGGGTTGTTAAGTGAATCTGGCTTTCCCGTTAACTTTGCTTGTCAGAAAGTTGCAAAAACCAATCACATGACCCCAAGACACAGCAAACATCATACATGTGAAACAGTTGCCAAGAATCCGAATTTTGATCATGTGACCATGGGGGATGCTGCAACGGTCGTAAATGTGAAAAACGGTCATGTCACTTTCCCCCCCAGTGCCGTTGAATAGTCACTAAATGAACTATTGTAAGTCGAGGACAACCTGTATTATAAAAGATTAAATCTTATGAGGGGCAATGTTGCTCAAGATAAAAATATCCCAAAGACTCTTCTTTTTCATAAAATGGCTCCTCACCAAACCTGTTGCCCCATATACACGTCCTCTGAAGACCCAGTGAGAACCCAATGGAGCAGAGGTGGTATTCAGCAGGTTCTGAGAAGTTCTGGAGAACCAGTAGCGGAAATTTTGAGTTGTTCAGAGAACCGATAAATACCACCTCTGACTGGCCCTGTCCCCATCTATTCTCTGCCTCCCGAATCCCAGCTGATCGGGAGGGAATGGGGATTTTCCAGTATCCTTCCCTGCCATGCCTACCAAGCCATGCCCACAGAACCAGTAGTAAAATTTTTTGAATCCCACCACTTCTATGGAGCCTACCTCCCGTGGCAGATAGGATACAGTCTCCAGGCCGAGATATAGCATCCTCTCTCTCTTGAAGGGGGATAATTTCTCTCTCTTTCCAAAAAGTCCAACCTCTTTTTCTTGCAGCCGCTTCATTCTTTTCGCTTTTCGCATTCTTTTTTTCTGAACTGCTAGAATCTGTTATTTTACTCCCAGATTTAATTCTCTTTACTGGGGACTACATTTTCCAGAGATTTCCTCTAGAACCTCTTGCTGTCCCAATTCCAGAAGCAAGGCCCCAACCAGGCAGCAGACCAGGAAATGCTGCTAATGGACCAGGCTACCCTAATAAACCAAGATGGCCTGAGGAAACATATGAACACAACCCAAAAGGATGGAGGAGACAAATTTCATGGGCTAAAATGTTGTACAGAGACCACACTGGCACACAAGACATATATAAGCTAAGGAGAATAGCTCAAGAAAATCCTGCTGATAATGTTACCTAGTCTGGTAATAAAATGTTCAGAAACTAATTTGAAAGAAATAGTTTCTATTATTTCAGAGTCAGTGGCATCTAATGGTTAAAATACTGGATTACGGCAATAGGCTCAAATCCATTCTAAAGCATGGAAGCGCACTGGGAGACTTTTGGCCAGTCAGGACTCTAGTAGGCAGTCTACCTGACAGAACTGTGCTTGTGAGGATAAATTGGAGGCTGAAGTATTAGGTGTGCTACCTTGATCTAAGATGGGATATACTTTTACATAATAACAGCAATACAGCAGGCAATGTGCTATGCTTTCTAGAGACAGGATAGCATTTCAGTGCCTAGGAAGGAAGGCCAAAATAAGGGCATCAGGCCCGAAACTAAGACAAAAAAAAGGCTGGCAGACCCACCTGAGGACACAGATTGTGCTGAGAGGCAAAGCATATAACAGGTAGCAGCTGTTTTCCATTAGTTTAATAACATTAATCTCAACCCAGCATTTGCAATCAAGATACTGTTTAGCCCAACAGGGAAACAGGGCCAGCTGTCACCATGTTTCTTGTTCTTCCTCCTTGGCAGAGGTGGAATCCAAGATGGGGATTGAGAAGTGAGACCTAGGAAATTAAATGAGGCTTGCAAAATGTGTGCTTCTTAAAAGACTGTGTAAGAAAACAAAGGGAATTTCCATAGATATTTCTAACAGACCACTCAATTTGATTGAGCCTCAATCTTCTTTTAATAAAGATTGAGGGGAACTAAGAAAGGCCTGTTCCTGGCATGACTATTAATCCTTGTCTGTTCTTAAGAGGTGATGTACAGAAAAAGCTGAGTTTGATGGAAGCAGTTACTAAAACAGTAAGTCCAACATAATTAAAATGGTAGGTTTATGCAATTTAGGAAAAGTTCTTCTGGTTAGATCTGAAAATGGTTAGGAATTTTCAAGAATTTCCCCTAGAGGTCTCACTGTTGGTAAATAACAATTCTACCAAGTGACGGTTTGCTGGCAAATTTGATTGCAGCCTTGTACGGTGTAATCTGTATTGCATTATATAATGGCAAGAACTTTTGTAATCTTGGCTGCCAGACATTCCTTAGACTGAAGCATCAAATAATCTGCCCTTCTCAGTGCCTTGGGTCACTGGCCTCAGGTTAAGAACCATTCTAAAAGTTGCCTCAGTGTTTAATCACTCAGAAGAAAAAAAGTATTGAATAAATGGAGGTTTTATATTGACTTCAATTGCCTTTAATTTCAATTTATACTGATTTAAATTAAATTCATCACAGCTTTTGTCCTGGCCTTCATTCCTTCTTGGCATGTGATCTCCAGCTTTTTATTCAAAAATTAAATGTGGCCTTTGGCCAAAATCTAGTTAAAACATGTGTGACAATATTAAACGTCTCAGTCCCTCTGTGAGTCCTGTGCTTTGGGCTTAAATCCTCATTATCATGCTAAACTAATTCCTTGCCCAATAGTCAACTAGTAACAATGAAATGGCAATTGAATAAATTGTCCATTTGGTATGTTTTTCTTTTTATATCAAGCATAATATATACCGTGTGAATCCAGCCTCTCTCTCTCTTCCACCTGCCTGTTTGAATTGCCCAGAGGAACACCTGAGATCAGCTTCTAAGCAAATAGCACAAGCATTATAAAGAAAGCTTTTTAACTTCTTGTAGAGTTCTGTCTTGTTTGCTCAGGTTTGTTATTTATGTTGTTGCAGTTGCTTCTGGCAGAACTGGTTTTTCCTACCCTTTCCTTCATTCTCTTCTACTATAAGAACTATGACAGGAACATGATACTACATACTTTTTTTATATTGCAACCCCAAAAATTCAGCCTTGTGTAAGCCTTAGTTCTTTGACTCTTGAAAAGATGCCCCAATGGCTATTGAGTAGATTGGATCAACACCCAAGCTCAGAAAAAGATAGGCACAGCCAATCAGCTGAGTTAAAGAGATATCCATCAGTTTTAGAGTCAACAAAAGAGTATGCTGGTGTAGCTACAGTTGTTCAGCCCTATTCTGTCTCAGTAACGTGCAGAAGTATAGTACCATCTTGTACCAATTATCTGGACATACCCCTAACAATCTTTGGACCATTATGTTATTATCCACTTTTAATGTCAATACTTTTTAATTATATTTTAATGTTAGTATTTTTTAATATAGTGTAAAAACTAATGTGTATTACTGGTTTTTGACAGTAATAAAGATTTTACTTACTAGTCTCAGTAATGTGAGGTGTGCTTATTGTTTTCATGCAAGACACATTTTTCAAACCAATGAATTAATTCCCCTGGTTTTGTTTCTTTTAACAAGCGTTGCTTACCGACGGGGAAAACAATAACTTCCCATAATGTGTGGTGGGATGGGAATGGATAACTGTGTGTAGATGTGTTTATGAATCAGTAGGTTGCCCAATTAATAGATGGCACATGCAGAGGTACACCTGAATGAAACTGGTCCATTGGGCTATTTCTCAACATGGATTTAGTGTTCTTATGAAAGAAAAGTAAACATGTATTCAAAAATAGGCCAGCTCAAATGTTTCAGGCATAGGAAGCAGTGAATGGTCAATAATACTGTACTAAGTAAGTTCTCTCCTGGCTGCAAAGAAATGGCAGAGTTAGCAACAAGTTCAACTTTCTCCTTGTAGCTGGATGCAACATATATTCAGGTATGGAGTCAGAAGCGCATGTATTGTACGTACATTCTGGTTTGGGCACACTCGTTCCCAAAAGGTTTGGCATCAATGTTATAGGGTATTGTTTTATGGGATCCTTTAGTTGAGGGACACTGAATTGCGGCCCTAAGGCCTACTTGAAGTAATCTATTGTACGACTGATTATAGGGCAGTTTCTGGTACGTGATCATCTGATCTTTCTACTGAAATTAGTGGAAAGGCCTGCTTATGCTTGGATGCTGAAACTTGATTTAGACTTGTTCACAACTGCGCACGGGAATTGACGGATACCTACACTGTGAAGGGGTTGATGGGTAGGGTATTTGCAGACTGATCAATGCATACATCTCCCAAATCTCAGCTATACATTGTGTGGAGATGAGTGTCTTGCATGCTGATTGGTTGACCTGACTTCCTGTTGAGAGGCGGGCTGAAGGCAAGGCACATTGAAATGACAAAATGGAGCAGCTAGAGGAGAGACTTGCTGGCAAACTGAGGAGATATAAACATTTGTATGATGTAATGGATAAAAATGAGAAAACCCTGGAGGCAACAGCCCATTCATGGAGGGAAATTGGAAATAGTTCGGTGGAAGGAGATCCAGACACAAAGAAAAGTAGAAGCAACTGCGAGAGTAGTTTTCCTGTGCCCCCTAGCCAGGAAATTAACATTTGCAGAAATATAAATGTGAACAGCTATGCAGCCATCTCCGTATGTTCTCCGACACATATGTTCTCTGACGTGCAGTGGCACAGAAGTCCAAATCAGACTTAAGTCTTCCCCATGGTCACTTCACTGTTTAAAGTGTTAGTTTAAAGAGTTCCTTGAGTTAGATGGTATTCCTGTTACATGCTTGTACAGCCTGAGAAAAGTATATTTTATCTGCCCTGTTATAGCTCCTATGTTATTGTCCCTTGGTTTGATATGCTGGATATATTTGTCAAAATGCAAAAGCAGATGATAATCCTAATGATGGGCATAGCGTCCAGCCTTACTGGCACTGTGGAATTGGAAGCAATTAAAAAGATTTGTGAAATAGAAATAATATGACCTGTAATCTTATACTTATTTACATTGGCGTAAGTCAAAAGAAGCTTTGTTCTGAGTCAACACCAGCATTTCAATTATTATTAGAAATCAGGGGCATACTTTCAGAAAAGAGGCAAAAAACTTGCAAAGATCCCTGCTTTGTTTTTCCAGCTCAGTGTAGGAGTTCCTCTCCCCACTGTGTGAGGAAGGGAACTCGTTAATGGACTGGAGAGATGATATTCAGGATCCCCACTTCATCTCTCCAGCCTTGTATAGGAATTATTCTCCCCTTTCTGTGTGTGGAACAGAGGTGGGTTGCAAATCCCAGTGCTACCGGTTCGCTTGTGCTCACATGCGTGCTTGCACATGTGCTTGCTCGTGCACGCAACCCTTCTGCGCATGCACAGACGCATCCGAGTGGCTGGGTGGAGCCTCCCACCGCTGCCACTATCGGTTCGCCCGATCCGGGCCAAACCAGGAGCAACCCACCTCTGGTGTGGAAGGAAATTCCTGCGCTGGGATAGAGAGATCAGAGCTTCCTTTCTGCAGCCTGATAAGGACTTCTGCCTCCAAGCCCTCCTCCCCATATATGGAGGGGAGGGGAAATCCTTTGGCAGTTGGCAGAAGATTGCAAACTTCCCTGCCATCTTTCTCATTGACTGGGGAGATGGCAGAGAATATTGTAAATGCTGATCACTTGATTGTGGGGCATTTAGCAACTGGTTGTAAGTTTGCACATGTTGCCAAGGCACCCAGAGTAAGATCATGTGACTGTGGGAAGGGTGCGCCCAGTGCAACTGCACTTTTCAGTGGTTGAAACAATTTTTCCATGGACCGTGGATGAAAGCGCATGCACAGATGAAGTTTTGCTCACTTGCACAGACTGGTTCCTAATGCGCTGTGGAGTGGTACTGGTCTGTGGGCTGGGTGACCCCTGCAATAGAGTGTCTTGGGGTTGTTTCAGCGTTCTTGAGTTGCTCCCGGTGCAACTGCACTTTTTAATGGTTGCTATCTAGCAACCAGTATTTAGGATACGCTATGTTGTATTCTGAAGATTTTATTTATTTAATTTATATCCTGCCTTAATTATTTTTACAAATAATGTAAAGTGGCAGGCATATCCAGTATGTTTCCTCCTCCTATTTTCCCCACAACAACAATCCTGTGAGGTAGAATGGGCTGAGAGAGAGACTGGTTGAAGGTCACCCAGTCAACTTTCATCAGTAAGGAGGGACTAAAACTCATAGTCTCCTGCTTTCTACCCTGTGCCTTAACAATTAGATAGCATATACTCTCATGTCCACGAAGAAACCTCTGAAAATGTTGGATTTCTCCTAAATTTTAAAAACAGTCTAAAATGGTTGCCATCATTGCATTTGGTGTCCACAGCTTCCACATTTAACTTTGTCCACTGCAAATTATATAATCCTTTTCTTTTTACAATTGAACATGGCTTACATTTAGACACGATTTTTCCGCTTTTACTTCCTTTTGGATACATTTCTTACTTTGTTTCTATTAATAATTGCATTAAAATTATTACACAAGTCCCAGGGGTAGGCCTTTATTTCCTTTCAGTCCAACTATTCTATGAAAGATTAATTTTTATTTGATTTTTAAGGAGCCAACATTGGGATTGGAGCAAAGTAATTTTCAAGAAGACAATGTAGATAATGCACACAATAAAGCTCAAGCACAACATAAATTTTCTCACATGTGAGGATTCCTGTGACTTCACACACAGTCACAGATTAGTTGTTACTCAATGCCAGAAAGTGCTTTAGGCATTTTTTTTCCTTCCCCGAGTCTTGCCAAAAATTCTCTCTAGTGGATAGTAGGTGGCTTAAATACAACTTGAAACAAAGGGGAGTTAATTAAAAGAAGTTGTGGGAATCAGATGAAGAGGAAAGAAAAGACATGCATGCAGACAGGACAACTAATCTCTGTGTAGATTATATGCTACTTTTACCAGGGCATTGCTGGAAATAGCTTTTTGAGATGTTCAATGATATCTAAATCTAATCAGAGGTTTTTGGCAGTGTTGGTGGTCTTTTAAATCCCTGACAAGGAGGAATTGTGGATATGTGTTCAAAATATATGTGTTCAAAAAATTGTACTACTGATTCTATGGGCGTGGCTTTGTGGCAGGGGCGGGTTGCTGCCAGTTTTACTACTAGTTCGCAACCCGCGCGCAATTTCGCACATGCACTGTTCAATTAAAATTGTTCTTTGCGCATGCACAGAACAATTTATAGTGAACTGCGCACATGCAGTCACTAAAAACCAAAATGACGGTGGCCCAGTGGCGGCGAGGGAACCAGTTCGGAGGTGTGGCAGGCCTGAGTCGCTGCCAGTTCTGCAACCCAGGCCTGAATTCCACTACCCATTCAGCCAAACTGGGCCGAACTGGGAGCAACCCACCTCTGCTTTGTGGGCGTGACAGGGGAAGGATACTGCAAAATCCCATTCCCTCCCCACTCTCAAATTTTCTGCTACCGGTTCTCCAGAATCTGTCAGAACTGATTGAATATCACATCTGGTTATAGGCACCTATTCGGTAGAACAGGTTCGTCAAATCTACTGAACCGGTTAGAAGAGGTTCCACCAGTGAACACGGAAAGCAGGCCACACCTACAGAAGAGATTCCAAAATATTTTGAAACCCACCACTGACTATCATGCTCATATTTATAAAACTCAGTGCCTCTGTGAAAGGTAAAGATGACTACTGCGTTTGTGGTGCAATCAGAACATTGCGTGTGTTGAAGTTGTTTTAACGCAAACCAAAGATGCCTTTTAAAAAAAAAGTTTACATCATATTCTTATGCATGTCAGTGCTGTGTGTGAGGTAATTTAAAATGGTTCTGACAAGTGTCGTTGGCAACTTCATATCCGGTCACATGGGCAGCAAGCCACTCCCACAAAGGAAGCCACACCCACAGAGTAGGTTCAAACAATTTTTGAAACCCACCACTGGTTATCGGTGATTCTTGACTTAGGAGCACAATTGGGATCAGAATTTCTGTTGTTAAGCAAGATGGTTTTTAAGTGAGTCACCTATAATTGCCTCCAATAATCTGCTTATTCATTTTACTGACCTTGGAAGGATGGAAGGCTAAGTCAAGCTTCAGCAGTCATGATCGAACTATTGGCAGTCAGCAGAGTTAGCCTGCAATATTGCATTCTAACCACTGTGCAACCAGGGAGTGCCATTCCTTGTATATTGAGATCCTGAGAGTCAGTTGGTGTAGTGCTTAAATGTGCTGGCCTAGGAGGAGAGAGACTTAGGTTCTAGGCATCCCATAGTCATGAATGCCAGCAGGGTGACTTTAGGCCAGTCACCCAGCTGGCATTCAGCCTAGGACTAAGAAGTTGGAAAACATTCTGAAAAACTTCACGGATGTAGAATATAGAATAACAGAGTTGGAATGGTATTTGGAGGTCTTCTAGTCCAACCCTTGCTCAGGCAAGGAACCCTATACCATTTCAGGCAAATGGTTGTCCATGCTCTTCTTCAAAACTTCCAGTGTTGGAGCAATTTCTCCTTAGTTCTAAATTGCTTCTCTCCTTGATTAGTTTCCACCCATTGCTTCTTGTTCTACACTCAGGTGCCTTGGAGAATAGTTTGACTCCCTCTTCTTTGTGGCAACCCCTGAAATATTGGAACACTGCTATCATGTCTCCCCTAGTCCTTCTTTTCATTAGACTAGACATACCCAGTTCCTGCAACCGTTCTTCATATATTTTAGTCTCCAGTCCCCTAATCATCTTTGTTGCTCTTCTCTGCATTTTTTCTAGAGTCTCCATATCTTTTCCACATCGTGGTGACCAAAACTGGATGCAGTATTCCAAGTATGGCCTTACCAAGGCATTATAAAGTGGTATTAACACTTCACGTGATCTTGATTCTGTTCTTCTGTTTATGCAGCCTAGAACTGTGTTGGCTTTTTTGGCAGCTGCTGCACACTGCTGACTCATATGTAAGTGATTGTCCACTAGGACTCCAAAATCCCTCTCAGAGTTATTACTGTTGACCAGGGTACCATGTGTCCATATAGTGACCAGGAGCCAAGGTTGACTTGTGTCCACATAGTCACTGGAGTCAAGCTTGATTTGAAAGATTATTATATCAGTTTGTGATCATATCCTAGGTGGGTCAACTGCTTCACAATCAGAGTAAGAATTATTAGGTTAATACTAAAGTAATGCCTTTTTTTAGTGTTTGTGGGATGATTCTCCTACTCTCCCTCTCTGATCTCTTTGTTCATATTGTATACCTTATCTTGGAATGTAATTATTTATATATATGTACAATCATTACAATTTCAGTGCCGCCCTCAAGAATTTCCACCTACAGTACAGATGGATCCCCTTCCCCCATCATCTCTGTGTGACCCCTTCTTCTGTTGTGGAAGATGGAAGCTTTCCAGAATGGTTTTAGAGAAGAAGGAGAAAACAGCAAATTGAGTCTTCATTGCAAACATCTACTAGAATAGTATTACATGTACCGGTAGTTCAGTATCTTTGGAATAGAGGCAAAATCTGGCCATACATCTTAAGGATACCAGTTAAATTAGGCAATGATTACATTCTAAAAGGAAAAAAAACTCTAAATAAAGAAAGGCTAAATTAAGAACTTGGTCTACCCTAAAAAAGCTAATCAGTGTCAGATACTTGAATGAAAGGCCATGGTGAAACTAGACTAGAAAGTCTTGAAAGAAAAAATAAATACCTAAGAAGAAAACATTTCTGAGCTGCAAAAATCCAGATTACCATTCGGTAGCAGCAAAGGGAAACAAACTCTTTCTTTGCTGCCATCTCGTGGTTGTTTTAATTTTCTGCTACTTAATTATGTTAGCCCCAAGAATGGTGCCAGGGAAATGACATATTGTAGACTTCAATGTTCATATAGTCACCAGGAATACTCCTCATATTGAGAGAAACCATGTAATTGTTTCCAGTTATCAGATAAACAGAACGGGAAGCAATCTGTTTTCTTTGCAATGTTATTCAACGTAGAAATATCCATTCTCTGTTTTCCCAGTATTCTGTTATTACACCAGTTTGGTGTAATGCCGTGATGGTGAACCTGTGGCACACGTACCAATGGTGGCACACTGAGCACCCTCTGCTCAGCTCCACCACACATGCACGTGCATGTGGCTTCCGCTGGTGCGCCTCGGGTCTCTGCCGTGCATGCATGGGCACGTACAGGGCTGTGTGCATGCATGCATGGTGGGGTGGGGTGCATGCACGGGGAACTCTCGCAATGCATTTTGGAGCCTTATGCAGTGCCCCCACGCCCGTTTTGGCTTCCAGGTTGGTGCAGGAAGCCTTCCAGGTCCAAAACAGGATGCAGGGGAGGCATTCGCACATGCTCGGGAGGTCGCACTTGCATGCGTGGAGGGTGAGGCGCAGAAAGGGAGGTCATGCACGAATGTGCAGGGGGCGCAGATGGGGCACGCACACATTGCATTATGGGGGCGAGTGGGCGTGGGCACTTTCAGCACGTGATGACAAAAAGGATAGCCATCACTGGTATAATGGATATGTTTGGTGGCTAAGATTTCAAACTTTAACTTTCAAACTTTAATGGTATTTGTATGCCGCCCACTCCCTAGGGACTCTGGGCGGCTCACAGCAAATAAAACAACAATAAAAACATTTAAAACATTTAAAATTACAAAATTAAAATCAACACAGCATCCATTACATCAAATGAGGCTGGAATACTCAACAGCCCCAGGCCTGCCGGAACAGCTAGGTCTTAGTTGCTTTACGGAAGGCCGGGAGGGTGGTGAGAGTCCGGATCTCAGCAGGAAGCTCGTTGCACAAGGCCGGTGCAGCTACAGAGAAGGCCCTCCCTTGGGGAGCCGCCAACCGGCATTGTCCGGAGGAGGCCCAACCTGTGTGATCTTATTGGTCGTTGGGAGGTAAATGGCAGGAGGTGGTCTCTCAGGTAACCAGGTCCGATACCATGTAGGGCTTTAAAAGTAACGACTAGCACCTTGAAGCAAGTCCAGAGACCGATAAGAAGCCAGTGCAGCTCGCAGAGGATAGGTGTAACATGGGCGTACCTCGGTACACCCATTATCGCTCGCGCGGCTGCATTCTGGACCAGCTGTAGTCTCCGGACACTCTTCAGGGGCAGATTTCAGGCTAGAAGGCAGGAGATTGTGAGCACAAGTCCTACCTTAGGCGTGAAAACTGGCTTCGGTGATTTTGGGCCAGTTACCCTATCTCAGATCAACTCACAGGGTTGTTGTGGGGAAAATTGGAAAAATAAAGTATGTTGAATATATTTGCTGCCTTGAGTTATTTGTAAACATAATAAAGGCAGGATATAAGCAAACAAATAAACCGTACTGGCTGAGGAATTCTGGAAATTGAAGTCCACACATTTTAAAGTTGCTGAAGTTGAGAAACCCTAATTTAGACTCTTCAAGTACCAAAACAAAAAATTGGAAGCTTATATCTGATGCATTAACAAATTAGGATTTATCATCTTGGCCATGATCTACTATAAGCTACAATTCCCTTTTCCTGTCTCCATTGCTTAGTTTACAAAAGAGGTTAGAGTCATACTCTGATTTCTTCTTGATGTGGTTCAGTATGGTCAACACAAGTCATGGATTTTTTGCCTCATTGAAGGGAATAAGAAAAATATGATTTGCTGTGAAGAAAATGTGCAACCTTGTCTTTCACTCCATGGGAAAGGAAGGAGGTGAGAAGGAGAAGTGTATAATCCTGCGCCTCTTTGCTGCTCTTCTTATAATCCTCATTTGTCATCTTACCTGAAACATGAGCCAAAGCATGATACCATTTGGAACATTATTCAAACATAAGCTTTTTTTTTTTTTAAACCACTAATGATGTTGCAGCCATGAATGCCTGGAAGTCTTTTGTGTAAGCTTTCCTTAGCTACAGAGGCTTTAAACAAACCTTAAGGAAAGACCAAGTGGAAAGATACTTTTGAATTAATCTTTCTGCAATCCTAAAATAAGAATGCAAGTCATCTTCAATTTTCAACCATTTGTTTATGTCCGTTTGAAGTTGCAATGGCACTGAAAAGCATGACTTATGGCTGTTTTTCACACATGACTGTTGCGGCATCCCCATGGTCATGTGATTAAAATTCAGATGCTTGGCAACTGATGTTTATGACAGTTGCAGTGTCCTCCGATCCTATGTTCATCTTTTGGGACCTTCTGATAAGCAACGTCAGTGGAGAAACCAGATTCATTTAACAACTCTGTTACTATCTTAATAAGTGCAGTGTTTCATTTAACAATTGTGGCAAGAAAGGTCTTAAAATGGGGCAAAATTCACTTAACAAATGTTTTACTTAACAACAGAAATTTTGAGCTCAATTGTGGTCATAAGTTTAGAACTACCTGTATTGATTTACCACAAAGGTAGAATTCAGCAGGTTCTGACTAGTTCTCGAGAACAGGTAGCACAAATTTTGAGTAGCTCGGAGAACCAGTAAATACCACCTGTGACTGGCCCCGCCCCATCTATTCTCTGCCTCCCGAGTCCCAGCTGATCAGAAGGAAATGGGGATTTTGCAGTAACCTTTCCCTGGAGTGGGGAGGGACTAGAGATTTTATAGTATCCTTCCCCTGCCATGCCCACCAAGCCACGGCCACAAAACTGGTAGTAAAATTTTTTGAATCCCACCACTGATCTACCAGTATTATAGCAGGACTATTGTAAGAACTGCTCAGATAATTCATGTATGTTGTCTGAAGTAGTAGTGGCCAATTATTGTGCTTAGTATCCTGGAAGTCAAGTCCCAAACTGACTTTATATCACTGTGAAGTGCACTACAGTACATATACAGCCTTCTCTATTTTGTCAGGTTGTTTCTGGTCTCTTAAGTACAGATAGTTCTTGACTTACAACCATTCATTTAATGACCATTCAAAGTTATAATGGCACTGAAAAAGTGACTTATGACTGTTGCAGCATCTCCCTGCTCATGTGATCAAAATTCTAATGTGGAATGGATGCAGATGAGCAGATTAAAATGGAATTTTAGTTGTGACCCATTGTAAAATAATCATAAGGCTTCAGAGCATGCAGAGCATTATACTACTTTCAGTGTTTATGATGGTCAGGAACAGATATGAGAGAAATAGCAAAAATTGGATTCTTGGGCTGGTGCCTGATGAAATTTTCCCTCCGAAAATGAAGGGGGAAATAATGAAACAAGTCTGCCCAGAAATCAGATGCCAGCAGAGACAATGAGTATTGTACATTAACCTGAATGTGGTGGGTCCTATTTTCTCAAGACGTCTTCAGTGAGGAATTCATACCTTTCTGAACCAGTAAAGCCTGATGACTATGATGCATGCCTTTGTAATCTTAGTCTATTGCATTGTACCATTGTATGTGGTAGGTGGAACTATTTCTGAGGATGTTTCACAGACCTTTGGTTACAGTGATGCCAAATATTATTATTTAGTTTGTAATGTTATATAAGGTTGGAATAATATCATAATTGGGCTTATCTTTTATACTTCTCCTGTCCTGTGTTCATGCTCTAAGCCATTTTAAGAAAGCCATTTCAGCCATTTGTCTGAAACAGTATAGGGTTTCCTGCCTAGGCAGGGGGTTGGACTAGAAGACCTCCAAGGTCTCTTCCAACTCTGCTGTTGTGTTGTATTGTATTGTATTGTATTGTATTGTATTGTATTGTATTGTATTGTATTGTAAAGTTTTCCCTGGATTGTCACATTTCAACAACAGATTGTAAAGTATTCAATAAGCTAGCAGGTTACCATAGCTTCCCATTGGATAATTCCACTCCTGCTGTACTCTCCCATCTTTTGTTTTAGGAAGCCAATCACTTTCTTTCCTGCAGGCAGATTTAGACATACAGTATATTTGTGTGCATGTGGGTATCTCTCTGTGTGTATATTAAAATGTACATACATGTAGCAAAATTTCACTTATGTGTTTTTTTGATCCATTTTGTCACAAGTTTGCTACTTAACACAAAAGCTATAATTCTTGTTTGATAAACATAAGATTTACATTCAAAATGTGGCAAAAATGTAGGTTTATTTTTTCTTTCCCCAAGCCTATTATTCTTCTCTGTGATTTTTTTTTAAATGAAGCTCCAATGATATATCGTATCATCATTTTCCCAATTACTTCAAGTATAAGAATTTTACCCCAAATTTTACAGAAGTCTTTTGTTTAGTTGTTTTAAAGAAAGTAGAGGTAAAAGTAGGCAGTTTACAGAAAGAAAATAGTTTTAAAAATTGTGCAGCAATCTTCTATTTGGAAGGCAAATATACTCATTGTGCTATTATTAATATTCAAGGTAAAAGAGAAATCTAATAAATACTAGAAGTAATGGTAAGCAGTATCTCAGTTATACAAGTGTGCTTTTTTCTGCGAAATAGGCAATGAATTGCTGGTGTAGCTTGCAACAAATGGAAGTGTGTCATTTCAAATGAGCAGATCTGTCCAAGTGATATAATATAGAAAACTGCAGGAAAAAAGTGCACTTACTTTCTTTGATGGTGAGTAGTGGATTAACAGAGCGCAATGTTAGCGTTTCCACTCTCTAGGAATGGCTGCCTGCTCTTTGGGAAAATGGGATAAGGAAACAATGCAAATTCTTTTCCAGAGACTACTGTAGTGGATGGAATACATTCAACCTGTATTTTTATACTTCTATAGTTTGAGTGTATGTATAATATTTTAATTATAATTATATTGTAGTTTATATTATTCTAATTATGTATAATTTTAATGTTAATTTAATAAAGCAAGTATGTTGTGTTTGTGTGCATGTATACTTTATTACATTATTACCTTTAAAAACATTGGTAGTGACAATAATAGGAAATAATATCTTTAATATGTAACTAATGTTTTATTCTATTATAATATTTAATAGAAATATTACATTTTCTATTACTGTTATACAAATACTAACAAACTGAGTGGTCTGAATTAACAGTGAATTGTGTAAAGAAAAATTGACAAGGCCTCTATCTTGGTTTTCTGTAGGAATAAAAAAAAGGCCAATTCAAAAATTTAACAAATAATACACATCAGCAATTCACTGCTGGAACTATTTTTCTATATAAATTCAATAATTAGTCAATCAACAAATAGTAGGCAGTTCCTTAATGACTACCTGGCTCAGGAGTCTCCTCTTGAGAAATGAAGTTGTTAAGCTAAGCCTCTTCTTAGAAATCATGGTGGTTTTTAAGCTGCAATGGAAGTACAGACATCTTATTTTTAAGTGCAATCTCTGTGGTAGAGAAACTAGTACTGTCCCAAAACCACACTCCACTGATGCTCCTTAAAAAGGGTGCCATTTTCCAGTCTCATTCCATTATGGCTTCTGAGGTTTTGATAGGATTAACATATTTGTTCAAATCAGTAAATCTGTTTAAACTGTAAAATACATCATTTAAAAAAAGAAAAGAAAAAAAGGTGCAATCTAAAACAAGGAATTGCAGCAAGGACAGTGCTGTCATGTTGCAAATACCTTTTTTATAGTATACCTGTGTATATCAAAGTATTGTTTTTGAGAAACCTGGAAGAATTTAAAAAAAGATTTTTGGATGGCACTGAAAAGACCCCCGTTTAGCATCAGACAGACGGGAAAAGCACTGCAGATTAATTTAGCAGAGCTACTCTTTAGGAACCAGTTGCATTACAGTACTTTATTTGGTAGAGGCTCCCAAAGGGGGCAATAGGAAGAAAAACTCCTTCAGGTAATTGGTCATAAACTGATTGGGACGTTCAAAGTGAAAAACATTAGCTTGAATTTAGGTGGGGAAAGGACCAGAAGCCAATATGGATCATAGATACTGTAATAAAATCATAATGGAGTGAGTACCTGCTGCCCCATTTTGGAGTTGTGGAAGTTTCCTCGGCACTACCCTCTCTCTCAAAGATTAAGCATCTTTTTCTGATGGAATTTCAGTATATTGGCTTTTAGCTCATTTATCTTCCTGCAGAATTGCTCAGACCATCCATTGCTTTTCTTGGACCACATGAAAAGAACAGATGTCATCTTATATCAGTGAAATTTTAACCCACATCTCCAGGTAGCCCGACTTCCTGGTTTCATGTAAGTACTTAAAAAATTTGAACTTTGTAGAACCATTAGGTAGAACCACACTCTCTTAAGTACTGGGTTTTGAATTAATCATTCCTATAACAGTGTGGTATTTCCAAAATCAACTCAAATCATCTAACCAGAAGAGTCCCACAACTGGTGGTGTAGAAAGCCTTTTTAAAAAATTAGGTCTAAAACCTAAAAAGGGATTGTATCAACACTGTTGTCAATTTTATTTTTGCAGGCTATGAACCTTGCCTCGATTTCATTCTCCTAAAGGTACGTTTGTACTCTTTTCCCACAATGGCACAATGAAAGATTGCCTCTGCTCAAAATGCAATCCTTGGAAAGAAAAGCTGATTTTGTCTCTCAGATGTGGATCCAATTTCTACACTCCCATCTCTGAAAAGCCCACCCTTCATGTTCTGTAAATCACGAAACCCGTTTATGGGGCTTGACTTTCCTGTAGAATTTCTTTCAGGCTCATTTCTAGCAGGATAATTATTTCAGAACAGGCAAGTCACGGTGATCAACAACAGATCAATCTAGCTGCAAAGCTATTAAAGTTGTGTTTTACGTATTCACGAGCTTTCTTGTCCTTCTGTACTCTGATTATAGGGAAATGAAGTAGCTCCGCATTCATTTGACTACTCTAGGGTGACATCATAAACCAGGGAGTGTAACAGCATAAAGGCAGGAGTACTTAGGCATGTTAAACTGTATAAATAGCCCTGAGAGAGCATAAGCTCTTCTGTGCCAACAAGTATCTGAGATAAGAGTAAAGCTCTTAAATCCAGAGTAAATTTTCTGAGCACAAAAGTTATGCTTTTAGGGCTTTCCACTGAGGTCTTACTTATAAGTATAATATTTTAAGGCATAGATTGCACCATAATTGAATGAAATATTTAGCTTTTTTAATAAACCTACTATAGTGCTTTTTCTTTCCAATTCATAGCACGTCCTTCCTACAAATGCTTCCATCTTTTACTAGAAACATGGTCGATGCACACTTTGCAGGCATTTTTTTTCCTGATGTTATGTTCTCGCAGGGAAATCCCATAGGGGTCTAATAAGAAATAAACCCCGCTGAGTTCAGTGGATCTAACCTCTGGGTAAGTATGCTTCGCTTTGCAGCCCTACTGCACATAATATATACTTTCCAATAGCTTCTTCATTGTTATCATGCAACTGCTCTCACCATGAGCATTGTGAGCATTGCAAAACACATCAAAATGTGGCAGATTTCAGCAGCAGGTCACACAAATTGGAAATAATCTTGCAGATACAGGCCTCTCCTTGCCTGTTGACATAATTGCACACTTTGGGGTTCTTGTTTCCTAAAGCCAGTGAATTCATTGTTGTTTTTAGACTGGGCATCCAGAAAATGTCTAGCTCCCTGGAAGTTTAACTAGAAAATTAATAATGATGGACAAGACGACTCATCGGAGTCAGCTGCTCAATTCCCTATTATGTTCCTGCAAAAATAAGCAGTGCCAAATAGTAATGTTGATTTTGAGGGACCCTTACTTCAAATAAAGCAATCGTCTTTAAGAGTTACACCACAATTAATTAATTAAATATTATTTTGCCAGCACACAAAACTTAAATAATATATTTAATATGGAAAAAAACAACCTTGCTATGAATGCTTTGCACAGCCCAAATACATACCAAAGCAGGTTCATTTACATATGCCAAGCCTAGGTAACATTCCAAGAATTTCCTTTTCTATGATTGCAGCAGGTGTCTTCTCCCAGTTATTTCCATACAGTCAGTAACTGTTAGGTAGATGGCAGAAAATTGACGGAAGCATGTCAAAACATCTCCTGGAGAAGGAAGGCAAAGACAGCAAAGAACACGGGACCAAAATAGGAAGTGGCACATCAGTGGTGTTTTCATAAAGGGTGAAAATTTGGAAAGATGGAAATGATTTTAAACTTAATTCATCCGCGCCAACTTTTGCAAAAAAATAAGGCCCAGATTATGACGAGGAAGTGATATTTAGGAATTATTTAGGAATATGGTATGTGTGTTTGTGTGTGTTATACTCATATGCAGTCATATACAACAAAGAAACCTATGGATTATGGATATCATATCATATAACAGACATTTTGATATGAATCAAAAATTTTCCATGGGGACCATTGGTTCTGAGACCCCAAGAACTGAAAGCTAAAGATACTTATCCCTTCTTGTCTGGGAATTCCATTTGATTTTGACTACAAATACCATTAGTGGATTTTATTATATTTTAAAATGCAAATTGAAGCCTCCATCCCCAATTCCAGTACTGTTTCCCAGTGAATTGAAGCAAATATTATTTCAATGACTTGTAAATATAACATTTGGAAAAGCAAAGCCTGAGAAAGATGGAGGCTTGCCTGTAATGTTCTTCTGAATGGGATGGCATTTTATGATATTCTCAGGTATATGATAGTTATTAGCAACTACTTGATTCCTGTGTATCTAGATGACAAGGCGTTTTGTTCCAGATGACAATTCAACAATGCCAAAAATGTTGATGCTGGCTAAGATGGCAGTTGTTGTTCCTTTATCTATAGTTAGATTTGCAACAATGCAATTTTTAGGATTGCTGCACTATAAACATTTTATTCTGTACTATCCAATACAACAAAATGATTTTCCTTTACCCCTTTTATTACATGTGGTTGACAGTTTTTATCCTGACATTATTAGCTGAGATTTTTCTTCCAACAATGTCTGAAAACTCTTACCATTTACTCTGTGCATTGTCTAAATACCTTGTTTACTTTTGTGTATTTTAAAACCCAGTTGTCTTTTAAAGGAGAGGCAAAAACTGATCTTCTAAGAAAGCTTTTAGCTTTTAATCCACAACTTTCTAAGTGAGATATCTGATTGTCTATATTTATAACAGTATTCTTATGCCATATTTTAACTCCAAGAATATTATTAGTAAATTTTGAGGTTATGGAACTAGTGACCCAATCAAACATGTACAGACTTTGGCCTTTGAGTTAATTAAATGTGGGTTAATAATATATTATAAGGAAATCATTGTTCTTATTACTGTTATTAGGTAGTTACTCAAATTATAGCTTCAAAGGAATGCAGAGCATGGAGAAACTCAGGATTAAATTATGCATTTGAACTATAGGCCAGCTTTTACTGTTCAGGCAGTTCACTGCTAAGAGAAATTGTGTGTCACTGAAATTAAATGCTTTTCTGAGGATGGAAGGCTCCAGTTTTTTAATGAAATTACTGAGTGTGGAATAGTGAAATGATTAAAATCTGTATTCAGGGAATGTGGTAGCACACACACACACAAAATCAATAAATGCTAGCACAATTTTGCTGCTGAAAGTGAATACTAGGAATGAAACAAACTACCACCAATTGCACAATTAAAATTGTAGGTCATTAACTGAGATTTTGTCATCAACTTGCTAAGACATTATTTCGACATTTTTTCCCCCTTTTGGAATACATTTTCCTATGTAATGAGGAGCTTTTCAGATAGCCTTGTTAGATGGGCAGGATATTTAGCCCTTCCCCCAGTGGTTCTTGCATTGCAATCATTGTGCTTGCACTTATTATGTTACAAATGACCGAGGTAAGGCTGACATTCTCATTGCATGCAAAAAGACCTAGCCTGCCAAGAGTTGTTTTTTTTCTCCTAATGAAGCAGCTTTGTGAAATCTCTCTATGCGCTAATACTAATGAAGATCCTCCAGCACAATTAAAATCACAGCCAGGGTCTGGAGAGGAAACCCAGGACAATGGTATCTACATATGCATATCATTTTGATGTTGCAACCAGCTTTTGTTCAGAACTGATGTTAAAAAAACCTGCAGATTTTAGAGGGTCCTACTCAATGCAAACAATTGTTAGCAATTTACATGCTCCAATTTCAGAGTGACAAAACCAATAATATCCGCTTGCACTTTGCTATTTCTAGTCAAAATCTTTCTCCGTTGTAGGTTTAAGGTTATATGTTTTATAGTTTACAGGAAGCAATGCTTTGCTTGCAGTGTACTTTAACCCTGATTTAGCATGACTTTAATCCAATGCCAGGAGAGGTTTTAGAAACTACTGAAACAGAAAACTGATTAATTTTTAAAGAAGTATTTTGCATTTCTCTGTCTCCCTCCCCTCCCGGAAAACAATAGAGAAAGATGTAATTATTTGCGCCTACAATAACTACCACTTCCCCATCTATTAGAATATGTTTATAAATAGAAAAAAAGGCCAAGAGCTGATGATTTGGATACTGAAAACACATTTTGCCATCTTGCTGTGGTCTTAATGAGGATGCAAAAGGCTATTTAAAAGAATGTTTGGGGCATCTTTTTGACATTCTTTTGTTTAAAGGAGATTATTATTGGCCGAGGGAAGTTAGTTAACATTTATCGGCTTGTTGGGGGGGGGGATGGGGAATGGCCAGCTCCCCCTTTCCTCTTACTTCGAGTGTGCCTGCATCACTGGATAGCCTGCACACTCCTACTCCGGAGGGAATTGGAGGATCTCCTCCCTTCTGCGCCGATCGTTTACAACCCCCCCCCCCCAATTTACACTTCCCTAAAAATGTTAGTGACCATTTTCCGGCGTGCTGCCCAGGATGCATTCGCTTCGGGACCCCGCCTGAGAGATCCGCGTCTGGCCTTTTTGGAGTGGGCGACCGAGCGGTGCCCCCTGCCCCCCAAATAAAGCGGCTCAACTTTCTTTCAAACTTGAGAGGACGCTCTTCGAGGGGTCCGAAACGCGAGCAAAGCAAGAGGGCGAACTTTGAGCAGCAACGGGTCCGCCCCCTCCCCTAAAAAAGCCTGCTGTTGCGGCTTCTCTGGCCCGATAGGTCATGTATTGGCGGAGCTGAAATGAGATAAAACAATTATCTTTTTTGTCTCTCTCTCTTCTGTCCCCCCACAAAAAACCCGGTCTCTTTAACAGCAACTTTCATTGTTAGAAAAGAGAGGAGCGAGTTGGTTGACGTCACTTTGGGTCGGCGAAGCCTTCGCTGTGGAAGTGAAGCTGAATAAACCTTGAGGGAAGGGGAAATCAGCTTCAAGCTGCCGCCGCTGGAACAAACTAAAAAGAAGCAGAGACGGAGCGGGAACGAGGCGTGTTATCTACCACGAATCCTTCTAGTTAGATTCAACCCCCCTCCTTCTCTCTCTCTCTCTCTCTCTCTCTCTCTCTCTCTCTCTCTCTCTCTCTCTTCCAACCTCCCCCCCCCCTTCCCCTCCTTCCCCGGCCCGGTCTTTCTTCACTCCCTTCTCCAGCCTGTTTGGAGGAAGGCAGCGTTCCCAGCATCCAGATCACACACAAGCCCAGCGGTGCGCGCGCGTGTGTGTTGGAAGCCCTCGCTTCGCGTCTCAGTTGCAAAGGTGAGTTGGAATCGATTCCACAGGAGGAGGGGGGGAAGGTGGCTTCCAAAGGGGGGGAAGCGCAAGTTGTGCTGCCGGCCGAGGCGCCCTGAGCTCGGGTTCCAAGCCGGGGAAGCGGCAGAGGGGAAAAAAAAGGGACGGAGAGAAACGGAGGATGGCGTTGGGTGAGGGGGGTGGGTGGGGAGAAGCTCCAGGCAGCTTGGGAAGTATCTGGCGGTCCTCCGTGGCCGTTCTTTGTTGCCGGGGCGCTTGCTGGCTTGTGCATCCGAGGGGCGTTCGCTTGGGTGCCCGTCCTATCTTTCGGTCTCCTCGCACGTTCATTCACAGACCGCTACACAGACACACACGGAGGGACTGCCAGTCGCCGGCTCGGTGCGTCTGCCGTAGCGGCGGCTCAACTAGTAGAGCGAAGTGAAACTGACCTTGTGCCCGAGAAGCAGGAGGGGCGGGTGGATTCACACAGGCTGGAGGGGGGGGGGGTTGGAGGCGCGGGTGGGGGGGACGACACCTTTGGTGCCAGGCTTTTTTTTTAAATTTGCAACACCCTTCCACACACACCCCTCAGCCCACCCCCGTGGCTCGCAATAAAAGTCTCTGAGTCGGGAGGCTTTTTCAGTGCCCGCCCGCCCACCAGCGACCTTCCTCCTTGCTTCAGCTCTGCCGCTGCGCTTTTGTGCCCCTCTCGCCCCCCTGGTGCTCGAACCGCTTCTTCCTCCTCCTCCGTCTGCTGAGGGCGACTTTGAGCGTGACAGCCAGCCTCGGCTATGGGGCGGTTGCTCTCTCTCTCTCTCTCTCTGGCTTCTCACCCACCCCCAAAGAGTGGGAGAAGGCGCACCCCCCTCCTTCCCTTCCTCCCCGGGGAAGGAAGGCACGGGGGAGTCCGCGGCTCTGTCGCCCGCCTCGAGGTCCCCGGCCGTGCCCGTCTCTTTTTCCCCTCCCCTCCGCTTTCCCAGTCAACTCCCCCTCCCGCCCTCAATGCTTTTTTTTCTTTTTTTTTAAACGCGTTGAATCCGAGGCTGCGGCCGCTTTGCAAAAAGCGGGGTGTGGGTAAAAGCTTAAGAAGGATGTGGGGGGACGACGGGCGGGAGTCGTCGCTGCTTCTCGGGGCATTTGCTTCTTTCTTTTCTCCAGTAACCTCTCTCCCTCTCCCCCACCCCCACCCCCGCTCCGGTCTTTTGTGTGTGTTGCTTCCTTATAAAGCCGGAGACGCAGCTGCTGCCTTTAGCCGAGTTGTTGAAATTTATCCCTTTGTGTATATTACAATATCCTCCATTTTTCTGCCCTCTAAACAACAAGCCTTTCGCCATCTTGGGCTTTAAAAAAAATCAAGTCCGGGTCTGCGTGTGTGTGTCTGTGTGTGTCTTTTAAAGGATAAGAGGATGAAATGGTTCAAGTCCTGGTGAATAACCCACAAAGTTTAGGCAATCTTACAAGGACGGAGAGTGACGTCATGCAAAGTTTAAAAGGGATTTTTCCCCCTCCCTCTCTTTTTCCCTACTACAACGTTGCGTTCTTGGATGTTTGTTTTCTTTCAAAGGATTTCTGGTCGAGCAAGTTTTAAGATGCGATTGAAGGTTGTAATTTACATTTATAAAATGCACTGAAGGAGTTGTAGGGCCTGAATCTTTAGGACAGGTGGAGAAAGAATTGATTTTCTATAGGGCAGACTATATTCTTTGTGGTGTTTCAGTTTTCACCCATAGATTTTTTTTTGTTAATTACCAGGATTAAATGATAATACTACATAAAGGATAAGACCAGTGAAAAATAAGTATTTTCATTTGAAAATACTGTACTTTTGTGCGTGAACCGTGTGTATGTGAGGAAAATGCTTAATAATCTTCCTGGCATAATTGAGGGCACAAAAAGTACATCAGGCTGCAGCTACATATTTTTAAAAAGTTTGTGGATTGTTTTTCTTACATTTACCAATACCATAACTTGCCCCCATTTTGGAAAGGACCTGTGGATTGTGTCCCAGATGCTAAGGCTATCAAAATACTATTAGTATGCTAAGTTCCCAATTGCTCCCTAACAAGATTAGAGCATAAAACATCTTAATTGCATCATCTCACCTTGATGCCTTTGCTTGTGAAAAGGGAGACCAGAAAAAGTATTATTGAATTTATTTCTCAACAGACACCCCCTTTCATTTTATAAAGTTACTCTGATCGTAGGGCAGAACTTAATGAAACATTGAGCACTTCATAAATAATAAAATCATTAAGCGGGCTTCTACTTTCCTGCTTCTTGCATTTGTTTTTATTTACTCTAACATCTCAGTAACATCTACATTAACATCTCACTAAATTCCTTGTGTTTAATGTGTATTTCCATTGTTTTTGTGGGTAGAAGAAAAGAAAAACCCTACCATTTACTACTGTTAAATGAAAATTAAAAGGAACCTTTTTAGTATGTCAAGAAGTTGTTTTCTTCAATACAATTAAAACTGAACGACAGATTTTAGGGTATTTTTGTGCTTGGTTTGAAGCATACTTTCATGTTTACAAAATTAAACTATTTATGTTAATATGTTTTTTCCTTTCTTGCCTGCCCTTTTTTTTCTTTATTTCTTTGAAAATAATCCACTTCAGAAAGCTTGGTTGAATTGAATAGCTGCCAGTTATGTGGATCTTAGGTAGATGAAAACGTTGAAATAGTTAAAAGCACATAGAACAGATGGCTTTAAATTATACATGCAAAAATGCCTGGAAGATTTGACAGATTATAAATGGCGAGCCACAGAAGATAAGCAGTTTAAGAAAATGGCAGTTAATACATTTGATACCTCACACCTATTGTAAACCGTGCCCATATTTTATGATGCATAATCAGTAAAGCATGAAATACTGAGAAAATTAGAGTTGTAACAATTTTCCATATAGGGTATACATGGGAGAGTTGGAAGTGTTAAATATTTAAGAGTTTCATTTCAAATGTTGAAATAATTTGAGATAGTTTAGATCTGTTCTGGCAAGAAACCATTTTATTTTTAATTCTTGGAGTAATGTTGATCTTGAAATGCTGTAATAACATAACCTGTTAATGCATGCCTCTGTAGTTTTGTGTCTGAATGTGGTAATAGATAGTAAATATAAGGGTTTGAAATTTTGGAGTTCCTGGTTTTCTTTTTTCTTTTAATGGGTGGATTAGCTGTACTGTTGTTATTCTCTGAAATTAGTAGATAAATACATTCTAAGCAATATGTTCCTTGGACTTTTTGGCTGCACAATACTTATTTACTATATTGTAGTTCTACATTCCAACTGAGACCCAGTTTTAAAGTTAGCTGTAGTACCATATACATCATAATACTGTTAACATTTCTGTTAACAGAAATGTATTGTATGTATGTGTGTTTGTCTGTCTGAGAGAGAATTAGTTATAGATTATATCTGGGTGTTAATTTCTTCTTTAAAATAAGTACCAGCACTTTTAAAGTACATTTGTACACCACTTAAATAATGCACCTTCTGTTTGGTGATGGTGTAGAATAAACCATTACAACTTTGGTGTAATGGCAAGATAAGAGCTGCAGCACAAATAGCTGGTTTTGATTCTGTTCTGATTTGCTTGCTCAAAAGACACTTATTTCAGATTTAGATACAGGGGCAGTAGAAACATTTGCTTTCTGGGTGCCTTTCCCCTTTCCCCCCTCATTTCTTTGTTTGCATGTTTATTATAAAATCGCAGTGCAAAGGAGCAGATGTTTTGCCAAACATCCTGATGTGTTGCTTTTTCTTAGGGGAGCATAACTGTTCCTTCTGATGCATCAGCCTGACAGCTGGTTGATTTCATGGAGCTGCTAAGAAGCCATTAGTGGTGTCACTGAATTGAAACAGAACAGTCACTCCCAGCTTGAACTGCAATTGTTAATGTCTTTGTTGTACTTTTATGTTCCTACCCAAGATGTAGAATATCACAGTTGCAAAGAAGGCCTGTCTGTCTTTTGGATCTCCGTAAATCAGTGAAAAGATGTGCTATGATTTGATTGTGTCTAGATGCTCAATAATCTTTATTATTTTTTCCTAGAATATAAAGAGTTTGTTCCTAAAGATGTAGCATAAAAGACTTTAAAACTTATAAGAAGAACACAGTAGGATAAAAATAGTCTCAGTACTGACACTATTCTCCTTCTAGCCTTCATAGGTAGAGGAGTAGTGGCTAAGATTGGCTACATGCTGTTATTTATTTTCAAGAGTGCATTTCAGCTTTAAAAGTAATTATCACAATCCAGCACAGTTTGGCACACTTAAGTCCAATGGAAAACAATAGGTCTTGTATGTAATAGACTAAGGCCTAGAGTGCAATATAATTCACAGATTTTCTCTGTTACAGGATTATAAATATATTTGTCTTTATTGTAGTGAGCTGAATATTGGGAAGGTACTAATCTGCTTTCAAGGAGGAGAAGCATTAGCAGAAATGTCTGTATTTGGAAATTGTAGCTGAGGCTTTCCAATGTTATTACCTTGAGGGATTTGCTAGTTGGTCGTTTATATTGAACACTTTTTGACAACAAACCTCTGATCTTTTCTTTTTAAAATAAATGTATTTAAAAAATGCTGGGATAGGCAGGAAAAATGCTGACAAAGTTAGTAAGACGGACAATTATGTATTCGCATTGGAAGGCTGCTTGAAAATTGATTTGCAAATGAATCTGTGCTTTAATGAAATCAAGCAATGGAGAAAGGTGCATATTTCTGTAAGATAGATTGTTAAGAAAGCCATTTCATATGCACTGTTTATAGTTGGGGAGAAAACAACTTGAGAGAATTATTAAAATAAGAATAGCATTTGTAAAGAACATTTTAAGTATTCAAAGCATTCCACACTTATTGTCTGAGTGATAAATATCATTATCAACATATTCTATTTGGAGACCTGAAGCTAAGAGAAAAGTGGATTTTCTAATGTTATCTAGTGACTTCGTGGCTGCTGAACTGGAATTCAAAGGAGGATCTTCCAGCTCAGGGCACAGTCCTATTCACAGTCACTGGGCCCTAGTTAATAGTAAAGGCAGAGAGAAAGAGAGAGATTTGGTTCCAGTGATCCATAGCTCAGTGAGAGAGTCTGTGCTTTGCAAGGTGGCATCCTAGCATCTTTAGCTAAAAAGATCAACTAGAGGTTGCTATTAAAACCAAGAACAGCCAGAGTCAAACAGAATAGGAAAGCATCCTTCCACAAAGTTATGCCAGTTGCTTAAATTCTTGGGATATTGTTTGAGCTGTTTTCAAGATGGTTCATTATTTTGTGTGTGTTTTGTATATATGGGTGTGAAGGCTCTAGTCTAGATATAGTTAAACTTAGAGTAGGCCCATGAATCCAAGGGGATTGAAGTTGGTCATGCTTGCAATCCGATAATGTTCAATGGGTCTTTCATGTGATTGACTATGAAGCTATGTTAAGCCTAGAAGCTCGTCTTGATTTTTCTTGTTGAAGCTGGGATCCATTTTTATTTTGAATAGGTGACCCCAATAAACCTTGCTTGCACCAGTAGTAACTCTATTAGTTATGGGGCAGTTTCCCATTCTGGGGAGTGGGGAGGAGAAACATTATTTGGAACTTTCTTCCTTAAGTCATGTACCTCATGTGTCATGTGTCATATATCGTATGCCTATTAGATGTGTTGTGGAAGAGTTACCAGTAAAATCAAGAAGAAAATTTAAAATTACCTCAAAACTCGTTAGGTAAGATCTGCTAATTAAAACCTCTCTCACTCCCAGTGGTAAAAAGCAAATTCATATCTGCTAACTACAGTATAATTGTAATATAATGTATAATTTGATCCTGTGTTTGGCTAGAAAGAAATTTATTTCAGCCTGAAAAATCTGTTTATTTGTTTTAATTATTAAATCTACCTACCATGCACCTTGTGACAACAATGTACCATTAGAATGTTCACAGTAAGCTATAAATAATCAGATTGCTCAAGTCACATAACAACATTATATAAACACCCCAAAGCCCTCTAAAATAGTTATAACTAACTTATGGAAAGCTCTTCTGCATGAAATCATTTTCACCCTGGGAGAGGCTAGTCCAGGGGGCCCAAAACACCCCAGAGAAATAACACCTCCAGATCTTGGCTTCCCTTGCCCAATGAAATGCTGCATTACTAACAGCTTTTCCCAAGAAATATGCTTTTAGTGGATATACTCTAATGGGAAGGTTATTGTGAGTTACCCACTTGCGAAGCCATAAATATTGTCCTTGTGTATTTTAATCTAATTGGTGCCTCTAGATTAGAATTGGGGCATGCATGGGGAAGGGAGAGCAAAGGGAGAGCAAAGTCTCACTGTGTAATTAGAAATGTGCTTCTGTCCTGTAAATAGAGTTGCTTCTCAAATGTCGAATAACAGGTAAAATATTGAATAGTTAGCTCACAAAAAAACTTTTTAGCTGATCAGCAATACATTTAATTTCCAGTTCAGTTCATGCATTCACACACAATTTTCTCTCTCCCACCCTTGTAACCATCGAGAGTAAGTAGGGATGCACAAAGCATTTAAGAACTGTTTTGCAGTATCTGCTATTGAATATATTAATTGACAAAAGGGATGTGTCTGTGTATGCACACACATCTGGGTAGAGATGTTCAAAGAACCTCAGAAAAAATCAGAAGTGTTTCACATTAAAATCTTGTGAAGCCTTTCTTTCTGATGGCCTGTTTTATGGCAACTTTTCTAATCGCTTGCAATTTGAGGTATTTGTTTTGAATATTAGAAATGAAGTGCCTATATTTCATATAGAAATATTACACTATGTAATATTGTTTATTTTCTGTAATCTTGTTGCTTTAATCTAGTTTTAATCTTGTTGACCAATGGTAGGCTTGTAAGAGTTCAGTTGATGATTAGAGCAGTGTGTTAGCATAGTAAGATAAAAAATAAATATTTGCATAATTTGAACAGGGCGAAAATGGGGTAGAAATAAAATATTTATTGAGATCAGGGGAAAGAGTTTGCTTATGTATGATTTCTAGTCTTTTATTTAAATAAACATCTTAGATGGATATCTGGACTCCGAATATCTTGATTCAGGAAGATCGGCAGCATGATTGGGGTTTGTCTATTTAGAAGTTAAGTGCCATTGGATTGCAGCACTAGTTACCTTTTCTTGCAACTAGCAAATGAAAAGAAAGAAGATTTTGCATGAAGTTGTGTGCATAAAGTTGTACTTCTTGCTAATTTTAGTGAATAATTTTAAAGGGGATATTTGTACAGTGCAAATTGATGTTTTGCCATTGACCTGATTGGGCTGTATGTGCTACATTATATCTTTTTGGTGGTCTTTGTGTATATGGAGAACACATGTTGTATAGATCCAGTCTGATTCGCTGCAGATTTGCTGACTAAGGGTTTCAGCAAAAAAGCTACCTTGCTTGTCAAGTCTTCTCCATTCATTTTAGCAAAGGGAACAGACCTAAATTAGAAGGATAAATAAATGCTTTTCCATTTAAAAGGGTGAGAAACGGGTCAAAATGAACTCAACCAATGCATTATTTCAAAGGAGATCATATTTGTGCTATATATTGGCTTTAACATGCGCAATACAACCAAATTCTCTACTATTGCAGGAATATTTCAGATTCATGAATCAGCTAAGTTCCCTCTGAAACTTCATTGCTAAGGAAAAATAATGTTTGCAATATGTTTAGAGTTGATTTGAAATGCTAGTTTTGTCAAGCTGCTGTGTGGTTTAAAATGTACACTAGTAAAATAGCTTTCAGCAAAATTTGCATTTGGATTTGCATCAAACTTCCAACTTATACTTGATGGCCCTTTCCTGGTTCTCATATGGCAAAAGAGAACACAGCCATCAGATACACTCATGTATTTCCTGCTAATGAATTAGTATGATGTAATTTTGAGCGCAGTTTTGAATCCTGTTGGGAGTGCAAAAAGTGTGATGGGAGAAAGATTGTAAATACTAGTCCCTCCTTCCTTTGTTGCCTGTTTTGTCAATTGGCATATTAGCTACACCTTCTATTCATTATCCTTCAGGTCACTTTGCACATGTTGAAGGCAAACTTCTGTTTGAAAGAGCTTTCTTTTTGAAAAAAATAATATATATTTCCCAGTGAATTAGTACTTTTGACATTTCAGAATTGAAAAAGAAGAAAAGGCTTCTTGTTCTGATTCTCAACCTCAACAAGTAACATACTTTTGGGTTTTGTTTACAGCTCGATCTTGGGCGATCCTTTGTGTGTAGGGTAATTCCTGCTTAGTTCAATAAGGCTTATTCTTAAATGACTAATCTTATTAACCTTAATTGCTAATATTTTTATAAAGTAGACAAGCTCTTAAATATTTATCTTTAAAGCTAAATACCACAAAAATGGTAATATTACCTTCATCCCTCCCCCTTTTTTTGAAATGACCAAAAAATGCCTGTAACACCATATCAGGAGAAGAATGAATATGTTGATTTCTGCTCATTGCATAGCAAAGTTCTTTAGGTGCCAGGATAATCGCAAAAGGGAAACTACTATATGCTGTTTCGTTGATTTTTCTATTGTACATACTTACTGCTGTAAATAATGTATTATAATAAATCATCCTTGGTGAGGCAATAATAAGAGGTATGGGTCTTTTGGTTTTGTGGAGATTAGATTAATAATAAACATGAAGCTGTAATGGATCTTTAGAGTAAGAATCTGGTTTATTTTTAACTGTTCATGTTTTACTATTCCCTTTGTGGGATTTGTGACCATATTCTCTTTCAGATTTGAAAATTGAAGAAAAAGAATATTCACAGATGGCAGGAAACCTTAAAAGATTACTTACTATTCCCTGTGGCTTTTATTTCAAGAATATGAGTGTTGCTGTGTTTCAGTTGCCATTGTACAATTATGATTGGGAGGAACAGGGAAATAAATAAGCCCATTAGTATTTAATACATTGAACACTAACTTCAAAATGGAAATATCTAATAAAAGATAGAAAACGTTTATACCTACCTCTTTGATTTGTTCTTTTGAGTCAAATAAAGCTTGCTTTTATTTAATGTCTTCAAGATTGGGGGGGAAAATAAGTGGAGGCTTAGAAAACATTTTTCCAGAAAAGACATCAAAGGCTGTTATATTGGAACGGGAGCAGGCTTGCACAGAGATGCACATACACTTATATTTATATTTGTAAGAAAATATATAAAAAGGCTGGTTTGGCTTCAGTATTTGGATGAATCTATATTGTAAGCAAAAATGGCTTGATTTGTTTTCCCTGACAGGAAATTCAGTTCGAAGATAATTATTGCACTGGTCCAATGGATGTGTGGAACCATAATTGTGTGTTTTTAACCCTGTTTTTCTGTCCTTACACTTTTCCACAAGCATGCACTCATTAATCAAAGACGCTGCACTCCTGCTGAGGGCGGAGAGGTTCATCAAATTGGCAGCCGGTTTGGTGCAAAGAACGGTGTACTGAAGCTCTTAACGCACTGGGACATAAATAAATCTAAGGTCTTTGTATGCAAACCCTGGAGGTTAATACTGCATAATTCAATGTCCTGTCTTTGTTTTTATGATTGATGTTTTTAAATGTTTGAAGCTTGATGCAAGTCTTCTGCTAGGTCAGGGCTGACAATCTGATTGGATGAATTAAAAAGCATGAAGCTGGCAAGGAGACTTTGAGTATGCTGCAGAGATTGTGCCTCCTCCTTTCTTGGAAGATCATTGTCATATTGCCTGAGCTGTTATAGGAATGTTCCAATGATTGACAATCCCTGCTGTGATAATGGACCTGATGCGTGAAATGCCAATAGTTTGTCTCTATTTGTTCTGAATTTTGCCACTATTTGTATCTTTAACAGAGCTAACATGTAGGGGAAACTGTTGAATTGCTCTGGTATTGCTCCTAAGTCAAAACACAAACTGGTTGCCTATTTTTCCTTTTGAGGATGCTATTTACAAGTTTCAGCCAACATGCCATCATTTGAAAACTTGTATAGGCTGATTATTCACTCACAAAACCTGATTGATCCCAGTGTATGCCCTTATCACTTATTTATTGATCTTTATATTTTTTAACAATTGGTTGCTGCCTTTCCTTTTAGCTCCGCTTACCATGTAGGGAAGATGTGGTTTTAAATATTTAATTTTACCAAAGTGCTGGGAAAAAATGTTAAAGCATCAAAAGTTTGAAAGTGATTATCTGTATGAAGCTGTGGTGTCATAAATGCAATTTTGGTTTTGCGTATTGGCAGCAGGATTCTCCAACCCTTTCCAGTCCTTTGATTTGGTCTGTTGACCTGAATTGAGGATTTGCTGGGTACAGCCAAGGTTATATTCTTCACGTGACAGGTCTTAAAAGGCAGCATAGTGGTTTTGTACTTTGCCCACGTGCCATGAACTTGTATGTAGAAAAGAAAGGGAAAGTGAAGGGAACTACATAAGCAATTACTTAGCAAACTCTTACCAGTTTTCCACAGTGTCTAGCACAGCAGAAAATAAACCAGCTGAACTTCAGAAGCAGTTGTTTCGGAATTACTGAGCCTTTGTTTTATTTTACATAGTTTTCTTGTTTTAAAAAAATACTCAAGTCAGTATCTGCATTTGTTTGATTTTAACCCACTTTCTGTGATGCTCCTTATACAGGTTAATTGTGTGTTCTTCACAGCAGGATGGCAGTATTTAAACAGGTTTCTCATTTATCTGGCATTGATTATGCGGTGTTGGTGCAGTCTAAGCTAGTGATAAAGTGGCAAGCATGAGATAGATTGTGAGCGTAAATGTGAAGTTCTGACTTAACCATACATTTACTCAGAATTTCAGTGAGATTTACTTCAGGAGGAAAAATGTTTCAAATAGCATCCTGTTACCATTGTTTCCATGACAAATGAAAAGAACATGAACTCTAGATTGTTTGCTTTAATTTGAATATTCACCTTCAAGATGTAACTTGGGGGAGAACTTCTGAAAAAAGAGTTAAAAACTAAGAAGTTCCTTCCATTACATACCCATGTTAAATGTCATGTTTTTTAAATATAAAAAAATCAGACCAAGATAAATCACTTCAGAAGTTTTTATCCACCTATTAATATAACATATAAGCTGTACAATTCAATCGAAAAACAAACAAATCTTTTAGGGGGGAAATTACAATAAAAAAGACACAATAACATGATTGCATAAGTATGCACAAACTTAAACTAATACTTTGTTAAAGTACCATTTGATTTTATGACAACATGCAGTTTTTAGTGTAGGAATCCATCAGCTCATCGCATCTCGCCTTGGGAACCTTTGCCTTCTCTTCCTTGTAAAAGCACTCCAAATCTGTCAGATTGTGAGGGCATCTCCTGTGCACAGGTCCTGTTCAGGTCACCTCACAGATTTTTAGTTGGAGTCAGTCAGTCAGTGTGACTGGGTCATTTCAAAACTTTGATCATCATCTGGTGAAACAATTCTTTTGTTAATTTGGAGGTATGTTTTTTGGTCATTGTCATGTTGAAAGGTGACCTTTTTCTTAATCTTCAGCATTTTAGCAGAGGCCTGAAAGTTTTGTGCCAAAATTGAATGATGTTTGAAACTGTTCATAATTCCCTCCAGCTTAAAGCCCCAGTTCCAGTAGAAGAAAATAAACCCCAAGGCATAATGCTACCACCACCAAGCTTCACTGTGGGTATGTTGTGCTTCTGGTGATGTGCAGTGTTGGTTTTGCGCCAAACATACTTTCTGGAATTTTGGCCAAAAAGTTCAACCTTGGTCTCATCAGACCATTAACACATATTCCCACATGTTTTTGTCAGACCTGATGTAGGTTTTTGCAAACCTGTAGCCAGGTTTGGTTATTTTTCTTTGTAAGAACAGGCTTCCATCTTGTCATCTACCGCACAGCCCAGACATATGAAGAATAAGGGGGATTGTTGTCACATGTACCCTGTTTCCCTCAAAATAAGACCTCCCCAGATAATAAGCCAAACCGGGCTTTTAACTGCATGTGCTAAAATAAGCCCTCCCCCCAAAGTAAACCCTCCCCGAAAATATTGCAACACAGGACATGAGTTGACCACGCTCACCACCACCTGCACCTCAAAAGTAATAAGATCTCCCCAAAAATAAGACCAAGTGCTTATTTTGGAGGTAAAAAGAAAATAAGACCCTGTCTTATTTTTGGGGGGAACACAATAGTATATCACCAGAACTTGTCAGGAATTCCTCCTTTAATAATTATGTAGGCCTCTTGGCAGCCTCTCAGATCAGTTTTCTTCTTGTTTTTTCATCAATTTTGAGGAACATCTAGTTCTTGGTAATGTCACTGTTGTGCTCTAGTTTCACCACTTGTTGATGACTTTCTTCACTGTGTTCCATGGTATATTTACTGCCCTGGAAATTATTTTGCAGCCTTCTGACTGATACCATCCAACAATGAGATCTTTTGCTGTAAGAGGCAACTGAGTAAATGTCAGAAAAATCTTACTCAAACAGCTGAACTTTATATGAGCTTGATCAGAGTTATTTTACAGAATATACAATACAGAATAACAGAGTTGGAAGATCTTCTAGTCCAACTCCCTGCTCAAGGAGGAGATCCTATACTATTCCAGACAAATGAATGTCCAATCTATTAAAAGCCTCCAGTGATTTAATTGATGGCAAGTATGTGTTGACTACTGTTTACCATTAGTTTGAATGTGATTGGTTAATTCTACACATAGCTACATCCTTACTTATGAGAGGCTTTATATACTCATGCAACCATGTTATTGTTATTCCCCCCCTAAAAAATTTAAATTTGTTTTTCATTTGAACTGTACAGCTAATACGTCATATTAAAGGTGGAAAATATTCTGAATTGATTTATTTTGGTCTGATTATTTTTTATACCTCTAAAATCTGGCATTTTAGAAGGGCTGTCTAGACTTTATATCCACTGTAGGCTAATACTTTCTAAGACCTTTAGGAAAAGTTGTAACCTTTCATCCCATAGACTTGGATGTATCATAAGATAAAGATGAGGAGTGAAGTGGCAATCATCTGACATTGTGTATAGGATGAAATCTTGTTCCACAGATAAGAAAGAGAAGGATAGAAAATGGCAATTTGTGAAAAACATTTGGGATATATAGGAAGCTCTGAAAAAAAAGCATTAACAGAAATAAATATTTCCTGTTCCTATATGGGAATTGATTCCCACGTCAGCTGGCATTGCCAACTGCAGCTGGGCACCTGTTTTTCCATTAAATAGAGGTTGATTTCTTTTTTTTTGCCAGAATTCCTGAGTGCATTTACTTCCACACATGCTATAAGTAGTGATAATTTTGCATTCCCTTTGCTTTCTCCCCATATCCCACTTACTCTTCATTGGAGCAGTGAGAGAAAGGGTCCATTGGTTGTCCTCGCAGTATTTACAGCAGCCATGAACTGGTAAAGAAACTCTGATCAGCGCAATGGTACTGAGGAAGAGAAGCTTTCCTAAACTAAATAAGTATACTAGGGTGGGGAGAAACTTTGGGAATTGTACATCTATTGTCTCTGTTCTAAAATGAGGCTGACTACACTTGAAAAGGAGGGGCTGAAGAACTTGAGTAAAAGGATTGAGTCCCTTCACCAGAATCATTGGTATGACTACATTTAAAAACCACAGAGTGGTATTAATATTTCTAAAAAAGAGGGTATCTGATTTCCTACTCCCCATCTGTTTTTTGTTGTTCCAAGCCCTCTGCTCTTCCTGAGGCCTGTTATGAGCTCTCTCTCGCTCGCTCTCTCTCCCTCCCTCCCCCTCTCTCCTTTCTGATGTATATGCTTCCTTTCCTCTAGTCTAGGAGCTGAAGGTGGTGCACATTACATTCACATCTCCATTTCTATACAACAAGAAAAAACTTGGTCTGATAGATACCAACTGATTACAGTTCCCTCAGTCAGCATCTTTGGCTGAGGATGGACCTTAAACAGTGGTGAACTTGAAACACTCAAGGTATTGGTTCT
The DNA here is from genome assembly GCF_051295495.1 of Thamnophis sirtalis. Lineage (NCBI taxonomy): Eukaryota > Metazoa > Chordata > Lepidosauria > Squamata > Natricidae > Thamnophis > Thamnophis sirtalis. Next base: position 30,882,345 of record NW_028261381.1, read on the forward strand.
TGGTACTGGATTATGGTATTGGTCGTAGGCCTATATCTTAACCTGTACCTTTCATTGGGTTAGTGCACAGCATTTTCTAGATATTCTTGGATTACACTTTCTGGGATTTCAGTCCTAGCACAGTTAAAAGTTTCCCAGTTAAGGAAGGCTATGATAATATATTCTCCTTACCTGATCTAAGCTTAGAAGCTTGTAGTTTTTCTTCTGATTTACCCCATCCTGTGATGCTTTGGGGATTAGAGCATAAGTGTGGAGTGATTAAACTGTTGTACATGATAGGACCTTTAATTCTTTTATCCCCTGTATGGCATTATTAGGCCAGTCTAGATAAATGTTTATAGAAGAGTAGAGAATTCTATATTTTCTGCAATATGGTGCAACCTTCTTCTCTCTTTCAAACTCTGCAGATTGAAAAAAGAACACCTACTGTTCTCTCCCCCTCCCCAATACATGTCTTTAATGCATGCGAAAAAGCATTTCAGCTCCAAACTGTTTCTGAAATGTACCTGTATACATAATTTTGCTTCCATTGGAAGTATGTTGCCTAGGAGTAAAAGTGAGAAGACCTTGCTAGTCTCTCAGATCAGCCATTTATTGCAATAATATAAAATCTGTAACACTCTATGAAAGAAGTCAGTGATGCATTAGTACATTTCTCTACATCAGCTGTGGTGTATGGAGAAATTAAAGACATTTTTTTTTACTACATATGATACTGACTACATTGTGTTTTGGAGACTGTATTCTGTTATTTAGCCTAAATACTTTGGACATTATTCTTATTTAATATGTGTGAATTTGATTAAGCATTATCAGGTTGACTAGTATTAAATACAGTAGGAGAATAGCCTATGCAGGAACAGATTTTGTTTAATTATTGTACTATTGGAATTGTTGCAGTACTGGTTTGCATAATTTTCTAGGTTGCGTTATGCTAAAAATTATTAATAGAACCTTTATAGGACAGAGGGAAAAGCAGAACAACTCCAAGCTATTAATACTTGTTTTCTGTTTTGCTGATCACCTGTTTTTCAAGAAAAGGAGTGGGGCCCTGTCCTTGTTTCACTTTTTAAACTACAGTTTCTACAGTTCTTGATACAAAAGATATCTGAAAGATGCATCTTTACCCATTCTGTATGAACCTGTTTAAAATTTGATTTGCTTCAGAAGTCATTTGGTTAGACCACCATCAAGTGAAGTTTGATTGGTGGGAATATAGACAAGAGACTTTTCTGTGACAGAATTCTGACTGAAAATTTGTTTTCCCCAAGCAAGACAAACTGTTCTTTTTGTACAGTATGAGGCAACCTATTAAAACATTTGTACCCTGTGGCTTTTGAGTAGTTTCTTACATAACAATTCGCTCTCTTTTTTTTCCTGCTTTTGATTATGCTGTTTAATGATTTCCAGTTTGTAAGTTGTTTTAAAGTTTTAAACTATAAGTTGTCTGAGGAACCTTTTCTGGGCTCATAGAAATAAAAAGATCACTTAACAAGAGGCCACAATGTTGTTAAGTTGGCTTATTGAATCTTGCTACCTTTGATTTCCGTATATGTTATCTATGAATCAAATTTATATAGCTGCCCACTCACACAAAGCGATTCTGGGTAGTGCATAAAATCAGATCAAAAAGCTAGTGTAAAAACAAGTAGAAAATGCAAATTAATCCAAATTAACTTAATAAATGCCTCACGTAACAACAGAAATTTGGGCTCAATTGTGGTCGTAAGTTGAGGTCTACCTGTAGTGCACAAGATTAAACTGTGCAAATCTCTCCTAGTCACAACTGCCATATTCTCATAAAGTAGGAGTCGTGAGTGTAGGAGGACCGCAGATTGTGCACTGGGTCTGTCTATAATAATGCAATCCCTTCTAATACCAAAGTGGGCCCTAAACTCCAAAGCTACTCAGTCTTGCCAGAGTTCAGTTGAAACCTGCTGTTCCCATCCAGACACTCACAGTAGCCAGACACTGAGATAAGATGTTCATGGTAGCATTTAATTCATCTAGGCTGGGGAGATATAATTGGATATCATCAGCATACCAGTGATACCTTATCCCATGATGATGGATGAGCTCACCCATGTAAAAGGTTAAAAAGGAAAGGAGAAAGCATCAAATTCTTTATACATCATGCTAAGTCATAATGTTGCTTTGGTTTGGGTTGAAAGTATATTAACACCAATTATTGTGGTTTATAATCTATGAATATGGTTTGATGTATTGTGGAAACCAAACCAATTGAGAGTTAAAAACAATTGTTTAAACAAACTATGATATAAGCTTCTAATGCATGAAGTCAGCTTCTATGTAACTTATTTTCAGGGTTAGTCAAAATGAAGAAGTTAGGAATACAATGTGAAATTTGTAATTGAAGTTAAGAAATTTTAAAAAAATAGGGGTAGAAGCGGGAAGTTGTGGGAAACACTACACTAATATGTGGAGGGGAGGTTGGGGTGGGGGTTAAAAAAGAAAGTATATTTTGCACAGGTACATATTCAAGCATTGGAAATGGTGTCTAGACTGCTTCTGCTTAACAGAAATCTCAAGAAATTGAGCTTAAGTAGTTATGAAAAGAAAACATAAATTTCAATATTTTTAAGATGGCAAATGATAAGGGATAGAATTATCTCAATAGTAAAGAACCTGTATATGGTTGGAATTCCAGAGCAAATTCAGATGTAGCAAAGTTCATATCTAATAAATTATTTTTAAAACACAGTTCTGTTTTTGTCTCAAATTCCTCTTTAAAAGAAGTATTTGAAAATCTTTAAAGCAATTACTCGTTGGCCTTCATAAGTTTCAGAATTTGAGAATTATACCTAGAAGCATGCACTGTAAAATATATTCAGAACAGTTTCTGATCAGTGGTGGGTTTCAAATCCCGTTCCAACCGGAACGGGGTCGGCAGCGCCCTCAAGTCAAATTGAGAGACAAAAATCCTTCACTTTAGTTTTATGCATTTACTTCTGATTGTTTAAAACACACTTCCACCTCAAACTTAAGTCTATTTACACAAGGGTAAGTACCAATTATTTAAATTCCAAGCAATTGTACCTGGAACTGGAAAGTCCACCGAGGACTTGGGTTAATGTCAGATAATTTTTCTATTGAAAAAAGTTGTTGATTTTTTTTTGAAGGCTAACGTTTTTTTCCATGAAAGTGTACTTCATGTAGTGTCCCTTGATGCCGCCTTGGTTGCCAAGGAAACTGGAAGCTTGACATGGAAGAAGAAGCAGGCTTGCAACTAAAACTGATAATCTTCTGCTTATTTCCATTATTCCACTTCGCTTTTCATGGAAACAAAATTATTATCTCAGGGAACCCCCTCTCCCCCCGAAGACTTGGAAACTATTGCCCACTGTTTTCTAGCCATTTCAGTTTCTGAAGGAAATCTGAAAATGCTTTCTTGTTTTTTAAAAAAAATGATTTCGGTGTCTGGCAGAAAAAAGAAAATTTTGAAGTGATATAGTTATTCTGGAGAACATACTATCCATTCAGGTATCAAAAAGTTCCTGATACCTGCCTAGTGATTTTTATAAATTATAAGAAAGTCCTTTTTTAAATACATCTTTAGAAGATTCTAAATGTTTTTAAAAGTTGCAGAGGTTATATCACAGGGCATGTTATTTTAACTAAGAGTCAGAGGAGTCAGAGGATAGTATTTCTCTCAACAATTGGACTGTGAATATGCAATCATTCTGAATTTCATTATATTATTAAATGATCAAGCCTAAGTTGTCTATTTTTATCTGGAGCATTGGACAAAATTATTTTGGTGGAAATATAGGAAATAAGCCTAGCATTTTTTATAGCAAAGCATTTCACTGTCTTCCGTTTCCTTACTTGTTCTACCATTCCATTAGTTCTCCAACCAGGGAAATATACTTAAAATAATTTCTGCAGATCATCTGATCAGGAGAAGATCCTGAACCTTTTCTCTAAGGGAGTGAAGAGAATGTACAGTTATGTACAGCAAGTGGAAGATTAAAATTAGTGTTCTTACCACTGCGGTCTGAGAATTCTATTAATATGTTTTGTAGCATGGGTAGACTAATCAGCCCTGTCATTGGAAAGTCACCCCTTGATGGTTTTAGTTAAAATGATAGAATCCTAGTCCAGCAACAAATGTTTTTATCTAGTCAGTTTACCATTTGAGTACTTGAAGAGCAACTTATTACATACAACATCAATACAAGAAGCTTGTATACCAATGTTGCCTGAGTAAGCAGTATCTTATTTATTTAACAGGATTTCTAGATGGCATATATCAGTAAAGCAAAAGCATGCACCCCAACCCACCACTAATACATCCATCAATATGATAAATACAGAAAGGTTGCACCATAGCACTTGGGTTGCATCAGCAGCCCACTAGCTGTTAGAGATCAGTTTCACATAATGAAACTTGTCTTCTTTTCACTCTTTGTATATTTCAGCTCCACTTCAATTTTCCAGAGCAGCCTTCTTGAAATTGTTTCCATTTGTATGTACATTTGTGTTAGTGTGCACTTGCAGTTGCTCAATAGATTGCTAGGCTCCTTGAGTTTATTTATTTATGGGGGCCCATCTCACATAAATGACTATGAAAGCAACAATCCCATGATTCAAACCACAAAGTCTGAGATTAAAACAATATAATTTATAAAAATAACTTTATCCAAGAGAGTCACTGAATTTTTTTAACCCCTTGAACAAATATCTGGGGGAGCAGCCAGATCTTCAATGCCTTATAAAAAATAAACAGAGGTAAGGATACCTGGATTTCCAGAGGGATGCTGTTCCATAGGCAGGAACTGTCACACAGAAAACACTATTCTTGAGTCCAATAAAATGGCATTGTTTGATGGAAAGTTCCCGGACCATGCATCTCTGTTAGATCTAGTGTGGTAGCCAGTAACAGTAGGAGATGGGCTCTCTTGCAAAAACATATACGCTGCTATATCTTTTGCCTCAAGAGGACTGACAGCAGCTTTTCCAAATGTTGTCCTGGTGACTCATAATCTAGACGTAGATGTATATTTTTTTCCCAACCAAGCCACTCCCACTTGGTCACATGGCTGGCAAGCCACTCCCACCCGGTCACATGGCCAGCAAGCCATTCCCACAAAGCAGGCCACACCGACAGAAGAGGTTCTAAAAAAATTTGAAACCCACCACTGGTGTCTACCCAAGATATAGAGGGATAGTCCTCTGCCCAAACTAGGCAGAATTTTTGTGGGGCTTGGAAAGGGATGTTTCTCAGGAAACAAATAGGTAGCAAGCAATTTTCCAGTTCTGAGAGAACGTTCCATGTTCTACAGAGCGTCTGACAACAACTCTCTAACCGCAATGCAGTATTATATGACTTTTTCGTGCAAATACCCACACGTGCAAGCTGGATTCTATGCATCTCAGAAATGGGTGGCCTTTGCTGATCAGTTTTTTCCTTGAGCTGTTCTAGACATGTTATTTGTCCATAGGGATTATATGTGTTACTTGGGTAAATTTGTGTTTGGAGATTTCACCCTGTTTCTTAGAATTCATAGTAAGAAGCAATGCTTTGTATGGTTGGCTCCCATATTTGCAGTCTACCTTGTTCATATGTGCTGCTGGGTTTCAGAAAATTCATTTCTTGAATGCTCCACCATTGTTTGGATTTACAGTAATACAGACTGTGAATGAGAGATATTTAGCACCAGCAATGTCGACCCCTGTGGCAAATAATGATTTTGGATCAGTCTTTCCCAGTCCAGAATCTTCTAGGTATCTTGAATTGGCAATAGTATGATTAGCACTCCCCCACCACCGATTCTACTGCTGTGTCTGGAAAAGGTCCTAGACGTCCTGCCTCTTCTCTTTGTGTGGAAGTTAAGATCCCAGCTAGATTAGAAAATCTAGTCCATTCTATAGTTCCTGTAACAGATTCTAGTGGGAAGCCAGCGAGAGGGAAACAAAAACCAGAACATTCTCCTACTTGAGTTCCTTAGTTAACAGTGATTACAGGTTTATTGCCTGCAGGTTTTCAAAACAAACTTCAGAATTTATCTTTGTACATGTGCTACATTTTAGTTTAAAATGCCTTGAAGCAAAAATCTGACCATAATCCACAAAAGTGTTTCCTTTCCCATGGTTACCATACACACAGCTGATTATAATTTCATTAATAAGTGTTTTTCCTACTCAGTCATTGTTGATGCACATGAAAACCAAAGGTTATGAAACCCATTTTTGAAACTGTTCATTGAAATGCAGGCAATGATAGGTTTTTAAGGCTTCTGGCTGGGTTTCAAGCCTGCAGTGGATTTTTTTTCTTCATTTCACATTTTAAACTCTAAACTAGATTAGCAAGATTCAAACCTGTTTGACAGATTTAAGACAACATTTTGCAATCCTTACTTTAAATACTTTAATAAATCAGATTAATACACGCTTGAACCAACTAACTTTTGCTGACAGTTGGAAAGATGTCAGTAACCCTTTTCCTATTGGAAAATAGGCATAGCATTAAATCCACTGAAACTATATTGGTATATACTAGAGCCTTCAGAAAACCGAAACATTTGGTCCAATAAAACCTGGACATTTCTACATCATAAAAATTGTAATAGTATTTTGGAATGTGGAGAGCAGTAGCAATTTACTACTAGAAACACTTTATAACATTTTACATTAATTTGTAAATGTTAAGATATTAGCATTTTTACAATATAATTTTAATTCTGCAACTTGCCAATTAAAATGAGGTAGTTGAGAAAGAATATTTCAGAATATTTATTGGAGTGATCTTTAAGAACATCAGATAGCATAGCACCCAGTTTCAAATAATAGGTGAAAAGTTGCATGTTTGAATATTTCTTGATAATAAAATACATGGAGGAAGGACTGTAATTTAGTCTGTTAGTTTTGGATCACTACAACTTTATTATTTTTGGGGAAATTTGTAGACATAGATTGTTTCCAGATGTGTACATGCAACTTCATTTCCAATCGTGTTAGGAGCAATCTTGCCACTCTTCCATGTAAGCTATATTTAAGAAATACCATGAGTGCTAAATGAAAATAAGACTATCACTAATTACCATTTTCAATATTAAAAGATATTAAGGGCAAACAAAAACCTCAAAGTAAATTCACCTCCCATCCCCCAGTATCTAAAGACAAGTTGGGAAAATGGTTCCCCAAATATATGACTACTCATGTTGAATAGTGATTGGTATAGCAGAACACAGGAATTGAGGCTTTTATTTTGGTGTCTCCTTGGACTGAAGAACCGTGGAGATTTATCAAGATTATGTTGGTTGTAATCAATGGTTTGGGTTCTGCATTTGCATTGCAGAAATGAGGTAAGCCATTTCTTTGGCTAGTGCAACATTTATTATTATCTCTAAGTCTCAGAGCTCTTTTATGCCTTTCATTTGGTCTTAACCACTGCATTTCAGGTCCAGGAACTTGTTTTCTGGAAGTTTGTCCCGCATGCCAGCTGATTTAAATAAACCTCAGCTTAGCCTATGCTGGTTCAGTGAAGAACAGCAGCTGAATATTGTATGAGTGTCTGGATATTTCTGAAGTTTAGTGCAATTTTGGACCTTTTCAGTTTATCGATATAGATGCTTAGTTTATCTACATAGATATCTGCCTTGTTTTTTCAGTATTATTTTCACAATTTGCCACACCCATTTTATGAGAGGGTAAAGTTTGCAACTTGAAAATTATGTTTTTTCAGACAGTTTGTTCCCAGGAGGCATTGTGCGCCTCCTCACATGTAAAATTTCAGTGTATGAAATTTACTTTGGAACCAGTCTCCACAGGAGCTATTCTACCTAAAGTCCAGGAAACGAAGGAGAAATACACAGAAAAAGATCTACATCTGCTGGGCTCTAAATTCTTTTAGCTTTTAATTTAAACAACAACAGGAGTCTTTTTGTTAACTAACATTATTGAAATGCAAGTTGCAGTTTCCACTATTTTTAGCAAGGTATAGCCAATTGCTCCTTATTGAAGCAGCACATACATAAAATAACTCGATGTGATCGTCACCTTGTTTTTGTCCCTGCAAACAGGCTCAGTCTGTGCTTGCATTGGGACTGAGTAGTCACAGATGGAGAAAAGTAAATAGAAGCGCAAGGTGAGCACTGTAAGAAAACAAATGCAGGGTAAGTAAGTATTCACTAATGACAGCCACAGGCTCAGTGGTGTGTAATATGAGCTCTTACTCTGAGTTATAATCAATGACATACGCTGGAGCTTTCACATACTGTTGGGGCCATACGTTCAGAACCTGTAAACAGCATGAAATAAAAATGGCATGGTTGTCATTTAGCTCTTAAGTTTCAGCCCTTTTTTCTTATGCTTTATTTATCTTGCTCTTGCTTTCATCTTTTGCCCACTTGACTAGACAGCCAGTTATAACTCTGGAATCCGTGGCCAAGCCTTACATCATCACCACTCCAAGAATGGACTCTTGGGGAAAGCAAAAATAAACACGGTCCATTCTGGCAGCTGAGAGCAGAGTGTCTGCCAAATTCTCACCCCCGTTGGCAGGAGGACCTGACTTCCCATACTTATTTCCAAGCTCTGGTTCTGAGAGAGAGGCTATTTATAATCTGTTCCACATTAGCCCCAGTCCTGGCTGCTAGGTCTCTAAAATTACAATCTTGGGAGTTAATTTTACCGGATCAAGGGACTCCTGCATCCCCTGATAAATTAAATATAGTATGTATTAAAATATGGTCCACACAAAAAGGAAATTCTGAGGTTTAAGATTATTTTTTTGCTAAAATAAATCAGTTTAAAGGACCAATCAAAATATGGATAACTGCAAAGATTGACAGACACAGTGGACTGAGAAAATGTCAAAAGCAATATGGGATAGTTCTTTCCTCCTTAGATCTGTCAGAGGAAAGCTTACATTTAAAAAAATATGAAAAATGAAAAGCTAAAGTAAAAAGGCAGATACCAGATTGCCAATTCTCTTGTCCACTTTTATGAAGCGAATATGCATAGCAACAGCAGAATTACAACTTATTCTTGAGAATAACTTATTCTTGAGAATAGGGCATTTTGAATTACTTGTGTAGCTATGTGCCTTTCTTCCATTGAAAATGTGAGTTTCTCCATTGTGCTGGGAAGAGAAGCCAAACTATGGGTTCCTCTGCTCTTCTGATCATAGGCTCAGTCAATCAGATCTTTGGTCACGCCTCCTCAGGCTGCGCATGCCCAGTTTTTTGACGAAGGCGTATTAAGTGACTCTGAGAAGGAGTGTGTCAGGTAAGACCAACACCCCTTCTCCATTCTCTGTCCCAAAGGAAAAGCTATTGTCCTGCTAATGTTTTCTTGGATATTGGATATGATTACAGATAATCCTTAACTTACATCTACTTGTTTAGCAACTGTATTTAAGTGATAACAGCACTGAAAAAAGCAACTTACAATTGGTTGGTTACCACAGTTTACCAGATCCCCACAGCCACATGATCAAAATTCGGACACTTGGCAACCATTATATATTTCTGATAGTTGCAAGGTCCCAGGGTCACATAATTGCCAACCTTTCCTAGCTGGCTTTCAACAAGCATGGTTGATGGGTGAAGCCGGATTCGGTTAATGCCCACATCATTTACTTAACAACGGCAATGATTCGCTTATCAGCTCATAAAATTGAGGGTGACCCACTTAAACACCTTGCTTAGCAACGGTAATTCTGATCCCAATTGGGTTCCTAAATCAAGAACTACTTGTATTCCCTATGTTATCCTGACTCCTGCACTAAGTATCATCTAATTGAAAATAAAATACCAGCACGTCAAATTCATCATGTTTCTAAGGTTTCCAAGCGGGTTCAGTCAATGGGCAAATAGCATTAATAGTCTGAAAATTACAATCTGATAACTGAGTGTTGAAAGGGAATGTTTGTTTCCATCATACAGTGTCTAAAAGGGCTTTCAATGTCGATAGTCCGAACACATTATTTCGCCTAACTTTTCTATGAATAGTAACATCACAAGTTTCTTGTGCAAACAGATGCATCACAAGATTATTTTATAAATAGCCTGCAATTAAGCACATGGCATTTAAAATTGGTTTTGGTTTTATAAATAGAAACTCTATGAGAGGAAAGGAACAAAATAAATCACTAGTTTATATTGTTTTAGGACATTTAGGAATTTGATATTTTCCTTACCTGCAATAATGGCCTAAATAATGCAATTTGACAAAGGTGCCGAGGAAGCTTCGGGATATCCTGCACTATCAAGACGAACTCCCATGAACATAAGTAAGATGGAGTTTCTGGCTTAGTAAGAAAGAGAGAGCAACTTATTTAAAGAAATAAAATAAAATCTTTCTATCAATAACTTTGATAGCTTAACCTGAAACAATATCACGATGACCTCTTTGACTGCAAATGCTAATTGAAGGAAATCTTGCGTCTGACATGAGATTACATAATGCACATATTGTTCAGTAACAACTGGCAAAATAACGACAGCACAAAGCTTCTGTAAAACCCTGTCCCATAAACTGCCTTGATTTAAGCCTTTAATGTATCCATGATTCCAGTCCTGAACATAAATCTTGTGATGCTTGTAACAGCAGCCACTCCCCAGGAAAGCACCTCTAAAACTTCAATGGAAAATGGCCACCTTTTAACACAAGGAAAACAACTGGAGGGTGCTAACCCTTCCTCCTACAAAATCCTAGCCTCCCTTTAATTGTCATATTGATTAGTGCTTTGATCCATCTGAAACCTTCCATTATACTGGAAGTCACATGATACCGACAGAAGCTTCAAAAACATGACATCCAGTTTTGAACAACTAGATCTTGCCATGCTAAAATTTATTACCTAGAGAATCTTACTGCCAGCAACCAGCCCTTCAGTTCCTATTCATTAATTTTGGAGACCTTGTAGACAGCTGATCTTTCTAGAAACTCTGGGCAGTGAAAGACAAGTCTGATACAAAAACAAAACAACTCTATGGTAGATGATATTTTTCTTATATTATACTCCAGTTTTTCACATTTTTGTTGTTGGGTTTTACATTAATGGATGTTTTGATTTTCAGACAGATATGTATAGAAGCTAACATATTTTATTTTTAGAACAGGCATATTGTCTAATCAATTTTCTTTTATTCCATCCATCCTAAGTACTGTTTGTGAAACAAGTTGTCAGTTTTATCTAAGGCTCATGATGAAATGCAGTGTACACTGTAATTTGCGACTAAAATAAGGAGGGTTGATATTCATTTTTTAACAATATCTTAATTAAATGTCTTAAATTATATAAGCTGTGCAGATAAATCCAGAATGCTGCTTAGATTCTTTAAATAGATTTTAAAATACTTTTGAGAATGGAGAGTTTGTAGTAAGTAAAGCAGATTGGAAAAAAATAACATGAATCTGACTTTCCTAGCATTAATCTAATATCACTTTCTACAGCCCTCCCGCTCTCCCCTGTGTTTTATTTAATTCCAGTAAGGTCTATACAATGTCCTGGTAGGTATATTTAGAACTGTGGGTTTATTTTATTGAATCACCTATCTCCTAAGTCAGATCATAACACAACAATTGTCTCTTGAGGTTGGACTGCCTGTGAATGGAATTTACAGTTATTTAATTGTGATTATCCTAACCGACAGCACAATCATAGTTGTGGAACAGAGGAAAAGGGACTAACATATGTTTGTGTTAGTCTTTCAAGGTAGACAAGATACAGCCATAGCAAGGTTGATGGTAATTTGACTTTAATGTTGTAGATACGAGCCAACCTACGACACGTTGGGTCATTCATTGTCAATATTAACATGCCTAAAGAGAGAAACAAAATGACCATAGGCAGGCAAAGAAGCAGTGGGAGTTGAATCTACTTCCAACTTCCTGCCGGCTTCCCCATTGACTTTATGGGAAGTTGTTGACAAAGAGTTTTGGAAATCAGGCATGCGACTGTAGCTGACAAGTTTGCAAATATAACTCATCTGAAGATCTTGAAATTTAAATCCCACAGGAATGATTGGTCTTGGATTGTATACACATTCTGTAAGTTAGTGCATTTGAGGTACTTGACATTGTCCTTTGATGCACAATTTCAACTAATTAATGGTCACAGAGTTTTAATAATAACAGTAATAGGTTGTTGAAAAATCTGCTTCGTTTATAGCAACAGTGCGACATAAAAAGCAGGGATATCAGAGTTTTTTCTCCTCCCATCTCTCTTTTTCATAACTATTTTTTTAATGTTCTCTTAACAGCTGTTTCATGCCTTCATCAGGGTTATTTCTGTGTTCTTCTATACCCATGATGGCGAACCTATGGCACGCCTCAGTTCAGCTCTGCTGCGCATGTGCGCATGCCTCCTGTCAGCCAGCTGGTCTTCGTGTCTTTTCCAAGAATGCGTGGGGGGCACACGGTGTGTGCTCGGGGGGGCACATGCACAGGGGGGCACACGCATTGCATTTGGAGGGTTGGGCGCATGTGCACTCTGCACAATTGTGGGAGCAGGAAGCTTGATTAACAATGCTATTGGTCTGTTTCAGAATAACAGAATTGGAAGGGATCTTGGAGGTTTTCTAGTTTTCTAGTTCAACCTGCTGCTGAAGCAGGAAACTTTGTACTATTTTAATCAAGTGGTTGTACAATCTCCTCTTAAAAACCTCTATGTTAGAGTATCCACAACTCCTGGAGGCAAGTCGTTCCAGTGATTAATTGTTCTGTCAGGAAATTTCTCCGTATTTCTAAGTTGCTTCTCTCCTTGATTAGTTTCCACCCATTGCTTCTTGACCTGCCCTCAGGTGCTTTGGAGAATAGCTTGGCTCCCTCTTCTTTGTGACAGTCCTTCAAATATTGGAAGACTGCTATCATGTCACCCCTGGTCCTTCTTTTTATTAAATTAGACATTCCCAATTCCTGCAACCGTTCTTCATATGTTGTACCCTCCAGTCCCCTAATAATCTTTGTTGCTCTTCTCTGCACTCTTAGTTTCAGTTCTATTCTGATGTTGTATGAAACTCCCTTGGTGCCAAGAATAGGCAGTTGGTGCCTATGGGCACCAGTGGAATCCCAGATATGTCCCTTGATAGCCACTATCCTCAAATATGGCTATTAAAAAGGAGGGCTTCAGCTTCTCACACCAAAACTCCAGTCATTTCCTTGAAGAGATTCTTGAATTAGATGAGTGGAAATTCAACATTGGGAAGCACTATCAATTTTTTTCCAAAAGCAGGATTACTAGCCCTTAACTGTGTGCTATTGTTCACTTTGTGTTTTAATAGAATATGTAAATATGTTCTTACGATAATATAATTTTCAGAGTAGCTGAATACTTTTGCATCAACATTTTAATGTTAATCAAGGCTTGCGGTTTTTTCCCCAGCCCAAATTTTGCTATAATAGCTTTTTAAAAAGTTATTTCAAATAATTTCTCTTCAGAGTTCTGGCTTTCTTCCATAATCCATCTATATAAAAGCATAAATTGTTAATTATTCTTGTGAATAAAATGAGATGTTTTGCCTAGCGTTTTCCATTAAATACCTCAAGGTATAATGTGGCATGCGGTCACATATGTAGCTACACAGTAACTTGCTTGTGGTTAAAAGGGATTCATTTTGGGTTTCAGAAGCTCCAGATTTCCTGGTATCTTGTAACAACAAAAGAACAAACACAGTTAGGCTTTCTGATTGATTAGCTTGCCCGTGGACACATCTATTTCCTTACAGAATGTTTGTGTAAGTGAGAGGAAATATAATGAGGCATAAAACTGTCTACATCTCACTTAAGTTCTCTGAAACACTGATGGTGTTTATTCATGAGTCAGCTCCTTCTCAAGCTCCCTTTCACTACCCAGCTCCTTTTATTTCATTTTGCCTTGTTGCCTAGGAAGAGAAGTCAAAGCAAGTAAGGATGGCTCATATTTCTTCTCCTTCTGTCGATGACCACAGGTAAAAAGGTAGCAGTTGCAAGTGGCAAAATATTTTGATGTCAGTACAGGATGGAACTCTAACCTAAGAACAAACAAATCACTGTACATCAAGCCCCCTGTTGGTGCTACATTCATAGCAGAGGTGGTATTTAGTCGGTTCTCTCCGATTCGGGCACACTGGTAGCAGCGGCTGTGGGAGGCTCTGCCCACCCACCCCGACGTAGTGCACGAGCACTGAAGGTGGTGCGCATGCACAGACGAGTGTGCTCACATTTGCGAACTGGTAGGGAAGGTAAGTGGATCCCACCTCTGATTCATACCCTTTATTCCAGGGGTAAAATCCTCCCGGTTCGGCCTAGTTTGGAAAGCTGAGGATCGCACAGCTTGCCTGCTAGCTGCGTGATTGTCGGAAGCTTTTTTTCAAAAACTTTTGAAAGCATTTTTTTCCTGCCGGTTTGGGTGAAAAGGCAGGGAAAAATGCTTTAAAAAGTGTGGAGGGGGGAAACTTCCAACGATTGCGTGCATCAGCTGTGATCGTCGGAAACTCTTTTTTTCATTTTTTAAAGCATTTTTTCCTGCCTATTCACCTGAACTGGCAGGAAAAAAATGCTTTAAAAAGTGAAAAAAAAAGTTGGACACGCCCACCCAGTCACATGACCCCCACCCAGTCACATGGCCCCTCCCACCAAGCCATGCCCACAGAAGTGATGAGCAACAAATTTAGATTTCACCTTTCACCGTTTTATTCCATCCCATTCATATTTTCAGTGAATCATTTAAAAAAACTCTCTCCCCTTGAAGATGTATGCATACACACACACACACACACACAAACACAAACACACAAACACACAATTAGTCAGATTGTGGGGGAATATTTGTGTTGATAACTGATATAAGCACAGGTAGTGCTCAATTTACAATAGTTCATTTAGTGACCGTTTGAAGTTTAACAACAGCACTGAAAAAAGTGACTTGTGACCATTTTCTACATTTATGACTTGCAGTATCCCCATGGTCACATGATTTACAGTCACATGTTTAACAACTGGTTCATATTTATGACTATCGCAATGTCCTATGGTCATATGACCAACTTTTACGACAAACAAAGTCAGTGGGGAAGCCAGTTGTGGTCGTAAGTCGAGGACTATTTGTATTTCTGATTTTCATTTTTTTTGCCATGTTAAAATACAATTTTACACCATATAAGTTTTACTGTCCTATACTTCTGTTGTAGGACTGTGCTCCTCAAAACAGACAGCTATATATTCCTGAACAGTCACTGTGACTGTTTCAAGGACTTTTGAAGTCATGTGTTCTCCAAGTCCCATGTATATTGCAAAAGAAGCTCTTTGTAGCCTTCCAGTGCTATTAGTTCTTACACACCTGTTTTGTGCAGTGCTCACCTGACCTTAGGAAAATATACCTTACCTCAGAGGAAAGAAAAACCGATAGGATGCAACAAAGAGTGTGGATATCAATGGAGGATGTCGGTGGCCATTCTTGATCTCAATTTCATATTTTCCTGGGATTGTATGGCTGTTTTATGACTTTAACAAAATAAGCAATTTCTTTAAGACATGTATAGTGTGTTCAAAATACATTTTTGCTTAAAAAACCAACCATTCCCCTTGTTTTTCCTTGTTTATGTCGGTGGTGGGATTAAAATTTTTTTACTACCAGTTCTGTGGTCATGGCTTGGTGGGCATGACAGGGGAAAGATACTGTAAAATCTCCTTTCCCACCCCACTCCAGGGAAAGGTTCCTGCAAAATCCCCATTTTCTCCCAATCAGCTGGAACTCGGGAGGCAGAGAATAGATGGGGATGGGGCCAGTCCAGAGTGGGTTTCTACTGGTTTGGCCAAGTAGGTGGTAACTTGGCTGGCCATGCCCCCGAACTGGTTGTATCAGTGGTGCCATAGGCACGACCATCTTTTTTTATTACTATGCATGCGCCCCGAAGCGCATCCCTGAGCGAACCAGCAGTAACATAAGCCAGAACCCATCCCTGGGCCAATCAGAGGTGGAATTTACCAGTCCTCCGAACTACTCAAATTTCCGCTACTGGTTCTCCAGAATTGGTCAGAACCTGCTGAATACCACCTCTAGTTTATGTGGATGAAGGTACTTCTAGTCTTGCAATGTTTTGAGAAGGACAATATTTGTTTTCAGGAAGAGATTTTTCTGAGTGTTTCTGTCAAAAGATAAGACTATTACCATTGTTTTCGAATTATAAGGGACTTAAGAAGGAAAAGAATGAAATAGTAATGTCATTAGTAGTACCGCATAACAGGGATCTTCTCTTGGTTCTCCAGACACCAATATCTGAAACAACTCCCATTCTTACCCCAGCCATAGTGTAGTAATATGCAAGGGAAGGAAGCATATGCTCAAATGCAACAATAATTACTTTGGCACTGTACAATGTTTTTGACTCCAGTTTTCTTTTGTTAAGCGGGGCTGGACTGCTAGGGAGAGTAGAGAGCATCAGGAAATGTCAGAATCAGAATAATATTTTCCTCAATCTGTGAGTCTTACACCCTTGATAAGAAGGTCTGTGCGAATTCTCTGTAGGTGCTATTCTATATTGTATGATATTCTCTTTTTTATATATTCTCTTGTTGTGAGGGCCAAAAAGGATAGCAACTCTTATTGGTTGGGATACCTTAGGGCTATTGTGGGGTGAATCATTGTAACTATGGAACAAGTGGACTTCTTTTCTTCCTACCGGTTGTTAACTTTCTGAGCAGTTTGGCGAACTGGTTGTAGGAAGAAATCATTAGAGCAGAGAACCAATTATTAAATTACTTGAATCCTGCCACTGTTTGTGTCTCTGTAAGCGTGTATGTATGTGTATGTGTAGTCCCATACACGCATATATATCACAAAATGTAAACCAAAGAGGACAGATGTTATCCAGTAAAAAACAAAATTAATATCATAGATTAAAAATAAATAGTATGCTTAAAGTAATCGACAGTTCCCATGCAGTTAATAAGAGAAATGTAACAACTTCCTATGATGTCATATTTTAGTTTCCAGTTATTAAGTTTATCTCAATAAAAGGAAGGATGACATTGTTAGTAACTGGTTGCTCTGCCAGAAAATTATCGGAGGTTCAGTACAGTTCTTATTTATTGCCAAAAGAGGTTTCCAGCCACTATTCTACAGCTGGGGAAAACACACAAGCTGCACTGCTAAATTTACTCAGAACCTAAGGCAACTTTGTTGAAGAAAGTGTTTAGCAATTGAAAGTATTTAGGAATATTTTATTCAAAGTGAGGATGTGCTAACTTAACTATATTATAAGAACAAACTGATGCTGGATAAAGCGCAATTGTTTTAAAAAGAGAGTGAAATAAAATACATGACAGTTTACTTGCTGTCCAAGTGGAGGTGGTTTATAAAAACAAGTGGCAAAACTCTCAAGAAGGGTTAGGCAACCATTTTTAGGGCTGAGGGCTCCATTTCATCCTACAGTGGAAAACTAGGGGCCATATGTTCAAATATATTTGGGGCTACTACAAAGAGGTCCATGTGATTAAAACACAGACAATTTGGATTTATCAATATATACTGTCATATTCTCCAATTTTGTATCGTTGGCAAATTTCTCTTTTCCAGTGCTTTGCCAAATTTGCCCTGGTAGCTTTCAACAAGTATCTTTGTACAATAAATTGTGATATTTCTTTTTCGTTTACATTTTTATTTTTTGAAATTATGTCTCATGGAAACATTTGTGCTGTCTGTAAAAAAAAAATGTTTTCCCAATTTTATGAATTTTCTGATCTACCTCTTTCCAGTTTGAGGATCTTTTATTTATACCAACGTGTGATCAAATGTGATTTTATTGTTGTTCCATCGCTGCATGCTCTTCTGTGGGATCCTATGCAAGTCAGCAGAGTAAGGTCTTCATGAGAGGCCAGGAAAGTGGGGACCTGCCTCATCTCTTGGGGGAAGACTATTCCCCAGGGTAGGGGCAATGGCAGAGAAGGCCCTCTTCTTGGACTCCACCAGTTGAATTTTTTAACAGAAAGGACCTACAGCATACTTCCCTGCCTAACCAAGTGGGACGGAATGATGTACTGTGGCAAAGGCAGCTTCACATGGCACATATAATCAGCATTTCTCCGCTACTTGTTAAATTCCATTGACATTTGATTAGTGGTTTGATCCAGTGGTGGGATTCAATTTATTTTATTACCGGTTCTGTGGACATGGCTTGGTGGGTGTGGCAGGAGAAGGATACTGTGAAACAGATGTTCTATATGCAGAACATCTCTGGTTCAGTTCCTGACATTTTCAGCCAAAAGGGTCTGACAGCATGAGGATGGAAAGAATTGTGCCACATGAGTGTATCCGTTCTCATGGACATACTCTCAGAATTCCCACAGATGACACCAGTATTGGAATTCTGAGAGTTTGTCTTACACTTCTGGAAAACCTCTAGCCTGAAAATGTTAAAACAGACAATCAAGGACAGATAAGCCAACTTTGCACGGCCTAAGGCAGATTTCTATGATTCTAACTGTCAAACCTTCACACCAAACTCAGCTGTAAACATTGGTTCCCTGGATATATAACGCCTTATTCATGAACAGGCTTCCTTGGAAGTAGGGCTTCAAACATGACCAGATTAATCTCTTTATTAAATACAAAAATGTGGCCATGGGCACGTAGAATACAGTGACGTGCAGTGAGGTTGATACCTGGTGAGGCTCAGCAGGGCAGCGGTCGGCCTCGGCGGGGGGGGGGGAATTTGCATCACGGGAGCAACCAAGCGCCCGGGTCTGCAGCAAAGGCGCTTGGTGGCTCCCGCAATGCAAAGTGCCCCGCTGCCCCCCCCGCTGTCCCGGCCTGCGTCCGCTGCTTCTCCAAGCTCCGCCGCTGGAAGTCCCGGATCGCCTCTGGAGGAAGGCTGAGTGAAAAACGGAGCGAAGCTTCTCTGCGGCCTCCCGGCACTGCCCAGAGGCTCTTGCAGGAGCACGTCTCAGCGGCCGGCGGCCTGGAGCGGCCCTGGCTGTGAGACAAGGGAGCACTTAAAGTAGCCGCTGCCGCTGCCACCACCACCGCCCCGCCGGGCGAAGGAGGGGATGGAGGATGATTATGACGAATTGCAGAATTTACCCCCCCTAACATTCAAAGATTAATTGCTTCTGCAATATCCCATGGGATTTCCTCTGGCATGAAATTACAAGCTAAAGAGTCCACAGGTTCCAAAAAAACAGTTAAGAACCGACCGGTTGGTGTGGACAAGGGGTTCGAAGCGGTTCATGTTAACGAGGAGGCCAAGGCTCCAGGTTCACCCTCTTTAGCCAGTGAGAGGTCAGTTACTGGGGAGGAGCCCATCCGTGGGCTGGCAATAACTGATGATGAGGACTCAGCAAAGCAGGACACTCCTACTTTTGCCGGACTTTTCCAAACTTCTCTAGTCAAACAGTTGTTAACTAAGGCGAAATCTACAACTAAATTGGGGGCCAGCACTGCTGCGGCCGCTCCAGATTCCTGTAAGGACAACGCAAACTATGTTTGCCAAGGCAGCCCTAGATAAAGAAAGGTGCCTGCCCCACCTCTATTTATAGAAGTGGTCAAGAGTCAGTGGGGCCAACCTGGCACTTTCCCAAACCCTGGAGTAAATGACAGGAAGCTTTACAATATGGAACAAACCTTCTCTCAGGCTCTCCAGGTGCCTGTGGTTGACACCCCTGTTGCTGCTCTGTCTTCTTCAGCAGCCGTAGTTGCGGGAGATGTGGCAGATAAGCTGAAGCCTGAGGATAAGAAAGCAGAACTTATCCTTAGAAAGAGTTTTCAGGCTTCAACTTGGGCCATTAAAGAAGCAGCCGTTGCTTTCTTTTTCAATGGAACAACTCTATTGTGGCTACAATTGCAGGAGCGCACTCCCCCCAGAGGACGCCCACACAATGAAAGATCTTAGGAAGATCATCGTGGCGACCCAATATTCTGCTGATACCATTCTTGGTTAAATTTGCCCCTCAAGCTTTGTCTGTCTCTGCAGCCTCAAGACATCTCCTGTTGTTAAAGAACTGGCAGGTTGATAATAAGTCGAAGTTTCACGTGACATCAGCTCCATATGCAGGCGAAAAGCTCTTTGAGGAATCCTTGGATCCCATTTTGGTGGAAAACAAGGAGAAAAATAAAATCCTCCCATCTACAGCTAAGCACCAGTAGTCCTGCCCAGATGACAATTCTACCAGCCCTCTGAACCTGACTTTGAGCAGAACAGATATTAGGGCCCCAGTGGGGACAGATTCCAGTCCAGGAATTTCTTCCAGGTCAAGAATAGAGGTCAGGGTCAGGCTAAACAGCCCTTTTGAGGGGGCGGCAGTCGTCCCTTCAACAGAGGGAAGTGAATCGAATCCCACACTTCCGATAGGTAGCCACCTGCATCATTTTACATCACAATGGGAACGCATAATGTCAGATGCCTGGGTCCTCTCTTCTGTCCAACATGATGAGCAACTCACCTTTGGCCATTCCAGTGTCTCTGCAGGTCCACCTGTTGCTCCGGTGGTGGCTGTCAGCGGCACTTAACCGGGGGTCACAGTTCAGAGAGCCACAGAGAGTAATCGTGACTACGGATGCAAGTTTCTTCACCTGGGGAGCATTGATGGGCTCAAAGATGACACAAGGCCATTAGACAAAGACAGATTTGCATCACAACATCAACTATCTAGAGCTCAAGGCGGCGCGTCTCGCTCTCCAGAATTTCCAGCACGACTTGCATCACAAACACGTGTTACTTCTCACCGACAACATCGCCACCAAGGCACACGTGAACAGGCACGGTGGGACTCATTCCAGGGCTCTGTGGACAGAGGCACACAGACTGATCTCATGGGCGGAGGCTCATGTGATATCAATAATAGCAGATCACATTTCTGGGATTGTCAATCACCAGGCAGACTGGCTCAGTCGAGCCACAGTAGACCACGGCAAGTGGCAGTTTCACCTGCCACTCGCCGTATTTGCCACAGATTCGGGATTCCAGTGGTCGATCTGTTTGCAACTCCGACGAACTCTCAACTGCCGAGATTTGTGACCAGATATTGGACTTGAGGAGCAAGGACACGGATGCGCTGAGATGCCGATGACCATCAGGCCTTCTCTATGCCTTCCCTCCCCTTCCCCTTCTTCCAGGGACCATCAGGAAGATAGTGTGAGAGGGGGATAATTCTATTAGCACTGGACTGGCCTAAGAGGCCGTGGTATGTGGACTTGGTCCAACTGTCAGTGTCTCCGCCTTGGAGAATTCCCAGGGAGGAGATTTGCTTGTGCCAGGGTGGGTTAATTCATCCAGAGCCTCAATGGCTCAAATTAACCGCCTGGCACTTGAAAGAGACATTTTGAGTAGGGCACAGGTGTCTGCTAAGGTTATTTCCACCTTAGAAGCAGCCAGACGATCTTCGACCACTAGAATATATAACGCTACGTGGTCGGCATTTGTAAAGTGGTGTGAGGCGGTGTCTATTAGATCAGAGGACGTGTCAGTGCCTCAAGTTTTAGACGTCTTACAAGATGGGTTAGACAAGGGTCTAGCATACAACACCTTAGGTCGCCAAACGGCGGTGCTTTCTATCATTTTGTCAGGCAAAGGTCAAGTTCCCCTATCTCATCTTCCTTTAGTTAGGAGGTTCTTAAGAGTGGCTGCCAATATTGCCCCTCTGGTGATACATAGATTCCCCACGTGGGACTTACTTTAGTTTTACAGGCTATGATAGAACCTCCTTTTGAGCTGATTCGCTCAGTATCTCTTCAACTTCTAACTCTGAAAGTAACCTTTTAAATTGCTATAACTTCAGCTAGACACATCTCAGAAGATTGGGGCTCTGTCTTCGCGTAACGATCTATGCATTTTCCACCAGGATAGGGTAACCTTAAGGTTGGACCCTGCCTTTCTGCTGAAACTTAATACTCGGTTCCATAGGGCACAAGAGATAGTGTTGCCCAATTTTTATCTGGCTCCGTCTCACTCTAGGGAGCAACTCTGGCACAGGCTTGATGTCCATAGGGCACTGAGAATTTATCTCAAGTGAATGGCCTCGTTCCATAAATCAGAAGCTCTTCTTGTGTCCTTCCAACTGTCCACACAAGGTGCAAGGGTGATATCTAACCCAATAGGTAGGTGGTTGAGGAAAGCGATTTTCTTGGCCTATGAAGCTAAAGGCAATAGTCCCCCTCAGGGAATCACTGTGCATTCTATTCGCAATGTGGCCACCACGGCGGCATGAGCGACTAGAGTGCCATTTGAGGATATCTGTAGGGCAGCTTCTTGGGCGACCCCTACTTCATTTATTCGACACTATAGATTGGATGCTTACGCGTCAGCTGAAGCATCTTTCGGCCATAGTTGCAGCAAGTAGTGGCTCCATCAGCCGCTACCGATTTATAATTTTCCCCTCCCTATGGACGCTAGCTTGGGTACGTCCCATAGTAGCACCTTCCTCTGCTCATCATTGAGAATGATCGTTGGTACTTACCTGAACGTCAGTTCTAATGATGAGAGAGGGAGATGCTGCCTTCCCACTCTAGTAGGGTAGTGGCTTAGGGGGAGTTGTTTGTTCCTTGTTGTGACATTTGATTCACAGGTTTACTCCCTACGACCTCGAGGAAACTGGGCAGAAGGAGTAGAGGCGTGGCTGCAACAATTTTTTCTCAGTCTATGGACCAATCAGGATTGGTAGCACCTCCCTCTCTTATCATTAGAATCGACGCTCAGGTAAGTACCAACGATCGTTTAAAGATCTACTGCTTTATGATGGAGGGTGAGTGGAACTGCTGGAAGTTAATAAAATTAGAACCGAAAAGAGTTCAGCTTATACTGAGCAAAACTAAAATTAATATAAAATCTTGGACATTTCAGCATTTCATAGCAATACTTTATGTTCAACTATGGAAGCCATTGACATTGTGTTCATCTATGGAGGAATGACTTATTGGATGCAAGCGTATGTTTATGTCAAAATCATGGAAGTGTGTGTGTGTATGTGTGTGTGTATACAATCTATTTGATAATGTATGTATCCCTTGACATTCTGCTAGTTAAACATGGGCTTGTACAAATTTCAGTTAAGTAGATGCATTGATTGCTTATGTTCCTCAGTACTGAGGAACATTTAAGAAATGCAACATTGCTGTCAGGAAACAAGCATCAAATGCACAGATATAGAGTGAGGAATAGGGCTAAGACGCTGAGCTTGTCAATCAGAAAGGTCAGCAGTTCAGCAGTTTGAATCCCTAGCACCGCATAATGGAGTGAGCTCCTGTTACTTGTCCCAGCTTCTGCCAACCTAGCAGTTTGAAAGCATGTAAAAATGCAAGTAGAAAAATAGGAACCACCTTTGGTGGGAAGGTAACAGTGTTCCCTGTGCCTTCGGTGTTTAGTTATGCTGGCCACATGACCACAGAGACGTCTTCAGACAATGCTGGCTCTTCGGCTTTGAAACGGAGATGAGCACCGCCCTCTACAGTTGGAAACGACTAGCACATACTGTATATGCAAGGGGAACCTTTATCTTTAGAGTGAGGAATAGCAAGCTTGGTAATGGTACATATGAAAAAGTCCTTGGTTAGTATTTAATAGCAATTGATTGGAAAATACTGTTACATATGTGTCAAAATTATAAGGCGAAGATAAAAAACTGGATACACAAAAGCATATTTTCTTTTTTAATAGCAATTTCATTAAATATAATTATAACAATAAAAACTAATAACTGAAAAAAAAATAAAAGAATCAAAAGAAAGGATTGAAGAAAGAAAAAGGAAAAAGGGAAACAGAAATATTCTATTCTAAATATAGTAAAGAAAAAGAACAATATATAAATAAGTGACTTCCTGCCTTCATTGGCAGTATAAACAATTTTAGGAACTTATCATCTCTTAAAATACAACAATCTCTTTTTTCCCATATCCCATTTCTTTTTTCTTTTTTATAAACCTAAAAGCCTTCTTATTTTAATCCTGATATCACCAAAGTCCATTAAGATTTACCAGAGTTAATAATTTATCTATTTTAACCTTAAATCAAATATATATCAATTTTATATTCCTTTCTTTAATTTCTACCAATCTTATTCTTTAGTCTCTTCAAATAATGTTGTATAACTCAATTTCTTTTTATTTTTATATTTGTCTCTTCTCACAAAATACTTCAAAATTTTAACAAGCCTTTTTTGTAAATCCCATAAAGGAAAATTTTCCAGCTCATCATCTTGGTTTTTGTTGTTTGTTTATTCATTTATTCAATTATTAAGATATCAGCTAATTTATTTGTGTGTCCAGTGTAACATCTTTTTCCATGTCATTTTAAAATCCACTTTCAAGTCAGCTTTGATCTTGTCAAGTAGAACCTGTTCTTCTTCCATAGCAAATTTTAGACACAGTATATCAATAGAGGCAGGCATTCTTAAAAATAATTTCTTGGTCCATTGTTCAAAAATATCTATCAGCATGTCCAATGTTAAAATAGTGTGCTTCATTCTGGAATTGTAAGTCAAGTTTAAGTATTTTTCTCCTTTAATTATAACCTTTAGTTTCCTCTAAGTTCCTTTTATTTATTTTTTAATTCAAAACAGAAGCATTTTCCCACAATAAGGATTGTTCATAATTAATCCCAAGATGTTATTTTGGTTTTTTCCAGACTCTTAATCTGTTTTAACTTTCTAAAATCAAAGCTTAAATCACCCTTTTCCTGTTTATTAAAAATATCCTTGTTGTTAAAACTTCTTTTGCTAAGGATTGAAGGAAATGTATAGTACCTGTTGCTATAAAACATATTAATCTATAAGTTCCCAAATAGCTGAAAATCAGCTAATAAGCCATTTCTGAATGATTTGAAAAGGAAGTCTGAACTTAGTACCTTTTCAAGGATACTGACCATGGTTTGAGAAAGATGACTATTCTTTCATCTCCAAAAGTTCTAAACTTTCTGAGGTCCATTATCTTTCACCGTCCTTATGAGGAGCAGCTGTCTAAAGTTCACATACTTATGGAGGATCTCAAGTCTTCTCCTTGTTTGGAGAGGAATTATCAAAGAGACAGTCTACTCACCAGCTCTTCATTCGGCCAAGGTCGTCAGCTCCATTTTTTTTGTAGAGCCATCTTCAATCCACCATTTTGTCCCTGGAACTCTAACAGTAGCATATTTTCCTAGGAAGCTATTGCTCAACTTCATTCTGTTTCAGTGAGATCCTACTTCTAATACTGCAATTAGTACTAGACATCACCCTTTAAAAATGAATCAGAGAAATAGGACCAGCATCAAAATATAGGCAACTGGTATGTTTAAATACTAGAAATTAAAGGGATATGAAAGTATCATTAGCTGCCTGAAAGAAGGTCACTTAGAAGAACATTAAGTCACACTCTTTAATGTTCCAAAATATAGATAAAGGAATAACAGCAATAGTAACAGTATTTAGACTTATATACCTCTTTACAACCCTCTCTGAACAGTTTACAAGTTAGTATATTGTCTGGGTCCTCACAAGGATGGAAGACTGAGTCAACCTTGAGCTGTTGAGAATTGAACTGTTGGCAGTCAGCATAATTAGCCTGCAAAACTGCATTGTAACTCTTTTAGCTGATGACTAATAGATTTAGTCATCTTATCCCTTCCACTTTGTGGAATTTTGTGAGCTGGCAATGGAAAGCACATTTTTTTTCCCAGTTTAGGTTATATTGAAAGATAATGTCAATGAAGGCTTCTACTGCTGAAACACAAACCGCCCATATTCTAGTTTTACTCTCTTGTAATGATGGAGGAATGTAGGAAGAATCAGCCCATATATTACAGCTGAATGTTAGAATTTTCATGGCCTTAAAAGAAAAAATTTCCAGAGTTGCTGGTTTTCTGCAATGTGCTGCTACATTAATGTCTTACAATGTGTCCATACAAATCAATGTTTGGTTTTTTAAGACAAAAGGCCGACATTTAAATAAAATAAGTAGTAACAGTGCATCTCCATGATTTCTGGAAGATTTATATATTTGTAAGATTTTAACAATCAATGGCTTGATAATGGTTTCAAATATAAGATTTTTCTTCCCATCTTATGGACTGCGTATAAGTGCTATCCTATTTACTACAATTTGAATTTGTGTGCAATTAGAAGATACTTTAGGGGTGCGGTGGCTCAGTGCCTAGTGCCGCATAATGAGGTGAGCTCCCGTTACTTGTCCCAGCTTCTGCCAACCTAGCAGTTCAAAAACACATAATAATGCAAGTAGAAAAATAGGGACCACTGTGGGGGAAGATAACAGTGTTCCTTGCTCCTTTGGCATTTACGCCTGCTGGCCACATGACCACAGAGACGTCTTTGGACAGTGCTGGCTCTTCGGCTTTGAAATGGAGATCAGCACTGCCCCCTAGAGTCGGGAACGACTAGCACTTGTGCAAGGGGAATCTTTACCTTTACCTTAGAAGATATGTTGAGTATTTTGTGGCAGGTTATCAACATGCCCTCGAGTCCTCCATTGCATAACATCTATTCTGTAATTCAGGAGAAAATCAAACTACTTGGGAATAGTCACAATGCCATAGTTTCTTTTTTAAAAAAAATCAGAGGGAATTTTGATGGCAGAAATGGAAGGGAATGTCACTTTAATGAGCTGTGTGCCTTCCCAACTCTTTCTCTTTTCTTGTTTCTCTAATGCCTCTTAATTCAGCACTGCCTGGTTTATTAGAACATAGTTTCCTATGATATGCAAACTATGGGATGAAACCAATTGCCTGGCTTGGATGACACCTATGAAATTGTTATGTAATTGCAAAGGAAGTACACAGTTAAAATAAAGGGTAGTTAGAAGATGAAAAGCAAGAGGGCTTAATCCTGTTTATTCCTGTTCAACAACTAAGGTTTATTGATTTGGGAATTAAGGCTGGATCAGACGTCGGTGTGTTTGTGCAGATACAGAAAGTATATGACTAATTTCTGCAGTTCTTAGAGAAAAGGTAAAAAACAGACATAATAAATAAACTGTAGAATCAGGAACTCGTCTCCAAGCAGCAAAACCTAAACAAAAGGCAAACAAAACTGTAATTTCAATAAAAGATTGAGAGATGGATTTTTAACAAGCCAAAAGGAGAGACAAAGCAGTTTAAGTTACAGCACAAAAATTAAAATGGATGTTGAAGCTGAATGACACTGGAAGTTTCAAAAGAGTTATACAAAAACATCCTTGGTGTAATCTTTGTGAGGATGCTGTGTTTAGAAATTGACCTTTTAAAGGCTTTGTTTGGTGCATTTTAATTGTGCAACTATGCCGTGGAATTACATTAACTTTTTGTTTTCATTAGGCAATATATGTGCTCATTCTTACTAATGAGCCCTAAAAATAAATAGCACTTAAATCAATCTTTTAATGAAGTTAACACAGCACACATAAATGCGCACACACATCAATTTTCCAAAGATTGGGAAGGGGAGGAGACTCTCATAGAATTTAATAAAGACCTGAACATTAGCATATGGCTCTTATTAGCACTGGAAAATGTTCACATTAAAATATTGCATGCATTGACACAATGCATTGCATGCATTGAAAAGAAACCAGTTAATTTTAAAAAGTTCCTGTGCCTCTGACTGATATTTTTATTGTATAAACATGTTCATATTGTGTAACTTTCTCAACTGTATGCCAGATCACATCCTCATGGCTGAACCTCAGTTTATTTTCCATTTGCTACAAAGTCTGCCTACCAGAAGCATTGTTTTAATCTGATATGGCTACAAGAACAATTTAGTATTTCAAACACCATAAATGAAATATTCATGGAAAAGCTATTAATGTGCTTTTTTTCCAACAGCTAGATTTGAAAAGGGTGTTTCTTTTAAGCATCACAGGAAAAATGATTTTCATTACAAAACAAGTTTCGCATTTCAAAAGTACTTAGGGCTGTCATCAGTGACTTAGATCTTCATGAATTGAATAGCCAACATAGGCTTGTCCAAATTGGAGTATATCCTTTTTATTCATAAGTACACATATTCAACCTGGTTTTCAATCTGAGTTAGACGAGATGATGACAGTACCATAGTTCTGTTGTCATAGATATATTACAACCTGGACTGAACTGAATCCCACAATAACGTTTTGAATGTATCTAGTATGGAACTTCTTTATATTGATTGAGATTCCATGATATTTAAAAGGAGTGGAGTAAGACTCTTTTTTAAATTTAAAAACCTTCATTAAATCCTACCATTTAAAGGGAAAAATAGCTTTTTCCCCCAGTTTTGGGCAAGGTGTTAGAGCATGTGATGCCTACTCAACACCATTTGTTTCTCAAGTTCATTACTGAAGTTTAGACTTGGGAATGTGTCAGATAGTTTTCGTTTCCTTGAGTTTTTTTTTAAAAAAATATTTATTTGTATTCTGTCTTTATTGCTTTTACAAATAACTCAAAGTGGTAAACATATCCAGCATATTTTCCTCCTCTTATTTTCCTCACAACAACAACTCTATGAGGTGGGTTGGGCTGAGAGAGAGTGACTGGCCCAAAGTCACCCAATTTGGCTTTCATGGCAGAGATCAGGACTAAAACTCGCAATGTCCTGCCTTCTAGCCTGAAAACTTAATTACTAGACCAAACTGGCTCTCAGTTTATTTAAGATGAACAGGGGTAGTAATCCTACCAGAAGTGGGTTCCTACTGATTCGGACTGGTTCAGCCAGTGGTGAGTTGCAGGCGGTACGCCCCAGTACAGGGTACCGGAGCCTGCCCGGAGCAGTACGGTGCTCCTGAGGGCCCACCTGCCCGTCTCCTTACCTGTCCTTTAAAGCCTTTGGCACTTCCGTGCACGGGCATGGCACATACAGCTGCTGCGCGATGCTCTGCCGAGCAGCTGGAGCATCGCGGAGGCTTGAGAAGGCGTTGCTGGAAGGTTGCTACACGCGTTCATATGGAGGACGCTGGGCCCCATTGCAACCATACTGGTTGCAACGGGATCCGGAACCCACCACTGGGTTCGGCCGAGTAGGTAGTAACTTGGCCTGCCATGCCCCCAAACCGGTGTTTTTTGCTTTTGCGCATGCGCAGAAACATTTTTTAGTACTGTGCATGTGTGCATCAAGCGCATGTGCAGCACATCCCTGAGCAAACTGGCAGTAGCAGCCAGAACCCACCCCTGATCTTAGGTCTGGAACTGTTAAGTAGCTTTTAGCTCTAATAACCATAGTTTTCTTTTGAACTATTTACCTTGGATGGAATTTAGAAACATTGCTTTCTTATGGCTCAAATGCTACTTGAATGTATGACTTCCGAAGGACGTACTAGGAAAGGCTTGTTCCATGTGTGGGTAGCAAATGGGCTATGGTGTTCCTTAGGGTTGCGATTTGTCTCCATTTTATGTAATGTATTTATTTATTTATTAGATTTTATCCTGCCTTTATTATTTTATAAGTATTCAAGATGGCAGACATACCCAATACTCCTCCCTCTTCTTATTTTCTTCACAACAACAACCCTGTGAGGTGGGTTGGTCTCAGAGAGAGTGACTGGCCCAGTGTCAGTCAGCTGGCTTTTGTGCTAAAAGTAAGACTAGAACTTACCGTCTCCTGGTTTCTGGGCCTGTATCTTTACCATTGCACCAAACTGGCTCTATGGAAGAATAGAGTTTAGAGAGAGTCTTCTTCACCAGTTCACTGATGATTCCACACAACATGCTGATTCACCAAATTGTATCTAAAATAAAGAAAAAAATCCTATTCAAGTTTTAAATTGATGTTTGATGTCAATAGTAGATTATGTAAAAATAAACAAATGAAAGGGTATTTTAAGCAAAACAGGTCAAGCTGCAGACTCGGAAAGCAGGTTTCACAAAATCCTTTACAATGAATTTCTCTCCCACTAATCTGGAACCATTAAAACCAGGGGTGGGTTCTGGCAGTCGCTACTACCGGTTTGCTGTGCACGCATGCAGAGTGCAATAAAAATTGCTCTGTGCATGCACAGAAGCAAAAAACAAGATGGCGGTGTATATGCTGCCTGGAGAACCAGTTTGGGGGCATGGTAGGCCTGGGTTGCTGCCGGTTCCAGTGGCCCAGGCCGCCAAACCACTACCAGCTCAGCTGAACTGAACTGGTAGGAACCCACCACTGATTAAAACTATAGTCTGTGTGCTATTTCACAGTTAGTCTTACTAAGATGTATGATATAAACCTATAATTCCTTTACTAATTTAAAAGCTCATGCTGTATTAGTCTTTTTATCTTAACTATATTTAAGCCACAGTGACACAAACTCTTATATCACTACCAAGCTCTGTATAATAGATGGCAATGTTTGGCAGGATCTCATTAGTAAAGATATGATTTCATTAAACTTGATCAAGTTTAATAATAATTTTAAAAATCTGCCCGAATTGATTATATATTTGGTTTATGGTTAATCTTTTCAATAAGTCTTAATATGTCAGCAGACTCAGTGCTTAAAATGGTGTATCTGATATTAAGAAGGTAGCATCTGCCTTTTTCCACATTATTTTATATTATTTAAAAGTGGTCAACAAAAAAAATAAGATTATTTCATTATGTGGGTTTTGAATTAATTATTGCTTTGTTATATTAACCTTATTCACATGATTTGTCTGAAAGGGAAGTTGTTGCATTCAATAAACAAACATAGGTAGCCCTCATTTAGGGATTACAATTGGGACTCACAACGAAGTGCTCGCTAAATAAAACTGCAATTGTGCTTTTGATCTTATTTCAGCTTTCCTTTAATTACAGACACACAAAGGGTGTAAATGTGAGGATTGGGATCAAAGTTACTTTTTTCATTACTGTTTTGAGAACAATTGCTAAATGAGGCAATTCTTAAATAAGGACTACTTATATGCCCCCATCAATCTTAACGGTCTATCTTTGTACTTGCGAAAAGATGCAAATTTATCAGAAAATATGCTGTCCTTTTAATAGAATTTGAAGCCACTTGGCATAACATGGTACTTGTATGATGTGTGACTGCTTTTGCCTGGGATAATTGCCCATCCCCCTGATTTTTGCCTTTAAAGGTAAAGGTACCCCTTTTGCTGTGGAATGCCCCCTTTCCATGAAGCAATTCCCATATCATTGAGGCAAATTGTTGTAGGATTTGCTGTTTCATTTCCACCTCTAACCGCTCCGGTGGTTTGATGAGAGTCCTGGCAGCGCAGTGGTTAGAATGCCATATTGCAGGATAATTCTGCTGACTGCCAGGAGTTCGATCCTGACTGACTCAAGGTTGACTCAGCCTTCCATCTTTCCAAGGTTGATAAAATGAGGACCCAGATTGTTGGGGGCAATATTGCGACTCTTTAAACCTCTCAGAGAGCGCTGTAAAGCACTGTGAAGTGGTATATAAGTCTAAGTGCTATTGCTTGTTGGCAAATGGGCTTCAAATGCTTCTTTCCTACTTTGAAACTGAACACTCAATAACCCTGGGTCTTCTGCTAACTTTTTGAGAGATTGGGCCGATTCAGTTTGTGGAGTGAAGTCCTGATGTCTACCCGTGTTCCCATGATGTGAATGGTGCCTGCAGATGGTTTACTGAATTAATAATACTGAATCAAATGCACAGTCAACTTTTTCCTTCTTTGTCCCTAGGGTAAACTTCAACGGTCTTTTTACAGGCATGCTTAGTGGCTGGCAGAAAGGGGAGAGGGAAGCACGTTGCAATAAATGGTGTAAAACTGGCCAACTAGAGGTTTTAAATATGGAAAGAATAGATTTAGAATTGATGATTTTGGAGACTTACCTGTGAACAATGCTAGTCGATGTAAGGATGGGTTGTGAGATGCGGAGTCCAGGTAAGGATAACTGAGCTATTTGATAGTATACTCAATGACAGATTAAAGTAATTGTAATTTATCTGGGATGGTATAAGGATTCCTGCCTTGGGCAGGGGCTTGGACTAGAACCGTGATGGCGAACCTATGCCACACGTGCTACAGGTGGCACGTGGAGCCATTTGTTAGGCCATGTGAGGCATTGCCCTGTCAACTCCAGTGTGCATGCGTGCTGGCCAGCTGACTTCAGCCTTCATTTTCGGCCATTTTTCACCTTCTGGAGGCTTCCTCTGGAGGGCGAAAAACAATCCAATGCGCAAACCGGAAGTCTGCTCAGGACTGTTGGACCATTTTTTGCCCTCCGGAGGCTTCAGGGAAGCCTCCTGAAGCCTCCAGGGGGCAGGGGAGGCTGTTTTCGCCCTCCCCAGTTTTCTAGAAAGCCTCTGGAGTCAAGGGAGGGCGAAAAATGGGTCCAATCGTGTGGCAAAAGCAGGGGAGGGCAGGGGTCGTGCATGTATGTGTGGGGGTTGCGTGCATAGAATTATGGGCGTGGGCATGCCCGCGCACAACTCCCCTGCGCTCCCCACACTTTTGGCACGCGATGGCAAAAAGGGTAGTCACCGCTGGACTAGAAGATCTCCAAGGTCTCTCTTCCAGCCCTATGATTCTATGAATTAGGTTTGTAAGGTAAGAGAAACCATCTATGGTTTCTTCATGTGGTGTGAGATGTGGTTTAAAAGTGAATTTTCAGTGAAATAAAAAAATACCAGTTTCCCTTAAGACACGTAAGAAAATGTAAAAATGCCATTAAGCTCACTTTCAAAAGCAGATGTATTTCTTGCATGTTTTCTCTTCAGTGCCATGAATAGAAGGTATTGTTGAAGATTGTGCCACTCAAATATGCTTAGTTTCAGCAAAGGTATTGTATCATATTTCCAGAGCAGGATATTATATACTTTTTTTCCTACAGTCTTTATGAATCTCTAGACTTGAAACTGATATTTTAAGATTTCCATAGAAGATAATGTTTAAAGGACTTGCAATCTTTTCTAAAATATAAATACAGTATCATTAAAAGCAAGAACCATATGGACAATTCAGGCATATTTACTTGTACTGAATGTAAAAGATTATTCTTTTATGAACTGATGCTATAAATATGTCAGAATTAAAAGACTTGTTTGGTATTGAGCAATTTCAAATAATGACATCAAGTGGGCCTTTCCAGATGTTAAGAGAATTATGATTTTTTTAAAATTAAATGCTTTATTTCTGGTATATTAGTATTATCCTAGGTCCGGTAAGCTGGTATCTGATTCTTACATACTCTATGCAGGGGTGGGTTACTGCCAATTTTACTACCGGTTTGCAAGCCCCATTGTAAATGTTCTTCACGCATGCACAGAACAATTTTCAGTGAATTTTGTGCATACCCAGTCACTAAAAACCAAAATGGCGGCGGCCCAGTGGTGGCGAGGGAATGGGTTCGGGGGCATGGCAGGCTTGGGTCGCTGCCGGTTCTGCGACCCAGACCTGAATTCCACTACCGGTTCGGCCGAACCGGGAGCAACCCACCTTTGACTATGAATTTGGAGAACTGCATGGGAGGGAGGAGAACTGAAGGTAGTCGTAGACTTATGATCACAATTGAGCCCAAAATTTCTGTTGCTAAGTGAGACATTTGTAAAGTGAGTTTTGCCCCATTTTACCATCTTTCCTGCTACCGTGGTGAAGCGAATAAATGCAGTTGTTAAGTTAGTGACACCAATATGCGGACGATACACAATTGTATCTGTCCGCCCCGTGCCAACTCAATGAAGCGGTGGACGTGATGAGCCAGGGTCTTGAGGCCGTTAAGAACTGGATGAGCGCTAACAAACTGGTACTCAACCCGGACAAGACCGAGTGGCTGTTGTGCTTCCCTCCCAATAATTTGGCTGACATTCCAACACTCAGGCTGGGGGGTCAAATTTTATACCCCTCAGACAGGGTCCGTAACTTAGGAGTCCTCCTGGATTCACAGCTGACTTTCGACCATCAGCTGTCGGCTGTGACCAGGGGGGCATTTGCCCAGGTTCGCCTGGTCCGCCAGTTACGGCCCTACCTGAACCGGGAGGCTCTCGCAACAGTCACTTGAGCCCTTGTGATCTCTAGGCTGGAATACTGCAATGGGCTCTACATGGGGTTGCCCTTGAAGAGCATCCGGCGACTGCAGTTAGTCCAGAATGCAACCGCACGAGTGATAGTGGGCGCACCGCGATTCGCCCACATTACACCCATCCTCCGCGAGCTGCACTGGCTACCTGTCGGTCTCCGGGTGCGCTTCAGGGTATTGATGACCACCTTTAAAGCACTCCATGGTAGTGGATCTGGATATTTGAGAGACCGCCTTCTGCCGATCACCTCCCTCCGACCGATTAGATCGCACAGGCTGGGCCTCCTCCGAATTCCATCCGCCAGTCAGTGGCGACTACGCGGAGGAGAGCCTTTTCTGTTGCAGCTCCGACCCTGTGGAACGAGCTCCCCGTTGAGATTCGTACCCTCACCACCATCCAGACCTTCCGCACAGCCCTCAAGACCTGGCTCTCCCAGCAGGCCTGGGGATAGGTTTCCAATTTACCCGCCCGAGTGCTGACTGTTGAATGCATGTTGTGGTTTACCATTTTATTTTGTTCACTATTGTTTGTCTCTTGGTTGCACCCCCTCCCCTTGTGATTGTAAGCCGCCCTGAGTCCCCTCAGGGAGAAGGGCGGCCTATAAATCTCAATAAAATGTGAAATGTGAAATGTGGTTGTTAAGTGAATCTGGCTTCCCCATTGACTTTGCTTGTCAAAAGGTCACAAAAGGTGATCACATCACCCAGTACACTATAATTGTCATAAATATGAATCCGTTGCCAAGCGTCTGAATTTTGATCATGTGACCATGGGAATGTTCCAACACTGTTGTGAAAAATGATTATAAGTCACTTTCTTCAGTGCCGTTGTAACTTCAAATGGTCATTAAATGAGCTGTTTATA
This sequence comes from Thamnophis sirtalis, assembly GCF_051295495.1. Classification (NCBI taxonomy): domain Eukaryota; kingdom Metazoa; phylum Chordata; class Lepidosauria; order Squamata; family Natricidae; genus Thamnophis; species Thamnophis sirtalis. The sequence goes on from NW_028261381.1 coordinate 30,917,053, forward strand.
AATTGAGAAATGCCTTTCTTTATATAGAAGTCTGCACCCCTTCTGGTTTTATCTTTGTATCTGCCACTGTGTGATTGGCACAAAATTACCAAGTGAGTTCTTTGGTCCAGTACCTTAACTATTATCATTTTCTTTTAATCCCTCGTGGGGTGGAGTCTGGACAACTGAATGGAGCTAAGTGTTTACTTGCCAGATGCCCTTCCTGTCGCCAATGCAGCGCTTTATTCAGCAGATATATTCTCATTATGCCCAGAGAGAGAAATATCTGCCTCTACCTAGGATCAAACTCACAGTCTCCTGATTGTGAGGCGAGAGCTCCACCTCTAGGCCACTGCACCACTCCAGTACTTTATCCATTATCCCACACTGTTATTTCCTATTCTATCCTTTGCTACGTCTCTCTTTTAGGCTTCTAAATGATGCTGGTTCGGTTGTCTGAAAACTGATCCCAGGTGGCTAGAATTGGGTGGGGAATTCTGGAAACCATACAATGTTTAGGGTCCCTGGCAGTGGTGAGTTCCTACTGGTTTGGACTGGTTCGGCCAAACCAATAGTGGTTTGGCAGCCTAGGTGGCTGGAACAGGCAGTGACCCAGGCCTGACATGCTCCCAAACTGGTTTTCCAGGCAGCGCCTGGTTCTTGCTTCTGTGCATGCGCAGAACAATTCTTTTTTGCACTGTGCATGTGCGTGCAGTGCGCCCATGAGCAAACTGCTTTTTAGAAGAGAGAGTGTAAATTTCACCCAAACAAAAGAAAGGAAGAACGAATGAGAACAATACATATAAGGGAAAAAAAACAAAGTACAGAGAGTCCTTGACTTGTAACTGTTTAGCAACAATCCAAAGTTAGAACAGCACTGAAAAAAGGGACATACAACTGGTCCTTGCACTTACGACTATTGTAATACCACCACAGTGACATATTCAAAATTCTTTCTCTTGGCCACTGTCATGTATTTATGATGGCTACAGCACCCCAGCCTAGGATTATTTGATTGTCATTTGGAAGCTTCCCAGTCAGCTTCTGACAAGAAAAGTACATGAGGAAAGCTGGATTCATTTAATGACTATATGCTTCACTTAACAACCATGGAAAAAGGTTATAAAATTGGGTGACTCACTTAACAACTGGCTTGCTTGGCAACAGAAATTCTAGTCCCAATTGTGATTTTAAGTTGAGGACAACTGTATTACACAAATACAGTGTATAAGGTAGAATAACGTTCTAGACATCATTGTTTACTTTGATTTAAGAAGGATCTATATGGGCTTATATTAACATTTATATATCTTAGTTATTAATCTAGATAAATGTATTTTATTTGTATATGTATTTGGTGCATCTAAGAAGATATCAGGCTCGAAAGAATCGATTTAATGTTTTAAAAAATGATGTCCTTCTAATATAATGGTTTAAAATTAGCACAACAAAGCAGGCCACTGAAAGAATCATAAAAGTGCAGCATAAATTTACTCAGAAAGGTTTATCATTTATCATTGATAAAAAAATTAGCAGAGTTTTGCTTAACAGATAACTGTGACTATACAAATACAATTCTGAGCAGAAATATTGTATATGGATGATTAAATTTGTTCTTTTTCCCCTGAAATAATAATAACCCATTTACATTACCTCTTCCTATTCAATTCCTAATACTAATAGATGTTAATATATACTCATATATGCATCCTATTATGATTTATGTTGATTGCTTTTATTTAGTATCCTATGACTGTCACTGAATGTTGTGTCTTATTATTTATGATGATTATATTTTATGATTATGATCATGATTCATCACTTGTTGTTGCAAGTACACCAACAGCCTATTCTATTCTATTCTATTCTTGTTAGTAAAGAGAGGGTTTTGTTTACCCAGTTGTTTCTGCTTCCCATGTAGCATGTGTGTGTGATGATTTCAGTCACACTACAAAAAGCAAGGTACTGCTAAGAGCAAAATTTGGAAAGCAGGAAACGGCTTTTGTTCTTGGTTATTTCAATGCTACGATTTCCACTCCCCGATCTGTTCAAAACAGTTTGAAGCTGAGCCATTATCATCTTCAATTCTGCCAACCTTGAAATAAAGAGAATGTGTAGAGAATACCATGAACCAATTACTGGTCTCTCTGTGGATCTTGGAATAACACAAATCCTTTAGAGCCCACTCACCCCAAATAGAAAGGGGGGGGAAGGTAACAATCCTCTCCGAATCTACCTTATGTTTTTATTTATGCTCTTAGTGTTTGTCTGGTCACTTGCAAAAAATGATGTGTGATTTCTAAGAACAGGAGATACAAATCACCAAGCTACCTTTTCTCAAGTGGCTGTAAGGACCCACAAGCTGTGATAATGAAAAATAGCACATCAATATTTTTGCAGCTAGGCACCTTTGTAAATGTGATGGCTGGAGAGAGGCAGGGAAAGAGATGAGTTCTAAATAAGCAGAACACTGAAGCTCAGTGGTGGGAACTCCAGGAGGTGGGAGGCAGGGTGAAACTATAGTTCACATCAATGGGGAATAATAGACCACCCACAATCGCTGTGGTACTGCAAGCACTACAAAAAATACGCTACTCTATAAATCAACGGCGCTGAAAATTTGTTTGATTTGTTTCTCAGAACCCACCAATATCATAAGGCTCTACTGGTCCAGAATGATTCCAAACTAGCATACAACCTTTATATTTAAGTGCCAATGGTCAGGGATGGATAGGAATTTAGTAATGGTTGCCTTAAGGAAGAAAGCTGCTTAGTGACTGACACAAGGAGATCTGATGACACAAGAATATAAAGCATAGATTTTAGGCTTACATACTGCCCCATAGTACTTTACAGCACTCTCTGGGTAGTTTACAATGTTGGAGCATTATTTGCATATTATCCCAACAATCTGGGTCCTCATTTTACCAGCCTCAGAAGGATGGAAGTCTGAGTCAATCTTGAGCCCCATTAAGATCAAACTCCAGACTGTGGGCAGAGTTGGCTGCAATACTGCACTTCAACCACTGCACCACCAGGGCTCCTATATGTGTACACGAAGCTATTTTTGCTAAGCCAGATCATATTACCATATTGTTTTTATTTACTTAACAATATATAATCAAAGTTTCTTCTCAAAAACTTCCCAAGTGGCTGTCAGATTAACCTTTCTGTGGTGTTCCCAGACACCATGTTGTATCTGATGTTTTAATTTTTTTTTTAAACAAAGCAATTACATGAGGAGCTTTCAGGTTGCAAAGAAAAATATCAGCCTCTATCATCAGCCTTATTTAAAAGAAAATGCTGGAGGCATTCTTAGAAAATAAAGCTATTTTTAAAAATAATAAAGGTGGGGTACAAACAAACAGATAAAGATGGGTAGCTGTGGCATAGTTCTTTATCTGGAAGTGTGATCTTCTTGCAAGAACAATTATGTGCAAGTGAGAATTGAGTAAATCATGAGAAATATGCATGTAAGTTGAACGTAGAAGGAATGGGGAAATTTAGAAATATGTGGCATAAAACAACACAAAAAGAGCATCAAGAATGAATGGCTACTAAATGAATTAGTCTACTCCAGGTGACCACTTCAACTAGTCCCTACAGGTTCCTTGGCAAGTTTTTAAGAAATGGTTTGCCATTACCTGCTCCTTCTCTGGCTGTGAGAGGGTGTCTGACCCAAGATCACCCAGCTGGCTTTATGCCTGAGATAGAACTAGAACTCTGGTCTCCTAGTTTCTAGCCTGCTGCCTTCAATACTATACCAAATTGGCTCTCTGCCATATATGAGGGAAGTATGAATAAGTCAAGAGGAAGAAACCCAACAATTTGTGGTTCAGAACATCAAAAAAAGAGGTGAGAAATCCTCCTCAGATCCATATATGGATTGTCCATTTAAAATTATTTTACAATTAAATTCATTCTCATATTCAGTATTGAATATTATAATCTTGCCATCTAATAGCTGCACCGAAAGGGAAGGAAAAAAGTGGAAGCAGTGAAAACTAAGATACCTGTAAGGTTTAGTTTAGGCTCTCTGAGGTACCAAGGGAAACATTCTAGAAGTAAGAGATGGGTGTATGGGTAGGAACATCTGGGCTCCAGAACATGCATTTTATGTTTCCAGAATGAGCCTGAAGCTAGTAAACTTTGTCTCTATTCCAGAAATACCTCTGAAAGCAATTTGGCCTGGAAATTCTTTCCATCATGACCATACAAACAAAATCAAACATTTTAGATCTGTACTAAAGAATGCTAACAATGATAATCAACACCCAGATCTTGTTTTTTAATTTAATTGCATTTGAGAATGTAAAAATTCATGTGAAGAGTGAGATTCCTGAAATGCCGTGGTCATTCACAATGGCTTTTGCAAAGTGGAGTTGGTGGTGCTTAAAAGTCCTTCCTGTTGTGTGTTTTACCAGCACAGCTATTAAAATCTCTGTGTCACAATTACAAAGCCAGAATCATCTGTTATACACATACACACACACGTGCAAATCTGCTTGGGCTTTTGATTTACTCTCCTTTTTTTATTAGGACGTGAAAACAGATTTGAGTTTCTTGCCTACAACCAGCGGCCTCTATACTAGATCTGTTGCAGAAATTTGTGTACTGGCATATACTTTCTCTCTCAAGTCTTCTGACTGAGCAGACTGCCCTTTCTTGGTTACAGATGGCTTTCCTGTCATGTACGCCCTGTAGCCTTGATGGCAGTTATACGCCAGACCTGCTGCTCTACAAATGTTCTCGTTTTGGAGCACCCGGCTAATATTTTCACAAGCATTGAAAGTGTTAAAGGGCTCTTTTCTAAGAGTTAAATGGAATGGTGGAGTAGAATTGTTGAGCAAAATGTAAGGGGGAGATAACCAGAGATAATAAGATAAAAGGCCAATCAAATGTAGGCCTAATATTGAGAGAACTTTTGCACTTGGAGTTTTATAAAGGCATCAAAGTAATTTTCCAAGAAATCTGTCAGCATCCCACTTTAGGACAAATGGACTCTAGCCAAGGAATGATTGCCAATCACACCAGCAAAGGCAAACATGCCAAGTATTTTGTCAGAGGACAAAACTGAGAGATTTACAGTGTATTCTCTCTTTATTTCCCGTTGATATTTAGTGTTAGTGTTTTGTTTCATTTTTTCCCCCAAATAAACCCTCTCCAAACTTTCTTCTTCTTCTAGGTTTACATCATTATATGCTTGTATATGACTTGATTCCTTTTTCTGGCATCTGGACTACACACACACACACACACACACACACACACACATACACGTGTGTGTGTGTGTGTGTGTTATTTATTTATTTATTTATTATATTGCATTTATATATTCTAAATGCCAAAATAGTCCTCAATGAAATAATTACCTCAAGTGAGGTCTAATAAATCCTGCTTCATTTCTCAGCAACTGAAAAAGCCTACTTTATCTCATTTATATTCTTGAAAAATAATAATATATCCCTCAATAATTCTTTTAATACCATAAAAACAAGAATATCTGCTCATCTGAGGTCTTTGGGAAGGACTTGATAAGTGGATAAAAATGCCAAATCCAATCTAAATATCTAACTGACTGTACAATGAATCATAATAACAATAATATAAAACCTGCAAATAGAAATAGAATGTGACAAAATGAAGTAAAGATAGTTGTACCAATCCTAATAGGTGCCTTAGGTGCAATTTTAAAACAATTTTAGCACCATTTAAACACCATGGGCATTGACAAAAATCACCATTGGTCAATTGCAAAAGGCAGTTTTACTTGGAACAGCTTACATGCTGTGATGATACCTCTAACACTATCAAACTACATCTACCTATCCCAGATCCTTGGGAAGGACTGAATACGTGAATAAAAATTTCAAATCTAGTCTAAGAATTTGGCTGCAATGAAGCATAACAACAACAACAGCTTGAAAGGTACCATGAGTTAAATTACTTGAGAAGTTCTAATTTCTTGTATGTAATGGCGAGTATAATACAAATCTATCAAGCAGCTTTAATCTTTACCATTTGAAATTTTAACCAGAGTCTATCCAGTGTGCTCATTTCTGTTACAGAGAGTTATTTTAAGAATATAATGAGAGCATGACAATTTTTACTAATTATAGTGAGAGGCTGGAATATATTTAACTTCTGCCTTGGAAGGTGCTTGTTAATAGTCATTTGTCAATCATTTTTAACTCGTGACCTTGCAGTGTGCAATATGCTTTGGAAACAATGTTAAAATGTAAGGAAATGATAAATTTCTAAACATAGAAGAACAGTTTCTTAAAAATATGAAATATGGACATGTTGTCTTTGAGGAACAGGATTATTTGTAAGATGCCCTTGAGCATGATTAACAGTGTATAGCAAGCAGCTCTTGAGCAGCAAAGCAAGATGTGAACAGCAGCAGCAACAACAAAAAAGCCCCATTCTGTTCTATCAAAAGGAAGAACAATACCAGTAATATAAAACAAGTTAATTGAGACTGCTGGCTTCTGCTAGACAAAAATAAAAAAAAACCTGGCTTTCAGCAGGAGCTGACATGATTCAAAATGAATGAAACGCAGTCCATTACGGTAAGTCCTCCTGCCTATGTACATGCACATATATCCACAGAGTTGGTACGGAAAGGAGAGTACAATGCAGGTATATAAAGAGCCTCCAGACTGAATGTGCACAGTAGAGCTAGTATCACTCAAAGTTCACATCATAAACCACATACAAGGCAACGAAGGGTATATTTCAAAACATGGGCAAAAGCAGAGTTGACAATCTCAGACAGGCATCTGTGCAATGCCACACAGAGCGCCAGAATCAACAGTTGAACGCAATTAGAAAAAAAATGCAGTGTGAAGGAGATCTTGTCATTTGTGGCCATTCCATCCTGCATGGCCATCCAAGCCAAAGGCAATGCTGCCGCCAAACATAACTAAGCTAAACATTACTGCCGTTTTCTTCTCTTTCTAAAATAAACAAAAGTGAAATCGACATTCATAACATGATCATCCTTTTGCCAGTCATAGTATGTAAACAGAGATGTTTGAGGTATTTTCATGCTTAAATATACTTTCTCTAACCAGCCCATCAGTCAGTTCTATTAGATTTTTTGATCCTGGTTATCCTGGTTAGCATTTATTTTATTTTAAAATCCATCCCCTCCAGCTTTTGACCTTTACGAGAATCCTGGGAGATGTTAGGTTGAGAAACCTTAAGAATTCGCATGACTGATACACTTTGTCAACCAAAGCAATATAGAGAGTTCTCTTTTTTCCATATTCATTTTTGAAATTCACAGGTGGAGGAGAGATGCCATTCAGACCAAGTTCAAAAGGATGTTTTGTCTACTAATGGTTACTGATTATGCATTTTTGGTACCTGGAAACATTCTTTATTAATCTGACTGCATCTTAGATGTAGGGTGTTTATCTATAATTTAATTTAGTTATAAATTTCTTCTCTCTGTTTGTCTTGTGAATTTATACGTTTATTAGCCATTCTGGGAGAAAATTGAATTGGAAAAGGCAAATACTGTTTGTTAAAGGGAAAATGCAAATATTACCTAGGAAGCTTGAAATGCTGAGCTGAACCTAGGACATCATGGTTTTAAGTCCAAGTATCTAACTCTGATAGTTATGGCAATAATCTTGGTTTAAAGTCCATTTATAGTTAATAGATTGCAGTTTAATATTAGGTCTTTGACTGCAAGGTTGCTTCCAGAGAAAGGTTTTTATACTACTGTACTGTCTTTCCATTGAGTTCTATAGAAAAAAATAATGATACCATTAACCCAACTAGAAATGAGAAAAACAGTTATGATAAACTTTTGATCTAGAAAAACACATGATCTTTAGCCAAAGTGCTAAGCCATGAACTTTTAAACACATTTCACAATTGTGTTTACTTTGAGATTGCTATATTGGCATAATACAATATGAATGTACTATAATATAGGCATTCTAGGTAGGGTGTTGCAGGATATATAATGTATTTACAATCTTTCCTCTTAATAAAGTGTTATTTATTTACACAAGACTTTCCTGAACTTCCAGACATTGTTCTTGCAGTGGATAATTCAAAGTATATTATCGTGTACTGTTGTGTTGTCAGTGCAGCATTGATATGTATGTAATAAACCATAACATATTGGGAGATGGGTTAAAGAAAAATACTTTTCATTGACACTTGTCAAATGGCATTGCCTTGCACTTCTACTCTCCTCTTTATTCTAGTAAGGTTCATATTGTAGATGAAGCAGTTTTCAAATTCTGTGGGAAGATTGCAGTCAGAGCAGATGGTTTTAAAAATTCTTTTTCTGTTTCCTGATAGGCTATATTAATATATAGTTAATTAACATCCTTTGTCGCTTACTAGCAGCATTATATGTCATTAAATTTGCTCAGTTGCTTTGTTGAATAATTTTGAAGATGATCTTCAAGAGATAATTTTTTGAATTGTCCTTTTTCAATATGGTACCTAGAATAGAATATACTCAGAGGTTGAAACTCTAAATTTATTGTAGACCTATGCTTTTTTGGGACATGACGCTTTGTAGAGTCTAAGTCTATTGTATGTTGGAGTAGTTGAGGAAATGTTGTTCTCTTTACTTTCTCTTCTAGTATTGATCTCTTTCAGTAAACTCCAGAAAAATGATACAAATAATAACAGGAGCCAAACTGTCTGAAACAGAGCAACTAAACTAGTAAGAATCTACATAAATGTTGGGATAAAAATATCTGATGTTGGATTGTTATATTAGATAGACTCAAGATGACTTTTATCCAGAACTTTATCCAAAGCCCAGTCTGTAGACATTAATTTATAGTTATTTCCACACCAAAATGTATCAACCACCCATTTCTACAGACATTTCTTTTGTTAAATATGTAAGACCAGACTCAATCATTTATCAATGTACCATGCATCTTTACTCAGTTTTCCTAGTCACTTAAGATTTAATTTTTCTTTTTTAAAAATATTTTATTTTAAAGTTTACAAATACAAAGATTAAAAAACTAATATAAATATAAAAAGAAAAAAGTGCAGAGATAAAAAAATTATAAAAAAGAAAAAAAGTAATAAAAAGAAAATAAAAAGATCTATAAGGAAATAATTCCACCCCTTCATCATAACAAGTCCATTCCATTTGACCAATTTATCACCTCTGATTCAGCACTCAAAGATTTTCATACATTTCTTGTCTTAAATATAAACAAATGTTAAAGCTTCATCATTCACTCAACCAAAGTCTATTAGGATTTGTCAAAATAGCATGCATGCATGCATGCATGCATACATACATACATACATACATACAAACATACAAACATACAAAACATTAATCAAATAAACCAAGTTTATATTCCTTTCCTTTGAATATACTATAACACAGTAACATTACTTTCTCTGAAAATACAATAAAAATATTTTCTTCCCACATCTTACCATTTACTTGTAAACGACTGTTTTAAAGCCTCATCATTTGGTCTGATCAAGAAAAATATATTAAGAGCAACCAAGAACAACTTTATTTTCCTGATTTCATTGGGTGGGGGCTAAAGAGTAACCTAGAAGTGGTTTACATTATTTCCCCCTTTCTTCTTTGCTCTCAATAAAATACTGTTTGTGGATAGAGAAATTCTCTTTTTCTCTCAATTGTGGGATTGGGATCAGTATCTATGATGACTATGCTGTTGAGTATCACCTCCTATCTATTCACACAGACACACCATGGCTTTGTTTTGCCCTTGGTGTCCAGAGTTGACTACCTGTGGGGTTTCAGGGTAGGCAAATAGAAAGTTTGGCAACTGCATCAATCCTTATCAGATAAGGACTTTTAACAGTTGTCCAGCAATGCCACATTTCATGCTGACCTTAGAATGGTGGGCTTCTAATCAATCATCACTTCAGGTTGACACGTAGTATGGCGAGTATACCAACACCCTGCCAAGCCAGGACAGTGAAAGAAGCAATTTTCTCATGATTCCTGTGGAATCAGACTGCACATTGCATGTTTTATTGTAAAAATGTCCATGTTCCATTGTGCATATTTACTGTCTTGATTGTTTATGGAATGTCCTTAATATGACATCTCATAGCTTATTGGATGTTGTTTAGCATCTGGGGATAATTCAACTGAGTGCTGCCTTTCTTTTGTGTTTCAGCTTGCAAAACAGTGATGCCGCAGAACTGACTACATTGATCGCAGTAAGTTAGTTGCTCAATGTCTAACAATAAGATAATTTTTTAAAGATATGATTTGTATTGGAGCACTTAAAAATATTGTGCATGACCTAGGGAAAGTTAAATGCGTGAAAAATTGTGTAGCTTTATTTTTTCTTCTTTTGTTCAATCGTGTCTAATTCTCTGAGACTGCCTGGACAAATCCATGCAGTTGTGTTGACAAGGTTTTCAGAAATGGTTGCCATTGCCTTCTTCGTGGGACTGAGAGAAGGGTGGCCAAGGTCACCCAGATGGCTTTGGGTCTACCATGGGACTAGAACTCTCTGTATTCTAGTTTCTAATCTGATGCCTTAATCACTACGTTATACTGACTATTGTGTAGCTTTATATATTTGGAAAGGAGTAGGTTGGGCAGGGTTAGCCTACTATATATTGGGTAGTTCCAGAGCTGTGAAGCTGTTACTCAGATTACTTTCTTTACCTGAGTACGTTCAATGTATAATTAGTATGTGGGAATGACCTGGAGAGACAGGAAGGAGAGCCGCAGACTAGACAATGGTCAGATAGAGGCAGCTGAGTTTCAGAAGGAATGGGGTGTGTAGCAGATGTCTCAGAAGGGACTCTCCCTAGTTTAAGACTAAAGGTGGGGAGGGGGAGATTACTTTCAGATTTGCAAGATTCTATGAATATAATCTTACAATAATGTTAGAGCTAGTACTTCTGGATGCCCCTCTTGGATGGTTTAACTTGCAAGGCTGACCCAATATCAATGAGAAGCAGAGGTGGTATTCAGCCGGTGCAGACCAGTTCGCCCAAATCGGTAACAGAAATCGCGGATGGGCCTGCCCACCTGCCCCAGCTCTATGCTGTCCTATTTAGACACAATTTTGAGGCTGGGCGCATGCATGGAAGGTGCATGTGTAAGTAAAGCGCATGCGTGGAAGATGTGGGTATGCCTGTAAAGTGGGCTCACGGGCCGAAGCGAACTGGTGGTAACAAAATGTGAAAACCACTGCTTATGAGAGGTAAATGCCATTTTAAGGTTGCATTGCAAATTGTATCAAGAATCGATGCTGGGAGGATAAGATGGAGACAGTGAATACACAGAACTTTCTCTGCACTTCATAAGCTACCCTGCTTCCTTTAGCTATAGAGGAGGACACTGTTCTGTTTCCATAGCTGAAGTAAGATTCATCTACTGGGCTGTTCAACTTCTTTATATGGAACCATTTTGGCATTTATTGCGGATAGCAAAATGTCATCGGCCGCTCAGGTAGGACTGCAGCAATTTTCAAATAGCAGTCTTTATTTCTGTTTACTATTGCCACACAGGGAAATCATACCCTAGATGCTGTTTGATATTATCATTATTATGGCTCATTTGCTGCACGGAACCCACTGTTTCTAGCCATTGGTACAAATTAGCAAAGCACTTTTTTATTCTCATTCGAAAGTCATACTGAAGTGAATGGTGAGAATAAGGCATTTAGAGCTGGCCTGATTCTGACATTTTTAAAAACAAAATCAGGTTGGGTTTTATCATTGTAACTGCACTGCGTGGAAGAGAAAGGAGAAATATTTCTTGATAAATCAAAATATCACTGAGTTGAGATTTCCATGTAAAACTATTCTTTTAAGTTTGCACGCTGGGAAGCCCTTTGCTGAACCATAAATGATGTATTCAAGCATAATATATGGTTGGTTGGTTCCCTCTAGTGCCCATGGTTAGCTCCCATTGAACTGCTGGGTTTGCTTTGGTATGTTATACACCTGTGTAGAAATAATCAGAAAAACAATAGTCTGCTTTCAGCCTCAGTAACACCTAGTCCTTGATAGCATGTATTTATTGATTTCGTTTTTGTGCTTTTAGACAATACATCATAAAAGTCCCTCGGCAATAAACAGAATGGCCAAAAAATTAGATAGATAAACATACACAAAATAACACATTCTTACCTTTAAAATAGATTTTAGAAGTATCATTTTGGAAGTTTCAAAAATCCATTAACTAAGTAATTAAAGATGGTGGCCAATTGACACAGATGTTATTAAAGATTTCTCAATGGCTAACACATGAGGAAGTCTAGTTACTGTGCTGGGAAGTAAATTTCAATCAGTTGGCTCTCCTCAGCCAACCAGACTAATTCCACTTTATTGTAAGGTTGCATTAATAGAATCTTGCAAGTCTGAAAGTACAATTTCTCACTGCCACTTTTAAGTTCTTGATCCATTAGTGTGGGTCTTTCCTAAGTTTCTTTGTCTGACTTTTAAGTCACTAGGGACTCTTGCCTCTCTTGTCTGATGCTTTCTTTGGTAGCATCACTTCCTCTTGTTCTCCAAGGCCATCAGCACATTTTATACATCAACTCCATTGATCCAATGGGTTGGCTGCTTCTTGACAGGGACTTCTCCAGTAATCTTACTGGGCAGAGAAAATCTTGAAGGGTTCAGCAGGTGTCCTGGACCCAAGCTCTTTAGGACTTCAAAGTCCTGTTTCCCCATGTACTGGTTCAAAAACCAGCACTTGATGCCCAAATGTGTTATCCTTCCTACGGTTCAACTGATATGTTATTTTACGTACCATTTGCACAGTTTATTAAGATTTTTAGGGACTCGTGGCAATCTTTGGGATTGCATTCAGAAAAATCTATAGTTTTGGATATTTAACAGCGCTCCCACTCTCCAGGATATTTATAAATATTAAATAGCATCAATTCCCGCACAGAATCTTGAGGGATGTGCCCACTGCCCAGCTCAGTTTCTTCTATTGTGAGAAAAGTCTTCATTTGCTTCTTTGGTTGTGTGTGTTTTTTCTTTTCTTTTTTCTTTTAAGCTAACCAAATAATAAATGTCTATTTTAACTTTTATAACAACATGCTTCTAGAAACATTTTGTTCTATTTCATTTTTGTTGTTTTATTGTAACCTTACATTTCTTGTGGCAGAATTTGTTTGGCCACGCTAATGGAAAAAGGAAAGAAAAAAATATCAAGGTTTAAGTAGCTTAACATCTTTCATCTGCTTTTGGGTCGCAGAATTATTAGGGTGTTGAAAATCCAGTGGGGGTTAGTTCCAAATCATTTGGGATTACCAAACTCAGGAAAACTATGTGAGAATCTGTTTGGCTGTTACATTATTTAAAACCTACCCATTAACTATTTGGGGCCTTTTATCATCTTTCCTTTCTTCCTAGACGTTTTATCACAGATTTTTCAGAAAATAAAAATACATTGTATTTTGTATAAACCTGGATGCAATGTGGTTAATTGCTTGTGATTATAGGAGAGAAAATAAATTCAAATCAGAAATGATGAAGCCGATTGGCTATAACTCATCTTATTTGCAATTAAGCACCTTTTATTGTCTAAAATATATGCTTTTGAGGAAGGTGGAGGGTGTGCCTCAGGGATGGGTTCCTGCCAGTTGTAACCTCTTCTATAGAAGAGGTTCCACAAATCTACCGTGCCGTTTAGAACCGGTTCCAGCTCCCTCCCCCTGCCCGTCCGCACCACGCTTGCCCCGCCCACCGCCCACTGATTGGCTGGCTCACCAATTGCCCTGCACGCCTCTAAGAGTCCTATCTAAATCTTAAAGGCTTAAAGCTGTCAAGTTTGAACATCCCTGGGTTTTTTTTTCTAAAGGGTTAGGGGAGCAAGGGTCTTGTAACTTGACAGCTTTAAGACTTGCACACTTTAATGCCAGAATTCCTGAGCCAACATGACTGGAGGAGGAATTCTGGGAGTTGAAGTCCACAAGTCTTAAAGCTGTCAAGTTTGAACATCTCTGGTGTTTTTTTCTCTAAAGGGTTAGGGGTGCAAGGGTCTTGTAACTTGACAGTTTTAAGACTTGCATGCTTCAAATGCCAGAGATTCTGAGCCAACATTTTGATTGCTAAGCAAGAGCGTTGCTAAGTGAGTCTCACCACATTTTATAAGTTGGCCACGCCCACCCAGTCACAAGTAACTCCCACTCAGTCACATGGCTGGCAAGCCACTCCCACCCAGTCACATGGCCGGCAAGCCATTCCCACAAAGCAGGCCACACCTACAGAAGAGGTTCTAAAAAATTTTGAAACCCATCACTGGCGTGCCTTCAACTCACTGTTGACTCCTGGCAATTGCCTGAGCAAATTCTTGCAATTTTCTTGGCAAGGTTTTGTAAGTGGTTTGCCATTGCCTCCTCCCTAGGGCTGAGAGGTGTTGAAAGAAATGTCCTCCTGGGTTCAATTCCAAGTGGGGAGAAAGACATTGGAAACATGGTTACCGCTTGGAAAGATGGTTTTAATGGTGGACAGGACCACATGGCTTGAGGTTCTGGGCGAAAAACACATGGGTGAGAGAGAGAGATTTATACCCTCCATTGGGCCCCACCTTACAGTGTCCTGTTCCTGTGTAAGAAATGTATCCCATTGGGTGTCAGATTCCCAGGGCGAGGGAGTCTTAGCTAACTTTGTAGGCTGCCTGTGTCCCAGGCTTGGTTGAGCCTTGCTGTATAATATAATTTTCTCAGCTGACATGTGGTGAGATGAGTAGAGGGCAGAGGTGGGTTCCTACCAGTTGGGCTAAACCAGTAGTAGTTCACCGGAACCAGTGGAACAAAGCCTTGAAAAGATGACCTCACTTTTCTTACTGCTAACGTACAGCCAAGTTCTCCACTGTCGTTTTACTTCTAGCCATCTGTTGTGGCTAAACAGCTTGCACCTGGATTTGTCATATTCTTCTGCCCTAATGCTTTGTCATGATTAAAACAACAGCCAAAACCCTACCACCTAAAGAAGAAAAAGCTAGACTTCTTCAATAAAGCCTTTGACTATTTAGCAACTGTCACAGCTACAATGTGGAACTTTTGCTTTCCTGCTTCTATGCTAAAGGCTAGCATTTTAAATGTGAACATGTAGGTTTTCCAATTTGTTGGGGAAAGAATCTAGCCAATTCAGTTTGGTTTGTGAGAACAGGTTGCTAAATTGCCACAATCATTGCAGCCAAGTCCCAAACTCATTTTCCTCCCCCTAGTCTGTCTGGACAAGCTGGCTTCTCCAGATGGAATGGAAAAGAAAGGGATCAAGATTTGTATGTACAATCAAAGCCAGGCCCTTGAGAAACTGCTTTCAGCTTTCTAGAGAACTAGCTTATCTTGACAGAGTGAACTTACCTCTAATTAAGATACTAGGATTTGAGTATCTAGAGGAGAATTTATTTTCTGCTTATTCTCTTTTACTGGAATGTGATGTGCTTGATTGTACTTTATGGAAAAAGAACGTCTATTTTTTTTTTTAATGCTGGGCCTATTAAGTTCAGTTCCGTGGTGGTATTCACTTACCTTCTCTACCGGTTCGCAAATGTGAGCATGCACACATGCACTTTTGGAAAAAAAAGGGACCTAAATGCGATGCCGTAGAACCGGGGCGAGTGGGTGGGGCCACCCACGATTTCCGCTACCGGTTCAGGTGAACCGGTCCAAACCAGTATAGCGCCATTTCTGGTTCAGTAGGACTTTGAGCCTGAAATTGTATTAAATCAACCCAGTTCTAAGTAGACTTATGGATAATGAGTTTAAGATTGCAATTGATGGTCTTTATTAGTATAGGTTTTAAAATATTTTAATTATTTAACTGGATATCATATCAACAATACTAAAAATAGAGGGAAGAAATGAGGAAGAAAATTCTAAGTTCTCCAGAGTAGCTTGTGGAAGTGTCCAGGAATGGGTTAGTCTCACGTCCAATCTGCCCAGAGACGGAGTTTAATTTTTACCACCAAGAAGAATGTGAAGTTACAGCATCTTATCTCTTCTGTCCTGTGAGTAAAGCAACCATGATTATATTTTGTAATTTTTTATTACAATTTTTTTTTATTACATTATGAGAGGTGATCCAGATTAAAAGGAATTCTTTATATGGATTTTTTCCCCCACCGGTCTAGCCTTCCCAAACCAATGTATTAATCAGAGGTTTCAATCTAACAATAATTACATTGTTATTTAGATCAGATTCATGTATTATCAAGATGATCAGCAAAATCAATTCGAATTGAAATTGTAGTGATTTGCGATGTTGCAAAATTTGAGCAGTTCTATTTTATCGACATCTTTGTTGAAATAACCTACTGGTAGCTTTTAAAAAACAAATTGGCATAACATTTTTTATTTATCAAATTTAGACATGGTTCACCTCACTATCCAAATTACTCTAATATTTACAATTTTGAAAGACTATTGTGAAATGATCAGATATTGCCCAATTTAGACAACCATTCTGTCTGAGCCTGACCACCTGCTGATATCTGCACTCCAGGTAATCTTAAAAGAAGAAGAATTAGGATTATTTGAAGACTATTTCTAATCCTATGAGTACAGCCTCCCATGTAATGTAGCAAATTATCTGCATATCTCTCCTGGTTTCAAAAACGACTTGTTCAAGAGCACAGTTGTTTTTGAGAAGTGTATGAGCCAAGCCTCTTTGTGACTTGGTGGCAGGGGTGGCCTGCTACAGGTTTGGCCGGGTTCCAGAGCACCCGTAGCTAATATTATGGCTGATTAGGAGAACCTCCCAATCCCATCCCTGGCTGGCCCCACCCACCCCACTTCTCCCAGGAGTCTCTACATGGCCCATTTTGGATGTGCAGGGCCCATGCGGAGGCTCTGGGAGGGGGAAAAATGAGCCTCCCGGAAGGCTAGAAACGGGCCCATTTCCAGCCTCCGAAGGGCCTCCAGAGCCGGGGGAGGCAGTTTTCACTCTCCCGGAGACTCAAGAAAAGCCTTTGGAGCCTGGGGAGGGCAAAAACAGTCCCCCGCCATGGTGCAGGGGGCTGACTAGGCCACGCCCAACATGGCCATGCCCACCCAGCAACCGGGCAAAGAACATGTTACTAAAATTTTTGAAGCACAACCCTGTTTAGTGGTTCAAGCTGAAGCTGATGGCGCACTGGGAAAACACGACAGTTTTAAAATAGAGAGCCTGTCTGAGTCTCGGATGCTTAGCTGGCTGTTTTGGAGAGATCTGAGACTTTTCATCACTATGGATTGTTAAAAGTGGTCGATGACTACTGGTACAGTTTGAATGGAATTTATAGCTGTTCTAATTGAAAATTAATTTGTTTTCTGCCTTTGGTAGTCAAAGATAAAGGTGAGCCTTTGTTTGATGCTGCTGTATTTTAACTGTGTCAGGGAATCCCAGGCAGGAGGACTCTTATCTTCCCTCCTTTAGCGCAAGCTGAATATTTTACGATAGTCTGCAATCTTGTATTTCACTAGCGACCTTCATGCCTGTGTCCCACGGGTGCTTTACAATCAGTAAAGTTAAAATCAGATCTGGTAGTGGATGAGTGGATGGGAATGCTAAAACAATTGTTTTAGAAATGCTGACTAAAAGGAATCCTTTTAAAGGTTAGTTTTAAATGGTTCCCAAGTTGGGGGTGCTTTCTGCTTATCAGACAGTCAGGGCCCACAGTTGAGTATGAAACCATTTAAAGTCATCTTTAAAAAAAAAAAAGAATGGAGGAAAGGATAGCATCAGAAAATGCCCAAATTTGTAACATGAGGTTAAATCTATAAAATAGGGGAGGATACAAGTGATTTAGTGGCCAAAATAAGTACCCTAGCAGGTTCCTGTAAAAACCAAAATACCTCCCTCTTCTCATACGCATTTGAAGCAACCAGAAGGCAGAAACCAGCCAATATAAGAAGGGATTTACACCTCATCACAAATATTGTGAAATCTGCTTAAACTTGAAGAGGATTTGAACGAGACACAATTAGAGATCCAGGCATGTCTTTCCGTGATTGATAATTACTGTAACGCGCTCTACATGGGGCTGCCCCTGAAGAGTGTTCGAAGACTACAGTTGGTCCAGAACGCAGCCACGGGAGCGATATTGGGTGTACCTAGATACACCCATGTTACACCTATCCTCCGCGAGCTGCACTGGCTCCCCATTGGTCTCCGGACACGCTTCAAGGTGCTAGTCGTTACTTTTAAAGCCCTACATGGTTTAGGACCTGGCTACCTGAGAGACCGCCTCCTGCCATTTACCTCCCAACGACCAATAAGATCGCACAGGTTGGGCCTCCTTCAGGTACCGTCGACCGGACAGTGCCGGCTGGCGGCCCCTCGGGGGAGGGCCTTCTCTGTAGCTGCGCCAGCCCTGTGGAACGAACTACCCATAGAGATCCAGACCCTCACCACTCTCCCGGCCTTCGGTAAAGCCACCAAGACCTGGCTATTCCGTCAGGCCTGGGGCTGTTGATCCAGCCGCTCTTGGACAGAATAGATGTTGTGTTAATTTTAATATTGTATTTCTTATTTTAAAATTTTTATAAATGCTTTTATCTTGCCTGTGAGCCACCCAGAGTCCCAATAGGACTGGACGGCATACAAATTTCATTAAACTAAACTAAATAAAGCTAGCAGGTCTGGGCTGCATAAACCCAGAATTAGATTTTTCTGTATCTCTCTGCTTACTCTCTGTCCTCCACAGAGTTGCAACCCAGATCTGGCAGACTTAATATGAGGAAGAACTCCAAAAAAGACTTGGATCTCTTTGGAGGGATGGCAGGAGGCATAAGAGAGACAAACGAGAAAATGTTCATTGTGACTTCGCTAGGTGCATGTTCATTTTCCGTTGTGCTTAGGTGGAGGTGATGCGGAGGCAGGGAATCCAAGTAATCTTTGCCAATTTTCTCTGAAAGCCTTGTGTAACCATTCCCACTTATCCAGAGAGGTCTTAACCTGCCAAAGCAAATGTTTGGATTAAAGATGGCTGCGTGTAGAAGGAGAAATGTGCAAACATTTGGTAGTGTGAACAATCATGGGCATGCCTCTCTGTCCATGCAATATTTCCAATGAGTGAGCAACACTGGCTGCCAGTTTGCTTCCAAGATACTTTTTGTTGTTAGTTGTGAAGTTGTGCCTGACCCATCGTGACCCCATGGACAACGTTCCTCCAGGCCTTCCTGTCCTCTACCATCCTCTGGAGTCCATTTAAGCTCACGCCAACTGCTTCAGTGACTCCATCCAACCACCTCATTCTCTCTCGTCCCTTTCTTCTTTTTCCCTCAATCTTTCCCAGCATTAGGCTCTTCTCCAGTGAGTCCTTCCTTCTCATTAGGTGGCCAAAGTATTTTAAGTTTCATCTTCAGGATCTGGCCTTCTAAAGAGCGGTCAGGGTTGACCTCCTTTAGGACATCGCCTCCAAGATGCTAGTTGCTGTCTATAAAGTCGTAAATGGCATAAGGCCATATACCTATCTCCAATAACATCTGCTGGGTTGATTTGATCTTGCAGGATTGATGCACTCTATTTTTTTGTGATTAAACAATGTCATCCTTCGGTACCCCAGAAATGCATCTTATCTGTAGCAGTGTCTGTCCCATAAAAAGGGATTCCCCCACCCAGATCCAAGTACCCTCACTTTGTCATTGCTTAGAAGAGCTGGGAAAACCTGATTCTTCACCCAGGGCTTTGACTTATATTTTATCTTTATTTTTCATGTTTAATTGATCTTATTGTAATTTATTTTGTTTGTTGTGAGCTGCCCAGGGTTGATGAGAATCTTGTGGCATACAAATTTAATGAATCATCCTCATTTCCCCCTTCCTCAGGGCCACTCAAGATTTGAGTGTGACCCCAGAACTGATAAAAAAGTTGCTTCTAAATTGTAATTTTTAATATGCTATAAGGAGAGATTTGTTAATTACACGGAGAGCGATCATATTAACTATATTTGATTTAATTTTAATTAAATTTTCATTAACTCAACCTATTTTTGGTTGTTTCTGAAGGCAAAATGCAGCCTTCAATCTGAACAAGTTACACTTCCCCATTCCAATACAGGTAATCCTCGACTTAACAAAAGTTCGTTAGTGACCATTCAAAGTTATAACATTACTGAAAAAAAGTAACTTATGACTGTTTTTCACACTTATGACCATTGCAGCATCCCCATGGTCATGTGATCAAAATTCAGACATTTGCCAACGGATTCATATTTATAACAATTGCAGTATCCCAGGGTCATGAGATCACCTTTTGCAACCTTCTAACAAGCAAAGTCAATGGAGAATCCAGATTCACTTAACAACTATGTTACTGATATTATAATCAAAAAAATTCTGGAATGTGCAAAGATGGATAGGTTAACCCTAAAAATAAAAGGAAAAGAAGATCTGGATTATTTCATAACGTGAACTATTCTATAAATGGTTAAATGACAGATATTGAGATTAGTGGAGTGGAATTAGGTGAAATATGGTTTACATGAGAAAAAAAAAACAGATGAGTAAATTTTTGTTGACAGTTATATAATCAACACTATAATGGAAGATAATATATGTTATAATATGATTGATGTTATTGCATATTTGTTTATATATTACTGCATGCAGTATAAAGCATAAAGTGTGATGCCATCTTTCTACAAATCTTGGTGGGGTGTGTGGAGTGCCGGCGTTGTTTCAGTAAGTGGATTGATTGGATGTGTGGCTGTATCATGATTGGTAGGTTGGTGCTGATTGGTGCTGCCTGTGTGTCCATTGTTGTTTTGTGTTGTAACGGCCTGGATGGTGGGTGGGGCTCATTTGTTGACTAGGGCTGGTTTCCAGATGTCTGGTAGGCGGGAGGTATTGTCATGTTTATTCATGTTGTGGGAGTGTTTCTCAATTTCGATAGCTTCCATAATTATTCCCTTGTTGAAGTGTTCAGTTTTGGAGATTAACCTGGTTCCTTCAAAATTAATCTCATGTCCTGTAGCTTTAAGGTGCTGGAAAAGGGAGGAAGTTTTTTCTTTTTTTCTTAGTGTGTTCTTGTGTTCTGCGATGTGTGCATTTATTCTCCTGTTTGTTTGTCCTATGTATGTTGCAGGGCAGATTTTCCATGGTATTTCGTAGACTCCTTGGTTTTCTAGCTGGATTTTGTCTTTGAGGTTTCTTAAGATGTTGGTTATTTTTTGGTCAGTGTTGAAAACTGTCTTGATATTGGGTTTGTGGAGAATTTTGCTGATTTTATCTGTGGTGCCTTTGATGTAAGGGAGCTCCGATCACACTTTAAGCCAAAAACACCAAACTGAGGATGGCGAGTGAGACCTCGCCGAAACATTGCCAAGACAGTCTCAATCTTATACGGAAAAGACCCGAATACAACAAGACCAGCATACCTACATCCGTGAAAATCTATGAATATATACTGCGTTTCCCCGAAAATTTGACCTGTCCTGAAACTAACGCCTTGCCACATTTTTTGCATGGGCAAAAATATAAGCCCACCCCCAAAATATACCCCCTGGACAACCTCCCCTCTGGCCAGGCAGAGCACCGCTCACCAACCTAGCAGTATCCCGAAGGCGCCAAGCCGCCAGGAGGGGGGGGAAAGGCACTCACATTGCTTGCCGCCTTTGGGATTCCGCTAGGTTGGGGGGTGGCATTCTGCCTGGCCGGAGGGGGGAGTTTCTGGGTGGCTGCTCCCTTGCGAGCGGACTCCCGAAGAGCCGGGCACAGCCTCAGGGGTGAAGCAGCCATGAGGTAACCATGCTCACAAGCAGCCACCTGGGAAATCCCCTCTTCAGCCGGGCAGAGCGCCATTCATTAACCTAGGGGGTATCACTAAGGTGCCAAGCCACGTGGTGCTCTGTCCGCCCCCAGCTCCCGCGGATAGGCACATTCGGGATACCCCCTAGGTCAGTGCATGGAGCTCTGCCTGGCTGGAGAGGGATTGCGCAAGGGCCTGTTCCGCCCCCAGTCTCACCAAGCCCTTGCGCAGCTCTCCCAGGGCACCACCGGTGGCTGCCGCCGCCCACTGCCACCATACTCTGAGCGTAATTTCCAAACTCCAAAACTCGGGGCCGAGTCTTCCAGCATCGGCCACTCTAGGAGTGCTCTCTATGGTGGGCCGGCTGCTGGAAGACTCTCTGTCCGGAAGATTCTCTCTCTGGACTGTCTCTTAAGAATTGCTAGCTTCTTTATTGCAGCAACAGATCCAAAGAATCAAAGGATGCAGAGCAGGGGTGGTATACACTTACCTTCCCTACCAGTTCGCAAAGGTGAGCACAAGCATGCAGATCCTTCCATGCATGCACTTTTGGTGAAAAAAAAGGCTACATGGGATGCCACAGAGCCGGATGCAGGTGGGTAGAGCCACTTAGGATTTCTGCTACTGGTTCAGGCGATCCGATCCAAACCGGTAGAATACCACATCTGACGGAAAGGCTACAAAGCTGCATTCTCCTGTATACCTGTACAACCCACCAAGTTGGTATTATATGGTAGTTAAAATGTTGGACTGGGAATAATGAGAGCCTTGTTCAGAGCCCATTCCATCAGGAGATTCACTGAGTGTCTTTGGAAAGTTCTTGTGCAGATGAAAATAGGAGATTCCTGGATGTGGACAGTTAACCTTCCAAAAGAAAGGCAGAATATAAATGTAACAAATAATGTAATCTAGCAGGGATATATAATGGTTTTTTCAGGCTATTCATAACCATATTAGTTTGGCAGATAGTGATATGTGGGTGATTGGTCGAGTGCATTTGGTTTGGTGGATCACAAATTGGACAGGCCTGAAAAACATGGTCATGATTAATATTAGGAATTGGCTACCAGAGTTGTCTAGTGTGGGGCGGACACACATTGAATTCATTTCAGATATGTGCCTGCATTTTGATATGAATTATTCATCAGGGAAGAAGATCAACATATGGTTGTGCAGCACTTGAAAATAAAGAAAAGGTGCTTTGGAGCACACAGGCAGCTGAGCGTAACAATTGTGACTCTTGCAAGCAAATGTGTCTTTTCCTGGGATTTTGAGGATGCCCCATTATTGCAGGAAAAGACACAGCTGCTGTAAAGAGTTGCAGACAGATGCGACGCTTGCTCCGTACTTACTCCAAAGCAGCTTTTAGGAATCAAATCAGAAGCATTGTGTTCCCCTACAAAGAAGATTGTATAAATCTGTATTGGCAGTGGCCTCTGTTATACCCTCTGCTTTGGCCCTACATCAGTGCAGACTGGCCATAGTGTGAATACAGCACTAAATTTGAGGGCACAGGAGGACCAATGAGATAATGTTGAATATTTTCATGAAATAATCATAATTATATGGGACCACTTAATGAAGAGACATGGAAAAGAGTGGAGCCAACAGACTTGTTTCTTGTTTCCATCAAGTGAACTTAATTATGTGGTGGGTAGGTTGCCTGGATAGGGATTTCAATCAATATATTAATTACTAGATCCTGTAAGGAAAAATCCTTTCTTATCCACATTAACCTCTTTTCTTCTGTTAGCAGTTCAGAGGGCACAGGGGACTGATTTGCCTTCTGCGCTGCACCATTGCCCGCTTACCCCCATTGATCTGGTTATCATCTGATACAAGCTGCTAATCTGTTTCTTTGAAATAATGGTAAATTGATATGATATATAGTATTTAGTGTTTCTTCTGACAATAAATTATCTGGTAGATATCATCATCATTATGTATTGTGCAAATTCTTGACCTACAAAAGTGAGACTTCTTTATTTTAAAAGTATATGCAGGAAGTCCCCATTTAGCAACCACAGTTGACACTAGCAACTCAATTGTTACATGACGATTAGATTTTAGAAAAAGTAGATTTTTTAAAAATCCTGCCTTTATTACATGTATAAATAACTCTTTGATGCTTTGAAACTGAGCGTGCGGTTGCTAAAAAAATCTTTTTTGCTATAGTTTTCATTAATTTAAGGCAGTCTTAATGATAGAAGACACTGTGTGTGTGTGTGTGTGTGTGTGTATTTGTGTGTATGTAGGGAAAAAGAGAAAACAGGGATTCTAAAATAAGACACTCCTTCCCTCACCTAAGGGTAATGATTTTTGTTATTCTGGGTATAGTGAATTCTCAGACCCAGCATGAAACTATAAATGTTATTTTAATATTCCAAAATATTATGGAAACAAGATCATTTCTTTTCTACAGACAGTTCAAAAAGAAAACTGAAAATTCACTACTTTGTATGTTCGCAGCACCTGCAGATTTAATTAAACCTTTCCTTCCATATAATAACAATAATTATAACTGAGAAACCAAAAAGAATAAGATCTCTAAGCAGTGCTTTAAGTGCTTGCAATAAGAAAAAACTGTTTAAAATGGAAGCCAAGAAGTAATTATACATCTCAAGATTATTATTTTTAAAGAAAGCAGTTTTGCAAAACATACATGTACATTATAAAGAGACAAATATTAAGTTTGAAGTGGTGCAAATGAATATGAGTTATTTGGTGTTTGTAATTCGGAGACTCATTTGCTGACAAATCAGCGGTAAAGATTAAGTAAAACCTGTGTTCTATGATTGAGGAATACAAATTAACTTGAATGGAAAATGAAACTGCTTTTTAAATGTTAATTCATGGCACAAATTCCAAACTTAGAAACAAATTTTATTTCAGCAAGAATCTTTCATACAAAGACCCAGAGACCCATTTTCCAACTGAAAGTGGAGAGGAAACATAAATTCAGTTGTGGGACAGGGAACTTGGTACCTATCAGACCTCACATAACATCAAACAATATGATCAAGGGATAGGGAAGATAAAAGTTGCAAACTCCATTACGGTGCTAGGGATTCAAACCGCTGAACTGCTGACCTTTCTGATACATAAGCTCAGAGTCTTAGCCATTGAGCCATTGCGTCCCTTTTCCTAGACATAGTATTTACATTTATCTCATGTTTGAGTTTTGCCCTAACCACCAAATGGAAAGAATTATATCTGCTTAATACCTCAGAAATATACATTTCACTATCTTTATATATTTAATATACATATTTTTTTCAACAGCGGGAATTTCTTTTAATAAAATCATCTATATTTTTAATCAGTAGACAAAACTTTCCAAAAATGTTATGAGACGTTTTAACATTTATAAATTCTATCTCCACAGACATTTTTATTCCTATGGTAGATGCTTGTATTAATAGTTAGCAGGAGGCAGCTTTCCAATTTATAGAAACATAGGAATGAGGCTCCTTGAACTAAATAGAATATTTTAAGCTTGTTTGGGTGGAATTGCTAGTGCCCATTGCCTAAAAGCATTAAAGAACAGATTTTGATTGTGTATTATCAGCTGATGATTAGCATCTGTTAGGGGAAATAAGCAGTTTATTAAGCTTTACTGTACAGATGGCAATTGGAAGGATTCGGATGTAGACTGAATTTTCTGTGCTGTCATTTTATTACTCAGAGCAGCTGGTTTTATTAGTCAAATAGCAGTAGTATGTTTGAATAAACCTTGAGAATTCCTGTTAGTTGCTAATGTTTAGGAGGTGCCAAAAGCATCCAAAGGAATTGTTGTTTACAACAAAGTTTCTGTAACTTGTTTAAGGAATAAATATGTTAAATAAGGCTATAAATATAAGGCAGATGGCTTTAAATGTTAATTTGCTGGAACAGCAATTGCTTTTTTTTGGCTTTTTTTTTTTAATCATATAAGCAGCATTTCGGTTCTTAAAGAAATAAATTCTGGTTTCCTGTGTGCAAATAGAGATACATAAACTACACATTGAAAATTATTCCCAAAGAGAGACATAATTTAAATCTTAAACAGACTTGAGCAGATAATAGACTCTGTCTCTCCATTTACATTAACCCAACAAACATGAAATTGAGAATTTGCATTTACAAAGGTAATATGCCTTAGCAATGTATATTTATCTACTCAGAATAAATCGAACTGTATTAAATGTCAGCCTACAGTTTGGTCTGGATTCCCTAATATGATGTTTCTAGGTATCTCTTTTACTGCCTACTGGAAACCCCATCCAATATAATGTATGACCCAATGCTTCTGGCAGACCACAGCCAGGATATAGAATATGGATTCACAAGTAAAGTTGTGGTCATTGGCCAAAACATTGGAGGTCTTCAGCTAGATAATTGTAGACCCCGAACCAGAGGTGGTATTCAGCAGGTTCTGACCAGTTCTCGAGAATCGGTAGCAAAAATTTTAAGTAGTTCAAAGAACTGATAAATACCACCTCTGACTGGTCCCACCCCATCTATTCTCTGCCTCCCGAGTCCCAGCTGATCAGGAGGAAATGGGGATTTTGCAGTAACCTTCCCCTGGAGTGGGAGGGAATGGAGATTTTTCAGTATCCTTCCCATGCCATGCCCACCAAGCCACACCCACCAAGCCATGCTCACAGAACCGATAGTAAAAAAAAAAAATTGAACCTCACCACTGCCCAGAACCCAGGGAGTTCTTGCTTCTGTCTTTTACCTAATAGGAAGATCAGAATACAAAAACTAAGAGAGAGGAAATGTCAATAATACTGATGACCTGAGCTTTTGTAACTTTCTTAATTCAAATTATATTCAAATGACACCACAGAGGGGAGTGCATAAGCACACCAGCATGCCTAACGTCCTTGTCCTGCTGTCCCCATTTATTTGTACCCATTTCATGTGTTCTTATTCAGGTTTATTCTTTCCTGTTATCTTGTACATGAGTGACAAACTAAATAAATAAATATTAAAAAAATCTTAATTTCCTGCTTATTTGGAAATAAGACTCTTTACATGGCCATCCAACTGATCATGATTACGGAATGTTTTACCAAACAACAAGGACAAAAATGTGGCTCATTTTTTATATGTATGGTGGGCATCATGGACTATAGCTTCAAACACCCCAGTTTTAATTACAGGGACTTAACCTGGGAAAATCATGCTTGAGAGTGTACAAAATGAAATATGTAGACAAATACATATGAAATGTAGAGAAATGTCAAATGTATTGGTATTGCTCAACCCCCCCCCCAAAAAAAAACCAAAACAACCCCAGACCTTCAGTCTTCAGCTGTTGAAGGAAATGGTTTGATAACTTAATTGAATTGGTGGATGTCCGTTTTGTGAAGATATGGCACAAAGGTTGTACAACTGTACATTTAAAATCGCAAACATTTTCATGGCATCTCCAAGACCAGTAAATGCATTATTACATTTTTGTGGGTCTCTTATGGGCTGCTGAAAACATTTGAAAAGGTAGTAGTAGCAAACTAGTTCTGCTACAAACGTGCATAGTTGCAGCCATACAAGTCAAGACTGACTTGAAGGTGGTTTGATCTTCATTTTCAGATGCATGAAGTAAAACTTCGTTGGTTTTGTTTCAAAAAGCTAGTATAACTTTTCCGTTGGGAACTTAACAGGAATTTAAGTAACGCAAGCCCTAGCCACCTGCTCACTAAAGGAGACAAAATAAATAATTCATTACTATTTTTCTTTATATTTTTGGATCTCTAGGTTATTCTTGATCCTACTGTCAAAATATATGCCACGTTAGTCAGTTCCCGTCAGCAGAATGGAAAGAGGATACCGTAATTTCCCTCTCCTGCAGCCCTTTTCTCATCCGTCCTTAAATTTATTTTGATAGGTTGGGGACCCACTGCAGAGGTTTTGGGGGATAGAGAAGATAGTTCAGGAAGATGAGAGATTTCAGGAAAAAAATTCTTTAACAATGTTTGTACATTTTAGCAGTTAGTGAAGTCTGCTTTTGGCATTAGGTCAACAATATTTTCAGGATGTTAATATCAATTCAAAGAATCAATGCAGACATTTTGATTGCTCTTAAAGCATCACTTCTGTTGTTAGTGTTATTGCTACAGTGAGATTATACTGTGCCATCTCACGGTTCTTTATTGGGATACCTCATTTTTGACACATCAACATGTACGAATCTCCCCTGCAGTTTTGCTATCTTGTCTGATTCTGACAAACCATATTATATGACAAATTTTCTGGAATTTCATAATTTCAGGTCATCCGTCAGAACTGTGGATTTAAATGCAATTTGTCAGTAATAAAAGTCTAAAGTGCAAATAGAAAAGTGTTGTTGCCAGGTGCTATTTATGATGGAAACTTGTTGCAGAATGCTACTTGTGACTGTCAAAAATGAAAGTCTTAACTTTGCATCAGAATGTTGGACTCTGCACTCCTCCATTGACCTGCCTGAGAATTACACCTGTAATTTCTTTATCTTCTTGGAATCACAGTTGTTGGGGTGGCAACCCTGCTTTATTGGTTACTATTGAGATCTGAAGAACTATGGATAGAAAATGGAAACAGCACATAGCACACCTCAAATGGGTTCCATATGTAGCATTACTTTTAAAATCTTAGAACATTTAAGGTACTTTTAACAAGAAACACCTGGGAGGGTATTCCTGAGAGAAGTTTACACTGAGAACTGATGATGCTCAAACCTTCAATTTAGATAGCCTGGGTGGCCTAATTATGGCAGTGTAAGGTGCATCAAAATCTATGGCATCAACAAATATGTGTATATTGAAAAAAGAGATGTCTCTGCTCACTTTTGAAAGTGCCTGTCATCATCTTGTCATCTTGTTATAGACCACAATGTTTCAGTAATAAATAGCAATATATGGACCGGTGTAAAACTGGCACATTTTACTGTCTCATTAGTGGGACAATATTCCAGATTATTTCTTTTTCAGGGTAAAAAATATACCAGTTATCTTTTTTTTTTCATATCCAACTGGCCTACATATCCAGGGCTTTTATATGAATTTCCCCTAATATGCATAGCTGCTAATATAAAGTCCCCGAGATACTTTGCAACATAAATTTCCCTGAAGTTGTACCTTGTTAATACATTTCTCTAAGGCGTGCTCTTTAGACATCTGTTTCTCCAGTGTAAGCTCTCTGGTTTTTTTTTAACATACTGTGTTTTCCCGAAAATAAGACAGGGTCTTATATTCTTTTGACCCCCCTCCCAAATAAGTGCTTGGCCTTATTTTCGAGGAGATGTTATTATTTTTGAGGTGCAGGAGGCGACGAGCGTGGTTACTTTATGGCTGCTGCTGTGTTGCAATATTTTCAGGGAGGGTTTATATTTGGGGTAGGGCTTATTTTAGCACATGTGCTCAAAAGCCCAATTGGGCTTATTATCCAGGGAGGTTGTATTTTCAGGGAACCAGGGTAACAATTCCTTTTTGCATTTCAGTTTCAGAAAAACATTCTTTTTCAAGTGCATTCTTCTTGAACTATGCATCGTGTATGGAGATTTTTATGAGACTAGCGGACTTCAAGTATTATTACCATTGTCTTAGTTCCAGCAGAGTCTCTTTTGGCCAATCTCCAAAGCTACTCCAAAACATTTTTCTGCCCTGGCCAAATACCAAACGTACCCACTTCATTCCAACACACCTCGCCCATGCCCAAGTCAAGATTGGTGTTAACGAAGGCCATCCAAGTTCTTTTTGAATTCAAAGCAGAGTTACTGACTGTCTCATGATTATCAGTCTCTGTTATGTGAAGTAGATGTTTCATTTGGCCTAATGGTAGAGCCAGCCCTAGACCCCTTCCAGTCTGGCTTCAGACCCGGTTACAGCACAGAAACCGCTTTGGTCGCATTGATGGATGATCTTTGGAGAGCCAGAGATGAAGGACATCCCTCCATCCTGGTCCTCCTTGACCTCTCAGCGGCTTTCGATACCATCGACCATGGTATCCTTCTGCGACGACTGCGGGAGGTGGGAGTGGGAGGCACCGTGCTACGGTGGTTCTCCTCCTACCTCTCGGACAGGTCGCAGTCGGTGTTAGTGGGAGGGCAGAGATCGTCCCCAAGGCCCCTAAATTATGGGGTGCCGCAGGGTTCGGTCTTATCCCCCCTACTATTCAACATCTACATGAAACCGCTGGGAGAGATCATCCGCAGGCACGGGATTAGATACCATCAATATGCGGACGATACTCAATTGTATCTGTCCGCCCCGTGCCAAATCAATGAAGCGGTTGACGTGATGGGCCGGGGTCTTGAGGCCGTTATGGACTGGATGAGGATTAACAAGCTTGTGCTCAACCCAGAAAAGACCGAGTGGCTGTTGTGTTTCCCTCCCAAAGATTTGGCCAACATTCCAACACTCAGGCTGGGGGGTCAAATTTTACACCCCTCAGAGAGGGTTCGCAATCTGGGAGTCCTCCTGGATCCGCAGCTGTCATTCGACCACCATTTAGCGGCTGTGACCAGGGGGGCATTCGCCCAGGTACGCCTGGTGCGCCAGTTGCGACCCTACCTGAACCGGGAGGCACTCACAACAGTCACTCGGGCCCTTGTGATCTCTAGGCTGGAATACTGCAATGTGCTCTACATGGGGCTGCCCTTGAGGAGCATCCGGCGACTTCAGTTAGTGCAGAACGCGGCCGCGCGAGTGATCGCGGGTGCACCCCGATTCACCCGCATAACACCTATCCTCCGCGAGCTGCGCTGGCTACCTGTCGATCTCCGGATGCGCTTCAAGGTGCTTTTACTCACCCATAAAGCCCTACATGGCAGTGGATCTGGATACTTGAGAGACCGCCTTCTGCCGATTACCTCCCTACGACCTATAAGATCGCATAGACTGGGCCTCCTCCGCATTCCATCGGCCAGCCAGTGTCGGCTGGCAACTACAAGGAGGAGGGCCTTTTCAGCAGTCGCCCCGACCCTTTGGAACGAGCTCCCCGTGGAGATTCGTACCCTCTCCACCGTCCAAGCCTTCCGCATAGCCTTGAAGAGCTGGCTCGCCCGTCAGGCCTGGGGATAAGGACCGTTACCCCGCCCGAATATTGAATGTATGGTGTCGATTTTATTATATGTTGTCGTCTTAATGTTGTATTCCCCCTCCCTTGGTTTTCTGTGAGCCGCCCTGAGTCCCCTCAGGGAAAAGGGCGGCCTACAAATGTCAATAAAACCTATAAAAAAAAACCTATTTTCAGATCGGATCTGATAGAAATCCTTGGTAAATTTCTTTCAAGTACAAGGGCTGTGTTGCAGAAGACAATGTGCTTGTTTTATCCAGGTATTTTACTTACTCTAATTGAGAAAAGTACAGGTAGTTCTCAACTTATAACAATTCACTTAGTGACCATTCAAAGTTACGATGGCACTGAAAAAAGTGACTCTGACCAGTTTTCACACTTACGACCATTGCAGCATCCCCATGGTCACATGATCAAAATTTAGACACTTGGCAACTTGCATGCATTTATGACGGTTGTAATGTTCCAGGGTCATGTGACTACCTTTTGCGATCTACTGTCAAGAAGAGTCAATGGAGAAAACAGATTCATTTAACAACCATGTTACTAATTTATGAGCCGTGGTGGCACAGTGGTTAGAGTGCAGTACTTCTGCTGATCACCAGCTGTCAGCAGTTTGGCAGTTTGGCAGATCGAATCTCACCAGGCTGAAGGTTGACTCACTCTTCCATCTTTCCGAGGTGGGTAAAATGAGGGCCCAGACTGTTGGGAGCAATAGGCTGACTCTGTAAACCACTTAGAGAGGGCTGTAAAAGCACTGTGTGTGTGTGTGTGTGTGTGTGTGTGTGTGTATTTGTGTGTGCTTGCGCGCACACGCTATTGCTATTAACAAATGAAGTGAGTTACTTAGGAATTGTGGCAAGAAAAATCGTAAGATGGGGCAAAACTCACTTAACAACTTTTTCACTTAGCAATGGACATTTTGGGCTCAATTATGGTCATAGGTTGAAGATTACTTGTAATGCATTTCTGATAGTGGGCTACACCATCAGGGTTAGCTCTGCTATTTCTGAAACATTCAACTCAATTAATGCAGTTGATTGAATGCAGTGGTGGGATTCAACATTTCTTACTACCAGCTCTGTGGGCGTGGCTTGGTGGACGTGGCTGGGAAAGGTTACTGCAAAATCCCCATTCCTTCCCAATCAGCTGGGACTTGAGAGGCAGAGAATAGATGGGGGGCAGGGCCAATCAGAGGTGGTATTTAGTGGTTCTCTGAACTACTCAAAATTTCCGCTACCAGTTCTTCACAACTGGTCAGAACCTGCTGAATACCACCTCTGATTGAATGCCCTCACGAAGAATTATTGTGTAAATGTGGCTGGGCTACAATGCTTTCCCTCCCCAGGAGGAGAAAGGAACTTCATTTCAGGTGCATAGGCTGAACAAAAAAGTAGGAAGCACTGTAGCTTTTAAAACTCCCATTCTTTTCCCAGTGGGGCATGAATGTAAAATGGCTCATCAGAACCAAATTCCTCTCAGTCACGTGAAGCTGGGTTGTAGTCTGGAAAAGAGATATGCACGTATCATCTGTTTTAGATGTATTACAGAGGTGATGTCAAGGTGAAAGCAGACTTGCAGAATGCTGGAAAATCATTGATATTCCGACTCTGAGGCTGTTAAATGGCTCTGTGGCAGATGGAGTCTCTGTCAAGGAAGAAAAATGGCAGCTCCGGAGCATCGGAGATGTTTTTCCTAGCAGCTCAACTCACGGGCTGTGACCTTCCAGTGTTCAGGAGTTATGCTTCTGCTTTAATAAATTGTCCTCTGCTTTTTATTCCTTAAAAGTAGATAAATAGTCGTCATCATAATTCAAGACAAATTGAGCTGTTTCATTATAAAAGGAACATAAGCCTACTTTATTACCTACATGCTTAATATGACAGCTTTTAAGTGTGCTTGCTTCCCTGAATGGAGATAGGAAACCGTAGCTTTTTTTTTAAAAGGGTGGGGGGGGCATAGGATTAAAATTAAGAGACACAAAACCTAAAATAAATTAGATTTTGCTAGGCCCTAGAGCTAGTATTGTCTTGGAATACCCTTGAGAGAGAGAACAGAAAATAAGACATTTAAAGGAACAACTACAAAAAACTCGGTATATCTTATCAACGAGGATGGTTGAAATTGTAGCTCTGAACATTTTAAGACTTTTTAGCTGATAAACTGCCTGCGTTACACCATAATGGATTATGTTATTCTAGATCAGAGCTAAATGTCAATGTGTCGCATTTCATTGATTTTGATTAAAATGATTGGTAACTATGTGGCTTAATGGAAGAAAGCTAAAAAAAACCACCTGCCTACTAAGCCCTATGTTCTGTAATAAAAAACAGGAAAAACAATTGTGGATGGTAGAATTTAGATGACTGGTAGAACAACAATGATGAAATAGTGATAAAGGTAGTTCTCAACTTACAACCACAATTGAACCCAAAATTTCCATTGCTAAGCAGAACAATTGTGAAGTTGAGTTTCACCCCATTTTACAAACTTTTTACGACAGTTGTTAAGCGAATCACTGCAGTAGTTAAATGAATCATGCAATTGTTAAGTGAATCTGGCTTCCCCACATTGACTTTGCTTGTTGGAAGTCAGCTGGATAGGTTAATAATGGTGCTTGCAAGGATCCTGGACACTGCAACTCTCATAAGTATATGCCACTTGCCAAGAGCCTGAATTTGGCTCCTGTGACCATGAGATGTTGCAGTAGTTGTTAAGTGGGAAAAAAGCTCATAAGTGCCGTTGTAACTAAATGAATGGTTGTAAGTCGAGGACAACCTTTATTTCATGATGCAGACTCTGGCCATTCATTCTGCTTGTTTTATCCGTTGTCCTCCTTCAACCTCCCATAAACACCTATGAGGAGGTCAGAGCAAGGTTAGCTGATTTCAAGAATAAGATGGTTTTATATTTCTTTTAGCTATCTGCAGGTTATTCTTGACTTACGACAACAATTGAATCTGAAATTTTGATTGTAAGGCATTGCAATTGTAAGTCGAGGCACCAGGTGACCGGGCCTAATTTTTTGAACATATTTTATCACATCATTAAGCAAATCACACAGTCGTTAAGCCAATTGTGGGGTTAAGCAAACCATGCAGCCGTAAGTCCAAATCTATTCTCCTGAATAGGCATTCTTGAAAATAGCAGTCCCACCACCATAGATTGCCACAACAGGTTGTACATGTGAGCTACTTGCCAAATGCCCCAAATGTGATCAGATTACTTGTGGGAGGGTCGACATGATTTTTTAATAATACTGGAAGCATTTTATAGGCTATAAAACACCCTTTCAGAGGCAATTGTAACTTCAAGCTGGTTGTAAGTTAAAGATGTATTTCTGTGTTTCTGACTCTAAACCCAGAATGGGAAAATAAGGTTGCCAATGTTTAATTCTAAATATACATTCTGGAGGTTGCTGCTTTACTGGGCAATTGGCTTGCGTGAGGCAAACCGTAATCAGACAAGCGTTTAAAATAATTTCACACTGATGCCATTTCTGCCTCTTTTGTATGTTCAACAACTTGTTTGAAGTTGCAGAAGGTATTGAATGAGTGGTACATGTGATTGATCCAGTGGTGGGTTGCGGTACGGTGCTCTGGAGGGCCCACCCACCTGCCCATCTGCCGTCCTTACCTCTAGTTGAGCTCTTTGCGGCTTACGCGCACGCGCATGGGGCATACAGCTCCTGCGGGACACTCCACCAAGCATCTGGAGGGTTGCGGAGGCATCGCAGAGTGTCACAGGACTTAAGGACGCATGCACGTGCACTGCTTGCGTTCATGTGGAGGACACCGGGCCCCGTTGCACCATACCGGTTGCAACGGGATCTGGAACCCACCACTGGATTGGTTATTGAAGTTCTGACTATCACAGCATCCTCACGGTCATGTGAATATACTTCAGATGCTTGGCAGTCATATTGTACTTAGGACGATTACAACATCTTACAGTCATGTGCTCTCCATTTGCAACTTTCTCTACCAGCTTCCCACACGCAGAATCAATAGGGAAATTGGATAGAAAGATTACAGATCACTCTGCTAAGTTCTCCCCCACACCTTCCTGCTACATTTCCTTCAGCCTCCCTGTATTTGTGCCACACTGCCATGCCCCTCGTCCCAATTCACATGCATCCTGTGTGGGGCCTCCCAGGGCCTTCCCCATCCACTTCTGGCACTCCTGTATTTCTTATCTGAGACGCTCCCCACTTTCCATTTATTGACCCAGACATCTGATGAAGTCAACCAGGACTGCCTGGTTGTTGAGCGATATTGTCATGTGACATTGTGCTTTGCAATCACATCATTTTAACCACAGCAAGACCAATTGCTTATTACAACCCAATTATTACCTGTAATGATAAATAGTGGCTTCTATTTCTTTAAAAAAGATTTTGATTTGGTTTTATCTATTCAATCCCCCCTTCCCCCCCGGGGCACCTTTTCTCAATGTTGAACCACTTTTCAAAATGTAATTCAGTAGTAACTCACAGAATACCTAGATCAGAGTAAGAAACTTCTGCTTAGTGGGATCTCTTCATCTGGAGAATACAGGTAGTCCTCTACTTATAACAGTTCACTTAGTGACTGTTCAAAGTTACAACAGTGTTGAAAAAAGTGACTTATGACTGTTGCAGCATCCCCACAGTCACATGATTTACATTCAGATTCTTGACAACAGATTCACATTTATGACGATTGTAGTGTCCCTGGGTCATGTGATCCCCTTTTGCTACCTTCTGACAAGCAAAGTCAATAGGGAAACCAGATTCATTTAAAGCCGGGTTACTAATTTAACAGCCACAGTGATTCACTTAACAAATGTGGCAAGAAAAGTCGTAAAGCTCTCTTAGCACATTTCTCACTTGGCAACATAAATTTTGGGCTCAAATGTGGTTGTATGTTGAGGACTACCTGTATAACTCTGAGGGTAGTAATATGGTTATATCCAGTGGTGGATTCCGGTTCCCGTCTCAACCGGCACGCTGCAACGGGGCCGAGAGCCCAGCACATGCAAATGTGCTGCGAATGCATGCGCACCACTGCCCTGCGATGGTTGAGCTGCTCAGCAGAGTATTACGCAGGTACCATATGCTGCGTGCACGTGCACAAATGCCCCGGTCGGCTCAAATAGAGGTAAGGAGAGCAGACGGACAGGTGGGCCCTCTGCAGCACCGTACTTGAATGGTGCCTGCCGCTCCCAGCAGGCACCTGTACGCCCCTATCTGGGCATACGGGCTGGAACTCACTACTGGTTATATCATTGAGTTAACATTTTAAAAAAGATATTTAAAAAGATTATATTTTGTGCAACAAATATGCAACATATAAAAATTAAAAACAGAATGGCTAAATTACATTAATATAAAAGTTCCATTGAAGTGGAAAAGCTGAAATATTAGCATATTTATCTATTAAAAAGGTCTTGGAGAATAAAAATATTTTTGCTGTAGTGGAAAGAGAACAAAGTAGGTGCCAATTGTACCTCACAGGAGTGGGCAATCTACAAGCTATTCCCTGTCTCCCTCAAGATAGAGGCATTAACCCACTTTTCAGGCTGAGGTTGTTTGTTTAAAAATAAATTATGTTTTTAAGAAACACTGCATTTCAGGCAGGTGGTTCCAGTATGGGATAACAATCATAAAGATCTCACCTCCTAGCATTCAAATACTCACTATCATTCATTTGGGGCTTGTATAAATAATGGTCCCTTTTAAACAAATGTTTTTGTTTAACATGTTTTATAGTAGAAACCTGAGAATAATTGAATAAATTATTTTTAATCATTCTCCAGCTAGCTAATTTACAATCTTTTCTCTTCATAAACTTGTACGAAGAATTACTCACATGGTTCTTATATATTTCAAGAAAGATCTGCTATCCTTTAATTTTTGAAAGTATCTTGATGCCAATCTGAGCATGGGATTGCTGAAAACCACAGCCAAAATATTCAACTGGAGATATTTTAGATTAGCGCAACAAATAATAATTAAAATGAAGGTTTCCCATCCATAATCTGCCTTGGCTACTTTTTATCCCAGTTGATAAATGTTAGGAATATAACATGTTTCCCCAAAAATAAGACAGGGTCTTGTTTTCTTTTGACCCCCGAAATAAATGTTTGGTCTTATTTTGGGGGAGGTCTTATTATTTTGAGGTGCAGGAGGCCCCTTAACCTCAGCCCGCTGCCTGCAGATCAGCTGATCCAGAGAGGGCTGGAAGTTCTGTCTCTGTTTCTGGCACACTCTTGCCAGGCCTAGCATTGCTGGGCCTGCCGCTCTTTTGTGGCCACCACTAATGAAAGGGGTGTGGTAGCTAGGATTTGCAGGAGCAGCCACAATAGCAATAGCAATAGCAGTTAGACTTATATACCGCTTCATAGGGCTTTCAGCCCTCTCTAAGCGGTTTACAGAGTCAGCATATCGCCCCCACAGTCTGGGTCCTCATTTCACCCACCTCGGAGGGATGGAAGGCTGAGTCAACCTTGAGCCGGTGAGATTAGAACCGCTGAATTGCAGATAACAGTCAGCTGAAGTGGCCTGCAGTACTGCACCCTAACCACTGTGCCACCTCAGCTCTCCATGAGGGCATTCCATGTGGATGGTAAGTGCATGTGGGGCGCATGGGGCATGTCCCCCCTTACTCCTAGGAATGGCGAGGACCAGGCTGTGCATGCATTTAAATATTTTAGGGGACAGCTTATTTTTGTGGGAGGGCTTATTTTAGCACATGCACTTAAAAGCCCAATTGGGGTTATTTTCGGGGAAATTGGGTAGAAAGCAATAAGTGTTTTATCACACAAAAAAGCAAAATTATGCTTTCCAGCATCAGGGCTGTTGCATTAAACTCTGCACTCTCTCAAATTATTGAGGTTATAGTTTTTGCTCCAAAAAGTTAGCCTACTCTCAGGCTAAGTGCGTCTGCTCCCTGTCTGATATTCTGACTTGGAATATGAAGCAATTTCAACGAGCAGAGGAGGAATTAAATCTTGCAATTCAAAATGGGTACTCAGATTTATTTTATTTGGTATTTCTTTTGTGCTACTGCTGTTACTCAAAAGTGCTGCAGCCTTTCTCTAGCCTTTTGCAATCTGGTTTCCTCCACAGGTGCTCAGACTGCAGCTCCTAGTTCAGGATACAGGAGTGTAAGAATTGCATATCCAACACATCTGGAGCATACAAAGTGGAGAAGAGGGCTTTTTTTTTCATTGTACAGCTATTTAGGTTTGGTTAATCCAATGGAATTCATGGAAGTTATGCTGGAAATTTGAATTTAACTAGTCCAAAATCTCACTGACTGATTTGAAACTCCATTTATCATATAAATGTTCAACTGGGGAATAGAGAGGAGGGCTGCTACTGAAAGAAAAGATGAAATCTCTCTCACCTCTTCTAACCTCCTTTAGGTTCATGAAACCAGTTTCAAGGGTCACTATCTTCAGGATTCCGTGTGAATCTGTGGCTTATTTATAGGCATTAGTTGATAACTTGGCGTTGCCTGGGTATTTATATATAGGGGGAAAATGTCAGGACCAAATGCAATTTCTAATGTTGGATTTTCCCCTTACCAGAGGGAGCCCCCTTGTGCATTACTGTAAAGCCGTTGCCATGGCAACTCCACTGCGCTGTACAGTAGAAGCGATTTTATGGCAGTACAGTAGAAGTCATTTTAAGGCACAACAGGCTGTATCTTAACAGAACACACACACAACCCCGAGTGATGTTACACCCATAGTGTTTTTATCCAGATAAGTCATCTGTGTACCAAATTTGGTTGAAATTGCTCGAGGCATTCCAGAGTTATGCTGGAAGATATATACACACAGCAATGTGTGTGTGTGTGTGTGTGTGTGTGTGTGTGTGTGTGTGTTGTCATATATATATACGAAATCTACGAAAACAAATATATACACACACACAATATATAGAGAGAGAGGGGGGGAGGGGGAGAGAGAGAGGGGGGGAGGGGGATATGTTTCTATTACATCCAAGAGTGAATGCTTCATTGTTTATAGGAACTAGGGAATGTTGTAAAAGTGATACAAAGCACAGGCAGTCATCGACTTACAGCCATTTGTTTTAATGACCATTCAACGTTACAATAGCACTAAAAGTTATTTATGACCGGTTTTCACACTTAACCACTGTTGCAGCATCCCCATGGTCACGTGATTAAAAGTCAGACATTTGGCAATGGTCATGCAGTGTAATAGGGTCATGCAACCCTCTGACAAGTAAAGAATGGGGAACAGGGATTCACTTATCAGCCTTGATACTAACTTAACAACTGCTGTGATTCACTTAACAACTGTGACAAAATGGGCCAGAACTGAATTAACAACTGTATTGCTTAGCGATGGAAATTTGGGTTTCAATTATAGTTGTAACTCAAGGACTACATGTACAGTATAATAAAATGTTACGGTATGGAATATATTATGGGTAGCTGATTCCTAAAATTTGCTACATCCG
This sequence comes from Thamnophis sirtalis, assembly GCF_051295495.1. NCBI lineage: Eukaryota > Metazoa > Chordata > Lepidosauria > Squamata > Natricidae > Thamnophis > Thamnophis sirtalis. Next base: position 30,956,237 of record NW_028261381.1, read on the forward strand.
TGTATTACTGTTCAAGATGTGTGTGTGGAAAAAACGAAGTACCGTAAATCCAACATAATATTTACCTATTACCAGCACAAATGTTGTGCATTAGTGGCTTGTATTGCAAACCCCATAGAGTTAATAATTTACATTTACTCTGCTAGTTGTGATTAATTATAGCCTGTGACTACATTGACCTCTTTAGAATCTAAATTTTAGGTAGATGACAGTTCTAGTTTACTCCATGCTCAAATGCATTATACAATTAAGAAAACATTAGGAAATGGTTGAAAGCTGAATTGGTACTAATGGAAAAGGGAGCTTCCTTATCATGTCCAACAACAACGGTTTACCAACCAATACTCCTCCATAAAATTCTATGATGTTTATGTGGCCACCTACATAAGCTGTTTCAGTATGAATTAGATTTTTAAAGTAGCAAGTACTAGATGAGTTATTCCCTTATTTAATAGCAGTGCAGCTATCTCAGAAATTATGGGTGCCATGAATTAGGATTAATTACATCAACAGAAGGATGTAGTGATAACTTTCCTAGTTGTGTGCAGGTTAATTAAATCTAGTTTATGCACACTTAATAAAATATTTCACAAAATGAAAGCTTGCATTTTTGTATTTTAAAATAAATGGCTTCTTAAAGAATGATAGCTTTTACTTTATATAAGAATATTGTTGCTTGCCAATAATTTAAGCATTTTTGAAAAAGGCCATAGTATTTTTTTTTCAGAGGTATGACTTAAATACTAGGATCTTTTAAAATTCAAAACTTTCCATTGTTAATTCATCCTGAAGCGAATAGCTTCCTCTTAAAGGGTTTGACTTTGCATATTACAAAAGAATATCATTAATTGCCAACAATTCAGGCACATCCTGCAATTTAAAAATGGCATTTGAAATTCTAGTTTCCAAGTGGCACATACCATGTATTATAGTTAAGATTATTTTTGTACCATGGTGGTCTTCATACAGTTGAATTAAAAACATAATTAGGATAGTTCTAAACCATTATTAGTAATTATTGCAGAATGAAAATGATTGAATTACAATGTATACGTAACTTTCATTTTTAAACACCATCTATTATGTTACATATTAGTATACATTGGTACACCTCTGTAATCTGGATGGCAAACAGTTTTGACGAATACTTTCAACAATTTTCCAGAGAAATAAATTGTCTTTGTCTCTTTAGTACCCATTGATTTTTCCTTCAAGGGTACATTAACAATGCTGATGGAAGCTACGCTGTTGGCATCTACATTTGGCAGGGAGAAGAAAATGTTAAAATAAAAGCATCTATAATATTTAAACATTGTTGTACAACATAGCTATATTTGAATGCAGGAAAACTGAAGGAAGGACAAAATGCTGAAAAGAGGAGGGAGGGGGTGGAATCAGGAAAAGAACAAATGATGCAAAAAGAAAATGACACCGAGGTCTTGGTTTAATACATATGTATTCCAGGTTGATGGTTGATTTCATTAGCAAATCTCATTGTTATGCAATGTCTGTTCTTCTGCAGCAAAATGAATATTGCATTCTCTCAGGCTGTGTGTCTATTTTCTGTTGATGGATAAATGAAAGGATATATATTTACTGCTTTTCACCGACTTTCATGCATTTTATAGGGGGAAAAACAAAGCTTCTGATTCAGTTTATCCCCCCCTTCTGTTCTTGTAAAGCTTTTAAGAGCTGCATATTAATGAATATTTTAATACACAGTACCCTGTACAAATTAACCCAGCATTACAGTCAAGATAGTCAGAATGAATTTAGTTTTTTTTTTTTTTTCATGTTCTGCTGGAGAGGGGTTACATTTAAGCAAGAAACCTACTGAAAGCTGTTAGTCTGGGTACACAACGCGTTATTACTCTATACAATAGCAACTACTCTGATACCATCTTTTTCCTATTATCCCTTTATAAAAGTGATACAGGAATTTCATTTCCTTATGGCTACTGTAATAACTATAAACATTTTTTATTTTGTTTTATATATTTTAATATAGTACCATAATATAAAATATTTTAAATGTTCAAGGTTATAAAAGATCACAAACCTGCATGCTTTTTTTGAATAGTTGTTATAGTGTAGTCAATTAAAATATTGGAATGAATGTAGTAAATTATTACCCTACTTACCATGGCCCAATAAGGTTATAGAAAATAGATAGAAATATAAGAACCAGGGTTTCCAGAGAGGATATGATTTATTCTTGCTGTCTTTACATTTCTTGTTAGATCCAGCTCAGAGGACTAGTGATATGATTTGGAAGATGTAATGAAAAGTTAGCAACTGGTGGCTAATAGATCTTTCTTATCCCAATAGTAGCTTTTTTATTGTTCAGGTACAAATATTGAGCTTTGAAATAAAAAAAACACTTTTGACTTTAAAAGTCTCAAAAAGTTATTTATTTTCTGTAACAGGAGTTCACAAACTTGCTTGTGCTAAGGACTACATATGGCTTTGAATGGTATGGGTATGGAGCTGGGGGAAGGGGCCCGTATGCTACAAAATGACTAGAGTCAGAAAATAAAATTCAATTTAAATGTAAGATAAGTTAAATGTGGATAATATAATAATTACTATATGTTCACTCAATAATTTCTCTTTTCTATCACTCTTTTATTGTAATTTGATTATAAAATTTGGAGGAACTTGTGCACCCAAGTTTTGAGGGGATGGGTAAAGTGTAGGTGACGTCAGGAACATTCATGGTATGTTCTTGCCCTACAATAAAACTCAAGTAGAAAGGGCACTTTTTGGAAGCCAAACTAACATCCTGGGAAGCTAATCCCAGAGAAGGCATATAGTGTATGTGATTTGTTAGAACCAAGTCAATGTATGGATGGAAGGTTGATTGCAATCTCGTGTCTTCAGTGACATGTTGTAAGTAGAAATGTTGTGAAAATTATACATGAAAATAATGTCATAACAATTACAGTGATATACATTTTCTTCCACGTGGTGCCACTAATTTGAAAAGTTATGATTTTTAGGAATCCTTGTTGGACAAAATGGTAAAGACTAGTGCAAGATTGGTCAAATCATTAACATTTTTCAGCCTTAAAACTAGTTTTTATATCTTTTAAATGACTGCTGCACAGTCCATTTTTTAAACAATAAATAATTTATGGAGATAAATCTTAGTTCAGAATCATTAAGAGCTGGGTGGCATACAAGTTTAATAAATGATGATGGTAATCATTATCATGTCTACCATGTTTCCTTAATTAGTTCTTGGCCTTATTTTTGGGAACGTCTTATTATTTTTGAGGTGCAGGAGGCAGCGAGTGTGGTCACCTCATGGCCGCTGCTCTGTTGCAATATTTTTGGGGAGGGCTTATTTTCAGAGGAGGGCTTATTTAGCGCATGCGCTCAAAAGTCCGATTGGGCTTATTATCCGGGAAGGTCTTATTTTCAGGGAAACAGGATAGAAGAGAGTCACAGAATCCATGGGATACTGATGGAGAAAGAGGTTGGTCTTCTCTTTTAAAGATGGTCATCTCTGATACTGATCCTCCATAGCTATGCTCCAACAATAAAAATGGCAAATGGTAAAAATTTGAGGGAGTCTTTCAGCTTGAAGAATCCAGAGCTCTCCCTTGTTTACTTGGTATGCCAATATAGGAAGAGAGGAAAAAATGCCAACCTGAGTGAAGAATTGAGATGCAGGTAGAATTATTGCTAGAAGAGACCGAATAACAACTCTTGTATTAGCACCATTAGTACATTGGAATGTGGACTCTCTTTCCATAAGAAAATCAGTGATCTTTGTAGAGGCCTTTGCATATTATAGAAGCCTTTGACCTAGGATATTTGAAAGGAGTGGAAGAGCAATTTCCTCAAACTCCAAGAAAACTTAGAGAATAACTTCATGATGGCTCTTTTGTGCCATTTTTTCTTACTGCTATATCCAGCTTCTAAGTCTTTTCAAAAATAAAAAATGCTTGAGAGGTAACAGGATTGACAAGAAAATGAGAATGGACAAGGGAGTGTAGTTAGTTCAGAAAATAATCTCAGTTGTTTCGATCAAAAAATAAACTTGGCTCATGTCTGAATCAATCCACTGTGAGCACTGTGTTGGCCTTGCCCATCACTAATAATCCTCTATGACACTTACTATAGATGTATCGTCATCTATCCAGCCTACATTCCTCCGCTTTTGCACAAAAGCACCAAATGTCAATGTAACTATCATTTGTTGGGCTTGCGAAGACTTGATGGCATCTAATGCATATATGATTCACTAGGTATGCCTACTTAGTTTATGGAATGATCTTCTTGAGTTAGTTGACATGGTTTAATTTTGTAGATTATTACCTCACGAGGTTGAATCAAAGTTAGAAGTTGTAGCCTTATTCCTAGCAAAATTATCTACTGTACTACTACAGAATCTGCAGGGTTTATCTACAATGTTTATGCATCCTGGATGATGTATAGTGGGTGGGGTGCAAATGTACATTCATGCTTTTCAATACAGAGAAAGGACAACCTCAAAAGAAACTTGTATTTCAAGTTATCTTAACTGAAAGTAAGTGAACTATTGTTTCACATTTGCTCATTCCCTGCCCTTTAGGGAGCACCTCCCTCCTGCTTTCCTCTGGCTCATCATTCCATTATTCCTTCAGTTTCTTTAGTTTTTCAAGCCACATTCTCAAAAATTGGTTCAAAAGATTGGTAAGGGTTTGCATTTTCTAAAAGTCAATGTTTGTTTAAATTCAAATAAAATCTGCTAATAATGTCCCATTTTTTTCTCCTAAACAATAACTTCGGGGTATGTTGGGTGCATTACCTATGGTAATTCTACCATGTTTTCCCCAAAATAAGACAGGGTCTTATTTTCTTTTGAACCCCAAAATAAGTGCTTGGTCTTATTTACACGGAGGTATTATTTTTGAGGTGCACAGGGTGGTGAGCGTGGTCACCTCCTGGCGGCTGCTGTGTTGCAATATATTCAGGGAGGGCTTATTTTAGCACATGTACTCAAAAGCCCTATTGAGCTTATTATCTGGGGAAGTTTTATTTTTGGGAAAACAGGGCAATTACAAGGAAAATTCACCCCGTTGGACAATATTGAAACGTTTGACAAAATACAACCTTGATCCTGTTCCCTTGTAGAAAATAGTAAAAAAACAAATGTCTTTATTCATGCAATACAACTCTTTGTCTACTCATTTTCCTTACAAAGACATTTGGACATATCTAGTTAAAAGGCCCCTCAAATATCAAGATACCATATTTTTTGGAGTATAAGAAACACCTTTTTCTCTCAAAAAAAAGAGGCTGAAAATCTGGGTGCGTCTTATACACTGAATACAGCATTTTTGGCCTACCGAAACCCCGTCCCCTTCACCAAAATGGTTGTGCAGAGCTTTTAGGAGGCTTTCAGAGAGCTCCTGGGTGCTGGGGAGGGAAGAAATGAGCAAAAAAGGGCATTTTTTTGCTCAATTCCCCCCCCCAAGCTCCCAGGAGCACTTTATAAACTTCCTAAAGACTATCCATGCCCCTTTTTTGGCAAAAAATGGGCCTGTTTTCACGAAAAACGGGCCGTTTTTGGGAGGTTTGCAGTGCAAAAACTTTTTTAAAAAATTTGCCTCTTCAAAACCTTGGTGCGTCTTATACTATGGTACACCTTACACTCCGAAAAATATGGTGATTCTTCCTCTTTTTGCACAAATGCTCATACTTTCCACTTATATAGAAATTATAATTATTTTCTATATATCCATTGCAGTCCCTGTTTTATTAAATATTCTGCACTCTGGATTATCCTGTTGGTATTTATAGGGGTTTGTTTTATGGATTACTTATAATCCTGTCTATTTCATCTTTTACATATAGCTCCTCTTTTGCCATTTCTGTCTGTTTTTGTTACTATATGCATCATTGCAATGCAATCCCACTGAAGTGCAAAGAGAAATCTCTGCAGGTCCAGTTATGGGGACCCAAACCCACAGCCTTTGAAGGGTTGAGCCAAAGTCTGTTTTTACCAATCCAGACTCTCTATCTATAAGACAATCAATAGAAAGCAGAGTAGAATCTTAACAATTTCATATGTATAGCCAGGGCAGAGATCTACCATGGCCGATGAATGACCTTATATATATATTAAAAAGCAGAGGGGAGATGGTGGTCCCCTGAGGCAGCCCACAAACAGGAATCTTGGATTTTACTACCTGATTTGCTCAAATGTCTGCAACAGTGTGAATGAATTGTTGCTCTTTGTAGTGTATAGTACTTGAAGTTATTTGCAAAATTATTTTCTTACTCTAAGACAATTTCTTAATTTTCCCAGAATCTAGTTGATCTCTATCTTCTCTTTATCTGTAATAGATTTATTTTTGATTGATTACTGAAGTTAAACTCCTTGTTAACAATTCATTCCTGAAGCTCAAATTCAAGCTTTAGATGTTGCGCTGGGTTCATACATGAAGCTAAACATTTTGGTTAATCAGAAGTTGCTGCACCAATCACAGAGGCTCAATTCTTAGCCAGTAGTAGTTTAATATGATGCTTGAATTTACTCATTACTCATTGTTTTAATGTATATGGCTGTTGTTTAATACAGTGAAATTAAGCACTCTTCCCAATTTTTACAAGACTTCCCTCCGCGAAAAAGTCTCCCAGAAGCAATCCAGACAGAATTTTTAGGAATTGTTGTTTTGTTGGAAGAAATGGTTTACCCGTGCACTCATCATCACTGTAACGGAGTCTGTCAATTTTACTAGTGGTTGTTCGCTTCTCTTTCCCAGCATTAGAGCCTTCTGTTGAGAGCTAGATCATCATATAATATATCTGATATAAGATTTGAGCTTGGTCATTTATGTCTGTAGTGAGCATGCTGGCTGGAGAACTTCTGAGAGTTGAAATGCACATATTTTAAAATTGCTGAAGTCGAGAAATATGGCTCTTAAGTCATATTCTACTATGCTGGTGTCTATATAGATTGACTTCCATTTTTCCAGGCAGAGAATGGAATTTCTGCTTACTGTTACTTCTTTCAGACAAGAACTCAAAAATATCATCTGAAGTTGCCCAGATTTGTGCTACCATCTGTACAATATGTCACCATTAGCTAAGTTTGGATACTTATTTATTCTTTTCTTTTTATAACATCATTTTTAATTTATTATACATATTTTTAGAACTTACTATGCTAATGATGTGATGGATGATGGAGGGAGGGGGAGAGAGAGAGAGAGACAGACAGACCATAGTTCTACTGTTGAATATTCTTCCTGCTTGTATTACATTTGGGTCAACTTATCTGGAGAAATGGCTGTGAAAGTTGGATCATAAGAAAGTCTGAGCACCAAAGAATTGAGGTCTTTGAACTATGGTGCTGGAAAAGACTCCTGCGAGTCCCTTGGATTGCAAGACGATCAAACTGGTCAGTCCTAGAGGAGATCAACCCTGACTGCTCTTTAGAAGGCCAGAACCTGAATACGAAACTCAAATACTTTGGCCACCTAATGAGAAGGAAGGTCTCACTCGAGAAGAGCCTAATGCTGGGAAAAACTGAGGGCAAAAGGAGAAGGGGACAATAAAGAATGAGGTGGCTGGTGGAGTCACTGAAGCAGTAGGCATGAGCTTAAATGGACTCCAGAGGATGATAGAGGACAGAAAGGCCTGGAGGAACGTTGTCCACGGGGTCGCGATGGGTTGGACACGACTTCCCAACTAACAACTATCTGAAGAAAGGGAAAGTATTGATCTCATGGGAAAGACTATTTTTAAATTGTTTACTTTTTATTTTAACGGCTTTTAAAATTATCAGAAAAATTGAAGGAATACCGATAAAGGAGAATAGAGTTGAAATGAGGGGGCCCTGGTGCTCTCTGGCTTGGTTGTTTTCTTGTAGACGTTTCATGAACCAAACTACCTAACATCATCAGTGCTAGCAAATTGAAGGAGAATTGAACACTTTCCTTACAAAGAAAAATGCTAAAATAATTAAAACACTTCATTTAAAATAAAGATGATGGAGGGATGGATCAAAGTGTGTGAATGACTGTAAGCCACCCAGAGTCACCTCTAGCCAAGATGAGCGGCACATAAATCGAATGAATGAATGCATGAATGAGGAGAAAGTCAACAGGGAGGCTTCCTTCTCTTTCAAAATACTAAGTCCATGGGCATTCAATGAAGCTAGTTAGAAAAATTTGAACAGGAACATTTCAAAAGGAAAAAGGAGCACTTGTTCACCCAATGCATAGTTCACCTGTGTAAGTCATCATCACAAAACATGATGATGACCACTGACTGGAATGTCTTTAGAAGGGGATTGAATCCACTTATGGACAATATGTGTCTTGAGACTTCCAGGTTCAGGACAATTTCCACATCTCCTGCTTATGACCATCTTGGATGCCATTGGTTGGTCAGTGAAAAACATATTTAGAAACTATATTAAGAAAGCATTGGCTTGACTTGGCAGGGTTGCTCTTAGGTTTTTATATTAATTTTTATTATTGGTGCTTTGGGAAGGGGGTATGTTTGTGTGTGTGTGTGTGTGTGTATACATACATACATACACACACATACACATACATACACACTTTATTGCCAAAAGTATTCACTCACCCATCCAAATAATCAGAATCAGATGTTCCAATCACTTCCATGGCCACAGGTGTATAAAATCAAATACCTAGGCATGCAGACTGTTTTTACAAACATTTGTGAAAGAATGGGTCACTCTCAGGAGCTCAGTGAATTCCAGCGTGGAACTATGATAGGATGCCACCTGTGCAACAAATCCAGTCGTGAAATTTCCTCGCTCCTAAATATTCCACAGTCAACTGTCAACTGTATTATAAGAACGTGGAAGTGTTTGGGAACGACAGCAACTCAGCCACGAAGTGGTAGGCCACGTAAACTCGTCCAACATCAGTGCGTGACCTCACAAATGGGCTTCTGGAAGAATGGTCAAAAATTCCTATAAACATACTCCTAAACCTTGTGGACAGCCTTCCCAGAAGAGTTGAAGCTGTTATAGCTGCAAAGGGTGAACCAAAGTCATATTGAACCCTATGGATTAGGAATGGGATGTCACTTACAGTAAATTCATATGCGAGTAAAGGCATGTGAGTGAATATTTTTGGCAATATAGGGTTTTTTGTGTGTGTTTGTGTGTGTGTGTGTGTGTGTGTGTGTGTGTGTGTATGTATGTATGTATGTATGTATGTATGTATGTATTTGCAGAAAAAAGTTCAGGTGTATATTCTTTGACAGGGAATTATATCATGTTTTTATTCATTCAAGTATATTTTCAAGAAAGTAATATTGATTTGTATTAAATTAGCTTCAGCCCAGTGCAGTTTCCTTGTTCTTTGAGAAGTTGGGCTATTCTGTTTTTCTTGACTCGTAGCTGCCACTGAAATTTAAGCTTTTATTTAAAATCCAGGTAATCTTAGTTCCTTGTTATAGCAAAGGGAATAACATAATACGGACTAAGCCTTTCATCTGTTTCTCTGAGAGGGGGGAAACTGTCTTTTGCATAGAGAACGCTCCTTTTGTTAAAACTGCTTTAGAGAGGGTGTTGCCACAGTTCAGTAAAACAATTCCTACCTTATATTTTGCAAGCCACATACCTTACCTGGGTTGGTTTTGGTCACATGAACATGGATGTTTACCGGTAATCTAAGTGCTCCAGCTGCCTTTCAGTTTGTTTACCAGGAAATCAAGATGTGTAAACTGCAGGAAGTACTATTTGACCCTCTCCGGCAGTATCTCATTACAATAATTGCTAATCTCTGAATAAGACAGCCATGTTTTGTGAGTAACATAGGGAGAGAGAGAGAGGTTGTGTTAAGACAGATTTTAGGTGTTTCCACAAATAGAGTGCTGTAAATGCTTGCTTTGGATTATGCTGCCTTGATAGCATTTGATAATAGAGATCTGCTGACCCAGAGGTCAGAAGAACTAGGATACAATAGTAGGTGTTCTTTCATTCCTCTTAACTAAAAAAAGAAAATATTACGGCTTGTTTTGGAGTGCTGTCACTGTTCTGTATCGAGGGGGTAATGGCTACTTCCTGATTAAACCACTATTCACAGTAAGCTGTTCATATTACATCTCTATTTGCTTGAAATAGGAGACGTGCTTAATGCTTTTTTTCTTTTCAGAAGAAAAATAATTAAGGGGTTTTCAGTTTAACAGGGTTATGGATAGAGTGGGTTACATTCTTGCTTTCATTTTTCTGTTTTGCTTTCTTCTGTCTTTTAAAGTAAGGAAATTGTTTAAGCTCTTGAGTATTAAAAGCTGTAAAATATTTTCCTACAGGCATGCCGGATTTTACCTATGTTCAGAATTATACAACAGTGCTACATTGTGTGCATTAATGATATAAGTATGTGAATTATTATATATTATTGTGAAAAGGAATTGTAGCATGCCATTAAGTAAAATGGATAGAAGGCATTTGTCACATTATATGAGCTGAAAATCAAGAACTCTTTAGGTCCTTAGTTATATCTGAATGATTTTTATATATCTAGTATAATCTGACTTATTTTTTTTCTGGAAAAAATAATGATTTAGGAAGTATGATGAACAGAGCTTTATTTATATCACCAGTTTGTTATGCAGTTTGTAGTGATTGAATCCATTATTTAAGTATTTATTAACAGCTTCATATAGTACAAGTAGCAATTTTGGGCAGTCTGAGAATGTAATGCTAGATATTTGAAGATCGAATATGAGTAAGTACAAACTTCAAAAGCAAAATGAAATTGGCTACATCATGATATTGTATCTACTATTGATAGCACAATGTGCTATCCAAATTAAATTTTCTAAAAATTGCTTGATGAAGAGTGCATTACTATGAATAGATTGATATTTAATAATAAATCCCATTTAAACTCTGCAACAAACTTCTGAGTAAACATGAGGCTTGGGTAGCAACTTCACTTTCATTGTCAAATAAGCTGGTAAATCATTTTGAAAGTGAAGGTATCACAATAAATCAATACTGCAAAGATTTACAGCATTTTAATTTTTGATGGTAATGATTGAAAGATTAACTTCGAAAATGCCAAGTTCATAATTATCTGGTCTATAACCAGATCAGAAGGTGAGGTGAAATTCTGTGTGTGTATCAAATCAGTACAGGCAGTCCTCATTTAGTGACCATGATTTACATATAGCAATTCAAGCAAAGCCAAAACTACGTGAAACCGCAGTTGTGCTTCTGATCTTACTTCAGTTGTCATTTGCTTTATAGATCTGCAAAGATCAGAAATGCAAGGGCTAGTTGTAAAGTTACTTATTTATCGCTTGTTGTAATTGCAGTGATGAACAAGGCAGTTGCTAAAATGGACTACCTGTATTTGGTGACAAGGAGACTTTGTAGATATTTTGACAAAGATGTTAACTTTTTATCATTGATGAAAATGTAATTTGGTTATAGTGAATGAAATAACCAGACCCCACAACCGTTTGAGAATATCTTGTTGCCCAGTTTATGTCATTGTTTTATAAGGTGGTTACCTATTAAATGTATTTTGATTTTCCTCTCTAGTCAGGTGCCTTGTGTTTCAAATAAGTTGAACATGGTGGCTGGTTGAATATAAAAAATAGGATTCAAATAAATGGAAGGCATAAGGTTGGGAAAGTGGTTTAATTAGGGTTAGAGTTCCTCATAACCTGAATTTCTTACTCAGACAAATCCATTTTTGCATCATCTCTGCTGGTGGGATCAATTGATCTAGGATCACAGCACAATATATTACGGCATCCCACAATATATTATCATGCACAAAATTGTGCAGATGGAATGGGGTTTTGGAACAATTTTTTTCCACATACTTACTAAAATATAATACAGTATCAAGCTGAAAGTATGGAGAAATGGCCATCACTACTGGTAAATTCAGGCATTCCTTTCCATTAATGGAAGTATTCCTTCAGTATTTATAAGAACCTTTGATCTAATAGAGACTCAGCAGAGCAGCAGGAAACATAATTTAGTTTGCCCATCTATGGCTGATATTCACTTACCTTCCCTACCGTTTTGCAAATATGAGCGCACGGGCCACCTCTTTGCATGTGCACAGCCTTCCACGCATGTGCTTTTGGCGAAAAAAGGGCCTAAATGGGATGCCGTAGAGCCTGTAGGCCAGATGGGTGGGGCCACCCACCATATCCGCTATTGGTTCGGGCGAACTAGTCTGAACTAGTAGAATACCACCTGTGGCCCCCTCCTTCTTATACTCTACACATATTATGTTTCATTCCTGATCATCCATGGATGAAGAGTTAATATTGCATAAGTTTTGAAACTCCAGAAGTCAAAACATTATGAATATCTCTTTTATTTTCGATGGAGAATTTTCCTGCTTGATAACTTTATATCTGCAATGAACTTTGCTAAACTAACTTCAGCGTTTTCTTTCAACATTTTGCAAGAATCTCTATTAGTGATCCAAGACCAAAGACTATGCTCTTCCTATGGATATTTCAAATTATTAAATGCTGCAAATAACAATTTAGAGGGCAGTAAACATCTCAAGCACACCGGGTTTTTTTTCAGTAAGATCCTTCAGTGAAGTGGATGAATACTGTCTGTATTTACTGGGTTATATTAAGAAATATTTAAAGTATGTAGTTCAGAACAGATATCTTCCTGGAATGTGATGGTCTTGCAGCAACGGGTAAAAGAGATGCCTGAGCAATTTTTCATTTGGGTTCTGATGCTTTTTATTGGTTCAAAAACAATGGGAATCTTATAAAGGCAAGTTATTAAACTAAGCAAAAAGTTATTAGCTTGCAAGATAGTTAGCTCTGTACCTCCCCTGTGCTCTGCTAGTTTACTTTTACTTGTAGACAATTTCTGGTTACCTGTTCTTCTCAGACTAGTATTTGAATGAAAGGCTGATGTGTATCCTTTTCTCTTTCTCTTAATTTTAAAATGCCTGGAATTTCAGGCATTTCAAATTAAAACAGGAGATATGAACATATAACTTTATCCACTCCTTGAATCACCTTTTCTCCAATTTAAGAAAGTAGTTGAAGATAGCTGCATAAAAATTAAGAAGATAAAAAAAAAAGAAAAGGCAAAGTATACAATAAAATATACATCAGAAAATAAGTCAGTTTTTAAACAGCAATTTTTAAACCCTATCACACAGAACAATATTTGTCAGTCTTTCTAAAACAATAGTAGCAAACCAATTTATAGTTGAAGAGCAAGTATGTATGTTCCTTTCAGGATTTTAAATATGGGGAGACAGATCATTTCCATCTAAACAAAGCCATCTTTTGAGGAACATTCATGCATGAGAAATCCCAAATCTCTCTCTCTATATATAAATGGCTGTGTGTGTATGTGTGTGCGCGCGCATGCCAGCATAACTCTGGAACGCCTCAAGCAAACTTGATACGTTAGGGTAAGACTGTTATATAGTCTTAGCAAGTCCTCACACTTGCGAATGATGGCTCGGCAGCAGCCAGGCGCGTCTTAGCCAATCAGACGCGCCTGTCAGTTGCCGAGCTGTCAAACGCAAGCCAGCTGAGTATAAAAGAGAGAACATCTCCAACGGCTCCCCGATCTACTTCATAGCCGTGGAAGTTACCGGTCTACTATTCTGACCTTCCGATCTACTGTTCTGACTTTCCTATCTACCGCGCACAGCTACCAGCCTGTCCGGTCTACTGCATTGTTATCGTTACAACGTTACTTGTTATATTAAATTGGTTACTGTTACCTTCGAGCCTCTGTCCTTCCTTGTGAAGTTATAATAAAGACACCCCTAACACCCCTCAGGGTATGTGTTCGGTTAAGATACAGCCTGTTGTGCCGTACTGGCTTCTAATGTACAGCGCAGTAAAACTGCCATAGTAACAGCTTCACAGTACTCCACAAGGGGGCTCCCTCTGGTAAGTGGGAAAAATCCAACATTAGAAATTATGTTTGGTCCAGACATTTCCCCCCTATAAATAAATACCCGGGCAAGGCCAAGTTATCAGCTAGTTCTTTATAAAGCAATACGTTCCAAGGTTATTGTACATAATTGAACATGATATTACATCTTTGTCATGCTCAACCATATATGATAAAATGGAATCTGTAAGTAGTAAGTTAAAACAGGACAACCAAATAGAAACCCAGAACTCATGTATCAGTGATATTGCACTTCTAACTTAGTAAAGTTAGTAAAGTTGACAGCCAACTCTTGTCTAACATCTTCTGCAGTGCCCAATCAGCACAACTCTTGCATTAAGTTAATTGCAAGATCATAATGTGTACATTAAACACTTTTAAAACCCATTTCAAGTCCATTAGTTTAGTTTGTTAAAATATGGCCTTTTAATGCTTTGTTTCATTTTTTTTTTAATTACCGGTAACTCTTTGAGTGATATACTTTAGTGGAAGTAAAAAGAAATTGTCCATACAGGAGTATCTGAAACTATCTATTGACAATAATTTAGGAGTTCCCAAGTCTGCTAAAGATGTTTTAGTTGAATATATTACTGCTCAGCAATTTTAGATAACCCAAAGTCTTGCTGCAAGACAGTAGACATTTATTTCAAAGTTTGATTAACAGTAGCAATATCTTTCTTGCCCTGAAACTCCAAAGAAAAGCTTCCTACATTTTTCAAACTAGGATTATCCCAAAATTCTCAGGGAACTTGGCATAAAATTTAAATGCCCAACTTCATGCAAAAAATGTCTCCCAGTTTTTAATTCTGAAAAAAAACTGACTAGAGTAAAATCACTGCCCCTGCCAAAAAGTCAAAAGGTAAAATAATCACTGTTCTAGTTCTATACATGGAGGTCTTTAATAAAAATTCCAATTCTATATGATGAAGTAGAAATCAAAATATAAGTCGGTGGTATATCTGAGACTCAGTTTAACAGTGTTATCCCTTCAATAAACTTGTAGGTATGTTTAACCTGTTAAAAAGTAAGTATTAATCTGATGTAAACAATTTGAAATATTTTTCCCTACAAACGAGAAAGTCATTCTTTGAATAATTATTCCAAAGTCTTTTAAATAATTCAAATAATACTTAAACTCTGTATTTTTTTTTACAAATTTTCATAATAGCCTTCATTTTATAGGAAGTATATTAGGCTTTTTCAAATTAATTTATTCACCTGATAATTATCAAATTGTACTACAGCCATAAATTCTGGGAAAGAACATCAATAGTTATCAATAATACATAAACACATAAAATATCAGCATACAAGAATTTGTATTCAACTTCAGCTACTTCGATATTCAAAACATACTCTGCTAATAAAGAAGCCAAAGTTTCTAAAGAATAAAGTGGAGATATTACATGACATTGATAAGTTCCCTGAAGCACCTTGATATATGAAGAAATAATATTTGTTAAAACACTGATTGATAGATTTCAATAGCACATTTTAATCCAATTGCTAGAAGAGAAGAAAAAACATAGTAATCCTTGGGTTATATTGGCAATTGGGACTGAGATTGCCAACAGTGAGCAATACAGTCAAAGTATGACATCATGTGATCACATTGCTCAGTGATGACAATTCCAGGAGTTCCTGTTGTTGTTGTAATCCCAGGACCCCAAGGGTTGTTATGGAAGAAGATCGGGAGTCCCAGATGGGAAGAGAATGAATGGATGCCACAAGTTGGGGCTGGGTGGGCCAGCAAGTGCAGTGGGCAGATGCTGGGTAGCATGAGCAGGTGCTGGGAATGCAGGAGGACTGGGAAGGACAACACTGGGAGATGGGTGTATTAGATCCCTATGGAGTATGAGATGCCTGGATCCTGCACTGCATAGTGGGACTCTGAGAGCAGTGGGAGTAATTCATGGGAGCAACTTGCAACCTTCCCTGCTGCAGGGCTAACTCACCGTTCACTCCAAGAGTTCGATTCTGAGCGGCTCAAGGTTGTTTTAGCCTTCCATTCTTCCAAAGTCAGTAAAATGAGGATCCAGCCAGATTGTTGGGGGCAATATGCTGACTTTGTAAACCACTTAGAGAGGGTTGTAAAGCACTGTGAAGCAGTATATAAGTCTAAGTGCTATTGCTACTTGCTTGTGGGAATCTGATAGGGAAGGTAGCAAATGGCTTGTTGCAGTGACTGCGGCTTATTGCAGTATGGTAATTGCGAGCTGGGCACCCAAGCATCTGGATCATGATTACTTTCCTGCAGAGGCATTGCAATGGCTGAAAGTTTGCAGACTGGTCACACGTCCCTTTCATTCAGTACCATTGTAATTCTGAACAGTCACTGAACAAGTGGTCATAACTCAAGGACTACCTATATATCCAAGACAAATTATAAGAATGTAAACTTCAGAATATTGAAGATCTTCTTACAACCAGTGAAACAAATGTACTGATTTACTTGTCATATGCCATAGAATCATAAGAGAAAAGTCCTGTTATTATTCACAGCTGATTTTAGATGTTATGAAAATTTGTACTATATTTTTTTCTTATAGGGTTGTTCAGTTTCAGCCACAAGAATAACTTTCTCTTCTGCATTTTGATGGTGTCGATCGGTAGGAGCAGTGGTGGGTTTCCAAATTTTTGCTACCGGTTTGCTCGCATGTGATGCTTCTGCGCATGCACAGAAGCATCCAGGTGGGTGAGCAGAGCCTCCCTCCGCTGCTACTACCACTTTGCCCGATCTGGGCCAAACTGGAAGCAACCTACCTCTGGGCAGGAGCATAAGTTTGTCTCAATGAGCAGAGTATCTGCCATAATTTTGTTCCGAAAAAGACAGAAACAATGTTTTTATTAAAGCCAAATATTAGTCATGTAAATCAGTGAAGTTTCATAGATTGACAAAAGCAATCCATATTCATCATTCTCATTATAGGCCATAAATATTATTATAGTGGTACCTTGGTACTCAGTTGCTTTGAAACTCATTGAATTTGGTATTCAATGCACTTGGACACAAACATTTTGTCCGGGTACTCATCATTTGTTTGGTACTCAACGTACACACTAGAACTTGTCATTGGCTCCATTGTCATTCACTACATTATTCCTTATGGGAAATTTTTGTTTGGTACTCATCGTTTTTGATACTCATTGCACATTACTCATACCAATTTTATTGTATACATGATGTAAAATGACAATAAAGGCTATATTATAGTATACCTCCCAGAACCAATTAACAATTAGCAAGGTACCACTGTATATTAATTAACATATAAATTCAAATGACTATGTAAACAAATATTAGACAGTTTGTACTGCCATATCTAAATGAAATTACATCATGCCTGTTGACCCTGCCCAAGCTGGTCAACTCCCAGAATAAGGTATACTATTTGTTTGCATGTATGATAATTCCCAAATTGCATCAATAGGTGCAGAGGAAGGGCACAGCCAATAGATATTTATCCCTTTATTCCAGTTCATATGCACTAACTCCATGATATAACCCTTGTTGATGTTCAATTTAATCTAGTGTGTCTGTCCTAACATTGAATTTCTTTGCATAATGAGATTTCTGACTTGATATTGATTTAGCATTCATAACTGGTAGTCTATACTAAATTAATGGTACACAAATATTATATGAAATATTTGACTACAGCAGACTTCAGGTTCTTTAGAGTCTAGATGTGCAAGCAAATACGTATATACAGGTAGTCCTCAACTCATAACTGTTTTTAAAAAATGGCTTATGACTGTTTCTCACACTTTGACCACACATTGATCATTGTGGTCAGATGATCAGAATTTGGGTGATTGACATGTGAATCTGGCTTGTATTTATCATGGTGGCAGAGTCCTGAGGTCAGGTGATAATCTTTTGTGATCTTCTGACATGCAAAGTCAATGTGGAAGCCAGATTCAATTAAGAGCTGTGTTAGTAACTTAACAACTGCAGTGATTCACTTAACTGTGGCAAGAAAGGTCATAAAATGGGGCAAAGCTCACTTAACAATTGTCTTGCTTAGCAACAGAAATGTTGGGATAAATTGTGGTCATAAGTCGAGAACTACACACACACACACACACACTCTGTAGTGGCTCAGTGGTTAGAAAGCAGTATTGCAGGCTACTTCTGCTGACTGAGTCTCACTGGCTCAAGATTGACTCAGCCTTCCAAGGATGGGTAACATGAGGATACAGATTGTCAGGGGCAATATGCTGACCCTGTAAACCATGTAGAGAGATCTGTAAAGCACTGTGAAGCGATATATAAGTCTAAGTGCTATTGCTATATAAACGCACATACACACACACACACACTGCTTCCTTTCTGAATTTTATTTCCTTAAACATGTTAATTATAGGTTTGTTTTTAAATTTGGATCTTAGCCAGTTCTGGCCTGAATAACCACTATGGTTTAACAACATGGGAGTAATTTGACAACTGAACAATGAGAATCCTGAATTAGAACCTAAGGAAAAAGCAGAGGGATGCTTTTCATATCACAGCATCGGTGTTACACATTTAGAAAAAAGAGAACAAGGATAATAAAAATAAAGAATAATTTTTGGATTAGTTTAACTGGAGCAATTTTAAAGCTGCATTTTAGTACTGCAATTCTTTGCTTGAATTTCAGGAAACTAAACTTTTAGAAAAAGGAAAAAGATGTTAGCACATCTTTTAAGGGAAAAAATTTCACAATTTGAATTACAGTTAAACAGATAACAGACCACAATCATCTGTCAGTTGACTCTGGAAATCTTCATAAAATTACTGTCAGTACTTCAGAGTAAGTGGATTTGAGACTAAACCCACCATTGTAAGTCTGTTTACTTATTTATTGTGTTTTAATTTGAAATGGCAATGATTTAGAAGAATGGACACTGATGCCATGGAGTCAAATATGTCCTGCTAAAAATTGTGTATGCTTTTGGTGCTCGTCAAACTTTTAAAAACTGTTAGTGAAAGAACCCATTTAGGGTTTTAAGCATCTCTCTCTGATTTAAAGATCTCAAATTCTCCATCTATTTCCAGTGGCTTAGGCCCAACTCAAGCAACAGGAGAAAATGTTTAGTCATCTGTACAATTTCTTTCTGAGCTTTTTTTTTTGTCTCTGGTGGTGATTTAAAAGTAGGTATCAGGAAACTCTGAGGTGCTAGAACTGATCTAGTATGTGTTTCTGTGGATGAACCTAAGGGTTTTATGTTTGCTATCTGATCAGATGTTTATTAAAGGAAGTATTCATTGAAAGTGTCTCTGATTCCAATACAGAGATACTTTTGCAGTATGAGAGACAGAGACAGACTCTAAAGATGTTTCTTCAGCGCTTCACCAACCTGTAGTTCCACTTTGCTTGTTTGAAATGGGTGTAATTAAATGCCACATGCTTTCTCAGTTTTGTTTTCCCAAATTGTAGAAATACAGGGTATTTTGTTATAAGTTGCAGAGCCTAAGTAGAATTGGTGGTTGGGTTGTAATCAAATAAACATGCCAAGGCATTGGTCTTCTCCAGCTTCAACCGTTTTGGGTAGGCTTTTTTCTAAGCCTTATTTTCATTTACAGTATTCTTCCTTAATTGAAGATGGCAGAGTTCAAATCTTAAAATCATGATCCATCTAGAAAGATTTTGATTTTGAATATGCACACAATCAGATTGGCACAGTGCCATCCTACCCAGGTAGAAAGTAGAATGCCTAGCAGAGTAGAAACCAACATCTAGAAGAAGGAGTTTGTGACCAGAAAATCCAACTGTGCAATCTGCATATGAGATGCATTATTAAGATAGTGGGAAAAGTTGTAAGCATAATTTTACAAATCTGATTACTAATCTGTGTTTTATCTGGAGCCTAAACTCTGTTGGAACTATCATGTTTGTCCCTCCTGTTGTCTCAAACAGCCAGTTTGAGAATGGTCCTCAACCTTCTAACTATAGCCAGAATAAACCTATTTAATATGCTAGTGACCTACTCTTTGGATTGAAATGTTTGTTTGTCCAAACCATTGTTATTTGTTTTAAGATTTTTACTCTGTATAACAGAGGGTTCTTCATGTGCTGATTCTTCGTAATACATATTTTTGCCTATGAAGTATGCAGTGGTAGGATGCAATTGGTTTAACAACCGGTTCGGTGAGCATGCAAATGCGCACTTTGCACACATGCACACCTAACGTGCACCTTGCACACGCACCCAGCGTTCATAAACCACACATTTTAAGCTTAAAAGCTTACCTTCTATGTCAGCGCCAGTGAGTAAAACAGCTGACGCGTGGCAATCTGCTGTGCCGCACGAATCAGCTGAGCTAAAAAAATGGGGAAATATAGGACAGGAAAGAGCAGCGGCGGGTGGACAGGACGAACTGATCACCAGAACTACTGATCACCAGAACTACTGGTTCGCCTGAACCGGCTGAATCCCACCCCTGGAAGTATGCCTTTACCCCAAAATCTTCTTTCAATAGTGCTTTTCAAAATCCAATTGCAATTGATGCTTTAAACTTATGTACTTTCTTTTCTGCATAACTTTTTGCTAGCTTTGGAAAAGTCTTTTGTGTTCACCTTTTCACTAAAAAAGCATTAAAAAAGCAAGGAAAAAAAGCAGTTAATTGAACTCAGTCTAATTTTACCCATACCACTACTGAGTACTGGGAATATCATATCTCTGTGGTTGTACTTTCCCAAGCCCCAAGTTAATTAGTGTTTAGTTCTGGTCACGTTTCCTTTAGTTCCTGACCTGTTATCAGAACTATCCTGTCTTGATTTCCCCTTGGGTTGCTCAAGCATGCTGTTTTCTTCCTCTTCTTGATTCTCCATCTGCCTTTTCGTGGTCTCTAAGCTGTTAGGCCGCAAAGCATGTCAAATCTGTAAGGTGCCTTCTAAACACAAAATAATATGAACACGCATTGTAGTTTTCTGTACCACCTCCAGCACCATCATGACCTTGGGATCCAGTTGCTGCAGATGGAGGCCTCCTTTGTTGAATGGGTAGCACTAAAAGACAGTTTTAAATCATTATATCTACACCTGTGCTATGCCCAGATTCTTCTGCATTAGGCACTGTCAAAATGAAATGTCTGAAATCTAGAATTATGTAGCAATTTTCATCTTTAAGATGAAACAAGGACTTTCCAATCATGCAAGTAACCTCAGGGATTTCCATAGAAAACATCTGGACTCAGAAAAATGATGGAATTGTTCCTCATAGGTAACAGCTATTAAAATGGAATGACTGCCAACGTAAACAATTCATCTCTAACCTTCAAGAAATCAAACTTTGTGCCTGAACCATTAAGTACTGAGAGGCTTCTCAAAGTATGTTTCACACATAAGCAAGCTTTTTTCAGAGTAGTTTTGTGATAAGACCAGTCTTTAAAATAGTTGCTTATTAAGGCTACTTCAGGAGCTTCAGCAGAAGAAGATATTTATGAATCTTTACTGTACTTTAGTTTATCTTCTATGAAAGGAACAGGACATCTTTCATCTATAAAAGGCAGTATTCTTTCAGAAGAAGTTTACATGGATCTGGTTATGTTGGTTGTGGCAAGATTATCTCTTCCTCTCTTTGGGATCTCATGCCCTTTTTTCATTAGGAACATTAGCTACTATAAAAGCCAGCTCTGGACCTTGGCACTCTTATAATATGATTGGGTTCAAGAGATGGACAGACTTATTCCCAGTTCAGCTGCTGGGTTATCTTCTGGTGACTAAGGAAATAATTCTCAACTATCTTCAAAGTGTTTTTGAGGGATAGAGATATAGATATAGAGATGTGGATGGTTTTTATGTAGATCTCTGAGGGAAAGATGGAATGTTCTTGGCCAAATCTGAACACTGTGTGGATCAGAGGAGGGTTGCTCCCAGTTTGGCCTGGTTTGGCCCGGTTTGGCTGAACCGGTAGTGGGATTCAGGCCTGGGTTGCAGAACTGGCAGCGACTCAGGCCTGCCACGCCCCTTGAACTGGTTCCCTCGCCATTGCCAGACCACCACCCTTTTGGTTTTTAGTGACTGGGCATGTGCAGTTCACTGTAAATTGTTCTGCACATGCACGAAGAACAATTTACATTGAACAGCCCATGCACGCACGTGCGGGTTGCAAATTGGTAGTAAAACCGGCAGCAACCCACCCCTGGTGTGGATGCATTTAGAATTGACTGATTGGTAAATAGATTAACAAAGAAATTTGCACTGAGTAGCAGATGAAGGACATTCTGTAAATGGACAAGTGAGGGGTGGGGACAGGTTTTCATTTGTTGACAGAAAATTTCCATCATCAAAGCTTCTGGGATTGGATTATAGGACTTTTATGTTAGGTAAGTATTGCCTTGTTAGGGATTTTCAGTGCTGCCAGCAAAACAATATTTAAAGCTTGTTCCTAAGGAATATCAACTAGTTTACCAACAAATTAAACGTGTATGGCTTTCTCTTGATTGGCTGAGATTTATTTAATCAGGCATTGGGTCCTGACTGAAAAACATTGTAATACGAATGTGACAGAAAGGCATGAAAGTAATCACATTTTTATGCAGTTTCCTGATGGAATTAGTGGTAAAGGTTGTGGAGTGACTTGATGAGAAGTCTAGAAGCTTTCAGAAGTTTAAATCACAGGAAGAATTATTTTTCTACCTATGTTGTAATGCAAATAAGGAATTTACATTAGGGAATATTGCTGAAGAGCATTCCTGTATCTCTCTGAAAAAGCTTTGCATTTCTTAGATATACTGTTTATTAAAATTCAATACTTCTGTGCTAACTCTAATATAAATATTAGATTAACTGGAGTTTTTAAAAAATCAGTTTGAAGATGGAGCTGTTCTTGTTTTCAGTCAGCTATCTCTACCCATTTGATCCTTTAAAAAAAGTCTATTCAACAATCTGGCGCCTTTTAGATATGTTAGGATTATAATTCCCAACCAGATGGTCAGTGAATATGCTGGTATAGATTCCTGTACTCTGAGTACATCTGGGAGATTTCAATTTGGGGTTGTTTGTTGATAATATACAGGCAAACTAGTGAGTGATGATGACCATTTTAAATTCAATTTCATAGTAGCCTCGGCTTTGCTGTTGCGCCTGAACCCTTTGGTTTGCTGTCACAAATTCCCATCCATTTAGTTGAGTTTAAACGATGAGGAGATAGAAATTTTCTGTTATGTTGAAATTATTACACACAAATCACTGCCAGGCACTGTTAAATAATTTCTATGAGCCAAGGTGGTGCAGTGGTTAAATGCAGCACTGCAGGCTACTGCTAGATCAGCAGGTCAGCGGTTCAAATCTCACCGGCTCAGGGTTGACTCAGCCTTCCATCCTTCCGAGGTGGGTAAAATGAGGACCCAGATTGTTGGGGGCAATATGCTGACTCTCTGTAAACCGCTTAGAGAGGCCTGAAAGGCCTATGAAGCGGTATATAAGTCTACTGCTATTGCTATTGCTATTGCTATTGCTATTCTAATATTTATAAGATTATTAAATGTTGTTGCCTTGAAATGGCTGGTGCAGTCTTCCCCTTGAGATATGTTGAACTTCAGCCAATGGAGTTGAAGTCCATCTCATTTGGAAAGTTCGTATGTCAGTGTAAAATATGTGTTTCTATATTAAAATTGAGAGCCGCTTTGAACATGGTTCATAGAAAGTACCAGACAAATAATGACAATTGTTCTATCAGATTTTAAGCTGTCATAATACTTCAATGCACTTTCATGAACTCTAGCTGAAGGGTAAGTCAAATTTTACTGAGTATTCTAATATTCTCTATGCCATACCATGCATTAAAAAACCAATTATAATGCCAGCGCCAAGGTACTCCAAACCTGTAAGCAATTTATTAATTCTGGTTCATTCAAGCTTCCACTCATAATAATTTTTCTTTCTTCTAAGTTGTTGAGACCAGTAGTAATTGGTAATGGTAATCTTCATCATTTGGTATAAATTGTCTCTGTGGATAATTTTTTTTTTAAAGTACTGAAGTCAAATTTTAAAAAAATCCTAACTGGTTCCTACTTTTTTATATGAAGATCTTCCTATGCATTACCCACAGTCAGCTTTTATATTACTCAGGAGGGTAATGACCAAGCCAGTTAAAAATAAAACGGGTTCTTAACTCAAGTTTATCAAGGTATCTTCATGAGTAGATTTACTTTCATTTTAATCCAAAGTAATGATCATAATCCAACATTAGTATTTTATCTAATGGTAGCATCAGTTGGAGTACTAAGCTCCCACAGAATCCTCTTTATCTACTACAGTCCTTCATCTCATATGGCCTTCTATTTGCGATGGTATTACCAGCCTCTAAGATGGTTTCTCTGCAGTGAGTATCTCCAGAGAATAGATGGAAATAGCAACAGGTTTACAGGAGTGGGAAATTAAGGCCAATGCAGCACCATAATCTTTTTTCTGCCCTTCTCCCAATAAATTGGCACGACAGTGTTCGACAATTTTAAGACATAAAACTTCAAAGAGGCAGAGTATAAGACTAACAATAACTTTAGCTTCGTATTTACAGTAGAGAACCTCTCCTCAAAGCAGGAAGAATTAGTAAAACCCAACTCTGTTTACACATATTCGACTTACAGCAGTTCATTTAATGACCATCCAAAGTTACAACGGCGTTGAAAAAAGTGACATGACCATTTTTCACACTTACAACCATTGAAGCATCCACATGGTCACATGATGTACATTCGCGCATCCTGATTATTAGTTTCGATCTAGGAACATAAAAGGATGCTTGATTAACTGACTTACATTTATGACGGTTGCAGTGTCCCAGAGTCACGTAATCCCTTTTGCAACCTTCTGACAAGCAAAGTCAATGGGTGAAACCAGATTCACGTAACAGCTGTCTTACTAATTAAAGAACTGCAGTGATTCACTTAACAAATGTGGCAAAAAAGTCATAAAATGGGACAAAAGCCACTTAACAAATTTCTCACTTAACACCATAAATTTTGGGCTCAACTGTGATTGCAGGTTGAGGACTACCTGTATCATATTGCAATGCATAAAATTAACTACGGATGTCATAGATCTGGAGCAGAGGTGGGTTGCTCCTGGTTCGACCCGGATCAAGTGAACCAGTAGTAGTGACAGCAGGAGGCTCCGCCCACCTCGCCAGACTCTTCTGCGCATGCGCAGAAGTGTCACGCATCCGAACTGTTAGTAAAAAAATTGGCAACCCACCACTGATCTGGAGGTTATAAGCCTTCAGCATGTGAAGAGACTTAGATCAAAGATCTGTGCTTCTAAATGAATAAACTGATACTGTGCACCAACCATGTAGTTTAGGGCACTAAGTCTTGAGCAAGCTCTTGTGAATTTGCAACAGTAAATAAATAGCAAAACCACCGGAGTCCTTGATGGGGCATTATAGGGCATGTAATCCAGCCACTTCAGGAAAACTGAACAAGCTTTGGGAAATACCATTGGGGAACATTGTGTATACCATCTTCAGTATCATGATAAAAGAAATATCAGGGATGAATAGTAATGAGACTTGGGGAGATTTGCATGTAGCTTGATAGGTTTTTAATTGATTTTTTTTAAATTCTGAAAATGCCTCAGTTTATTGGAACTATAATGAATTTAAATAAAAAAGTAGATCATAAGTCATGCTAAATAGTTCTTAAGTAGAGCTATTTTACTCCATCTTTCCTTGAACTTCCAGGGTATTCAGCCTGTAGTGGATAGTGATCTATTTATTTATTCTTAAATCAGTTTCTTCAGCTGAATTGTAAGTTTTAACAGAAGAATAAGTCTTTGTGCTCATATTTTACAACTAGCAGTAGCTGCTATATAATAATAGGAAAACATTAACTGTTTAGTGAGGTTTCTTTTAACAAGTGCTTGTGAAAAGGAATAATTATCATCTTTTCATCTAGAAGTGTGTATTTATTTTTGCAGTTTACTTCTATGACAGATTGAATGCCAAAAATTTGCGCTTTAGCGTTTAAAATGGAGAGGAATAAATAAATGATTAATTTTATGGAATTAAGTATATACTTCTATTGAAATAGTCTGTGAAAGTAGAATTAAGGCATTCTGAATGTATTTATGTGATAGACTGAATTTTGTATGATGTTATACAATCCCAAAACCTTATTAATGGCAAAAAGAGAATGAGGATATAAAAGATATACCCCCCAAAAGCTACCATGTGAAAATAAAAATCACAGTATACATGCAGACTGTCCCAAACTACCTCATAAATTACTAGCAATTATATCAATTCAGTTTAAATTTTTATTTATACACGTGTTATGAAATTAAAATAAAAAATAAGATTTCCCCCTAAATGCTTGTTTTTCTAAACAAACCTCTGATATATAAATGATTGCAATTAAAATGCTTTCAATCATTGTAAAGGAATAATACCATTTTTTACCTTCAGTCATTATACTAATAAGAACAAGTTTTATCAAAAACAAATACAGAATGCCATATCATCATAGTGAGCTTCGTTTTATATTAGCTTATGTAATCAGTGTTTTTTTTCAGGAAATAACACTTTTCCAAATTGAAAGAAACGAACAGTGGAATTTCTGAAACTACAAATTGTGCTTTGAACTATTTCTGCTATTTATTTGGAAAGTGCCCATTGCTATTTGTTTCATTGTAGTATTGAATGCATGGCTATGATTATTGTTTTTTTTATTTTATTTATATCCCACCTTTATTATTTTTATAAACGATTTAAGATGGCAAACATACCTAACACTCCTCCTTTCTCCTGCTATTTTCCTCACAATTACCACCACCACCACCACCCTGTGAGGTGAATGAGAGGGAATAATTTGCTCAATATCACCCACCTGGCTTTTATTCCCAAGGTAGAACTTGAACTTACAACTCCTACTTACTAGCCTGGTGCCTTCACACCTTGACCATATTATACAGTACTATATTTCTTGTATGGACTAAATGATGGTACCAACCATGGTATAGATATTTCAGAATGTATTTGATGGCATTATTATAGTGACCAGATGTCCCGCTTTTGCCAGGACAGTCCTGCTTTTGAACAATTTGTCCCGCGTCCCGCGGTGTTTTTAAAAAGTCCTGACTTTTTTGAGGGGAGCCCGAGCAGGGACTTCGGCTCTGGTCAAAGCAAACCAGAAGGGCCAAAAAACAGGACATCAGACCGCTGGAGGGAAGGGAGGGGGAGGAGGGGGGTGTTGGAAAAAAAAACCACATGAAGGACTTCTCTAGGTAGCCGCTTCTGCAGACAGACTCGGCTCCGCCAGAGAGAAGAAAGTGAGGTCTTCTACCCTCCTTTTGCTCGCTTCTCTCCAGCTTTTCAGGACCCAAAGCAGCAACTGCGAAGCGCGCTTCCTTCTCTTCCCCCCTCATCTTCACCCCCCTCCACATCCCTCCATACCCCCATGCCCGCCGCCGCTGCACCATCTGAGTGTGTGGGGGGGAGGGAAGCGGGGGCAGCCAAGAAAGAAGCCGAAAGCGCACGGCCAGGGCAGGTTGAGCGAGAAGCACCGCTCGCCCTTCTTGTTCTGGCCATGCATGTGCGTGGAGAAAAAAAAGAGAGAGAGAGGGCTGGTGGGCGCGAGAGCTCAGCCCCGCGGGGAGAGAGAGGAAGAGAGAAAGAGAGAATGGTTCGCTCGCTGATGCTGCTCACTGGGACAGAGGGAGCTTGAGGGGCGGACAGAAGGGAGATACAGCCACAGTCTCCGGCTGGGAATCTCTGGAAATGAGGTGGGCGCCCCCCGCTGCGTCTGAAGCAGCCCCACGTTTTTGAAGGTAGTTTATGTGGATGGGAAAGCAAGGTGTGACGGGGTTCAGCCTAAGTCCTTCCTTTGCCTAGGATGCCTGGGGGTGGGTGGGTGGAGAAGATAATTTAGTCCAAATTTTTAATCAGGAACCCAACCCCCCCCCCCCGGGTCAATGGTGTCCCGCTGTACCTATGTTAAAATCTGGTCACCTTAGGCATTATCAATTACAGTTTTTTCTCTTCCTCTTTTTTTCCCTTACCCGTATTTTTCGGAGTATAAGACACAACTTTTTCCCCTCAAAAAAAAGTCTGAAAATCTGGGTGCATCTTATACACTCAATACAATTTTTTGCCTCACGAAATCCCACCCCTTTCACCAAAATGGTGGTGCCTAGCCTTTAGGAGACTTATAGAGTGCTCCTGGGGGCTGGGGAGGGCAGAAATGAGTGAAAAATGGGCCGTTTCTTTGCTCAATTTTGCCCCCCCCCAGGCCCCAGGAGCACTCTATAAGCCTCCTAAAGGCTATGCATGCCTTTTTTTGACAAAAAGGGGGCCCATTTTTGCGAAAAAAATGGGCCTTTTTTTGCTTGTTTTGGGGGAGCACCCCCATGAGCAATCTACAAGGCTCCTAAAGGATATGCATGCCCCTTTTTGGGGAAAAAAATGGGCCCTTTTTGGGAGGTCTGCAGAGTGCAAAAACTTTTTTTAAAAATTTGCCTGTTCAAAATCTTGGTGCGTCTTATACTCCAGTGTATCTTATACTCCAAAAAATATGGTATATCAAATACTTGTTTAGGACGATTTATAGTGTCCAGTTCAGCATTTGATTTTTTTTTAAAATCAAGTTTAGGCAGCTTCTGCAATTGCTACAGAGATGGCTTCCTAATGGTTTGGATCGGTTTGGCCGAATAGGTAGTAACTTGGCGGCCTGGGTCACTGGAACTGGGAGCGACCCAGGCTTGCCATGTCCCTGAACTGGTTCTCCTACGGTGGTACTATCTTGTTTTTCGATTCTGCACATGCATAGAACAATTTTCATTGCAACAATCCCCCCCCCCCCAGTTTTTTAAGGTTTTGTGCATGCACAGAACTTTTTGTTTGCAAATGTGCACGCGTTCACCGAACTGGCAGTATTGCCGGCAGCAACCCATCCCTGAATTGCTAGATATTATTTATCATCCACCTCTGTTTTATTTCCTGTACTTTATGAAGTTCTTCCTAATTTTAACAATTTTCCAGATCAATATTGATGAAGGTTGAAAAGTCCATCCCCCACCTCTCCATTGTGCAACTTCTATGGAGAAAAGAACATTCTCATAATACTTCCCCCCCCCCTTTCAAAGGGTAATAATGGTCCAGATTGAGCAGAGTATGTTTTACATGTTCAGCTCTCCCTCCTTCCATTTCATTGTGCTTGTGGCTTTTCAGGAGACGGGCCTGAAAGGGCCGCAATGAAAAGAATGGATACCCAAGCTAAGCTGCCTTTGGCTTCAGCTTATGCACTCAAGGCGGTAAGCATTACTCAGTGTGATTCCACCCACATTGTGTCATTCATATAATTGCACCCTGGGCTGTTGAAGAGAGCTACAATTTAAGAAGGAGCACCGCAATTTTAGAATGGAGGAAACTGCAGCTGATTTCAATTAACAGGGTTTAGCTTCTATTTTGCATAAAGCTGTGATCCTGTTGTTTATTTGGGAATCAAGTCCATGCGATGCAATGGGGCGTTCATCTGAGGGAACAGGCATTTAAGACCACTCTGCAAAATTAATTAAGATGCCTAAATCACTATTTTGGATTAGATTATGTTAAACACTGGCTAATCTAGAAGAGCTTTTCCTAATCTGGTGCCTTCTAAATGTGTTCTAGGAATGATGGGAGATGAAGTCTTACACCTGGAAAGTATTCTGATTGTCAAAATAGTATGAAGGTGGTACTTGCCTGATCCTTGCCTGCCTTGATAATAATGCAGCACAGGATAAAATTAGTACATTTCACTTCTCAGATGAAACTTAATGTGGGGTCAGTGAACTGAGTGAGGTTTTTACCGGATCAGTGCATCGTATCAACATGTTGATATTGTTATTACAGTATTTAGTTCAATGTCAGCAGTGAAGTTGCCAGCATGCTTCCAGATGTGCCATTCCTTCGCTTTGTTCAAAGAATCTTAAGCGGTTGTCCAGATGTATTTGCCTTCCATTTATACTAATCCTTAGCATTCCTGACTCTCTGCAGAGACATATAGGAACCCTTCCCCCACATGGAAACCTTCTGTGATATGGGGTGTCTTTGTTTGTTTGATATAGTTTATACAGTCACCTATCTCACAATATTGTAACTCCAGATGACGAACAAGGATTCCAAGAAAAGCAAAAAAAGAAAGAAAGAATATTATAAATAACCCATAAAGATAAAGGTAAAGGTTCCCCCCGCACATGTGTGCTAGTCATTTCTGGCTCTAGGGGTGGTGCTCATCTCTGTTTCTAGTCCGAAAAGCCAGCACTGTCTGAAGATGTCCCCGTGGTCATGTGGCCGGCATGACTAAATGCCGAAGGCGCATGGAGTGCTGTTACTTCCCACCAAAGTGGTCCCTATTTTTCTACTTGCATTTTTATATGCTTTCGAGGTTGGCAGAAGCTGGGACAAGTAACAGGTGCTCACTCAGTTACGCAGCGCTAGGGATTCGAACCGCTAAACTGCTGACCTAATCAACATGCTCAGCGTCTTAGCCACTGATCCACTGTGTCCCTTAACTAACCCATAGCAAGAAAATAAACATAAATGCATAGCCATTTATGGCTTTTTAGGTTTAAAAATATTCCACTTATAATTGTAGGATAAATCACCTAACAGAGTTTCAGAGCCCAAAAGTTGGGGGGTGGGGGTGGGGATTAACCAGGGCTTTAATGCCTTCCAAAAGGCTAATGGGATCAGGGGCATCCAGATGTCTGGGAAGATGCTGACACCTAGAGAAGGCATGATACCAGATGACACTCCTTAATAGATGGGACCTGGAGTACGCACCTTGTTGATCAGAGATAGACAGTCCCACAAGTCATAGCTACAAATTTAGATAATTTTGAAATTGATATCATCAGTGTGAATTCTGCCCTGCCCCATCTGTGGTGATTTTAAACCCATTTTGTAGTGAATAAAAATAGCCTTATCTCATTTTTAACTACCAAGTAGAACTCAGCATTCTTAATTACAGTTGGTGCTGATTTTAATATTCTGTGTTAATGGATGCTGGAATGCTTGTTTTATTTTAGGTTATTAATTCTTTAAGAATATGTCTTAGATATCAGCTCTGTTCTCCTCTGTCCTCTTTTCATTGTATGCCACAAAACAAATAATAAATGATAACTCCCCCCCCCCCCAATCATCTTGTGCCTCTAATTATAATGGCCGTGTTAAGGACTTTCAAATGTCAGATCTTGTCTTCACTGTGTCCTGCTGGCATATCATTTGAAAACAATTTTGGAAAAAACGTTTCTTAAAAAAAAAAAAAAACCCTGAGAGACCCTAAGAAATCTAAGTGAGCGTCAGATTCCCTTTTAACCTATTCCAAAAGTTCCAGGTTTTTTGCTTTAAATATCACAGCTGTCGCTCATCCCTGATATGCGGTGTGTAAGAGTTTATACCAAGGAAACATTGTGATCAGAAAGAGCTGCTAGTGGTCTGATTTTTAGCAGTGCATATCTTTTCTTCGATGCACAGTGAAACTTTGCTTTGACAGACCAATTAAGGGAAAGGATGTCCCTTATTCACAAACATCCCTCAAATACAAAAGTCTGTCGTTGCAGCCATTTGCATGAATCGTATCATTACTCAAAATCGATGCAAGTGACATCATTTATGTCATTACACATATTATGCAAAATTGCCGTGGAAATTGGACCCACCAGATGCACAGTCCATTGTATCGAAATCCACTAAATTGTAGTTTCACTAAAGGATTCCAGTGTCTCACTTAACCATAAATGCAAGTTTGAGTGCTTAATTATATCAACTTTATTGTTATGGAGTCACACTTATTTTGCTTCTTGTTGTATATGCAAGAGAACATTTTGAATAAGGGTATGGTGAGGAATATGGGAAGAAAAAAAGAACACCCATGAGAGAGACTGAGACTGAGACTGCTGAAGCGTTTGAGAACTGAAGTGCAGGCTTCCTAATATATGAGAAGAAAGAAGTCCCTTATTTTCCTTCTACAAATCCTAGATACCACAACATGCTAGTCCTCGATTTACAACAGTTCATTTAGTGACCGAAGTTACAAAGGCATTGAAAAAAGTGAGGTATGGCCGTTTTTCACACTTACAACCATTGCAGCATCCCCATGGTCATGTGCTCAAAATTCAGACGCTTGGCAATTGACTCTTATTTATGACGTTTGCAGTATCTTGAGGTCATGTGATCACCTTTTGCCACCTTCTGACAAACCAGGTCAATGGGAAAGCCAGATTCACTTAACAACAGTGTTACTAATTTAATGCATGTAGTGATTCACTTAACAACTGTGGCCAGAAAGTTCGTAAAAAAACTCACTTAACAAATGTCTCCCTTAACAACAGAAATATTGGGCTCAATTGTGGTCGTAAGTCGAGGACTACCTATATTTCTTTAGTAGTCAGTCACCTTCTCCTTGTACTATTAGATCATAGATATGAAATGTGACAATACCATAAATTAATTATGTACAAAAATAGAAAAGTAGAAGTGTTTGGACTGCATTTTACGCAATCCACAGTTTTCAAATATCAATAAACCCTGAAGCAAGAAAGAAAACTTCCTGTGTCTGAAATTTGTAATTAAGTTTGTTTATTGTGCTGTAGTAAAGAAAAATGGGTAAATTAGGAGGATGTATATACCAAAATGATTGATAAAACTTTTAATGTTAACTTTTAAAAATAGTCAACTGATTCATGAATCAGGATGAAACTAAGTTTGGAAAAATAAAAAATGGGGTGAAATTGAATTTCACAGATTCTCCCATCTCTAAATTTTTAGTATGATTGCCTCTTTATCCTTTTGAGTAGATCCGTCCTCTGCAATTCTTTAGCATACTTGAAATGTAATAGGTTTTAGCAAAATTTCATTACTCTTATTTCTGTTTCTTTTGGCACTTCATTTCCTTTTATGCCAATTATATAAGCACTGTGTCAGGAAATAAAATTAATTACCTGTAATTCTTGTTCTCTGAAGACAGAAGCCTGAGCCTAAGAGTCAAGGTCTGTTGTGCAAAGGTACAGATGTGTTGTGACATTTAGCTTGTATTTTTCCAGAAGTTTCTTCTTTTTAATCATTCTGGTCAAATCCTACCCATTTTTCTTGTTTCTTTTTTTTTTAATCATTGTTGCATTATGACTCATAATCATGGACATAGGTGATATAAAACCCACCGCTAATGGCCTATCTGATCCCACCTTATGTGACTAGCCACAGTGAAATGTTATATAGCAAAAAGTCAACAAAAACAGCTTCTCCTTTTGGTACTTGTTTTGAAGATGAGATGAAGACAGAGAAAGAAGGAAGAAAATAAAATAGCAATTGTTGGCACAAACAGAAATGTATGACATAGTGGGAACAGCAGGTTAAAATATGATTCCTATCATCCATTCCAAGTAGATGGAGCCTATAGAAATAGCGCTTTAAAAAAAATATTCAGGGAAATTAGTTAGATGTCCTGACTAAATAATTGAGATCCTAGTGTGTTCATGGTTTTACTCCCTAAAAGCAAAGGAGTCCTACTTAAGTCCAGCAGCTGTGATTTCTATGCTAAGTTGTATTCTTAAAAAATGAACAAAGTCCATAGAGAAGTGTTCTGACCCCCTCCTCCGTCCAGTAACGAAAGCCGAGACAAGCTTAACTAGAATGTACTTTAATAGCAAGACCAAAATCTCGGTGGCTGAAAGCCAAGAAAACAAACAGATAAGGACCTTGGCAGCAACTCAGACAAACCTTGGCACCAACTCAGACAAACCTTGGCAGCAATCCAGCCTGCCAAGTTAGTTACAACAGTTCTCTTTAGTCAATGCGTTGACTTCTGCAAGAGGGCCGTGTGCACCAGCAGTCTTTTTTATAGTCTGGAGAGGAGCCTAATGACCATCAGCTGAGCGCAATTATCTCATGTAATTGTGTAATTGTTCCTCACACCTAGTAGCTCTTCGATGGCATGCATCCAGGAACAACTCACTGCTGGCTTCTGGATCACTCTCCCTTGTCTCCTCCCCACTGGTCCAAGGCTCAGGCACCACCTGGTGGCCAACCAGTCTCTTTGCACCCTGCTCGGTGTTGGAACCCTGTCCAGGGTCCTCCACATCCTCCAGAGCTGACTCATAGGGCCCCTCGCTGTCGGAGTTTGGTGGTAGCTCCAACGGCTCCTGCTGGGCCATAACAGAGAAGTAAGTTTAGAAACGATAGAACTTAAATGTTCTTCTCTATGTAACTCTACAGAAAAGTACTTAAAAAGGGAGGGGGTTGCTGTTCTTGGTCAGACTTGTCAAAAGCTTTCTGTTCTGACCTAGGCTTCCCCAGCAGCACAGAGTCGAGTCCTCATCCCGATAAACCCCTTTTATTTAATTTACAGTGAATTCCTCTCCAGCAAAGTCCCAGCCCATAGTCTTTCAAGATAGTTCACAAATACCGACCTTTATCAGACTTGAAGAGTGGCCAGGCTGATATCTTTCAGATACTGCAATATTTGGCAAGAATGCAGGAATGAACTGTGTCCTGGAAACATCCCTCCCCTTTTACTCCTCTTTTATTCTCTATGGGAGGGGCCATTCACTCTCCACCTATGGCTTTACTCCCAAGTCGACCTTTGTTCCTTAGCCGTTCCCTTCATCTGGCAACTCTGTGCATGCTCACACTGGGAACAGGCTCCAGCTGTTTGTCTGCCTCACTGATGTCCAACTTCAAAGGCAGCTGATAACTGTCAGACAGCCATGGCCTTATCTCTGCTCCCAATGCAGAGCACTCGTAAGAGCCACCCGGACTGGCCCATGTTCCTTCTTAACCTCCTCACTGTCCAAATCTGTGGGCCACAACACTTTCTTCCAGATATTTTCTGTTGATGGTGGTAAATGGCTTTTCCCCCCCTCTTATTTTACTTCTTATTTATTTATTTAGAAATTTATAGCTGCCTACTTGCTCACAGTGACTCTAGGCGGCTTACAAAAAATAAAAACACAATATGGAAACAAAACAAAAAACAATAACTTCCCACCACCCATCCCCAGTGACAACACAGAGTCAAATAAGCCATCCCACTCTGGGTTCCCCAAGTCCATTGGCAAAATGAAGTCTTTTAGGGCCTTACGAAAGAGTGTCAAAGTGGGGGCAAGTCTAATTTTTGAAGAGATGATGTTCCAAAGTGAGGGAGCCACCACAGAGAAGGTCCTGTTTCTGGATCCTGCCAAATGTACCTCCTTAGGGGAAGGGATCTGTAATATTCCTTGCCTCCCCCCTCTATTTTTCTTTAAAAAAAAAAAAACACAAATATGTCATCATTTGTCAATCATTAAAACATTGAAGTACAATTTTTTTTGTGTGTATACCCCTCCCTCCCTCCACCCCCCCACCCCCCCTCCTCCTTCCCCCCCCCCGACTTCCCAGAACCCGTACACGGTATAGAATTTTAACTAACACAGTCTAAAATCTATTGAGAAAAAAGAAATAAAGAAATTAATAACATTCTAGATTGACCTTAGCTTCTTCTTACTGAACTAACTTTAAACAATTTAAATCATTTCTGATCTTAAGCATAGGCTAACTGGAATTTCTTAGTCCCGTATTTATTTTGTATATAGTCAATCCATTTTTTCCAGTCTCGTTTATATCTCTCATTTGAATGATCTTTGAGATATGCCGATATTTTAGCCATTTCAGCTAAGTTTGTTACTTTCAATGTCCATTCTTGAATTGTAGGCAAGTCTTCCTTCTTCCAATATTGCGCCACCAACAGTCTTGCTGCAGTTATCAGGTGCAGAGTCAAATTGGTCTCTACCACTGTAAAGTCAGTACATATACCTAGTAAAAATAACTGAGGACTAAACTTTATCCTTCTTTTAAAAACATTTTGCATGACCCACCATATTTTTATCCAAAATGCTTTAACCTTTTGGCAGGTCCACCATATATGATAATATGTAGCATCGAGAGAACCACATCTCCAACATTTAGGCTGTACATTCGGATACATAGAAGCCAACTTTTTAGGATCTAAATGCCATCTATAGAACATCTTGTAAAAATTTTCTCTCAGATTTTGAGCTTGTGTAAATTTCACATTTCTTACCCAGATTCTTTCCCATGTATCCAACATTATTGGTTCCTCAATATTTTGAGCCCATTTTATCATACAATCTTTAACTAATTCTGTTTCCGAATCCATCTGTATTAATACATTATATATCCTCTTTATATGCATTAAGCTTTGATCTCTTATTTGTTTAAACAGATTATCCTCAACTTGAATAAAACCAATTTTTTGATCTATTTTCCACCTAGCCTGTAATTGCCCATACTGGCATGCGGCTAGGTCTTGGTTCCATAGCACCTTGCACTTCTAGAGAAGAGAGATGCTCCATCTTGTCTGGTGGTTGTGTAGTTTGCTGTCTATCCTGTCCTTCTTGTGGTCTTTCTCTAGGTCCAGATGGTGCAGGGTGTCCAGCCTTCAATATATTATAATAAAAATCTCGGGCTTTCCATACAGAGTTGAGGCGGTACCTTTGCTTATCAAATGTAAATATGATGCCGAATGGTGCATCCCATCTATACTGTATCTGACGGTTTCTGAGTTCTTCGACCAAAAAAGCGTAGTCTCTTCTGGCTCTTAACATTTGAGGTGGTATCTCTTTCAAAACAGCCAGGTCTTGACCGCCAATTTGAAGCTTAGTGTTATAAGACGCTTGCAGTACCATATTTCTGAACTCTCTTGTAGTAAAATATATAACGATGTCTCGAGGAAGCTGCTTCTGCTTTGCCAGCCAGGAGTTAACGCGGTAAGCTTTGTCAATTTGCCAGCCTTGGTTGGTCCCTGGTCTTCCCATCAGGCGGTCAAAAGCTTCCGATAGGATCTGTTTCAGGTTCTCCTGTTTCTCCTCACG
The DNA here is from genome assembly GCF_051295495.1 of Thamnophis sirtalis. Lineage (NCBI taxonomy): Eukaryota > Metazoa > Chordata > Lepidosauria > Squamata > Natricidae > Thamnophis > Thamnophis sirtalis. Next base: position 30,992,957 of record NW_028261381.1, read on the forward strand.
CAGCCCCCTTACTCTTAATGCAAGCTCCATTTGTCGGTACTGTATCATAATAATTTCTTTTTCAGCATTTTCCACTTTTTGTTCCACCACCTCTGTTTTCAATGTCAAGTTAGCATTGGCATCATTAAGAACCTCTAGAGTATCTTCCACTCCAGAAATATGTTCTGTTAATACAGTTACAAGACTCAGCATGTCGTCTCTAATTTTATCAACCTTAGCCTCAAATTTCTCATACAACTCCTGTTTAAGTCCTTTTATTTCACTTTTAATTTCACTTTTAATTTCTTCTTTCATTTCTTTTATTTCCTCTTTTCTCTCCTCTCTATTATCTCTAAATTTATCTTCCATTTTAATTGTCTGTGCATTAAGAGCCTCGCTTAGATTACTCAGAAAAAATTCTTTCGTTAATACATCCCCAGCAGGGGGCGTAGGAAGCAGAGGCTGCAGCTTTGTGCCAGGCACTGAGGGTGTACCCCTGGAAGTAGAGGGTGAAGACTTCAAGTTAATATTTGGTTTTGAGGCCATTTCAAAATTTGTCTGCCTGCAGTTAATAAAACTCTATCGCCTAAATATGCAGCTTTAAGTAAAGAGGCTTTTATTTTGAAGTTTAAGGCTTGGCAAAACTTTCAGTGAGTAAACATTGTAACAAGACCGTTCAACAGATTCATCACCATTTAACTTCCAAATAACAAAGTTAATGAAGGAGTAAAATTCTTCTATTGTGAAACCAAAACATTTGATAAGCTATCTCTTTTGTTTTGAATTCTTTTGAAGTCTTGTGAGGATTAGCAAAAAGTGTTCGTTATTACCGGAGAAACCAGCCTGCTCGGCGCCATTTTAAAAGCCTCTGAGTAAATAATTTTTCGGAGGAGAAAAAGAGAAGAAACTAAAATGTTGATAAGCAATTATTGTCCTCGCAGTAAACGGATTCAGCTCGTGATAAGATTAAATCAAACAAAACTTAGAGCAGAGTGGGAGAGACCTACTTTGTCCTGCACAAGGCAGTTTGAAGTTCCCAGCACGGACAGCCGTTCTGCCTTGGGCTCGCCCCCCTTTCCTTGCAAGCACAAAAGCTGCAAAAATCGAAGAGCATTTGCCAGCAAAACAGTTTCTTCTTTCCCTCTTGCCTGAAGGATAAGAAAACCTGATAAGACGTCAGATGGAAGATCCTCTAAACAGGTACGTAGCCAGGAATTCGGAGGCAGCTGATTTTTTGCTGCCTTCACCAGTAGGCTCCTCCCAGGAAGTCGCCTCCCCCCTCTAGTAGGTCAGGTGGCTGTGACGGTTCACTGACAAAAGGGCGCCCGACAAAAGCGCACCCGACGAAACCACGGTGACAAAACCGCGAGTTCTAAACCGCGCCAACGAATGAGCACTGAAGCGCACCGACAACAGCGCGCTGACAGAAGCGCGCTCTAAACCTAACCCTAACCCTAAACCTAACCCTGACCCTAACCCTTACCTTAACTTAAATCACACTTTTGTCTGCGCGCTGTTGTCTGCACGCTGCTGTCGGCGCGTTGATGATGGCGTGGCTTTCGCACCGCGGTTTTGTCGGCACGCTTTTGTCGTGTGCACATTTGTGGGGTCATGGGCTGTGACTAGCAAGAGATGGTCGCTCCCACTTAAGCTACAGTGCAGTTTTTCTTGTTTCTCAATATTTTCTGTTTTTTTAAATACTCACAGATACTGTTTTTGGCTTTTATTTCTTGTTGCTAGCCTGAAGTAGGACAAAGTGTTACAGCTGACTCTTAACAGCAAAATAGAAGAGGATGAAAAGCAACAGTTCCTGGAATTTATACTAATAGGAATAATACAAAGGCACATAGGAGACGAGCATTCTGCTTTAATTTGTTGTTCTTCCCAATGCATCTAGAGGGAAATGTGAAAAAAAGAATTAAATGAATTCTGGGAATGCAATTTAACTCAACTCACAATGTCTACCAATTTTCCAAAGCAGATAATGAGTTTGTGATCACATTGCGTATCTAAAATAATTTTCCATCCCAAGTCATTATTTATATTCTAACTAAAACTGTATTGTTCACTGTAGTAAGAGCTGAACAGAGTTTTTTCCCCTAAACAAAAGTAGAAATCTTTAAAAAGACATTTCTGTTGTGCAACAGATTTTGCTTCCTGTTATGTTAAATATGATTTGGTAGTATTATGCAGTGAATTTAAGTAGTAACTACTGTAGTTGGGCAGTCACCCTGATATATTAATAAGGCAACAGAAGACCTCTTGCTTGATCCGAAGACAAATATCTGCTCCATGCGAAGATTCAGCTTCCATTTAATACGGCGTCTAACTTAAATGTATCTATGGTCTCTCTGGCACCTAAGACCTGGGCACTTTTAGACCATATTATTTCAATTATATATTTGGTATATAATTTTTAAGTGTAAGTGACTATTGGAGAAGCCTTGCTTTTTCTATTAAACCATCAGGTAAGAAATAGCTATTGCTTTTACAGATTGGAGAAGTTATGCCTTTTTATATTAAACCTTTTATATTAAACCATCAAAACCTTTTATATTAAACCATCAGATAAGAAACAGTTGTTACTTTTAGTGTATTGTATCTCCCATCACATTTTGTATCCTGTTGTTAATTGTCTGTAGCATGAAATCTATTTTTATTTTCGTATTAGGCTGTCCCATAGTTGAGTGACGTGAATCTGTAAGACCAACACCTGGAAATGTCTTGCCCACTTGTAGAATGCAGATTTAACCAAAGAGATGTTCTAAGCCATAGAAATCCCATCCTTAATCTGTTGGGAAGAGAATTATGGGATAAAGAGTCAAGGGCAAATAGCGAAACATTTTAAAACATTATAACTTATTTCGCTAAAGAAACACTTGTATTGCCTGAACAAGTACCACTGGTCTTTAGGAAAATATGTTTTTCATTTATTAAAATAATACTATAGCAAGTTTAAATTTTATTTTAAACCATGGATTTAAGTAATAATGATCTTTAAGGTTTAAATTATATAGGAAGGAAGCTACATTTGTTAAAGATATTTCAGCTCAACAGTTCTAATGCTGCAAGGAATTTGTCAGAGGATGTAACTAATTTACCCTTCCCCAATGGGACCAGTGCTTTCCAGCCAACGCCCAGCAACAGAAATCTGAAACATGATAGATGTGTGAACAGATCCTGTGCTTGTGAGATTGACCTCCCATAAAATAAACCAATACAGTACATTCTCTTAATAATATCTTTCTGGAAAGGTACACGGACAAAGCAATGCTGTGTACTTATCAGCTTGTTACACAATATGCATTTGTCATTTTGAAAAGGATTACAACATGTGTGTTTTTATGAAATACATTATTTACTTCTTTGGCTTCTTTGAGCCAAACTATTTCAGTGTGCCTTGAAATATTTATATAGTAATTAGTAGAGATAAAAAGACAGGTTTTGCTCACAATGTTAAAAGAGGCACACGATTCATCCTTTTCAGTTCAGCTGGATATTCCTGCCTGTTAAAAACCCTGTTCATCACTAAGCAGCCTCGAAGTGAAGTTTCAGTCCTTGTCAGAATGGATGGATGGATGGATGGATGGATAGATGATAGCTAGAAAGAAAGAGAAAGAAAGAAAGAAAGAAAGAAAGAGAAAGAAAGAAAGAAGAAAGAAAGAAAGAAAGAAAGAAAGAAAGAAAGAAAGAAAGATAGATAGATAGATAGATAGATAGATAGATAGATGATAGATAGATAGATAGATAGATAGATAGATAGATAGATAGATAGATAGATAGATAGATAGATAGATGTATGTCCTGGATAATAGGGGGATAGAGGGGCAAGTATTGTATTATCTAAAGTATATTTGATCTGTAATAAGATTCTTTCATTTGTCACAGTTGGGTGTATTTGCCAACAATACATTAGCCAAAGGGGGGGAAATGGAATAAGCACTTGTTGCTTTTCATAGGAAAAGCTGCTATATTGATACTTTTTTATTCTCTCTTGTGAACCTTTCGGGTTGCAGTCTAATTATCGTTGATCCTCACTAATGACTCTTTCAGGGATTATCTCTTACAATGTCAGCCATCTGCAGTGGTTTAGAATAATGAACTAACTGGGTACAATTAAGGCTTACTCTTAAATTTAAAAACAAAATTCTTAGGTCTCTCAAAACACAATAGAAGATGCTACAGAAAAAAGTTAGGTGGCATATCAGTATTTTAGTTCCACTGATCAACATTTAATAAGCTACAAAGTTTGGCTGCAGAGGACATTGTTTTGTGAGTTTCTCCTAAATGGGTAATTGTAAAGAATATCTGAATAGCCACTCAATTCTATTATATATGGAAAAATAATTTTCAGTCAACTGCACTTTATCTTGAAATACTGATACTACATGTCCTTGGTCTTCAATTAATCCCTGTTTCTGAGAAAGTTTGTTGTATCCCATATTGCAAATAATCTTGGGTGCCAATCTTAGTGATTTTATTGTTTAATTGTGAAAAGATAACACTGATACTTGAGAGCATTGCATATATATATGGCAAATAAAATAGTGATAAAATGTTAATTTCAATACCTAGTTACCTGAAATGGAGCATGCGGGAGTCATGTGCGCATCCCTTGGGCTACAGGCTTTTCCTACTTAATTAACATAAAATCACGTTACTATTAATTTTCATAATAAATAATGTTAATGATATTGAGCTCTAATCAGCTGAAGTTAGTAATATCTAGAGTTGCCATTCTGTACTAATTTAACTGGGAGTACAGTGGGACTTACATCTAAGTAAACCGTGTACTTTTAATCCCACTGAAACCAGTGGGAGACACCATTAATTAATGATGCAATCCTATAAAAAGTTCACCCAGAATTAAGTATCATTGAGGTCAGTGGGGATTATTTTCAGAGAAGTCGTAGAATTATATCTGAGTCATTACTTTCACACTTAACTTGAAAATAATTGTGCTTACTGAAATGTTTGAGGGGTTTTGTTTTGTTTCGGATGTACTTTGTGTACCAGTGGTAATATTTGTATGCTTTTATTTAGCTTTCGACATCAGATATTCTATTAAGTGAATTCTGTAAATAAATTGTGTAAACTTATATCTAATATTTTAAATTAGAAATTCTTTACACCAGGGATGTCAAACTCGCATCGTTACGTTGTCGTCACGTGACATATCGTGACTCCCCTCCCCCCACTTCGCTAAACTGGGGCTGGGCATGGCTAGCACATGACGCATTTGGCCTGCCCATCTGGCCAGTTTGACACCCCTGCTCTACACATATAAACAAAATAGAACAATTTCGAAAATGTAATTTTTTAAAAAAAAAAACATGTTAAAATATTCAACAAAAACATAGGCCCATATTTTTTGTGACATAAATAGGTCCATCAAAGTATCAGTGCATTAATTTCAGCAAATGTCATCTTCAGAAAAATCTATTCCAAAATATTCACCATTGACAAGACCATAAATATATGCTTCTCCATTATAATTTTCACAGTGGTGAAAAAATAATTTAAAAAATTAAAATTTCAAGTACCTAAAATAATCCAAACAAACTTTGGTTTTCTATCAAATCATGAGCTTTGGCAGGATATGCAATATTCACAATATATTAGAACCAGAATATCTCAAGATCAAAAAGCAATGAGGAGTTCTGCATCTTGAAATGGTTATTGATTCTCCACTATTACTACCACAAGTAGAAGAAAAGATAAAGCCAAGACAAAAACTGGGAACTAGTGTGTTATAGCATGTGGGAAAACGTAGAGGTATATAGTTATTTGCAATGGCAATAAATAATTTTATTTGTAACTCGTGGCTGTTCTCTAGCCATTCTGGTGCCATAATTGAGGACAGAAAAATTCAAGGGCAGAAGTTCTGGTGCTATAACTGAGGACAGAACATCAATCCGAGGACAGAAGAGTTTTAATTCTTTAAATTAATTCTGTAAATAACGTGGTTTATTTAAAACTCAAAAAATTATGTCCCAGAAGTTCTGTCAACCCGATTCAGGTTGGCTGCAGTTGAGACAAAGCAAAAGATTTACTTGTTCTGCGTTCAGATGAAACAAAAATGAAAAATGTTTCAGATGTTCTGGCCATAGGCACATAGAAAACAAGCTTCTTTGCTGCAAAAATCTGGAGAACTGCTAGACAACAGACAAGAGTTACAAATAAAATTCTTTATTGCCATCACAAATTACTGAGCAGGTTGTAAGGAGGAAGAAGCTGGTCTGTCTTTTTCATTTCTCAGACACCACATCTTTCAATCATTTTCCTCCTCCAAAGCAGAAGGAAGGATAAACAAAGGCTCGTTCCTGGTTTTTATCCTGTTGATTATAGAAATTTCAGAGTGCCATGAAGATAATACTAACTTCATAGTCATACTAAATCTCAAAGGCGTAATCAGGAACAAAGAACATACACAGAATGTGTACACAGTTCAGGTGATTATTATCATAAAGCAGGTTTGGTCTAGTTGTTATGGCACCAGGCTGGAAAGTGGGCGATCGTGACTTCTAGTTCCACCTTAGCCATAAAAAATGGCTGGGTGACCTTGGGCCAGTCATTCTCTCTGAGTCCAACTCACCTCACAGGGATGTGGGAAAATAAGGGGAGGAAGATATATTGGATAGGTTTGGTGCCTTGAGGTATTTCTAAAAATTATAAAGCTGGGATTCAAATAAATTAATAAATATCCCTTCTTGGTTGGGTCAGATAGGTTGTCAGGCAGAAATTCTTGCTGAGAACCCAAGTTCAAACTGTAGAATTCACTGGAGGAGCCCAACTTCTTTTGCAGTTTACTCAAAACTTTACCAGGAAAAGAACAAAGGGAACACTCAAGGAGTTATCTTTGCACTTAAGATGCTGTATATATGAAGATGAAGAATGGTTCAAGTGCAGAAACTGCCTTGGCCATGACTATTCATTCTACCTAATATAGCAAACTAAAAACCATTTTGGAAAACAGTGTATCATTTGCAAGATAATTTTATTATTCTCCTTCTCCCCCTTCCTCTGCCTCTCCGTCATCTATTTATCTATCTCTATCAGTCTGTCTGTCTCCTATCTGTCCATCTGTCCGTCTGTCCATCCGTCCATCCATCCATCCATCCATCCATCCATCCATCCATCCATCCATCCATCTATCTATCTATCTATCTATTCTTTATAGTTTATAGAAATATTTGGCAAGAAGAACCCAGTTTCAGTTGATTGAATATATTATACTGGTAAATATAGTCTCAGCAAGCAAAATTCAGTCATATTTGGAATAGTATAAAATCCAACAATAAGATTCCCCAATGTAAAAGAAAATATGGAACCCTTTGGATTCTGTTGTCTTTTAAATTCATTAGTTGCCTTTTTTTCGCCAAATGCAGAATAACTTGGCTAAATACTGGATAACCCCTTATACATCCATCTTAATGCGTGCTTCTTTTTAAACACGTCCTTTTTCATTTTAGATATGGAGTCTGGAGAGCGGTTAACGTCAACAGCAGCCTCTTCCACTGCAGCTTCATCTCCTGCCTTGTCCTCAGCATCCATCGTCTCAGCAATTTCCAAAGGTGGCCTTTCCACTGGAGCCACATCACTTAGCTCCACAATCAACGCCTGTGGTGAATATGCCATATTTGTTATATTGTACCATGTGGATGGCTTGTATCAAGGCATCCAGATGAATTTACGTCACAGTGGAACCTTGTTGCGCAATACATTATTAATTATAAAGGATGTAAATTGATGCAAAATGATGACATGTGCACATTATGTCATCACACAAATGACAAAGATATGGGGGATGTTGAAAGATGGCAGCTGTAACTATGTGAACAAAGACTCATCCCCTTACATGCAGGTTGTGGCCAGCACTAACTTTTTTGGCCCTTCCTTCTAAAGTTAACCCTGTATGAAACGGCATAAATCGCTAACAGATATAGTGGGTTGCAGGTGCCATATTTAGTGTTTAGGTCCACTAAGTCAAGGTTTCACTGTGTTTTAGGATTTTTATAGGTTTGGGATCTGAATGCAATAAAAAAAGAAAAGAAAAGTAGTGAAGTTGGTATGTAACAGAAGTGACATTTTTGCCATTCAGTGTAACGATCCCTAAAACTGATGCCTTGCTAGGAAGGAACCTTTAAAGCAGTTGAACAATTATAGGTAAGGAAAGTTCCCATTCTAGAGATTTGGAACTGTACCTTGTAGAACTTCCCAACTCTGACAACATTGGGCAAGAATTTTGCAAGTGAAATTTTGAGAAACATAGCCTGAAGATAATTGAGAACACCAGGTTGAGGAAGTTGCACACCACGCATGATTTGTAGATTGCTTGGATTTTGTTATATCCAAATAGGAACTGATGCCATAAGCTTCCTAAGGGTGTGTAAATAACTAATAAGTTATTGAAGAAACAACTAAAAGCTTAAGATAATTGCAAAAGTTATCTAAAGCTGCTTTCACGGCCATGGATCATAACATTTTGTTGTTGATTATATCCAAGTTGTCCTGGTCATGATGAATTCTTCTTTCTGTCCAGTTCTGTGTGTTTTATATGATTTCATAGACCAGTGATAGCTTTTCGTTGGTGTGTGGCAAAAGCATGCATGCAGGCGCATGACAGTGCATGCACACACCCATAGTGCATAGTGCCCCACCCCCATGCATGTGCACGTGACCCCTGTGCTCCCACTGCCCCCACGTATGTGTGTGTGACCCCCCCCCGCGCATGCACCTCATACTCGCCCATTTTTGGCTTCTAGTTTGGTGCAGGAGGCTTTCCAGGCCCAAAACGGGGTGCGGGGAGGGGGGCTTTGCTTGGCATCCCTGTGCCCTGTTTTGGTTTTCAGGTTGGTGCAGGAGGTCTTCCACGCCCAAAATGAGGTGGGGGGGCGCACGAGGTCCCAAAATGCAATGCGAGCTTTCCCCGCAAACGTACCGCCTGCACATGTGTGCACACGTCCTTCGCATGTGTCCTGCCCCCTGTGCATGCGCGGCAGAGACTTGAAGACCAGCTGGCCGGCAGGAGGCATGTGTACATGTCCGGTGGAACTAGGCTTGGACAACAGCTGGCCGGCCCGCAGAGAGGGCTGTGCATGCCACAGGTTCACCATCACGGTCATAGGCTATCTGTCAAAATGTTTCTGCAGAAATTGTTTGAATAAGACAAAAACCCACCAAATCAGCAATCTGAAATGCTGTACAGTACTTTTAATTGAGCATTTGGGGGCAGAGTGTGTTTTTAAACTCCCAAATGCCTGATAAATATGAAAGTATATGTGTGAATATGTCCTTATGCAGTCAGAAGCAAGTAATCTGGTACCAGATCTGTCCAATACCAGAACAAGAGACGGTGAACTACTAGTTTTTACTTTGTATGGGAAGGAAAAAGAGGGACATATATTAGAAGTTTCACTATAACTTTATTCATTAACTTCGTTAACTTTACTGCACTAAATTTACTTATTAGTACTTTGGTGGCTTTGCAAGTCTACCCTTGCAAATAGTTTTTTTACTAAGTCAGTTGCGACAAGTCTTACCCATGTGTCATCTTGATGATTTACATTATTTGCATAATGATATCATTATGCAATGTAATAAAATTGCAGTTAAATTAATGTAAATTTAACTGGATTGTTTAAAACTATTTTGGATTTGCCAGACTTCCCTCCAGGCAATCTAGACTGGAAACACTTATTCCAAGGAATGAGAATTTTAACCTCTGATTAATAGTGTTTAGTTGCAGGAAGGTTAAGGATTCTAGCAAATTTCCTGTTATCAAGTGAGTCATGTATGTATAGGCAATTTAATTGACAATTTCCTTATCTGTTTTCCTCCTGATTTTTTTATATAGAGGACTAGAAGCTTGTCTCTTTTGTGGATCACTCCACGCCTGTTCCTTGTTTTATAAAGTTCATTCTAATCAAAGTGTAAAGCAACTCTAAAAGGATTCAACAACCTGTTGTTTGATTTCAGGAGGATGTTCCAATAGAAATTTGATCAATTAAATGGGGATGTATTTAGGTTTCAATGCATATGGAATCTCATTTATATTATATATTCATTACATTTGTAGTTAAACTCTTGGTCTGTTTACTTCATGACTGTTTATACTAATTGGCAGCAGTTTGCCAAGAATAAAGACAGAATGTTTCCCATGCTAGTCTAGGATTGAATCTGTAGCCTTTTAAATTAAAGCAGATGCTCCACTTTTGACCTATCAACATTACTAATTACATGATACCTATATTTTTAGCTGTTGGTAGAAGTTGTGGAGAGATCTGTGACAAAAAAGCTGCCACTACCCTGAGCAAGAAGATGAGAGAAGCTTTTGATACATTACAGAGTGAGATGGGTAGCATATAAATTTAATAAATAAATACATACTTTATTTTTCCCATTGCCTCCAAGATGAGAAAACTTATTGTGTAATCCAGTGCAGGTTCTGGAGGTATGTTGAGTGAATTAGGATGCATAAGATCCTTATTTTTAAATACTAATCTAAGGAGCCTGAAGGTAAATACCTTCAGTTGAATGATATTGTTCTTTTTAGCTTTTTTTCTTCTTTTTTTTTGATTTTGTCAGCAGCAGTTTGAGAATTCAGATGGGAGTTATTACATCTCCACTAGCTTGATTGTCCAAACTGCAAAAAATAAAAAATAAATCCATAAATTGGCTTCACACAGAGTCCAGTATGGAGTAAATTTCCTATGATTTACAATGCAAACTTCAACAATCTCAAACAAAAAAAAAGTCTCTAAATCTCAATCTAAATTAAAATAGATTTTCTCCAGGGTTATCTGAGATTAATAATTTCAGATCTAAATGCTTTACATTTTCTGAAGTATAATCACATTCAGCATTTACAGAGTTCACCGCAAGGTCCTATGTTTGTAAATATGGCTCATTGTATAAAATCAAAATATTGGTATTTGTGGCTCTTCAGTGAATCACAGATGTTGTTAACCTATTTTGTTTCACATATCCTTTCATTAATTAAATAAAAGTTGTAAAATAATTGATTTGGTCCATTGATAATATCCAGAGCAGCAGGAGGAGAGACATTTGAGCCACTATGATAGAAAGGTAATTCATATTGAAGATTTGTTTCTGCATCAGCATAGTAATTTCAGTATGTATAGTTTAGATGATAACTATTTGTATCAGGACATTAAAAACACAACAAAACAAAAGTCCTTCCATAACCAGCTACACTCCCTAAACTCTGAGAACTTTTTTGAACTGCCACCTAAGGATGCTTAGAAGAACTATTCAAAGGAGATTCACAGCATTAAAAATTATTCAGGCAATGCTGAATAATTTTCTCATTCTTTAAGGATAACAGGAATGACCTGCATATCCTGCATAGTCTGGATTCCTTTTCAAATCCAAAGTGTTGAACAGTCCTATTGCTCATTGTTGCTGTATTCTCTTTGTCCCTGTGCTTTCCCCTCTAGCTCACGGGTGTCAAATGCACAGCATCACTTGGTGCTGTGTGACATTTCCCCCATTCACAGAGGTGGGGTGGGTGTGGTCTGTGCATGACACATCTGGGCCACCATGTTTGACACCCCTGCGAATCGGGCCGATATATAAGAGAGAACCAAAAGACAATCAGGTAGCACCTTATCCCCATTCTTCCTGTAACATGGTTGGGTTTTTTTCCATGTGAAAAAAGCAAAATTTTCAATGATCCGAAAAGCGGACTCTGCATTTGCGGGAGGAGGAGGAGGAGCAGGAGGAGGAGGAGAAGAAGAAGAAGAAGAAGAAGGAAGAAGAAGAAGAAGAAGAAGAAGAAGAAGAAGAAGAAGAAGAAGAAGAAGAAGAAGAAGACGACAGCATATGTGGGATCTCCACATGGTCAAAAATTATGGAAGAGGGTTTTAAGGTGCCGTAGCACCTTGTAATCAGGAAAGAACACTCTGAGACAGGAAGTGGAAATCCATACCAATGGGAAACTGGCACAAAACTATTTGTCACATTCCTTTGGGAATTCCCTGAGAGCAACCACTGAGGATGAGTTAATCAGCTGAACTTGCCAAGACCTTGGAAAGCTGTAGCATAGTGGAAATCTTAGATCAGTAGCTCTTGTGTGTGGAATGAATTTCAGATGAATCTCTAATTATCAAGCACTTTTCTGTCCCAGGTGAAGATTGAGAGTTGGCTGAAGAAAACCCCAAGTGCTTCCTCTCACACCTGCTTTTCCGTGAGCCCAAATGGGTTTCTGCCTAACAACATATATTTTAAATAAAGGAACAGTCAATGGCTGGCTAAAGATTAAAGGAATAAATTGTTGAATACTAGCGCGGGAAAACTAGCGCGCGAACAAAGGGCTCCTTCCTGATTGGTTCCCGGGCGGAGCCGGTTCAATCCTCGCCCTGATTGGCCGAACCACTCGACGCCCCATTGGCTCCTCGTTCAAACCCGGGGGTATAAATGTAGGGCGCGAAACACGCCACGTTGAATCGCTGTTTACTATGAGCTGAATAAAGTCACTTTCCTCTTAACTCTTGTCGCGTCCTTCCCTTCGCTCCAAGATACAAAACTGGCGACGAAGGTGGGATCCCGATTCCCGCGACCACGGAGAAGAACAGCCAGCTGCCACCACGTCTGAACCAGCTAGCACGCTATCCTCGGACCAAGAACGCCGGCAGCGAACGCGAAATTTTCTCCGTCATTCTCTCCCTCTCTCCGGCTCCACATCACGATGGCGTCATCGCTTCCTCCTTTCGCGCCATTCGGCGGAGCCACCGGAGAATCATGGGACGGGTTCATGGAGCGGTTCGAGTGCTACCTGATCGCCTCGAAAAACCAGGCTCAGACCGACGAGGAGAAGTGCAGTTTCTTCCTGTCCTGCTGTGAGCCGTCCATGTTCGCCTCTGCGAGAGCCCTGGCCGCCCCGAGGCCAGCCTACAAACTTGGGTGGGCCGAGCTAATGTCCAGGCTGAGGAACCACTACGCTCCCTCACCCTCTCTGTTTGCACGCCGTTTCGCTTTCCGCCGCCGAGTACAAAGGGCCAACGAGTCCATTAGCCATTTTCTGGAGGCTTTGCGCACCGTGGCCGCCCAGTGTGATTTCGCAGACCTGGAGGAGAATCTTGCGGAACAGTTTGTGTGCGGGGTCCGCGACGCACATTTACGCGGCCGATTACTCCGGAATCACAAGATTACCCTGATGCAAGCCGTGGAGATAGCGCGAGCAGCCGAACTCTCCGAACAATCCACGGCCGACATGGAACGCCTCCAGCTAAACCCCCCCGCACAACCCGCCGCGGGGCCGTCCACCCAGACGAACCTCGTCGACGATCTCTCCCCTGCCGAAGACGAGGAGGAGGAGGAGGAAATCGTTGGCCAGATGAGGATGCAGCCGAAGCAGAGGCCACCCCTGCAACCGCCGGCGCCCGTTCAGCCAGCATCAAACGCACCTTGCCGCGGATGTGGCGGCCGCCACAGCCGCGCAGCCTGCCCGTACCGCTCTGCCGTTTGCCGCCGCTGCCGAGGAGAAGGGCACCTCGCCAGAGTATGCCGGGCTCCCCTGCCAGCCCCGTCGTTCATGCAACCCAGCAACCAGCGCCCGGCGCCGCAACGCCGCCAGCAACCACGTCCCGCGAAGCGCACTGAGGACTGCTACTCAACCTACCAGCCCTCCAGCGCTGACTGTGTGGTCTACCAGGCATCCCACGTTCCTGCCGGCCACCGGAAAATAAGCACCGCCGTCCGGCTCGAAGGTCAGCTTTGCCAAATGGAGGTGGACTCCGGTTCATCCCGTTCTCTCCTATCTTGGGCTTTGTTCTCCCGCCTTTGCCCCGGGGTTCCCCAGAGAAAGCTGCGCCCCGCCCGGGTCTCCCTCCTAGACTACCAGGGAAATGGGATCCCCACAGCCGGGATATACCACATCCGGGTGGAATACGGGAATTTTAAAGGGAAACTCCCAGTTTTAGTCGTTAGAAACAACCTGCCCGCTCTCCTGGGGTTGGAATGGTTCTCCGCTTTGGGCCTCACCATAGAAGGGGTACACAGGGTAGTTCCCCTCGCCGTAGATAGCGTCCTGGACGAGTTCTCAGACGTATTTGATGGGAGATTGGGCTGTTATAAGGGCACCCCCATTTCCCTCTGCCTCGATCCCCAGGTCGCTCCCGTTAGACTAAAGGCACGCAGGGTTCCCTTCGCATTGCGAGCAAAAGTAGACGCAGAACTGGACAAACTTATTGAGCAAGGGGTACTCGAGCCCGTAGATCACGCCCGTTGGGAAACCCCCATAGTCCTCCCGGTCAAACCCGACGGATCGGTGAGAATATGTGCCGACTACAAGTCGACCATCAATTTGGCCCTGCAGGCAAACCCGTATCCGGTTCCCGTAGTGCAGCACCTACTCCACTCCTTAGGACAGGGCCGCATTTTCGCCAAGCTAGACATGGCACAGGCCTACCAGCAGCTTCCCGTAGACGACGATGCGGCTACAGCCCAGACCATCGTCACCCACCGTGGGGCCTTCCGTTGCCGCCGTCTCCAATTCGGCGTCTCGGTTGCCCCTGGGATTTTCCAGAGCCTCATGGAGCGGTTGCTCCACGGGCTCCCAGGCGTCGTTCCCTACTTCGACGACGTCCTGGTCGCAGCCCCCAGTCACTCGGAACTCCTGAAAACACTGCGGGAGGTCCTCACACGTTTCAGGGAGGCAGGACTGAAATTAAAGCGCAGCAAATGCGAAATTGCTGTTCCCAGAGTTGAATTCTTGGGGTTCCTCATTGATGCCCAAGGCATCCACCCCACTCCTTCCAAAGTTGCCGCCATCAAAAACGCGCCCGCACCCACCTCTAGGGCGGAATTACAGGCATTCCTGGGGCTCTTAAATTTCTACGCCCCTTTTATCCCCCACAAGGCGTCACTAGCTGAGCCGCTACACCGACTACTTGACCGGTCAGCGGCCTGGAAATGGGGCAGCCGTGAAGCACACGCGTTCGCGGCTATAAAGGATATTTTAACTTCATCGGCAGTCCTAATCCAGTACAGCGATAGGATGCCTCTAATTCTGACTTGCGACGCCTCCCCCTATGGCGTAGGAGCGGTTCTGAGCCACATCCTCCCGAACGGCTCAGAAGCCCCCATAGCTTTCTATTCCCGGACACTCTCCTCCACGGAGCGGAACTACAGCCAAATCGATAAAGAGGCCCTGGCTGCAGTCTCCGGCATTAAGCGGTTCCATGACTACCTCTACGGTAGGAATTTCACCCTGGTCACGGATCACAAGCCCCTCCTGGGGCTACTGGCGGGCGACAAGCCAACTCCCCCCATTTTGTCCCCCCGCATGACTCGGTGGACGGAGTTCCTAACAGCGTATTCGTATACGCTGTTATACCGTCCGGGCAAACAGCTAGGACACGCAGACGCGCTAAGCCGTTGCCCTCTGCCAGAGACGGACACAGCCCACGTGCCCGCGCTCTCTGTTCTGTCCATCGCCGAATCCGACCTCCCTGTCTCGGCCGCGGACGTTGCAGCCTGCACAAAGGCTGACCCCGTCCTATCTCAGGTTGCTTCATGGGTTTTGAGGGGGTGGCCCACGGAAAAGGTAGCGGAAGAATTCCGTCCATTTAAAGTGCGACAAGCCGAACTCGCCCTTCATGGGGGATGTCTTGTCTGGGGGGATAGGGTAGTGATCCCCACAGCCCTGCGGGCACGAATCCTGCCTGCACTCCATAAGAACCACCCAGGCATAGCGCGAATGAAAGCGTTAGCCCGTAGCTATGTGTGGTGGCCCTTGTTAGATTCCGAAATCGCAGATTATGTAGGCCGATGTAGAATATGCCAAAGTTCTAGGCCGAATCCCCCCACAGCCGCTCCTCGCGAGTGGGAAATCCCTAGAGGCCCATGGTCCCGTTTACATATTGATTTCGCCGGTCCCTTTCACGGCCGAAACTTTATGATAGTGGTAGATGCTTACTCTAAGTGGGTGGAGCTGGTGATCATGACCTCCACCACAGCGGAGAGTACAGTGAGGGCCCTCCGTAAGATGTTCGCTACCCATGGGTTACCGGATGTGATAGTTTCCGATAATGGCCCCCAGTTTACCTCCACCACGTTCCAAGAATTCCTGGCCGAGCAAGGAATCAGACACGCGGCCACAGCCCCCTATCACCCAGCTAGCAATGGCCGGGCGGAGCGCGCAGTTCGCTCAGCGAAAGAAGCCTTGGGCCGCATGGGCCAGGGCGACTGGCAAGAAAGAGTGGCGGCTTACCTCTTGAGCCAGCACTCCATACCCTGCCCAACGACGAATAAAAGTCCCGCAGAGCTCTTGATGGGTAGGAGATTGCGAACCTCCCTAGACAGGCTCCATCCACACTACGCAGGGGATCTGCCGAGCAACCTGGGGGCCCTCCCTTCCCACGCGTTTAAGTTAGGGGATCCGGTATGGGCCCGCTCCTTTTCCGGGGATCCACGGTGGGTTCCCGCAACCATCACAGCTCTGACCGGCCCCTGTTCCTTCAGGGTCGGCCTGGCCGACGGAGCACAATGGAGGCGCCACGTGGACCAATTAAGGCGTCGCCTTCCCGCGGAAACAGACGGCCCGAGCCCTGCGCACACCCGCGCACACCAGGAGCCAACATCGTTGATTTTTCCCCCATCGGACCGTTTCCACCCGGGGAACGAGAGGCAAGCCGATGCGAACTTTCCGGACAGGCACGCCTCAGCCGGCTACTCTTTTCCTCGAAGCCCTTATCGAGACTCTGAACCTACACCCCAACCAGACGGCACGGGACCGCAACCGGACACTCCAGTTGCCACGGAAACGCCACCCCAGACAGTTGGACATGGGACAGGGGACCCGGGGCCAGCTCTCTCCCGCGGGCTCGAACCACAGGTTCACCGCCCTACCACGGACACGCCTCCGCCAGCGGTTTCCCCCCCGTCAACGACCGCCGGGGAGCCCCGAAGGTCAGGGCGAGAACGCCACCGCCCCGCCTACCTACAAGACTATGTTTGCCCTTCCCAAAAGAACTCTTTGACTGGGGGGGGAGGGGTGTTGAATACTAGCGCGGGAAAACTAGCGCGCGAACAAAGGGCTCCTTCCTGATTGGTTCCCGGGCGGAGCCGGTTCAATCCTCGCCCTGATTGGCCGAACCACTCGACGCCCCATTGGCTCCTCGTTCAAACCCGGGGGTATAAATGTAGGGCGCGAAACACGCCACGTTGAATCGCTGTTTACTATGAGCTGAATAAAGTCACTTTCCTCTTAACTCTTGTCGCGTCCTTCCCTTCGCTCCAAGATACAAAATAAATTATAGAATATTAGAGTATAATCATATTCTTATGGTAATATGAAATCAAAATTTAGAATGCTATTTACTTTATATGGAATATTTCTCACTAGGCACTGAGAAAGATATTAACATGACACCAGTCTACACATATTTTGGATAATTAGAAGGAAAAAAAAGCTCAGGAATAATGGCTGTTTCATCTTGTTTTTTTTGTTTCTTTACTCATGTGGGATGTTGAATCAGACATAACACATTCACAGGATGTTCTTCACTCCCCCCACTCCCTTCTTCATTTATTATTCTGCTCAATGCCATCACCATAAAAGCTAGTCAAGGTAATATAATCTCCTTCATACAGTCTGCCATCATGTAGTTTGGATACTCAGACAGAACTACTTCTCTCTTGCTCTCTGGGTGTTTGTAAGAGAGACAAATGGGTAAATATTTGTCCACTATATTTAATTGCTTAAACTGCTTATGTGGCTTAGTCTAACAAGTTTGGGATGTATCTGATGAAAGCTCATGATCACGTCTAATATTACAATGCCTTCACTTTATTGATTGCATAGGAACACACATGAAGCTGCTTTTTACACTGCAGTCTTCAAGTAAAATCTAGTAAATATTACATTTATCAGATATTCTAGAATGAAGAAGAAATATAATTGCATATTTTTAGCCCTAATTTCGTGCCCCGTGTGATAATTTCTTGAGTTATCAGCCTGGATCTTGTGAAGAGACAAAAAAAATCTCTTTATATAATTGAGCATTTATCTTTTACAGTTTTAGAAGTTATTGTTTCCAGTGCTATACTGTTAAAAACACCTTCATCTCAGCTTGCAGTTAGAGAGGCTCAGGTTTCATCCAATGCAATATAATTATTTTCTTTGCAGTAATCAATAGTCTATTAAGCAGGCTTGTAATAAACTTCAGTCTTTCAGCCATACAAATCCCAAGACAGAGACTTAGTCCAGACTGGAACTCTAGATGTCGTGCCAGAAAGATTGTGTTACAGATCAGCTGTTATTTGTGGTTACTCTACTATAATTATATAATGTGACTTTGGAAAAAAATACTTCTCCAAATGCGTGTAATTTGAGTATGGTAATTATATTATACATACATTTTCTGCAGTATTTTTTCCTCATTATGAATCTGAATCACAAGCCACTTACTCCATTGCAGTCTGAATTCTCCCATATATTTCAGTGGACTTCCCTGAGGGCTGATTCAAAGGTTATGCTATTAGCAATTATGGCAGAGATGCCTATGAAGCCCTACTAGAAATGTAATCTCCAAAGTGCTAACATAGGAATCAGTGTTCAAGCTACACGCTGAAATTAACTCTTAAAACAATTCTGTGCTAATTAGCATCTAGATCTCAAATATAAATAATAACATCTTTGTGCCTGTTTCTAATAAGAAATATGTGCCATTCTGCTTAGCGGTCCAGAAATAATCTGCATTTCAGAGAGGAGAGGAGAGGAGGAGGAGGAGATGATGATAATATATATTTCCACCAAAGAAAGGAGCCCATTCTTAAGAATAATTGGCAATCCCCAGGCCTGTTTTTTGTATTCTTCAGCTCCTTTCCAGGAGCCAACTGCTTAGCTCTGATTTTTGTCATTCTTTATTTAAAGTTGGCTTATTTCAAGATGTGTGTGTGTTGTTGTATGAGCCATCCTGGTTTTCAATCCTGATTTTTCAAAGCAAGCACCAATTATAATGAAATTATAGTGGCTGATCTTGAAGTTTCTGTACACACCCAGGCTTTTTAAGCATCTCACCTACAATCATTGAGCATCATGGATCAGGTAGCTCTTGTAAATATGAGACATGTAGCATTCAAATATGTAGTTTCAATTGTTAAAGTTATGGAGGATTTAATTATGAAGTAAAGGGAGCAATACTTGTGTAAGCCAGTGGTGGGCTAGACAGACAAATACATAGTCAAAATATTTGTCTTTATACAATGTTTTTCAGAAAAGGAAAAAATCCTATTAGACTAGACTCATGTATTTGTCAAGTTGCTCTCATATATGACAGAGATGGACAGAAGAGATTTTGAAGGGGACAGAATAAGATTTTAATATATCACAAATGGGTTGGACAAAACATATATTTTTTCTTTAGTCAGGAACATGGGGAAGCAGTTTTCATGTGTAATGGGTAAAGAGAAAGGAGGAGAGCAAAACAGAAAGCAATCTGTCATTCAAAACCCAGCAGATTTGAAGGCATTACTATTAAAATTGCAAGATTCTGTTAGCCTCAATTATCTACCTCTATGTTCACCTATTTATGATTTGGGGAATAAAGTTTTATGAGATAGGTATACATACATATACATACATATCATTCAGCATTGGTAAGAAAAGAACTATGTTGCCATAGCTTTGGAATTAGATAACACACACATCCATACTGTATCTATGACTCATATTTCCAATAGTATATACATTGTGGTACGTGATGGTGGTTTTTTTTTTAATGATTTGGCAGCGATTTTGAAGCAAACCACAGGTGGGTTCCTACCGGTTCGGACCAGTTCGGCAGACTAGGTAGTAACTTGGCAGCCTGGATCGCTGGAACCATCAGCGACCCAGGCCTGCCACACCCCTGAACTGGTTCTCCTACAGCAGCGCCATCTTGAACAATTTTCATTGCAGAAATGTATTTTTTCCCTTTTTTTTTTAGCATTTTGTACATGCACAGACATTTTTAGATGAAAATGCGCACGAACAATTTTTTTTGTGCACTGAACTGGCAGTAATACCAGCAGCAACCCACCCCTGAAGCAAACCCTTTTTATTTGTAACCTTTCAGTATTGTACCAAATTAGGAGAAATGTTAATTAAAACAGGAGACCTTTACTTGGCTGGTACTCGTTGCTCCTGATGATTAGGCGCTCTTCTCAGTTTTAACACAGGAGATACACTTGCCAGTACTGTGAATTTAAACATCTGATCTTTGAAAGACATGTTGCAACAAGCTGCTTAGAGATTTCTGTATTTAGGTAAAACTGCATAGAGCACAGAGGTGTGAATGTTGTGGCTACATTCAGATAATGATTTAAATCATAGAAGTAGAGCTTTTACTCACATTGAGTAAAATGTATAGTAAAGAAAATTGCATTAACTTCACATTAAAATCACCCACTTTGTCCTTCATGTCAATGTCTTTTATCTCCTATGTCTTAAATAGACAAGCAGTTGAGGGTGGGGTGGGTATCTAGCTGGTCATTTTTGTGCCTCTGTTGCTTTGCAAAGGATTTTGTTCACCATCTTTTTACATTTAAGGCATTAGTTAAGTATTTATCCTTTTTAGTTCTTTTGAAAAGGCTTATTACAGTGCAGCACAAAATTCATTAATATTAATAAAGGCATTTGCCTTTATCGTTCCTTGTTACTAAGACACCAGCCCTGTCGAAATGGATGCTGGCCTTTTGGGTAATACTTTCAATCATTTATCTACGTACTGGCTAGTAGAATTTCAAAAGCTCTGCTGAAAAATATTCAGCCTATTATAATATAAGTCAAGAGTCTTAAGCAATGTAGTTTTGTATTAAATTTCATTATGCAAAATAAGCATGCAGAAAGCTGGCACTTTTTAACGGGAACAAAAAACAAAAGAAAAAAAATGAAAGGAAATACAAATATTCATCTCTAGCCAGCATATTAATGTATTAAGAAACAAAAAGATAATGAGTTGGCAGAAAGGAAAGAATCTATTTAATTCACCACTATGACTTGCTTTGAGGATAAGTTACAATCTGATTCTTTTTTGAACATACTAGTTTTGTTTATAAAATATGTATTTTGAAATTACTATTTCTAATTTCCAAAGCATATTAGAATCTTTTTCTTATATCCCATAAAAGTACTTTCAGAAGCTTGGCATGTTTTCATGTGCATACTTATTTTTATGAAACCTTGCAAATGAAACAAAATAACGTTCAATATTCTGACATGGGTCATCTTAAATTTAATGATAATGCCTATTAACATTATCTTGGTGTACCTATCATTCCCTACATTGTGAACATAAAACTGAAATGCTTTCTTAAGTAGGATTTTGAGTTAAATTACTGCATCAATTGGCCTGCTGAATTTATATTAAATATTCCTGGGAGTACTTGATGCACTAGCTTGCATAAGATACTATTTCCATGGAAAATGGCAAACATTAATAAAGTAATAACTCTGCAGCAACCCTTTTCATATGAATGCCTCAACACATAGGCACACTATCACTGTGGAGTATGAATTTCCATGGCAATTGTCTTCACTTAAAAAGGGGGTGGTTTTAAACAATAAATGAATTATGGGAAGAAGACGCTGCCCAAGCAGCATCATAACAGAATAACAGAGTTTGAAGGGACCTTATACCATTTCAGACAAACTTTTTTTTAAAATTTCCAATGTTGGAGCACCCACAACTTCTGAAGGCAAACTGTTCCACTGTCAGGAAATTTCTCCTTAGTTCTAGGTTGGTTCTCTCCTTGATTATTTTCCATCCATTGCTTCTTGGACAAGAAGCCATGGGTGGTGTTTTGGAGAATAGATAGCAGTCGGTTAAAATATCATGATATCAAGAGGCATCTTTGCATTTTAAGTAAACAGGGAGAAGTCTGTTAAAGACGGTCTCTGTGTAGCAAGTGGCATTTAATTCTTCAACTTTGAGAGAAAACCCTTCAAGATAGAGCAGGTCACGAAACTGACTTCACTAAAATTACTAGAACTCTTTTTATTGAGTCGGGCTGTCTTAAACCTTGAAAGCCTCCCAGGTTTCTTCTTTCCTCCCTTTTATATCAAAGAGAGTAAAAAGAGGGCAATTTTAAGTCTCTCATTCTTGTTTTCTCTGGCTGAGTTTATGTTTTGCTGTGCTGGTTGTGTATTTTCTCCAAGGTTCTCTTTTTGCTTCTCTATAACGAAGGAGTGCAAAATCAAGTGTTATCTGCCTCAGAAATGGGGACAACTGATTTTGACAGACTAATAAGGACTGACTTATTTGACTCTGATTCCTGGTGTGATTTACCTAGTACAAGAAGCCATTCAGTGGCTATTTTCAAGTTGCAGAAGTTAGCATTTTTTTACAAGTAGCAATATAACTAAGATTCTGTTGTGTTTAGTGTATATGTGGGTTGGTTTGATTTATGTCTTGTTTTTCTTTTTCAGTAGCTACTCAAGATGTATCTTGCAAAGTTTAACAAAACCCTAAATAAGAACCGAATATTTATAAACAAAAAAAAGAGATTAAAATAAACACCAAAATATCCCCTCCCTAATGATAAAAACCTGGACCTCTGACTGGAAGTAGGACATCTTTAAAAAGGCCTCTCTTGCAGATCTTAAAAGAATATTATAATGAGATAGATGGTCCCATACGCAAATCTTCAGTCATTTAGGGATTTAAAGATCAGTATCGAAACTTAAACTATATCCGGTAAGAAATCGATAGCTTTATTTATGTGTTGTTGCAGATAAAGAAACTTGAAGAGTTTCTTTCTGTTAAGCAATTGCTCACATTTTTAATTCATAAAAAAGGTATTTGTGTTTGTTTGTGTACTCCATGTAGGAGGTGTTTGAGAAAAAATTCATAACAAAATATGACTCTAGGAGTCTAGAGCAATGTAAACAAAAACCGTTCCAAACTATAAGAACAAAACAGGGATTTTACATACCAGGCTTCCCAGGACAAGCACATTATGCCAGTATAGTTTATCTATATCTATGTTAGTGGCTATGTATGGTAAGTTGTACAAGTAGTCCTTGACCTATGACCCCAATTGAGCCCAAAATTTGTGTTGCTAAGTGAGACATTTGTTAAGTGAATTTCCCCCCATTTTACAACCTTTCTTGCCACATTTGTTAAGTTAGGAACATGGTTGTTAAGTGAATCTGGCTTCCCCATTGACTTTACTTGTCAAAAGGACACAAAAGGGAATTATGTGACCCCAGGACACTGAAACTGTCATACATATGAGTCAGTTGCCAAACATCTGAATGTGACCAGGGGATGCTACAATGGTCATAAGTGTGAAAAAGTCATTTTTTCAATGCTGTTGTAACTTTGAACGGTCATAAAATGGACTGTTGTAAGCCGAGGACCACCTGTAGTAGCTAACAACAATACCATACTGTTTTGTTATTTAACATATTTATATTCTTCCTTGTCTTATCCGCCCCAATGCCTGCCTCTCCATGTGTTTGTTCTCACCAACCCTGTAAAACAGCTTAGGCTAGCTGTGAGCTTCCCGGCTGAACAAGGATTGCAACTTTGTCCTCCCTTTTCTATTCTGACTGGCTCTTTAACATACCAGAGGACCTATTTAGTGTGTTAAATCTCCCTGTCTGTCTCCTGGAGATAATCCTTACTCAAGGGATCAGGCATTTACCTGTTTGCCAACCCTGATTAATTTAAAAACAGTATAATTGAGGGGGAAATGCCAAGTGCATTGATACTTTGTTGTTTCTAGAATAAGTAAACTTTGCTGTTCTTTGTTCTTCCTTCTCCCATCCTTTGGTTTATATTTCTTTGCTCATAGTATGTAATGCCTGGACACCACATGTTGCTGTTCTTGGGACAGCTTCCAACTGTTCCCCGCACTCTACTGCTGTGTGATGCATTTTATTATTATGACTATTGTTATGGTTATTATTAGTCACCAGTTTTTGGCTTGGGAGTCACTCCTGATGATTAAGGCAATTG